>NW_026694575.1:7292500-7892500 GCF_021218885.2 Marmota monax | reverse complement strand
CTTTAAGAGGTGGGGCCTGGTGGGAGCCGGTCAGGTCACTGGGGCTGTGAGCTTGGAGGCGATATTGGGACCCACCCCCTTCCCGTCTTTCTCTGCTTCCTGGACACCATGAGGTCAACAGACCTCCTCTGCCCTGGGCTCCCACCACAGTGTCGCTCCTCTCACCACCTCAGGCCCAAGGTAGTGGAACCAAGTAACCAGGGACTGAAACCTTTGAAACTCAAGTCAAAACACATCTTTCCTTCTTATGCTTGATTTTCTCAGGCATTTTGTTCCAGCAACAGAAAGCTGTTGCCCACCTTATAATGAAAGGGACCTAAACTCATGGTTCTAATGTACCCAGAGCAGATGGAATAAATGTTTTGGATCTACAGGAGCAAAACATTGGTGATGATGACGTCGGTGTAACTGTCCTTTGCTGTATGTTTACCCTGAACTGGACACAGAAACACATTGGCTTCCAAATCCCCACAACAACCTTGTGAGGGAAATACTACTGTTAGCCTCCTTGACAGATCAGGAAACCGGGATGGAGGAGGTGCCCCTCTGCCCGAGACAGCCGCTTGCAAGAGGCTGCAGGGTCCAGCTGGCCCTGCCTGACTCTCAGGTCGCATACTCCTGACTCTCCTCGGCTCCACCCCGGGACCTGAGCCTTTGCCTCCTCTGGCGAGCAGAGTTGAGCCAATCAGGCTGCCGTCCAAGGGGCAATGAGGGCCACGCCCGCGCCCACAGCGCAGCGCCTGTGACCAGGCACCAGTGGATTTCAACACTCTGATTTCCCCATGCTCCTTTCCCAACATGTGACCGCTGGCCTGATGAGGGGGGGACAGGCGGGGGCTGTGGGCAAGCAGGCTGAGATGCAGATGTGGACAGAGCTCACCTCTCACCTGGACTGCCACGGTCGCCACTTCACATTCCTCAGCGTCCCGTCTCGCCCTGGCCATCTGCACGCCACAGCTGGCCTGAGTCAGCTTCTAGAGCTGAGAGGGTGCTATGTCATGCCCAGGGTCACCATCTCTGTAGTCTGCCACTGGCCCTGGAATAAAAGCTGGGTCCCCTGCCCACTGGTCCCACCCTGTCTCTATGCACTCAGCACCACACACTGTGGTCCTGCCAAGCCGGCTGGCCTCTGCGGTCTCGGCCTCTCTAGCTCCAGGGTCCATTCTTTGGAGGTTTCCAGAGCCGGGTCAGCACACACCCGACCCCTGCCAGCTACCTCCTACCACGTAGCCTTTGAAAACCAATAATTGATATTTTTATTGGTTAAATATACATACATTAAATTCCCCAGTTTACCCTCTTTCAAGTGTCCACTTCAGTGGCATGAAGTGCAGGCACGGTGCCATGTGGTTGTCACCCCTCTCATCTGCAGACGTCCCTTGCATCAGAGAGACTCCCTCCCACCCACGGGGTCCCCACTTCTGGTGACTTCTGCCCTACTTCTGCCCCGGATTTGACCACTGGGTGCCGTGTGCAGGAGGAATCACACGGCATCCGTTCTCCTGTGACTGGCGAATTTCACTAAATGGTGTCCTCCAGGGTCGTCCGTTTTGTACCCTGGGCCACATCTCCTTTTTTAAAGCCGAACATGATTTTACTGTAGGTGTGTACCACGTTTTGTCTGCTCATCTGTTGATGGGCATCTGGGTAATTTTTACCGTTGGGATCCCGTGAACAGTGCTGCTGTGAACATTGGTGTCCCGGTATTTGTTGGGGTCCCTGCTTTCGGTTCTCTTGCAACAGTCTCTGCCACGCCACCACCTGAACCCATCTTTCTTAATCCTTTCTTATGAACTTGCTTTCCACCTCTCCACTGAGGTCTCCTTGGATACAGGATGCCTGCCTGTTGGGTACATGATGGTTATCACAGTGACCCCCTTATAGGAGGTGCTCCCTCAACAAATAGTTTTTAAATGAATGAATGAATGAATGAATAATACTACAGATGGGCCAGCTTTGGGGGCACAAGACTGGTCTTCACAACTTCTAAAACAAAGCCAGGTCTGAAACACTAAAATGCTTGCAGAAATTTACCGCTTTAAAATGTTATTTCTCTATGAAATTGAATACAAAATTTACAAAAGTAACTTTAGCCGCACAGTCCATGGAAATGAACGGTGCCTGCACAATTGACAGAGCAACGGGACTTGGAGGATGAGGTTGGACGCAGGAGGAACAGGAAAGGGATCCACTTGCCTGTCACAGTCTGTCTGCTGCTGGCCAGACAAGGACAAGGTTTGGGGGCAGCAGTGTACCCTCCGGGGAGAACTACTATGCTTGGTTCTTTGCCACCCAATCATCTAGGACTGCGGTGAGGGGCGAGAGTACTTCCAGGAGAGGAAGCAGGCCTCGAGCCCCAAGGAAACAGCATCACAGTGTGCAGGAGAAGACAGATAGACAGCCAAAGAGACCGCATCACCTAGGTACAATCAGCCCTGCCTCCCACGCTTGGGGCCACAGCGATGCTATGTGACCTCTTGGCCATTCATGCCTTCCCCCTCTTTCCAGTCTAGCCACATTCTAATTTCCTATATATTCTGACCCCAGGCCCACACAGGTGTGTGTGTGTGTGTGTGTGTGCACAAATGAGAGTATGAATGTGTAAGTATGTGAGGCTCTGTGTGTGTGTGCATGTGTGTTTGGATGTGCAATGGCAGTGGTGTGTGTGCACATGCACACATGTGTTCAACTCCAGAGTCTCTGGACTCAGACTGGGTTTCAGTCCCTACTGGAGTCTGCCACTCAGAAGCTAGAAGACATTGGATAAGTCCCTAAAATGGGGTCTCTGCTTCATTGTGCATTAAAACAGATTTTAAAAATAATGCTCCTGAGCTTACAAAAGGGTCGCATCCTAATAAACTCACCCCAAGGTGAAAATATAGCAAATAGCACCCTGCTTCCTACACTGTAAACAGTAGTCCCACCTCAAGCCACCCAGGGGGCTCTCAGAGGCAGGCTGCTCCCCAGCCTGGGGAGTTAAAAGCCTGAACTTGGGTCTCTTGTGTTACAGGGAAGAGGGAAAGCCAAGTGCCTTTGAGTGTGGTGAGACAGGGGAGACTCCTCAAGACTGAGGATGCTGAGGGTGGGGGCTGGCAGTGTCCAAAGGGCACATTGAACTCAGGGAGGCCACATCCTGGCAGGAAGCAGAAGACACCTCTACCCACAGGAAACCAGGCAGGAGGGAATGGAAGAGGTCAGCAGTGGTCATGGTGCAGGATTGGACTGAAGACCCATCTCAGGTGGGAAACTGGTGGGTAGGACTTTGCCCTAAAGTAAGTGTCACCTCGCCTCATTTCATCTCATCTCGTGGAGCAACTGAGACAGAATTTCCAGCCAGGTCAACACGAATGTGGACTCGGGTGAAATTTAATTAGCCTTCAAGGAAATAAAATGATGTGGCCTTTCCTGCACAGTAGAGTGCACAGAGCGGGCGTCACAGCCCACGACAGGCTTCCACAGGGCAGCTTCACAGCTCTGGGGTCTTTCCTGGGTGTCACGTGGTTGCTGGAGTGGTCTTAAACTCAGAAACATTCACGGGAGAGGAAAAGACCATCCGGCTGCCAAGCAGCCCTACAGACTCCGGCTGCCACAAGTGTACCCGGTGTCAGGGGTCACCATCTCTCCACGCCCCACCTCTGCCCGGCCTCCCTCAGGCCCTGGGCCCCAGTCCCCATCTGGCTCCTCAGAACTGCAACCCCCAGGGAGTCCAGTGTGCAGGGCTCAGGTCAGATGCAACCCACCACCTCCCCATAGAGAAATGCCATAAAGACCCCAGGCACCCCCAATCTATGAAACTCTGTTACTTTGTGTGCCACACAGTAACATTGTAACCACCACACTGCAGCAGGTGGTAACTTTGTAACCCCACACTGTAGCAGGTAGACTGTTCCTCTATGGGCGTCCTCTGTCCCTGCTGAATGTACACAGTGTGTCTGTATTGTTGTTAAGAGGCTGCCGCTGAGAACTTCAAACCACAGACACAGCCCCGATTAAGCTCAGAAGATCTCAATGGTGGAGCCCATTTTAGTATCCAAAACTCATGTTATCTTCACTTCTTAAATCACTTATTTGTTGTGCCAATTCCAGGAAATACTTCCCTTCAAGATTAACAGAACTTGAAATTTCCTGCCAGAATTTCAGTCCATGGCCTGTAGAATGTTCATGAATAGCATAATACAGTTTCTTCTACAGATATCTTCTAATTATTAGTATACATAAGTGTAAATATATTTAAATTTTTTATGTTGGTTCCAGTTTTTTTTTTTTTTCTTGAAGACTTGGTTTGTATCACACCACAATCTGACAAATACATGCCTTCATTGAAACTCATTTTTCTCATCTGCAAAACCAGGGTCACTAACAGGTCCTACTTTTCGAGGCTGGGTGAAAGTGAACTTGAAAGGATCCCTCTGATTGGCTGTGGAGTACACGTCTCCAGGATCAGGGATCCCCAGAACCAGGTGCGCCAGGGAAGAGGGTCATGTGACACAAGCATGGCCAGATGGGCCAACCTTGCCACTGGTAGGGAGTGGGCTGGGTAGGGTGGCAGTGGCCAAAGTGTCCATCATCAATAACAAGAGTGTCTAGATCCCAGGGCTAGAGTGGCAGTTGACAGCATGTGGTCCTTACCATAGTTTTACATGTTTCCAGAAACATAGTGACCTACTTGAGGCCACACAGCCAACTGGGGCACAGGGGCTGTTTCCTTCCCATGGTGTGTCCTATCCAAAGGGCCAGGAGGCCTGCAGCGAGGGCCGCCCGGCATAATGACCCTCCCGGCTCCACACCTTCCCTGCTCTGGTCAGAGTCTGGACTTGAGCCCCAGGACAGCCCCACCCTGTCTCCACCCTGGAATCCCAGCTGCAGGAAGCTCTCTGCCTTCTCCCACCCAGCCCCACCCTCTCCTTCCAGCTAAGCAGGTCTGGGCTGTGGGTCCTCCCTGCCAGCCTTCCTCAGGCAGTTCCTGGGCCTGGAACGCCCTTGGACTTCTCCCCACCCATGAGGTCCTCTGGGAGGTCTCCCCTGGTGTTCACCCCACTCCTGGCCCCCACCGCCCCTACCTCCCGGCTTTTCTCTCTTTTTCTCCCTCTGAACTCAGCCTGCTGTGGCTTGACTCTCCTGTGGCCACATAATCTTACGCTGACTGCTTATTAAAATCTGCTCAGAAGTCCACTCCTTAGAAGCCTAAATATTTTGCAACAAAGCACTCAGTGCTTTGCTGGGCACCTGGAAGGTGTCAGTAAATCCTGTTGAAGGTCCAATGACTGTAAATGGGGGTAGCTGCCCACCCATTGCCCCCCAGCTCCTCAGTCTTGAGGATGCAGGCTCCTTCCTGCCCCCCGGGTTCCTGGAGAGGTGGTGACCTGGTGGCTGGATCAGTGACAACCCTTCATGGAGGCTGGAAGCAGCTCCTCACCAACAGCCTGTGTCGCTCTCCATTCACCAAGGGAAACCGGCTCAGAGGTGGAGCTGACTTGCTGGGGGTCGCAGGCAACATGTGCCCAAGCACGGTGGGGGGCGGTGCAGAAAGGCTTCACAACCGGAGCTCTGACTATCTCCTCCTGCACCAGCCAGGTCCATGGGGACCCAGGAATGCAAACAAGCAGGACACACCTTGACCTCCACAAATATGCAGGGGTCAGGTGAGGTGTGGCCAAAGGCCAGCCCTGAAGAGACCATCAAAACCAGAGTCCAGCTCACCCTCCAGGACAGAAGCTGAACCTGGGACCATGGGAATGTAAGGGAGAGCCCTCAACTAAAGGAGGCAGGTGACCTCTCTCTGCAAAGTCTCCATTGTCCCTTTGACCTTCAAAACTTCCCGATAAGACAAGCAAGAAGGGGATCATTAAACTTGGTTTGCAGGATGACAGTTGAGGGACACAGTGGCTCAAGGCCACTCAGAGACCAGAAGGGGAACAGATTTCCCATTGTCCTTCCATTCCAGAGGGTCCTCTCTCGGCTCCCAGCACACCCTCTCTGACTGTCCAGCCTCTGCTCAGGGGATCTGCTTGGGTGCCCTTTCCCACCCCAAACTGCAGGGCCCCGCCCAGATCTCACCTTCTCCCAAAACCTCTGTGGGTTCCTCCAATCTGAACAAATCCACCCCAAACACCCATCTTCCATCATCCTCTGACTTAATGTCCTTTGAAATAAGAATGTGGAGGTCACACACAGCACTGGGCATGTAAGGGACCTTCAGACCCAGCTCCCCGCAGTGAAGGAGGCTCGGCAAGTTTCCGTGGAGGGAGGCGTGAGTGAGGAGGGTGTGAAGGGCCCCCTCTTGCCCGCCTTCAATGTGCTCCTCTGTGGGGACAGCCTTGCCAAGGTGGCACAGAGCTGGGCCCAGGGCAGGAGGCTCTGAAGTGCTCAGTGGCGTGAGCTGGCATGAAGCGATGCTGCCTTCCAGGCCGCACCCGGGCAGCATGCCTGGGCTTCCTGAGCAGGCCAAATGCCAACACCAGGGCCCTCGCAGCCTGCCCCCGGAGCTTCCCACTTCCTGCCCGTCCAGTTGCTGCCCTCGCCCTGGCCTCCTGAGCCTGCAGAACGGGGAAGGAAAGAAGAAGGGGGACCAGGTTGAGCAGAGGCACCGCCGTCCTCCTCATCGGTACTGGGGGGGGCCTGGGCTGGGGGCGGGGTGTGGGCAGCCAGTGCAGCCAGCTGGGGAGGGCCAAGGACCTGCTGGACCTGACCAAACCCTGGCTTTGAGACTGTGGCCACAGGCAAGGTGTCCCCTCTGCCCCCAGTGAGGCTCAGACTTCCCATCTATAGATGGCAGTAACAATAAATTGCCACGTGTCATGTACAGACAAAAACAGGGTCGGGACAGGTTCTTACCCACGTTTAAAATAATGACAGTGCGCACGTGCTTGCACGCACACACGCATGCACGCACGCACGCACGCACACAGAGGTGGCCCTTTGGGACCTTTGTAGCTGCTGGTTTCTGCATCTGTACATTCAAAACACCGTGGAAGAAGGCAAACATTGTTTCTGTGACAAGCCAGCAAGGGCTTTCCTGTCTGTCCCCTGGCAGCCCCCGCGGCTCGGACGCGCCATTCACGCTGCGTGGGTGTGAGACGTGATCTGAAGCGCACAGGGGATGGGGAGCACAGGTTACAGGCAGTTGTCCTGCTATTGTGCCTCAGGACTGGACAGCCACAGATCTGGGTGTGAATGGAAGGGTCTGGAGCCCGATGGGTACAGAGGACAACTGTGTCCCTCTATCTACCTCACCATGAGAGACCACCAACTCCCTCCCTCGGGAAGGATTGGCCTTTATTCTGTGAATATTTTTCTGATTTTGTTCCCCTGTTTTTATTTTTCGTGGTTGGGAGGGCCCAGGGCCTCTGCCCACTCTTCCCTCTGCAGGGCTCTGCCCACCCACTCCCAGCCCCTGCCAAACTTCATTCAGATGGCCCCTCAGGGACACCCCCACCACCACCACCTTCTGGAACATTATGACCCTCCAGCCAGGCCTGAGTGCCCTGTCCCCTTCCCTTGACCTGCCTTTTCTCCTGGCCTTACCCTATCTGACCTGTGGCTATTTCCTGCCTGGCCCATTGTCTGACCCTCCGCAGGAGGGCTGGGTTGTGTCTGTCCTGTTTGCAGCTGTGTCCAGGGTCAGAAAGAATGCTTGGCACAGAGTAGGCCCTCCATAAATATTTGTCAACCCGATGGACAATTGAATGGATATCTATTTTTCAAAAGTCCTTTCTTGGAAAATAAATTGAGCCATTCTATGCCAGGTTCCAAAATTGGGGGCTTTGGAAAGGAGATTTCACTAGTCTACGAAATCCTTCAATTACTGAGAAAATGTAGGTGAAAACTAGGCTCACGCCATGGCACCTGGTAAAACCCACCAATGGTTATCACGACCTCCCTCCTGCGGCTCCGCTCCTGTCCACAGGTCCCCCCCACCCGACCAAGCCCTGCGGAGCTCAGAGGCTCAGGCCAGCCCTTCTCTACACGAGATCGGGAACCTTCTGTTTTGCTCAATTCATTTTTTTTTCTTTAAAGATTCTGACCATTGACCCAACTTGAGGGAAGGAGGGAGGGTGGGCCTGCCCGGGGCACCTGGAACTGTCCAGCTGAGCCTGGTCAAGACACCTGGCTTTTATGATCCCAGGTCACAGAAAAGGTGTTTGTGAGCTTCTTTGCTTCTGGGTTCTAGGTCTTGTGTTTAGAGAGTCCAAGCATTAAATTCTGAGGATCACTGTGTCCCCTGGAGGTGCTGACACCAGACCGGGAGACCCAGAGAAGCTGAGGCTGATTTAAGGACCCTGGGCCAGAGCCAGAGGAAGCTCAGAAAGAAATCGGTAGGGTCTGGAGAAGAGCAGGGTCCAGAGAGGCCTGAGGCTCTTCCTCAGCTCCCACTTGGAAGTGCAAAGACCCAGGACCCGACTTCCTCCCCACTGTCCACCCTGCACTGTGACCAGGGCAAGAGGCTCCATCCCTGGGCCCTGCATTTCAGAGACCCTGCCCGGACCCTCTCCAACCCCTGAGCCCACTAGGGAAGACTCTGGGAACAAAGGAATATGCCCAGGTGACCCCACACACGTCCCCTCCAGGGGAACTCCAGGCTCCCGGGACCCCAGAATTCCCTGTCTAAATGCCTGGGCTATTTCAAAACCCAGAGTGGACCACTGGGGGCTCCCCAGGCCAAGGGCTTGCCAACAGGCAGCTCCTCTGGGGGAGGTGGCAGAGCTCGGGTGGGGGAGTATCTGGATACCTGCCTGGGGCCTCACAGAGCAGGAAGTTGGGGGCGGGGGAGTGAAAAAGGCACCTGCCCGTGCTCAGGTGTGGGAGCCTCCCTGGCTTTCAGGAAGCCCTCGGGCAAGCTGGAGAGGCAGCAGGGAACCAACTGAGCTGGCTTGAAGTAAAACATTGGAATACCTGGACACAGGGTTTCTGGTGCTGTCCACAGGTATCTGCTGCAACGGAGGGCCTCTTCATGGCCCCAGGGGAGGAGCCATAGTGGCAGGGCACCTGGAGAATGGAGTGAGCACCTCCTGGCACAGGTGCTTTTCACCCTGGATTGAGGGGCCTCTCGGCGGAGGAAAGCCAGGCTGACGAGACGCTGGCTATGGTCACCTGGACAGAAATACACCACTAAGTTTCTCTCTGAAACACTAAGTTGGAAGAATGGGACAAGGGAAAAGGCTGTTCACTTCCTCGGGGACACCTCCAGCACCTGCAGGCTGCCCTGGCTGGGAGCAGCGTGTCCCCTTGACCCAGTCAGCGGGTGACGCAGGGGCTGCCTGTCTCTCCCCCAGCGACTGCTACAGTCCAGCCTCAGCCACCGACTTCTCAGAAAGGACTGGTTCAGGGCGGTGGGGTGGCTATGCAGGAAGTATTAGAGTGTGGTTCCCAGAAAGTCTGGCGTCCGTCACCTTTCCAGAGGTCCCTGGGAAGACTTCCTACAGAAGGGACATCCTTACTCCACACAAGCTTCTGCTCAACTGTTTTAGAGAAAATGAGCTGAACCAGAGGGCTCGGTCGGACCTCGACACTCTCCCGTTAAGATTTTGTAAATACTGGTCCCCTCTGTCACTTTAGTCCCCTCTGGCATTGCCTCTCCCTCTCCTCTCCCAGTGTCTGGCCCTGCTTCCAGCTCCCTAAGCGACCCCCAGGCTCTGGCTGGCCTGGCCTCTGCTGGGGACCCTCACCTGCTGGCCACTCCTGCTCCTCCACAGGCTGGCGCAGACCCCGGGGCTCCCCCTCCCTGGCCCTCCCACTTGTCCCCAGGCTGCGGCGTCCTCTGTGCTTCCTCTCTACTCCCAAGGTCCCCAGCTTCCTCCCATGGAAGGTCTTGGCTCTGAGGGGCCAGTCGCTGCCCGTGTCCCCTGAGCCAGTTCCCCTGGTGCCTGCAGGGATGGGGTCTCTTCACCTCCCTGTTCCCGTGTGGTCCCAGAACTGGGGAGCAGGAGGCGCCAGGGCAGCTCCTCCTCAGAGGTGCTCCCAGATCGTCACCCAGGGATGGCGGCCTGGGTAGCAGCTATGACCCAGGCACCCCTGGGGTCCAGCCAACACCCAGGCCAGCCTCCTGGACCGTCTCTGGGGACCAGGGCATCTGTCAGGCTGTCCTCGTCCTTCCCCTGCTTGGGTGGGGCTGGGGAAAGTGCCACCCCAAAGTGCAAGCTGGCCTTGACCTTTGACCCTGCCCAGGGGTGAAGCAGGGGAGGGGAGGGGAGACCTGTGGGGAGGGGACCATGCACCGCCCCCCCCCCCCCCCCCCCCCCCCCCGCCTACTCAGGGCGAGGCCCAGGCTGGCTGGGCTTGTGAGCAGGAGCAGAGGTCAGCCCCAGGGGCGCCCACGCTAGTCGAGGGGAAAGGTCCCGTGCCCAGCTGAGATGTGCTGCGTCAGGTCGGGAGGCCTGCTGGGGACCAAGGTCCGGCTGCGAGGCACACCACCCACTGCACTGGCTCTGTGGGCCTCCTGGCCTTCCTTGGGCACACCTGCTGTCCTTTGCCCAGCACACCCCTGTTTTGAGCGACAGCACCCAGTTTCCTTGGAGGCCCCCCTTCCCATCAGCCGTGTGCCTGCCCTGAGCGTCTGGCCTCCTCCCTCAGCACGCCCGGCTTAGCCAATCAGGGCATTGTCTCATGGCTTGGGTGGCTCCAGGACGGGAACGTGGTAAAATGTGGCCTTTGTTAGAAAGGTAGGAAAGAAGCTATCGCACTCTCTACAGGCAGCGCTACCTGAATAAGACAGCCTGGGCCTCCGTGGGCCGGGGGCTGCCTGAGAGGGAGGCCACCCCACCAGAAGGCAGCATCAAGACGGGGACGAGATTGCTCCTTCTAGTTCTATATAGCAGCTCAACCCCCAAGAGCTGAACCATGGAACCAACCGAGGTGCCCTTCAACAGACGAATGGATAAAGACTATGTGGTACAGATACAGAATGGAGTATTACTCAGCCTTAAAGAAGAATGAAATGATGGCATTTGCTGGTAAATGAATGGAGCTGGAGAATATTATGCTAAGTGAAATAAGCCAACCCCCCCCAAAACAAAAGGCCAAATGTTTTCTCTGATATGCAGATGCTAATTCACAATAGGGGAGAGGAAGAATAGAGTTACTTTGGATTAGACAGAGGGGAGTGAAGGGAGGGAAGGGGATGGGAATAGGAAAGACACTATTACTCTATGTGCATATACGACTACATGATGGGTGTGATTCTACATCATGCACAACCAGAAGAATGAGAAGTTGTACTGCATCTATGTAGGATGTGTCAAAGTGCATTCTACTGTCCTGTGTAGCTAATTATTACAAATGAAAAAAATTTTTAAAAAAAAGACGGGGACAAGACAGAGACCTGGCCTTGTGGCCGTGCATCTCGGGACTTTTCAGCAGCATGGCTGACATTTGCTTCTTTGCTTAAGCACAGTTTAAAGTTCTGTCATTTGTAAACACGCAATTTCCTCCCAACACTACCTGGAGAACGCCTGCTGTTTTCCCTCTCGGTGCCCCAGATAAATCCCCTCCACCACCTTGTCATCTCGTAGCCTGGATTACTGTACCAGGTTAACAAGTCACAATGACACAGAATAGGAGTGGCAGTCGACCAGCTGCTACTCTGTGTGCTTTGTGTTTTTATGGTGACCTTGCGAGTCAGTGTTCATGTCTTACTGATGAAGAGACGGAGGGTCAAGGAGACAAAACTTGTACTGAGCAGCGGAGCTGAGATTCAGGCTCAGGTCACCTGACTTTAAGGCACATTGCTTTTGAGGTCACTCACTGATTTGGGGGCTTCACTTAATTTTAGGAGATGCCACCAATGAGGGTTGATGGGGGGCACACTGGTCCCTCGGAGCAGAGATCTGAGCTTACCCCGTCTCTAGGGGGACCAGCTCTGATTTCGAGTTTTCCTTTTCCTCCTGCCCCGTCCACCTGTCCTCTTGCCCGGTTCCCACCCTTGTCTTTGATTCTGTGGCCTTGTCACACGCAGCCTTGCCCACGTGCCCATCGCTGCACGTCTTGGGTCAGGGATGGAGGCTGTTGGGCTGCCTCGGGGCACCGGGCACCATGTCCAGTCCCCTCAGACCGGGTGGATGGAAGGGGTGATGGTTCCCCAGAGGCACGTCAAGGCACTGTCACCAGGGAAGGTGGCCGCTCCTTCCTAGCCCTCTCCTGACAGCTGCCCAAAGCAACACTCTCCTCTGCGGTTCCAGAGTGTGCCGAGCTCCAGGCGGAGGGCTGGGAGGACAGGGACAGTGGGCACAGCCTCGTTAGTGACCCACTGCTCTGGAGCTACCAGGATGCCTTGGGACCAGGCGGGTGGCTGTGGAAGCATGGGGCACCGTGGGTGATGCACTTTCCCTGGGAGTAAGGGAGGGAGCACGGAGAAACCACGGGGGGGGGAAGCAGCCTGGGCACCCACCGAGTGGCAGTTTTCTATTAGGATGAGCTGGTGAGGGAACAGCATCTCTTGCAGGGGGAACAGCGTGTGCAGAGGTGCAGAGGAATGGGAAACCTGGCAGAGTGGGGAAGAGTCTGGCTTGGTGACAAAGCAAGACAGGGGAGGGGAGAAGGGACGAGGGGCTTGGCTTGAGGAATAAAGGAAACTATAGGCAGAAAAGCAACCCCAAACAGGCGGGTCGCTCCTCCTGGGCTTTGCTCTCAGTTTTGCTAGTAGCCCCAGAGGCAGCCTGAAACTAGAGTGAGGGAGAGGGCTGGGGCGAGGGGAGCTGGCCACAGAGGGCAAAACACTTCCAAGTGCCGCTTCACAGTGGACCGAGCAGGTACAGAGAGGAGGACACGGGACTCCCGGCCCTTCGGGCTCAGAGGGTGGTGGGAGGGACACACAGGGCCACAGAGTGGGCTATGTTCTGTTGCCGCCCAAGGCCCAGGGTCCTGGGAGCACAAGTACTCGCCCAGCCCAGGGCCCTGGAGACAGTTTCCTGAAGGGGTGACGTGGGATCTGGGTCTTGACGGATGAATAGGAGTTTGCTCCCAAGAGACTGAGGCATCTCCGACTCCTTGCATCCCCTGGGACTGAGGCCCGTCAGCTCCAAGGGGATGGGGCTCTGTTCCTGGTTCCTTGTCTCCTGAGACAGTGACCCCCTACAAACAGTTCCTCTTCCTTCTGTTTTATTTACCACGGACTGACTGTGTTCTGAAAATATCACATGGGAAATTCTAGAAGCATGCAATGTGTAAGTTTAAAATAACTTTACTGTAGTTTATCCTAATTGATCTATTTTGCTCGTAATTATTGTTAGTCTCCTGCTGTACATGATCTATGAGTTACACTGTATCCTAAGCCAACATGTTTAGAACAACAACAAAAAACACAGGGTTTGCTGCTGTCCACGTTCCAGGCATCCACGGAGGTTTTGGAATGTGTCCTTCAGGGATTAAAGTGGACCGTGACCCCTGTAAGAGCAGCCAGTAGGCACACAGCGATGCACACGCGGAACCAGCCGCATAAAGCCTCAGAGGAGCAGCGTGGCCGGGGTGAGCTGGTGGGCAGGACAGCTGGGCAGGGGGCTTCGACGGCCGTCCCTGGGGTCTGGAGTTCCTCCTGAAGTGGATGAGCAACCAAAATGTCATTTGTTCCTTCATCTGACGAATATTATCCAGCACCTGCTATGTGCCGAGGGTCGTGTTAGGCCCTGGGGACGCTGCAGGGCAGGGTCGGCCGCTCAGTCCACATCTCATGGACATCGAGGGGGAACTCTTTTGCACTTAAGAGGCAGCATCTGCTCAGCCCCTGGGGGAGCACGGGGCGGGGCTCAGAGGGAGCAGGGGGCTCAGAGTGGGGCGAGTGGGCCACCGAGGATGGGTCATATATATCTTGCAACAGGAAGCCCAAGAGGTAGGCGTGAGCAGCCAGGGGCCGGAGTGGCAGCCAGGGTGCCAGGAGACCTGGGGCCTCTTGCTGTCTACCTCTGCAGTGTCCCTGACACTCGCTTCTTTTCGGGGAAGAGACTCATTATCAGGAACACATCATCTCAGAAGAGCCGGGAGAGAGGTTTTGACGTTCTAGTCTCGGAGACAGGACGGCTGTTTGCGGTGACCGCCGAGTTCGTGATTCACATTCGGTCATTTTGCTTTTCGCACAGCCACCAACCGTCACTCTCTACCCATATAAATGGGCGATGATGGGCCAAGGTTTTTTTGGAGTTTTGAAGGGGGTGACTTGCTGACGTGAGTTTCTCCATTCAGAAAATTTAGCCAAGTCTAGTGCTCACAAAAATGACGCTTTGTGAGTAGTGACTTTCTGGGGTGGAAAACAGGGAAAGGGGTCGCCGCGGGTTAGAGGCGTCCAGCGGAGTTGGTGAGTTAGGACGTCGACTCCCAATCTGCTCCACCCCCAGGGGACGCAGGCTGCCCTGGGCAGACGTGCCTGCTCCCTCCAGGGTGAGCGTGGAGGACCACACCTGCCCTGGCCTTCTCCTGTCTTTGGCACCCGCTCACTTGTCCACTCACCTCCTGTGTGGGAGGCCCTCGCCTCAGGCCTGGACTGCACAGTGGACGTGATGCATAACCAGATGCTCTTGTGGCGATGCTGCCCATCAGGGAGTCCAGGCACTCTCCCAGTCCTGGGTGGTCACTCGTGCCTTGGGAGCCACTGTGGTTTGATGTAGTTTGTCCCCCGGAAGCTCACGTCTCTGAGGCGTGATTCACGCGTGCAGGTGGTGGACCGTTTAAGGGGTGGAGCCCTGAGGGAGGTCGGAGAGGCTCTGCTCTCAGAAGGCGTCAGACAGTTCTTGTGAGAATGAGCTCTTAGAAAAGAGCCCCTGCCCTCTCACCGGCTTCCTGTCCTGGCAAACGAGGGATCCTTCCCCTATATGTCGCCGTCATTGTAATGCCATCCACCATAAGGTGAGGTAGTGAAGGGGGCCTTGCCAGAGGCAGCAATATGCCATTTGGACTTTCAGCCTCCAACACCATGAGCTAAATAAACCTCTTTTCTTTATAAGTGTGCCAGTTTCCGGGATTTTATTACAATGACAGAAAGCAGACTAATACAGGAACCAAGGATAAATCTACTAAAGATCAAAAACTTGGCATTGGATCATTGAGGTGTTTTAGGGAAGGCAGACCAAGCCACTCAGGCCTTTAGCCCTAGTCCCTGGACACCGGAGATCCTGTTGGGAGGTGGTATAAATTGCTCAGAAGAAGGGGAAGTTGATCACTTCCAGGAAGGGTCCTTTCCAATCGATTTTGAATGCATTTCCTTTTGTTTAAGGTAGCTCATTAAACTGATTTCAGTTCATCCAATATTCCACCCTCTGGGGCCACGCACTGTTCTGAGCACAGGAGAACAGAACAGGCAGAATCCCCGAGTTCCTTGCAGGATTCAGAGTCTAGTAGGAGGAGACACTTCAGATTCAAAACAAACTGTATACAGAGAGCTGTATACAGAGAGCTGTATACAGTGTGCTAGCTCTTCCTTTGTTTCTCCCCGGTAAGCAGGGCTTGGGGCATCTTGGAGTTGCATGCTGTGTGCACCCACCACTCACCATGGTTCCCTACGTGGCCCACGAGGACACTACCCTCTTCCTGGCTTCTTAGCCACAGAATCACAAGGGGATTCGGGCCTGGCATCAGCCCCAAGATCAGCAGAGGCCGAGTTTGGAGTGTCTGTTTTCCTGATTTTTTCTTTCTTTCTGTCTTTTTTTTTTTAATTTATATAGTTTCGTCAGTTTGAATTAATAACCCATTGAAGAATAGAGAGAAATACACTTAAGAAGGTGGCGAGGGGAAATGAAAAGGGAGCGAGCACTGCTCAGATGGTTCACTGCGGACGGCTGCTGGTCGTGAAGTTAAATCTGACAGGCGTTATGTAACCTTGAGGGGTCTAGCAGGTTAATGTTTGAGAGGAACAGATCTGGACATGGGCACCAGAGTGGAAGAAACTGGGTGCAGGACATGAACTATGTGATTTTTAACAAACAAAGGGTGAAGTCTGATTTTCTTATCAAGTATTTAGGGGGCTTAAAGGTGGAAGCATCAAAGGCTAAGACTTGAGGTGCCCCCAGCATGGTCAGCGAACCCCACTCTGCAGGCCGAGGTCGCCTTCTCCTTCACCTGCCTGGGTTGCTGGTCAGGGCAGCGCCCTGATGACACTGGTCGCCATGGTGGAGGTGCACATCTCAGGGCAAAGATCCTAGTAAGCGCGTAGCTCCTGATGGGCAGCAAAGCGTTTCATGTGAGTGCTCAGTCTCCAGTCCGCTCTGCGCAGCATTGATTTAGCAAATACAATTCCAGGGCACTCAGTTAAGTCTGAAAGCAATATTTGGGACATACTTATGCTAGAAAAAAAAATTGTCATTTATCTGAAACTTAAATTTACCAGGGTGTTCTGTATTTTATCTGGCAGCACCGACTGCAGCCCTCAGAGGCGGGTGGTATTGGCACCCTCATTGGGTGGCTGAGGCTCAGAGCATAAGCTGTCGAGATCCCAAGATCAAGAAGAGCTGACCTTCTCGCTGGCCCTCAGGGAATGCTCACACCTGGATCTCCTCTGTCAAGCATCAAGGGCTCTGGGCCCCTGGGAGGGTCTCAGGGCTGGACGGGAAGCAGGAGCGCCCACCTTGACGGGAGCTGCAAAGTCTTGGGGTTGGGGGGGAGGCCGGGCGGGGTCTGACTCTCAGTTTACGTACCAGGGACTTGATGAGCCAGCCACCAGGCTGGAAATGCAGAAGCCATCTGGAGCCCTGCTGAGTCACAGGCCCAGAAAAACAACCTCTTGTCGCCAGAGCAGGGGGCGGGGAGAAATCTCCCTGGAGATCCGCAGAGGGTAGCGGAAATAGAAACCGTCCCTGTGACACCTCTGTTAGCCGGTTCAGCTCTCTAACAAATCACCATGGGATGAGAATTCCTTTTAAGCACCAACTGAATACACTGGAGCATGTCTGTAAATGAGGTGCTAAATAAACTGCCTGTTTAAAAGAAATTGTGTGTGTGTGTGTGTGTGTGTGTGTGTGTGTGGTTTTTGCTTGTTTCAGAGCCTCATCCTGGCTCAGCCCCTGGCTTCCCTTCCTGCCCCCACGCCCTGGGGCAGATTCCTTAAAATTCCTGACCCCATTTTCTCTTCAGTGATAAGAATCCTTGTCTTATGGAGATAATGTGAGGGTTTAACTGAGTTCACCTTTCTCAAAAGCCCCTTGAGTGGATCTGGAGCCTGGAGATGATTGACAAATGGTGGTCTGATTAGCCTGGGACATGATTACCCCTCTGTCAGGTTGGTGCAGGGTGGAAGGGATGTCTTCACCTTTCAGGAAACTCTGAGCCCCACTCTCAGTAAGGCTACAGCCAGGAGGGACAGCTCTTCCTCTGTCCTGCCCTGGACCTGGGCAGGGGGGGGGGGGATGGATCGGGCCCCCCAGGTTCTGGTTAGCAAGGGTGAATGTGCGCACAGTGGTGCTTACGCAGCACCTGCCCCTTCCAGTCCACAAATGTTTCCTTGAAGTGCAGAAAAACAAAGTCAAGGTAAGTATTCCCACGTCATTGTTAATGAGTGTTCTGCGCCAGGTGCAAGGCCAAGGCCAAGTTCCGGGTGCCCTGGAGTCTCAGAGCAGCACTCTCAGATCAGCCACAGAAAAGTCCCCATTTTATAGAGGGAGCTGAGACTCCCAAATGCAGAGATAGCAGGTGGCAGATGGAGGCTCCGCTGGGGCCCTGGTTTTCCCAAAGGTCCTGACTGCGACACTCGGGTGAGTTCCGGAGGAGAACACCCGTGGAGATTGGAGCATACTTGTGCGCAGCGGGCACAGCAGTACAGGCGGAGAGAGGGCTGGGTCCAGAGAAAGCCTGGCCAGCAGGTGTGGGCTGGACAGATCCCAAGGACTGGACCAGAGGGCAAAGGGGCTCTCTGGAGCACAAAGTGACAGGGAGCAGGACACAGTGAAGGCCCAGAGGACTTGGGCAGGTAGGGTGCATTCCAAAGGGGCCAGCTGGCAGAGCCCAGGAGGGCTTTAGAGGAAACGGAGGGAGCCGGAGGGGTGGGTCTGGCCCAGGCAGGCTGCTGCTGGGTTCCCGAGTGGCAAGCCCCGCTGCCTGCAGAAGTGACTGCTGGCCTCTTCGTCACCGTGTGGAGGATTCCTGCCATACACGGTCCCTGCCAAGGTGCTGAAGCCCTTCCATTGCAGGGGAGAGAGGTGCTGGCAGAGTGAGATGGTAGGCTGCTTCCCCCTGGGACGAGGAGACGAAGACACCCAGGTCCCTCAGAAGACTCCACGAGACGGCCAGCAGCCAGGGCCAAAAGCAAAGGCCAGCACAGTGTGACCTCCGCGCAGGTCAAGAGAGTTAGATCTACGCAGCTCTGGCACCCACCTCCCGCAGCTGAGCACTGACCCTAAGGAGATGGTCACGAGAGGAGCGAAGCTGTGTGGGGACAAGGTGGTGGCTGTAGAGTGTCACGTTGACCTACAGACACGTGTCACATTGACCTACAGACACGTGTCACGTTGACCTACAGACACGGGAATCCCAAGAGCCCACCCAGCCAAGAACAGGCTTCGTTAGACATGGTGATGTGTCCGCAGTAGAGTGCCATCCTGCCTCTGGAGGTCGACGTGGTCGCAGCCCAGGAAGTTAAGAAACCAAGCGGCAAACATTAAACACAGAAGGATCCCTTGCTTATGAATACACGGACGCAGGCCACCGGCTTATTAAATATGTAAGGAAGGAGTCGGTGTGGGGGTGCTGTCATGGGCCCTGGGGCTGGGGAGGAAGTTCAGGGTGTTATTTGGGGGATGTCAGGCAGTGGACACATAAACTCAGGCCTCAACAGGGACCTTTGAGGCTGGTTCGACACCATGAAGGAGACCACGCAAGATGGACCAGTTTAGTCACTGTCCAAGGAGGTGACATTTGACCGTGACCTGCACGCTAAAAACCCAGCCTTGGAGGTCAGGGAAGAGCATTTCAGAAACAGACCAGGACTGGGGAGTGACGATTGGGGTTCTGGGGGCTGAAGAGAGAAGACGGAAAGATAAACGGCTTGTGAGTGTGAGTGGCCAGCCCGGCCAGCTGAGTCCCTGATGACAGTGACCGGCGGCCAAGGAGGGGCGTTTCCAAGGACTTGGTTCTGTGCCTGGTGCCGCAGGGTGCCCTGGGATTGCAGATGAGGTGGTGACCGTGTTTCCCCGTCCAGAAGGGACTGCCTGGAAGGGTCAGGGATAGGACAAGTTCTCTTTCCTTCTCTGTGCTCTTCTGGAACCCCCACACTTCTGCCATTAGGAGCAAACACATAATCATTTCTGCTTAAAAAATAAAATACACCAGAGAGCATGCTCATCTCCTGGAAGACGTACCTGTCCAAGTGCTGGAACCTCGCACCCTGGCTATTAGGCGCATGGTGAGTAGCTGCAGCCAGCCCCCACAGTGCAGCAGGACACTGGAGCTCGCTCGAGTGGTCACACTGCACCTTGGCTCCTCCGTGCACCCTCTCCACTCCTACCCCTCCAGTGGGAAGGTGGGGTAGGTAGATGCGGAGAGGCTTGGGCAGAAAATAGCTGAGCTGGGACCCAAGGGGAGGTGCACAGCCTGACCCACCTGGCCGGGCTCATAGCTGGCCTGAGCCACTCACCCAGACCCCGAAGCCGCTCCTAAGGAGTCTATAGGAAGGAGGTCCTGTCTGGGAGGCCAGGGACGGGCCTCCAGCTCCTGTTGCCAATGGCTGGGACGAGAAGCAGAGTCTCCATACCTGGGAGGTGCTCAGTAAATATTTGTCACATTGATGCAATTGGGAAAATGTCAGTGTGGCTCTGCTTACTTGAGAATTCTGTGGCTGTGTGTCCTCTGGAGGATAGAGCTGAGGTCTGTGCACACTTGTCCCCGGGGCATTTCAGGTAAGGGGTATGCATGCACCTGGTCTGGGGTCACTGAAGGGGTTCAGGGAGAGAGAGGCCCTCAGAAGCACAGGAAGCGCTCAGCAGGGAGCCGGTAAGGAGGAGCTGCTCTCCCCCCATCACTGCCCAGATGCTACTGGGAGGTGGAGGGGCCTTTAGGGGGTGGGGGAGTGGGAGGAAGTTAGGTCCCTGGGGTGCACGCTTGAAGAGGATGTTGGGGCCCTGGCACCTCCTGTCGCTCTGTTTCCTGGTGCCCATGAGGTACACAGCTTCTTCTGCCACGTGCTCCAACGATGACGCACTGCCTCACTCCAAGCCCCAGGAAACAGGGCCTGCCAGTCTGGGACCGCAAATAAACCTCTCCTCCTCACAAGTTGATTCTCTCAGGCACTCTGTCACAGTGGTGGACGGCTGCCGGCCTGGCGGTCATTCATGGGAAATTCAGAGACGTGCACTGGACATCTCTTTGTCTAGAGGAGACGCCCTTCCCAGAAGCAGAGTATTTTGCCAAGTTCAGCAATAGAAGGGCTGTCTCTCATCTCAGAGGCTTTCTGGAGGTTCAAGGTCACATGAAGAAGTTCCTAGCATTTCCCAGTGTCTGTTTCTGATGCAGTTAAGAGACCAGCTTTCCGAGTTCAGGCCTGATATTTGCTTACTGGCATGAATGGAGCCCGCCTGGGTGAGCAGCCCGGGGTCAGGGTCTCTCTGACCTCTGCCCCTGTTTTCCGACTTCAGTTGTCGGAGGACCACCAAGGGTTTTGCTCTAGCTGCAGACCCTGTGGTCTGGTCTTGCCCTTCTTTTCCTTTAACTTGTCTCAGAACTTAAAATACATTTCTTCAGAAGGGAAACTTACTCCCTACCCTAAATGGAAAAGCAGTATCACCTACCACAAATAGAAGCTACCCAGAAGAAGGAATACCATGAGAATAAAACAAAGCCAGGCGCGCTGGCGCAGGCCTGTAATCCCAGCGGCTCTGGAGGCTGAGGCAGGAGGATCAAAGTTGAAAACCAACCTCAGCAACTTAGTGAGGCCCTAAACAACTTAATGAGACCCTAAGCAACTTAATGAGACCCTGTTTCTAAATATATAAAAAGGGCTGGGGATGTGGCTCAGTGCTTAAGTGACCCTGGGTTTAATCCCTGATTTTAAAAAAAAAAAGATTAAAAAGAAAATGATTTTATTAAATTCTAGAGAGTTACAGTTTTCCATCAAAGACAGTTTGACGTTCATTTAAAAGGGAGATTTGGAGAGGTGTCAACCTTTTACAGAGATGTTAAAAAACTTATTAGTACCTTATGAGAATTTCTTCTTGGGGTAATAAGAAAGATTTAAAGAGAATTTAAACAGGAAAAAAAATGTGCCTTACCACAAGATTCAGAGTTTTTATTTTCTGTCTTTTCACTTTCTAGAATCGTCTTGTGCCCACGGGGGACAAGGGGCCATCTCTTAATGACTCGGTTCTTTGGTGAGAAGAGGTGAGGGGAGAAGAGCTAACCCTCTGCCCCTCATTTATTTCATCTTTTTAGGAAGATTCCTTCTCCACTTTGAGACAAGGGAGCTGTGTTAGAGAAATGCCCTGTGAGGATCCCCAGCCCCTGAAGCTGTGAGAGTCCGTCCAGGAGTTTGGCTTCCGTCCTCGACTGTTTGGCTGCTGTCAGAGGATTCCACTAACTGCCGCGCTCTGCGGTGCTGGGATTGAGCCCAGGGCCTCGAGCCTGCCCAGCAGGTGCTGCACCTGGAGCTACATCCAGAGCCCAGAAGGCCACCCACGGGGCAGCCTATGGCCATAGACATGTATTACCCACAGTTCCAGAGCCGGGAAGCCCAAGGTCACGGCTGGGTGTCTGGCCAGGGCTCACCTTTTGGTCCACAGGCAGCTCCTTCTGCCTCTCACTTGGAGGAAGGAACGAGGGGGGCTCTGGGGCCTCTTTCATGAGGGTGCCAATCCCATTCTTGAGGGTTCCTCCCTGGAGACCTATCAGCTCCCAAAGGCCCAGCCTCCTAAGGCCGTGGCCTTAGAGTTCAGGACTCAGGGTACACAGAGGTTTCTCACCCACTGATGGAGCAAGGGGGGCTCTCAACAGCACAGCCCTTGGGGACAGTCTGGGTGGCTGGATCTCCAGGTGGCAGCAAAGACAGGACTCATCACATGCGCACCGTATGTGCACGTTTCCCGGGGGTGGCTCTCGGCTTGTCGATCAGAGCAGATGGTGCGCTGGAGATGAGAAGCCCCCCTCTCCGCCCACCACAGAACGGAGCTGTTGACTCCAGGTGCCACCATCTTTCAGTGGCCTCTGCAGACACCTCTTGCGGAGGTCGCCTTCCCCTAAGAGTCTGGGGAAGCCCCGTGCGTCATCCCCAGGTGGTTCCTGCTCCCAGGACCCCTCCCTGCTCCTGACCTGGTGAGGGTCTGCTTTGCCTGGGCATGGCACCCACACTTCCTGGCCTGCCCCCCAAGGCCTGCACAACCTGGGTCCTTCCAACCCACATCCTTGTGTAGCAGCCCATCCCTTGCTCCACCAGGGCCTCGTGCCTCTCTGGCTGCCAGGATCTCCCTCTTTGAATCCTCTGCTTCTGCCCGGGGGTCACCTGGCACTGGCAGGACTGGAGATGGGTGAAGAATGCAGGAACACCCGGGGCCACCCCATGGTTCACGTCACTGCCGTCAACACCTGAGCATCTGCGTGGGTGTGTACCCGATGGCTTTGTATTTGCCAGACTCTGGCAGGTAGCCACTGTCCCCGGTTACCTGTGACTTTCCCAGTTTTAACATTGGAAGCTGATGGTCCCAGACTCCCCATCCAAGGCACATTGGCATGGCTGGCCAACCACTGGGTGAGAGCAGACCTTCTATCTGGGGTCGTGGCTCAGTGGTTAAGTGACCCTGGGTTTAATCCCTGGTACCATAAATAAAAGTGACCCTGGCTTCCACTAGTGGGAGAGGACGATGTTCAACAAATGAACCTGCAAGGAAACTGCGGAGTCAGCCTCTGTGTCCGAGGGTCCGTAACTGTGGATCCAACTAACCTTGGGGTGAACACAGTTTTAAACTATGGCATCGGCACCAACCACATGTAGACTCCTTTCTGTCTCTCGTCCCTAAGACAATGCAGTAGCCAGCTCCACAGCACTGTCACTGCATTGAGGATCGTAAGTCATTCAGAGGCGCTATAAAGTAAACAGGAGGAAGGAGGAGGTTCAGTGCAAAGACAGAGCCATTTTTTTAAGGGACATAAACACATGGATTTGAGGGTCTACCAAGGGCCTGGAATCAATCCCCAGGAAGGACTATAATTACAAACTGTGACGAGCTCAAAGAAGGATAAGCCAACCGGAGCTGGGCTGCGTAGGTACGTAAAGAAAAGGACACAGGCCAGGTCTTGGAGTGGTGCTTGACCGCAGCTGGGGAGAGGGACACAGCCCCCTGGGACAGAGGGGTGAGGGTGGCGAGTGGGAAGCCTTCCTGCGCTCAGTCCTCTTCACGGCGCAGGTTCTATTTTAGCTGGCACTGCATGCAGCAGAGACCTGCTCTGGCGACTTTGGCAGAGGCCCACTGAAAGGGTGTGAGAAGGAAAAGCTGGGCCTCCAGAGAGAGAAGAGCAGCGGCCCTAGGAATGCGGACGGCCTTTGCTCCGTACCCATTAGACAAAGTGATTCCAGCCACTTGATGCCTTTGGGCTTCTCCGCCCAGTGTTCTGATTCCAGGAAGCAAGAGTCTGAGGGCCAAGCTTGGGTTTCGTGCCAGCGCCTTGGCTAGGCCAGGGGCGCTGTCGTTAGGCATTCCACCAAACCCGAGCTGCAGGGCGTGGAGACTGAGGGCAAGGTGCAGGAGGGAAGCTTCGGCCGCCCCCAGCCCCTTCCCAGAGCAGCCCATCCCTTGCTCCACCAGGGCCTCGTGCCTCTCTGCCTGCCTCTGTCCCAATATTCTGCTACCTTGGGGGGGCCCTGTGCCAACGGCCACACGGGTGTCTCATCCAGCCAGCCCGACGTCCACCCCTTGGAGTGTGCACTGTGTCCTTCACATGCTGGGCACGGAGCAGAGGCTCCCTTGGGGCTGCTGAGTGCTGCAGAGAGGTCTAAGAGTGTGTGGCCATGACAGACGTGCCGTCCCTCGCTGGCCCAACGGGTCCCCTTGCTGCTTCTCAGCTCCGAGCTCGCAGGCTGCCTGGCTATTCCTCCCCTCCACCTGCTGCCTTGTGGGTCTCAGGACTCAGAGGTTCTCAGCAGAGGGTGGTTGTCCCCCGGGGAACGTGGTGATACTTGGAGACATTTTTTGTTGTCTGGTTTTGGGGGTGCTATGGCATCTCGTGGGACGCTGCTAAACAGCCTGCAATGCACAGGACAGCCCCACGCAGAGGACTGTCAGACCCCAGATGTCCACAGTGCCCACAGCGAGACCCTGAAGCTCAGCTCCAGGGATCCGCCAGGAGCCTTCCTGACCAACCTCCCCGGCTTTCACCGCACTCCCTCCGTCATTACCTAAAAGGATGACGTCTGTTCTGTGTCTGGCTTGGTACCTGCTGCTTGGACTAGGAAAGCGGGTCCCCCAGGGCCTTGCCACAGCTGGCTCCTCTGCACAAACAGCTCACATTGTGCACAGGGAGCAGCTCAGGCCAGAGGAGCTGTGTGCGTGTTTAGTCAGGGAGTGTGGCCTCAGCCCAAGGCGAGCCCTCAGAACACTGAGCCGGTGTCTTTTCTGATTTCTTACTTCAGATCCAGCCTCTGTGTTTCCCTGGCTGGTCGGCTGTTGGCAATTTTTTAAAGCCTCTGGGTCTCAGTTTCTGCCATCTGGGCCCCCAGGTCAGTGATCAGCAGAGCCCGCGAGGGCAAAGCGCCCTGTTTGGTTTCACCAGCTCCATCATGGAACGAACTGGATGAAACCTGTATCCAGGCCTCATTTGGAGAGGGGGCCAGCAGAGGGCCTGGGTTCAGTGAGGCAGATGGCACCTTCCTTGAGTCAAGAAACTAGAGGAGGAGATTAAAGTCTTCAACCCAACAGAGATGGGCCAGCAGATAGAGGGCCATGGCGGGCAGAGGGCAGGAAGGAGGAGCAGTGGCCGCTCTCGAGAGGAGCTGGAGGACCAGGACATTGCACTTATAGAGCCAGGAATGGCGTGGGGCTCTTCGTCTCCTACAGAGAGATGAGGCTCGGAGAGGGAGAGGACCCCAAGCCTGTACAGCCAGGCAGCTGTAGAGCAGCCCATGGGGCTGGATTCCTCGAATAGTATTTTGTTGCTGCCCCAGGTCAAGACCAGTGGCAGACTGTCTCTCGACGTCCTGGCCTCGGGCCCCTTGGCCAGAAGAAGATGCCCTGGACAGGTGCCTGGATCTAGGGAGAGCTCAGCGTGGGCAGAGCCCCCGGGGGGCTGCTCTGCAGCGGCTGGGGTCACCGCCTGCAGGGCTCTGTCTGGTTGAATCCCAGTAACCAGGGCAAGGGTCGTACCCTGCTGGGACCTTGGTTTCCTTGTGAAATTAGGAAACAGGTCACATCACAGGGCTGCTGAGGGAACTTGGTGGGCTGTTTCCATGTCTAGATTTAGTGCCTCGCTGGGTCCAAAATAGTTGCGCAAACGAGGTGTCAGTTCCCACTGTGGCCAGAATGGATCTCAGTGCCACCCCTGGGCATGGGCCAAGCAAGGGCAGCTCCTGTGCCTGGTGCCTCTTTCATTGTCCTGCAAAACATCTGGCACCTGCCATGGTGCCACAAATGGTGGTGGCTGAAGACTGTCGCCCGTGGGGACATCCAAGTGGCACCGGGGAAGGCTGCCAACAGTACATGTGACCCTTTGTCACTAGTTCAGAACTTAATCCTCAATGCATGAAGCAGCCCTCCTGTCCAATGGCAGAGTGGCCTGGGGACGATGCCGATGCCGTTTGTTTTGTGGCCTCTCTGCAGCAAGGGGCCTTTCTCCAACAAAGTGGGCCATTTGCATTTAAATTGGTTTTCTCTCATTATAGACATCTCCTGGGTCAGCTGGAGAGTCCGTTTTCCTCAGAGTCAGTCTGGAGACTCCATTTCTCGCTTGAGGGTCCCCGGTGCCCATCTGCCTCTCGCTGACGGTGACATGAGATCATGTGTTCTTGCTGTGGAGACCCGATATCCCGAAAAGTCCCCCCAAGTCTCCTATAAACTTGGAGAGGCGGGGAGGGGGCCAGCAGGGAGGATCAGGGAGGAGACCACGGGGTAGTCTGGCTTTGGGGTGTAAGATTTGCTTCCTCATTTGTTCCCAAATACTTAACAAAGCATGCTTCCAGGTGCCAAGAAGGCAGAAGTAGACCAGACAGGTGTGCTGCCCCCAGGAGTTCCTCCTCTGGTGAAGGTCAGAGAAAAACAAGACTAAGAGAGAAAAATCATCATAAATTGAAAAAAAAGAAAGTTTAATAAAAGCCAGAATAAATTCCAGCCAGACTAGAGGCTTTTGTAGAGTGCTTATCATGAACCACAGTATCACACACACATACACGTGTGTGCACACACACTAGCTAATATGCTTATCGTGTGTGCACAGGTTCTCTTCCAAGATACCAACCACACACACATGCACACACATATGTGTGACATAAATTCTCTCTATATATTAATATGATAGATGTATAGATTGAGTGTTCCTTACCCAAAAGGCTTCAGACCGGAGTGCTTCAGATTTGGATTTTATTTTTCAGATTTTGGAATACTTGTATATACATATATAATGAGATAATTTGGCGATGGAACCCAAATCAAAACATGAAATTAGTCTATATTTCATTTACAGTCTACACACACATAGTCTGTGGGTGATTTTATATGCTTAGCCATCTTGAGCATGAAATAAGGCTTCATGGTGTGGGATTCTCCACTTAGGGGCTAACGACTGCTCAAGAAGGTTCGGATCTTGGAGCGTTTCAGATTTTGGAGGTTCGTATGGGCTCATTTAATGTTCATGACAAGCTGTGAAGATGACACTATTATGTCCCTTGTTTTACAGATGAGGAAATGGGGGCACAGAGAGATCAAGTCACTGGCTCCAGGTCATTGCCAATTAACAGGAGAGCCAACCTCACCCAGTGTCGCAGTCCGGCTGCAGCCCGGCTGCAGCAAAATAACCGGGGGGTGACGAGCAACTTGAGTACATTGATACAGCAGGAGTGGGAGCCGTTTATTGTAGGACAGGAGGGGTATAGATACATTTCACACAGCTTATCTTAATTAACATAAACTAGATACAGCAGTCAACCAATAAGGAATCTCCACACTTAATGGCTCGCTGGCACCACCCCACAAACCACTCCCTCTGGCAAAATGCCAGGCGCCATCCCGACTTGTTTACAGACCCTAACATTTCCCCCTTTTGTTTAATTTAAATAATGACCATAGTGGTTTTTACACAAACACCACAATCTTCTACAAGCAGAAGGGGAGGATACAAAATGCCATGATACCAAGCCAATTGATGGCTCCATGCAAGAAGCCCTTGGAAAAATTATACCAGCAATGACACCGTTAGCAAAGATACCGAGTTACAATTTGTTGTAGATTACAGTTTGTTGTCTCAGTCCAGGTAAAGCAGTGTCTCAATAGATTAACTCACAGTCCAGGTAAATCACAGTCCAGGTAAGTTATGCAGGCAGCTAGCCTAAATGACAGTCCAGGTAAGTTCTGCAGGCAGCTAGCTTGATCCGAAGTCTCGAAGTCTCGTCTGGTTCTCAGCAACACTGGAAATTCTTCCACCCTCGTCCTCACCGGCACTGGGACGAAGGTAGGAACTCCGGCAATGATGTTAAAGAAAATCCTGTAGTATTCCAGCAGGCACTAAGAAAACAACCTTCTGAACAATTTAGTACATTATCTCAAGGTTTTTTACATTTGAAATAAGCCTTAATAGTGCTCATTACTCATTAGCTTCCAGGTGTGGGAGAACCATTGTAGTTACTGGCCTTGGAAATGATCAAACTTCAGGGACGCCCAGGACACCTGTAGTGTCCTGGGCAGCCCCAGATGGCCCCAGGGAGAGTCCGGGGAGTGTTCAGGACTCAAACTGCCACTGGGCACAGGGAGCAAGAGCCTGCGAGACTGTGCCTCCGGGTCAGGTTTGGATTTGGGCTCTCGCAGTGGTGTCCCGCTCCCTTGGAAAGTCCTTGCTGCGCCAAGACCGGCTCGTGCATGTGGCAGCAGCTGTGCCGATTCATGCACCCTCCAGTATTTAGTAATAGCCTTTTGCTGCAACTTTTTTCCTGATAATCCTTCTTCTTTTGAACTTTCTTCTTTCTGACTAGAGTTCCTGGGCTTCCATCAACACATGCCCCAACTATTCTTGGTTCCACTGGGGTGCCTTCTTCCCTTAGTAATTTACTTATTTCCATATTTTCGTCACAAAGACAATACAACATTTCAAGACAAAAACAAGACACAAACATACTGTATCAATCTTCTCCATTTTCTTAAAATGGTCATTCTCTCTCTCGCCCTGTCTGCTTAGGGACGAGCAGATTTGCTCCCGTCCTATCTATGGACAGGCAGCTTTTTTTTTTCGTCACTTACCCCCGAGTGTCCTGGGGCTCCCTGGACGGGCCACCAACTGCCGCGGTCCGGCTGCAGCAAACTAACCAGGGGGTGACGAGGAACTTGTGTAGATTGATACAGCAGGAGTGGGAGCCGTTTATTGTAGGACAGGAGGGGTATATACACATTCCACACAGCTTATCTAATTAGCATAAACTAGATACAGCAGTCAACCAATAAGGAATCTCCACACTTAATGGCTCGCTGGTGTTACTTCACAAACCACTCCCTCTGGCAAAATGCCAGGCGCCATCCGACTTGTTTGCAGACCCTAACACCCAGTAGTCTGGCTCCGAGGGGGTTGTCCCCTGTGCTGGAACCCGAGGAGGAGGACAGCCCTGCGCTTCCTCATCTGGTCACCTTCCCAAAGGGGTCCTCCTCACTCACTCAGCCAGTGGGTGTTTATGGGCTGGGAGCCAAGGTTGGTGACGACTAAATTGAAGCACATTGGAGGGGCCAGGCTACCTGGACAGCTCGGGTGTCACATAGAGGAGATGTCACCTAGAGGACCTGAAGATACCTGGAGGTTTGTCAGAGGGACCGGGGGAGCAGAGTGGCCCATGAAGGATGATTGTGTGTTGACTCCAAAGGAGCCACAAGCTAGAGGGTTGTCTAGGAGCCCTAGTGGTGTGGCAGTGCTGGGGGTCACATGGCTGAGCAGGTAGGGGACAGGAGGCTGGGAGACCAGCAGAGACCAGACCAGGACAGGCCTTGTGTGTCCGTATTCCAGCGTCGGCTGTATCCTGAGGCCGTGGGAGGCTGTGGAGGCACCTGAGGAAGAGGAGGACACGGCCTGTAGACCCCTCCAGCTCAAGCATGGAGCGGCCTGGCCAGGGAGCGATCGGAGACAGTGTGGTCAGTGGACACGTTGAATAGGACAGTGGCTTTCACTGGGTGTAATCAATGGGGCCAGTGGCTTTGCCCCTCGCCAAGGCCTCTAGCTGCCCTCTGGGGTACACCAGGGCTCCACCCGCTGCCGGCAGTTCTTGGTCCAGTTCCCCGTGGACAGTGGAGGCACTTGAGGACGCGCGTGAGTGCTAGGGTTGGGATGGGGGATGGAATGCAATCTGGCCCCAGCAACCAATTGTCAGGATGGGTGGCACGAGGCGGGCGTGGTGCTCGGGCCCCTGGGCTACCCGTCACATGCACCTTTAACCCTTTCATCTCAAATTGCCCTCTAAGATCACAGAGAACTGGCCGGCCTGCCGAGCCCCATGGTCTCTGTGCGACTACCGCGGCTGTCCCGCTAAAGCAGCCCAGACAACATGCAGATGAACCAAGGTCCAGAAAAACTTTGAGACTCAGGGGGCGGGGCTGGATGCAGCCCAAGGACAGTCATTTGCTGACCCCTGGGCTATTCCCTGAGGTGGGCCAAGCAGACTGCCGATGAGATGCTCTGGGGAGGGAAAGGTGGGGCTCCCTCCTGTCTGGTGCGAGGGGCCTCCATCTCTCCTGGAAGGCACCACCGGCTCATAGAGACTCGCCTGAAATCGCAGAGCGATTCCGATGTCCAGTCCCAGAGCCCTGCTTGGCAGAATGGAGATGGGAAATGTGCTACGGTTTGAGTTTGTCCCCAAGGGGTCATGTGCTGGGAGCTTGGTCCTCGGTGTGGTAGCTTCGGCAGGTGGCGAGGGGCCGGGCGGGGGCATGCCCTTCGAAGGGATGATGCAGTTCTCCTGAGGCCCTGAGTGAGGTCTTGCAAGAGCAAGTTGTTACAAAAGACCCCTGCCTTGCTGGCTTCCTGTCCTGTGGTGCCCTCCCTCACTGCCACTCACCCTCCTGCCCTTGTGGTGCCGTCCACGATGAAGACTCACCACAGCTGTGCTGATGCCACTGCTGGCCCTTGAACCTCCAAAATTGTGAGCTAAATACACCTCTTTTCTTTATAAGTACCTACCCTCACACGTTTTATTATAGCAATGAACAAATACAATATCCCAGATGTTCAGGCCCTGGTACAGTCGGAGTAGAGGCCCTTGGCGGAGGCTACCATTGGTTACAAGAGTAACCGCAGCTCCGATCTCCTTCCTCCCCAACAAAAGTCCAGTGAGGCACGCACACTCTATTCCCTACCTCCAGACAAGGAGATGGGGCACAAAGAGACTTGACCCGCTACCCACAGCACGTGGCTGGTAGGAAGCAGGACCAAGGCTTGGAACTCAGGCCGTTCTGTCTCAGATCCTGGCCCCCAGCCTTTCTCTAAAGCTGACGCTGTAGGCCCACGTGGATGCCCACGGTCACCAGAGCAAACTCAAATACTAGCCCCAAGCCCTGCCAACTACTCAAACCCCTGGGAGGCTTTTGTCCTGGGTCCATGTGGCACTGAAGTGGGAACCTAGCAGGTGCAGGGGAGACAGCCTGTCAGCTTCAAGACCAGAGCACAGGCACAAAGGAGGGGCGCCACGTGACATCGCCAGAAGCAGATGGTTGTGGGGAGAGGCTGGGATGGAGGAACCTACGTCTGTGTGCAGGTATTGCCACCCGAGGGCTGGCTGGGCAGAGGACACCAGGGGACGAATGATCTCCATTGTTCCCTCTGTAGGCATCGCTGGGGACTCCTGGGCTCCGTTCCTACTGCCTGGTGCCTGGTTGGTACCATAACGAGCTGGCAGAGAGGCAGAGGACTTAAATACCCTGAACATCATGCTTACGGGGTGACTCCAGGCTGCACTGGGACACAGAGTAGGGACATCTATCTTGGCCTTTACAGGGACCTGGAGCCACACCCAGATTATCTAAGGTGCAGAGTGGCAGCCAGGGTATTCCAGGCGGAGAACCAGCATCTTCAAGGACAAGGTGATTCAAGGTCACGCTGGAGGTGCAGGGATGATGTAGAGGGACAGGGAGGGGAGGCGCGGTGGGACGGGTGCTGGGGACTCTGCCACCTCCACTCCACCGGGGCCACTCTGGGCTGGAGGCCACGCGGCCCTGTGCTCTTCCCAGAGAGAGAACAGCCTCTGGGTCTGGATGAGACGCAGGCGTTTGCCAGGAAGATGGTGGTGCCAAGAACACTATGCTGAGGCTGCATCTCAAAACAGTAAAAGGACGATAGTAAATCACCCCGTCACGCTGTCCCCACCTCGCTGGCACTGCCAGAGGCCCCGCGGGTCACACCCGCTGAAAGTCTGAGAGGGGCCGAGACAGACATTGCCAACCCCCGTCATCCTACTATAGACGTTAGCACTCCCACCCGGTCCTACTATGTGTCACAGAGGAGCCACTAGGCTGGCAGAGGTCAGGTCACTTGCTTAGGGCCATGGTTTAGGAGAAGGGAGTGAGGACCTAAGCAGGTGTGGCGTCTGAGCCAGGGTCCTCCCCGGGCCTCCCTGCCTCCACCTCCCTCCAGGTAAGGACTGATGGCTTGTTATGGGCTAGAGTGAGGTGTCCCCAAGAGCTCATGTGTGAGACAGCACAGGGTCTTCAGAGGTGAAAGGATCAGGTTGTAGAAGTGTAACCCCATCAGTGGATTAATCCACTGATGTGGATTAACTGGGGGTGGTTGGAGGCCGGCGGGTGTGGTGGGAGTTAGTAGACACCAGGGGTGTGCCTTTGGGGTTTATGTTTTTCCTGGTGAGTGGGGCTCTCTGTTTCCCGGCCTCCCTGTCCTGGGCTGCCCCTCCGCCATGCCCTGCCGCCATGATGTTCTGCCTCACCCTGGGCCCAGAGCTAGGATTGACAAGCATGAACTGAACCTCCGAAACCTTGAATCTAAAAAACTTCTCCTCCTCTACCTTGTTCTTCTCAGGTCTTTTGGTCACAGTGATGAACGAGCTGATTAAACAGGACTTCTGGGAACATTCCCATCTATTGTTGTATTGCTCCTTTTATAAGCCTTGGCTCAGAGAGCTGCAGCATCCTCCCCAAGGTCACACAGCTGTCGAAGGGGCAAATGGAGACTGGAACCAGGTTCTTACGGTCACAAAGCTCCTCTACCTCTGTTCCCAAGTTTACAAGAAAGAAGAGGGCCAACTAATGCTTCTGAGGGGAAAAAAAAAAAAAACCTGTGTTCTCTTTATCTCTGCATTGGCAGGTATTCATCAAGCCACCAAAAGACAAATACCTCAGAAGGCAGAACGTGCCGATCACAGCCCAATGACATCATAAGGAGCAGGTTGTGCCAGGCAAACTTGATTTCCTCTGACAGAGTGGCAGGCTGGGACAGATAAGGCTGAAGCCACTGACGCTGTCGGTCTCCTGATTCTGGAGGACATTGAGATCAGCTCCGGGGAACAACTGGGGGCAAGGAGGGGGGCCGGGTCACACCACGCACACCCACAGCAGCACATGCTGATAAGCGCTCGCTGAGACACCGACACACACAGAGACACACGGGCAGGTAAATGCGCAGAGAAAGACCTGTGTCCCCACACCCCCAGTGACACACGGGCAGACCCACAGACACACACACACACACACACATAAATGTCACTACATGTGCAGATCCTCGGGCTCACAGAGCCACACACACACACACACACACAGAGGCACACATCTGTACAGGCACAGAGATGCACAGACATATGGAAACACACAGATCTATAAGGACACACAGACACCCCCAGCCACTCCCTTCCATGGGACACCTGCCAACGCACGAACACAGATGAGCTCACACACACGCACGTTTCCACAAATAGGCAGAGACTCACACCTACGCTCGGACACGCCGGCCACCCCTCCCTGCCGGCAGGTGCACACTCTTCCTGAACCCCTCCTTGGTGTCTCTGAAGGTACACCCTTCCCCACCTGGAGACTCTGGGCAGTGGGCCCCTCTGGGCATCCTGCATCTTCCTGACCAGTCCAGCCCGATGTCCTCGACATCGTGGTGGAAATCACGCAGGCAGAGGTGCTGCCAGGAAGGATGTGGGCTGGGGAGTCGGGGCCTGTGTCCCTGCAGCCCACTAGCTCTGGGGCCTGGCAGCAGCCTTCACCCCTCGGAGCCTCAGGCTGTAATCTGTAGAAGGGACTGGTGGTCCCCGGGTGGGCCTCTGGGCTGAGCCCTGGGGCGCTGGCGCTCTAGAGGAGTTTGCTCGGTTACTTATTTTTAGGTGCTTTAATGTCTATCTCCCTTGCCAGGTGGGAGCCCAGCACAGGGTCTGTCGGGCATACAGTTGGAGCTTAGCAAATGTTTGTGAAATGAGTGAATCTACAAGTCAGTGTCCTCGGTGGCTAGCACGGGGTCTGGTGGGATGTATGTGCTCAGTTAAACTCACTGAGAAAGGTGTAACCAGAGCCGTGGACCAAACTGGTTCCATGAGGGTCCTCCTGGGTCCTCCCTTGGTCCTCTCCACGCCGTGAACATGGGAAAAGTGAGATCCAAAGGCAGGGACGAAGCCACCAGGGTCACCAGCTCCCCGGGGGGCAGCCGTTCACACCTAGACCTCTGCTTGCTAAACACACTCTGAACAGAACCACAGGCTCTGTGAGCCACAGTATGTTCAACATCTCCCAGGGACGAAGCTCAGGGGAGCCCGTGACACTGGGTCCGCCCGGGTTTGGGGACACTCAGGAGCATGAGTCATGACGTGCGTGGTCTTGAGCCTGGGTGGTTCTCCGCCTCCCAGGAGGCTCCCAGGGTTGTGTTCTGGACAGATGGCGACCCCAGAGCGCCTTGTCAGCGTCTCCCCTCCTCCTCGCGGCTAACAGACGTAAAGACGCTTGATAAATAGTATCTGTCGCTTCCCCTGTCTACAAACCACCACTTGGCAGTGAAGGGTCGCCTCACACGATCATCGGTGAAAGGGCACCACAGACAGCCCTCCCGCGGTCGGTCAGATCTGCCTGCCTTTCCCTGGCCTTGGTACCACCTTGGGCTTGAAACCCAACCAACCTGGAGGCCCCCTTGGTCCACTTAGCCCCCTGACGCAGCTGCCCCTGGCAGCCCCAACCGCCTGTGGTCCTGAGAGGCCCTTGCCCCTGGGCGCTCCTGCTCCTGCCCACCCCTGCTCCCTTGCTCTCCAGGCTTCCCTGGTAAAGGGAGCTGGTAAGCAGGGTCTGCCTCTGTACCGAGCAGGAGGGATGGACACATACACAGGGCACAGAGGTCATCATCCTGCTCTGCAAGGAAAAATACAGTGTCCAACCATAGTAGCCACCTGGAAGGGCCAGAACCGGGCAGGGGCGGGACTCAGGGCCATGCCAGGCACCTAGATGCATAGGGGCAGGAGAATGTCCCTCCCCCAGGAGCTGCCCGAGCCACTCACTGCCTCGCCCCGGCCTGAGCCTGAGATGACACAGGTGGCTTTTAAGAGATCACTCTTGTGTCCCTCTCGTGCTTCCCAACTTCCCAACTGGGATTTCCCTGCCAGCACCAAGCAAAGTCCTCCCAATGCAGCAGCCAGATGGCCCCCGTACTTGCTCTTGCCTCCCCAGCCTCAACCCCCCCACGGCCAGCATCAGCCTGAAGTCCCACCACTGGCCACTCATTTCCTGGCCAACTCGGTCTCCCCGGGTGCCACAGCGAGTACTCTCACGTGGAGAAGGAGGGACGGGAGGGCAGCAGGTTCATCTCAGGTAGGAGTCCACTCTCTCCATTTTCCAAGGGCTGAAAGGGCCTTCCGAGGCAGGCGGTCGGCTTCCAGAAAGACCTGGATTCAAATGCAGGTCCACGTGGCCCAAAGTCTCTCCCCACGTCTCCGGTGGCCCTTCAAGCGCTTTGTGGTCCTGCTGAGTGTCTGCTGGACACACAAACGTCATCCACATGGAGGTCACCCACAAAGGGCATCTCAGGTGCCAGAGCTGGCGCAGGGTGGGACCAGGGCGGAGGGGAGCGGCATTCCCTGGGCTCCTGAGTTGATTGCATGGAGCGTGAGATATGGCGGGGCAGAGGACATGGGGCCCAGCCAGGATGGCAGGAAGGAGGAGGGAGGAGGGAGGACCCAGTCCCCACTGGGACAGTGAGTCCGCATGCCTGGGTGTTCTTGGCCACCGTCCTTTGGACTGTCTTTTTGTCACCTACTGTTAAAAACGTCCCAATTGACCACAGCCTGTGACGACTCCTGCAAAGCAGTTTCCCGGCTGTCGCTTTACGTGCTTCTGAAGTGGGCTTTCTGCTCCAGAGGGTTCTGCGAAGCCAGGGAATCCCTTTACTGCAGGCTACACCTCCAAGACCACATCTCTGCCTGCGCAGATGGCCTTGGTACCATCTTGGGCTTGAAACCCAACCAACCTGGAGGCCGCGCCAGCTCCTTTCTTGCTGGTTCTGGTCCCCAGCCCCCTGCAGCCGGCCCAGGGAGAACGTCTGCACACAAAGCCACCATGTCACCGCGTGCTTCAAAATGCTCTCGTGAGGCCACATTTCCTGAAGATAAAATCCAAACGCCTCAGCCCAGCAGGCAAGATCCCTGCCCGCTCCAACCTGCTGGGCAGGCGCTCCAGGGGACACGGCCTGTGTTCCCATCAGCCAGACAGGCCGGCGGCCACCCAGAGGCCACCCAGAGCCTCCTGCACCCCTAGCAGCCTCTGCCCTCTCCTGAGCTGCCCGCCAATTGCTGACCAATGCCAGCCCACCTCCAAGCTCAGCTCGGCCTCCCAGGGGTCACCTGGGGGTGTCTCTCTGGACTCCCACGCCCCCTGGGGCCCCTGCTCACTCTGCACCAGGTGGACCAGCATCTGAGCCGGTCTTCCCCTGGCTCCAAAGGCTGTGGACCTCGAGGACTGGCGCCAGTCCTGGGATCCTGTCCCCCAGCACCCAGGGCACACACTGGCCAGGACGACCCGGAGAGTGTGGGGAAGGGCGGGCGGCACACGGACTGTCGCCTCCTCTGGGGCCTGTCCACTGCCCTGGCCTTCTCCCAGGTGATCCTGGTGAGGCTGCTTCCTGTGACAGGGGCCTCTCTTGGTCCCGGAGCCCAGAGATGGGACAGGAAGGAGACAAGATGGAGCTGGGAGGGGGACACCCAGCAAGGGGCTCCCTGTGGGCCAGAGAAAGGTGCCCGGGGGACGTGGAGAGAGAACTGCAGGGTGCCGAGGGCCGTATCCCCGAGAAGAGGCCTCCGTCTCTGCCCCCAGGGCCAGGTGTGGGGACAAAGGTAAAGTCCCAGAGGCACCAACTGCGGGGTCTCAGAGCAGGAGAGAGGGGCCCAGGGACCCCTGAAACACCAAGTAGCTGCACAAGTGACTCTGGACTCTGACACTTAGGGGTCCCTTGAGGCAGGAGAGGTAACAGAATGGTAACCTGCCAAGGCTCTTCTTCATAAAGTGGAAGAGGCCCTGTACCCGAGGCAGCAGGGTGACCTGACCTGACATGGGTGCCAGAGACAGCTCCCTGGGGACCCATGGTGACCAATGGCTCAGAATGACAAATGCCATCAACAGGTGACATAAAAGGCCAGGTGGCCGTCCCTGTCAACTTTGCACACTGAGCACAGCTGCAGACTCTGGGAAAATGGAGGGTGGTCCACTGAGACCACACGCTCCCTGGCTGGGCGGGGCGCAGGCACAGCAGGACTGGGGGGGGGGTCGACTCATAAGAGGTCTTGATGTCTACTTCACCCCCTGATTTACACCTGGATCCCCCCACAGCGGAGTCCATGGCCTGAAAAGCTGCCTCCACCAGAGGGTCAGTGGACGACGGGCAAGAGAAGCAAATTGGCCAGAAACACACACAACCCAAGCTGGGCTCCTGCCTGGAAGAGTGGCCCTCTCCTCTCCCACCCTGACTCCTGGTTCTGCTCCCCAAGGCACCTCAGAGGCCCCGAGCTAGACCCCTTTCTGTCTGGGGATCACAACTGCTGCTGACGCTCTCAGGAGTCAGCCATGCAATGAACCCAGCGGGAGACTAGGGCCCAAGCTTCTGCTTGAGGGCTCCATCTTGGGCTACCCGATGGTCAGTCGGGTCTCAGCTGGGTTCCTTCCTATGACTCAGGAGAGGGCTGGCTGGGGAAAGCGTCTCGGAAAAACATGAGGCCGGAGATGGAATCTGAAAATAAGCTCAGCTGGAGAGGCGGGAGGGAAGGCAGGCCTGTCTGTGCCAAGGCCCTGGGGTAGAAAGGAGCTGGACTTCTTCATAAAGAGAAACAGGCCCTATCCCGGGAGCCTGGGTGTAAAGCAGGGGGTGATGAGGACATCAATCTGTGCTTCTAAAATGCCCCACCCCCACAACAAAGACCCCATCTCCTGCATCCGTGTCCCCTGGAAACCCTTCCTCTGAGTTCAGCAGCTCCCAGTAACTCAGTTCAAATGAATAGGCTGAAATGCTGGTGGCCGCCCGCTTGGAGGCTGTCTGAGGAGGCGGCCCCTTGGCTGGCCCTCCCTCTCGTGGCTTCTCAGCAGCTCCTCCAGGGAGAGGCAACCCGGGGTGAGCTGGGAGCAGGTCTACCTCACTTGAACCTGACCGCACTGCAGCCCACGGCACCTCCACGGCGGCCTGGCCAGGCCCAACCAGAGGCCACTGGGCCACACCCGGCTTCCCGGCCCACAGGAAGCGGGAGGCCAAGCCCGCGCTCTTAAGTCACCAGGTTTCGGGGCGGTCAGCAGCTACCTGTGCAGGCCAGTGGGGCGGGGAGCTCAGGCTGGGCCCGAGTGGGCGGCAGGAAGGGGCCCGGAGGACAGGGACTGGGCCTGGCTCGTGCCTCTGCTGAATGTTGAGTGTCTTCAGGGGGCCGAGGACCCCGAGGGCACAGGGACACCAGTTGGTCGGAGGCACGGCCCAGGCCTAACCAGGCTCCCCCTTGAGGTCAGCTGTGAGGGCAGGCAGCCACGTTGCTCTCACCCTTCTAGAAAGAGCCGGAGCACTGGGAGCAGTCTGTAGCAGAGAATGTGGGAAACCAACGTGCTTTCCTGTCCTGGGGAAGCAGTTCCCGTGTCAACCCAGCTAGACCTTCCCAGAGAAGTGCAAGTAGCTGTGACACTGGCTGTCACAGAGGGGACAGTCTTCCATTTTCGTCACTAACAGAACCTCTGTGTTATTGGGGGTGTCCAGTACATTTCCCAGTTTCCCTTCCTGTAGAAGATGCCAAATAAGATGCAGGCAGAAATCATTGAGAGAAACTTCTGGTCAATGTTTCCTAAAGCACTGACACATCTGAGGAGTTTACCCTCTGCACTCCCTTCCCTTGCCTGGGGCCTGGAATGTGGACCCAATGGCTGGAGCTGCAGCAGCATTCTGTGACCATGTGGTAGCCTTGGTGATGGAAGCCTGGATCTGAAGAAGACAGATCACCAAGGCAGGAGGAGCTGTGTCTCCTCAGAGGGCACGACCAGGGACCACCATTCCACCCTGGACTGTTCAGACTTCTTTTATATGAAAGAAAAGTAAATCCTTAGCTCGTTTATGCCACTGTCATCTGGGTTTTCTGTTACAGGTAACTGACAGTAGTCCTGGGTGATAGTCTTGCTTTCTTAGTAGGCATTTCAGCAGGATGGAGGACTTCGGTTTGGGATTATTGCCAGGACCCCCAACTCTCAGAGAAAGGATCTCCCCTATAGCCTTCTCAGTCAAAAAAAAATTCCAGGCTGAGTCCACCCCCTGAGCAGCCACCCCCAGCCACCCCTGTGCTGGGCCCCCATCCCACTCGCCTCCCAGTGACCCGCAGGGAAGGGGACAGCTGCGACAAGGCCATGCCCAGGGAGACACCCCAGGAAACTGAACTGAGCCCTGGCCCACTCCACGGCCCAGCCCTCCTGCCTCCGGGGTTTGGGGCTCTGAGTTCCAGTTCAGGCACAAGTTGGGACAGTGGGCTCAGTGAGGGGCCCCGGGCCAGCTTGCCCAGCCCTCCCCACAGACAGTCACCTGCTGCCACCAGCCAGGCCCTCCCATGGCAGGTGACACAGCAGATGGCCGGCTGGCTGCCCTCTCTCTAGCCCACTGCCATCCTGTTTACTGGCCATCTGGCCCTCGTCTCTGTCATTGCTGACCGCCCCTCCCCATGGACCCTCTTAAAGGGACAGAGACCCTGCCTGCCACCGTATAGACCTCCATTTTCCAGCCAAAGCACCCTCAGCCCCCTGTAGGACAAGCCCCAGGGAGAGAGAGCCCGGCACCCGGGACTGGTGGTGGCCGCACCATCTACTTCTAAGCTCGGCTGAGCACATCTGGAGAAGGACCTGCTCCAAGCGAGCAGTCCCCCGGCCTTGGCAGAGGGCTGCGTGAGCCCCTGGCAGGCTGGCCGCCGAGGCTGGCTGCATCTGGTCTGAAACCCCGGCTGCCCCGCCCCGGGAGGGCCTGGGGATGCTCTCCTTCTAGGAGCCGATGGGAATCAACCCACATTAGGAACAGGAAGGTCCATTTCAGAGGACCTGCTCTGTAGCCAGGACAGGGCGGAGCGGCCTCTCGCCATGGGTCCAGGCCTGAGCGCTGCCCCCGTGACGTGATTTCTATAGAGACTGTCACCATGGCACCAGGCGCCTTCTTCTGCTATTTCAAGAGGAAAAATCATCAAAGGTCAGAGGAAAGCCACCTGCCATCGTGCGTGCCTTCCTGTCCTCAAAGGCTGCTCAGCGCGTTCGTGCGCTGCTCTTGAGGCTGGGGATCCGCTGCAGCCAGAGGGGCCCACGCTCCCTGCCTGTCCCCGCGGGACTCTGAGCAGGGCTGGCCACGGCCACCATGATCTGGCCTCTCTCACAGCACTCTCACGGCTGATAGCCAATGTTGTCACCTGTGTGGTGACACTGATGTGACTTGCATAGCACCCAGAATTTGGAATGAAACTGTGGTGTGGACCAGGCAGGGTCTGGGGGGACCTGGGGAGTCCACAGTGGGATTCTGAGTGTGAAGGATCGAAAGCTCAAGCCGGGGCCTCAGAGTGAGCTCGGGGGGCAGGGGCACTGGCCACAGGGAGGCTCTCTTACCTCCTGTTGGCTCGAGGGGTAAGGGATGGAGCTGAGGGGGGTCACTGCTGGGGGCCCCGGGCTTGGAGCTGGCCAGGATGGGCAGGAGCAGGTGGGGTGCATGGTGATGGAGTCACCGGCATGGACGTGCTTGCTGACCACACTTGGGCCATGGTCTCCCTGCTGGGTGGGGAGGGCAGGGAGTGGCTTTGAGGACAGGGCTGGGACACTTCCCACAGGGATCAGCTATCTTTGCATCTAATTCTGGGCAACAACCAAAAAACTCAGCAGCTTACACTACTAAGCACTTCTACTTCCTCTGCACCCAGCTGAGGAGAAACGTCCCCCCTGCTGGGTGGGCTGGGCTTGGCTCCAGGCTGAGGCCAAGCCGGGTCTGTTCCACATGCCCCTCACCCTGGAGGCACCAGGAGACAGTTCTCTCTGTCTGTTAGCTAGCTTTCCGTTGCTATGACAAAATAGCTGAGATATCAACTTCAAATAAGGAAAGGTTTATTCTGGCTCAAGGTCTCAGAGTTTTTCAGTATGGTCACGGGGCTCAGTTGCTTTGCCACATCATGGTGGCAGGATGAGGCGGCTTACCTGGTGGCAGTTGGAAAACAAGGAAGGAAGGAAGGAGGGAAAGAAGGAAGGGAGGGAGGGAGGAGAGGCTGGGGCCCCACACTCATCCCCAAAATGCTATAAACGGCACCACCAAGAATCCAATCGTGTGGTTTGCACAGTGGGCCTGAGGCCTGCCCACTGGGGTTCCAGCCTGAGCATGTAGGACAAGGGCAGGGGTTTTGCTTAGTTCTGTCTTCTAAGCCTCAGTGGCTAGAAGAAGTCCCCACACCCTTGCCTTAGCGAAGTTCATGCCTTGGGTGTGTCCAGTAGAAAAGCTGACGATGCAGGAGCGAGTGCTCACGATGGCAGACAGGCTGAGAGAGGAATTGGGGAGCAAAGGGAGAGATATGAGTGCCCACCACGCACCGAGAGGCAGAAAGCTCCCAGAGCCATTGCAACTCCTGAGCAGCACGCCCTGGGCCCATGCCCTTGTAACACCAAGGCCATGCACCAGTGCAGGGGACACTGGCCTGTGATGGGTAGATCCACCTGGCCCAGCCCTAGCAACGGCCCCGAGGTCTGAACCCCCACCACGCAGGGGCTGTGTCTCCCTCTGGAGATGCTCGTATCCTCCCTTGCTTTACCCCGAAGGCTTCTTATCCTCGAAATCATCCCTTGTCTCCCCTGAGTGTCTGCTTCCCTAACAAGCCCCTGTCTGTGCCTTTGATTGGCACTTGCTAGAATTCTCTTCCTCGCACAGGCCTCACATTGCCGGGCCCAGTCAGTCCCCTTGTCTCATGGGGAGCCCTCCGGACCCACCTTTGAGACACTCCTCTCCTGGGTGGGAAGGCTGGGCGTCTCCTCCAGCCCCCTCTGAAGCCACCCGTCTGACTACAGGCATCTGGCTCACAGGGGGCTTTGACACAGGCAAATGTGTCCAGAAAGAGCCACAGAAAGGGGACAGGGACCCCAAATCCTTTCTAACACAGCAGGGGGCGGAATGGGCTCTTAGGGAGAGTGGGACCACAGTGCCCCGTAGTTCCCAGAGTCGGGCTGACACATCCAGGGCCTGGATTTCTGAAAACCCAGGGGTCTGCACCTGCAGGCAGCTCGGGGCAGACGCGCCGCTGGCCTCAGGCTGGGACTCGCTCTGCCCACCCGCTCTGGCCGTCTTGGCCTAGCTGACTGCTGCCTCTCTGGCCTGGGGCAGGCTCCTCCTGTCCTCTGGGCCTCATTATGGGTCAGCACTTGGATGACATAAAATGCTGAGAAAGGGACAACAGATGACAGAGGTTCTTGGATGCAGCCTGCGGTGGATAAGAATCACCCTTCCCCCAGGACCAGGGAGGATGCAGAAGCCACATGAGGGGAAATACTGACTCTCAGTGCCAGAGAAGGGGGGACACTGGGAGAACTGCTGTTTGTGGCCCGTCCCCCTGCAGGGTAGCAGGTGCATGGAAGAGAGTAGTGGCAATGGCTTCGTCTGGCTCAGGCCGTCTCTCTCCAGGACCTGGCACCAGAGCAGGCCACTGGCAGACTCTGAGGAACACTGGGAAGGAAGAAGGAGAGAGGGAGGAGACAGGGAGGAGAGAGAGGAATGCCATTCCACGTACTCTCCCTGGCAGGATCTAGTCTTCCCAAGCACCTGGCCAATGGCAGATTACCATCCCTCATTTTCTGGACAAGTGGCGACTGGGCATAGCGAGCGGCATTTTGCAGTCCGTGAGACCATGGCAAGTTAATTAACCTTCTGTGCCTCAGTTTCCTCATCTGAAAAATGGAGGTGATAACAACACCGTCTAACGCAGAGACGTTTTGTGTGAGCACTTTGGCACCTGATAGACACCCTGACTAAATTGGAGCCATGACATGGTATGACATGGAAAAAGGGCAGCTTTGCCCAAAGCCCAGTCAATTTGAGTAAAATCTCCCTTCACCACACCGCACGCCTCCACACGCTCACGTTCACACGCTCACTGTGACCAATGCCTGATAGGTGGGTTGATTTTCAGTACTTTCCTTCTCAAAGTTGAGGCCGGAGCACAGCTTTGATTACCACAGATTTGCAAATTGTTCTAAGAGTTGGGGGAAGGGGGAAGAGGAGGGAAATCACTCCCATAAATAGTGCCAAAGCAGGAAGTGCAGACCCTGCATTCTTGAGGATGACACCTGTCAGTCTCCATGGACTTTTGACCAGCTTGGCTTCTGGGAGCAGGGTCAGTGCCTTGGGCAGGCTGTGGTTTGGGCTTATAAAGTAATAAATATGCCAGAGAAAAAGGGCCCCCGGAACCTGGGCATCCCCCCAACCCAGAAATTTGTGAACCTGGAGCAGGTGGGGTTCCACCAAGGGACCCAGAGGCAAGGAGTGGGAGGGGCAGTGCACCTCACCTGCCATCGCCCTCCACTCTCCAGCCCCTCAAAGTGCCCCAGAATGACCGGCGTTCCCCTGGCACCGATCTGAGATGGCGCCATTAACAAGGGCCAAAAGCCATTTAGGCTGAGAGGGTAAAAGCTGAGATAGCCAGCTGTCCCCAGGCCCCGGGCCATCTCAGGTTTCTGGCGGGGTGAATGGCGCAGGCTGGGCCTTGTCCCAGCAGATCTGGTTACGCGGTCACTCTCTGGCACCACCGAAGCCTTGGCTGCCGGTGAAGGAGGCCAGAGGAGGCTTTTGGTGACCCAGGTGAGCGCCCGGCCATTGATCCTGCCGCTGTCCTCTGCCGCTTCCCCGTCCACCGCTGCTCCCTGGGTCTTTGCTCAGGAGAACCTGGAGATAAACGGATGCTTCCAAGTCCGTCCGCCCCTTCGCTTGGTGTATTCTTTTGTTTTAGCTCCAGAACTTGAGCCAATCGTTCAGCCTCATCTTCAGCGTGGGGACCATGAAAGTCCCCAGCCTGGTGCAGACATAAGTGAGATCAGCCTCTCAGAAGAGTTAGCTGGGAGGGGACCCGCCAAGTCCTCGTCACCATCAGGACAGGCAGAGCATGTTCCCTGGAAACCACCCTGTGCAGATTGGCCAAGGTCGTCCCGTCAGACCTGAAGAGTAATGACAGCAGGGTACAGCCAGTTCTGAGTCGGAGACGTGGGGCCCAGAGCACCACTTCCTTCAGGTCACTCAGTTGGTGGCAAGCTGAGCTGGAGTCCAGGCCGCTGAGTCACCCTGCTTTGCACTAACCAGTGCAGTGTTGACACATGTCCCTTGTCCCACCTCGCTAGGCTGCCGCAACCCACATCAGTATGGAGTCGGGTCTCCGCACCTCATCTATCTGCCTTTGGTCTCGTCTCCTGCAGTGCATTCTGGGAAACTCCTCTGAGCTCTGGGAGGCTGACAGTTAGCAACCTTCTTGCAGGATTTTTAACATCCAGAGCCAACAGCATGGACAAGCTCTTCAGGATTTCAGTTTGCTCTTAAAGCTCAGCCAAAGCCTCAAACAGATTCCTGCTCTTTCTTCCTTCATTTCAAAGGAAAGCTAGAGAAACACACTGTGTGTGTGTGTGTGTGTGTGTGTGTGAAATTTGGGGCACATTCTCCTGATCTAGGGGCTCCCTTCTCTCAGGGAAAAAGAAAGGAAGAACTGGGCTTGTAAAAACCAGGCCCTCGGAGCCAAGCTTGATGCTCAAACATGGAGGCCATGGAGTCACCTGTGTTACTGACTATTTTTAATGACCTGAAATGAAGTATAAACCTGTCTAAAAACAAACAAAATCTCCAGACTATAAGCTGTGAGTCACACGGTCAGCCAGGAAAGGGGTAAATGAGGCTTTAGATTGTGCCATGCACTGGCCCGGGACCTTGGATACATCACTAATCATCTCTGGACTCAGTCCTCTCATCTGTGAAATAGGCACCGTACCGTCAGTCCCCAGGTTCTTTGTCAGATGTAAGAGGAGATGATGTGTGCCAAGGACTGGGCCTGACACAGAGATACGCAATCAGTAAAAGCCACTGTTGGGCTGGGGATGTGGCTCAAGCGGTAGAGTGGTCGCCTGGCATGCGTGGGGTACTGGGTTCGATCCTCAGCACCACATAAAAGTAAAATGAGGATGCTGTGACCACCTAAAACTAAAAAATAGATATTAAAATAAATAAATAAAAGCCACCATTTGTCACTGTGGAATGACATTCCCTGGGGCACTTAAGGCAGAATCCCTTTGTTAATCAGCTTTCCATCACTCTAACAAAATACCTGAGAGAACTTAAAAAGAGAAAAGGTTCATTTTGGCTTACACCTTGGGAGATTTCAGTCCACAGTCAGTTGACCCCATTGCTTGGGGCCTGTGATGAGGCACCATACTTGTGTCATGTGGACCTTGGGGGACATTTAAGATCCATCCCACAGCCCCCAGGATGGCCCTGCTGCGAGGAGGGGCTAGGGAAACGCTGCCCCCCAAGGTGAGGAAGACAAGGCCAGGGAGGCAAGGAGGACATGGGGGGGCTGGAAGTCTGTGACTCGAGGCCTGAAGAGGGGTGCACAGTGTGGTCAGGAGTCTCAGACTTACTTACAAGGCCAGGGCCCTCAACCTCAAGCCAGGTATGTCAGTGTGGCAGCCAGCCACACCCTGTTCCTCCAGATGACTGGTGACAGACCCCCAGGGGGCTGGCTTGCTCTGCCCTCCAGGCTGTGGGTCAACCAGGGGGTTGGCAGATGTCCTGAGGTCGGTTTCTCACCTCCAGGTGAGAACGAGGGCCCCCTCCTGGGCACTGTGACACAGAGGAGCTGCCCCCTTGGCTGTGTGGCAGGCACGTGCCAGGGTCCGTCTCTGGGCTCAGCTGGTCCAGGAGGAGAACCCTCATTTCCTTCACGTGACGGATGAGGAAACTGAGGCTGGTGGAGGTGAAATCAATGTCACACAGCTGCTACGGGGAAGGACAGGTGGGTCCTCCAGCCCGTCTGTGTGCCTGTGTGGGCTTCTGTGCCCTGGGCCACACTGCTCTTCTGGGGGTGCCTGGGCCTCTGCAGGTGGCCTCAGACAGCAGCTGTGGCAGCTCAGACAGAAGGGAGGGAGGCCACGCGGGGCAGGTTGTCTGGGCTGCAGCAGGAGCACCCCAACCCCTGTGCTCGGGACAGCAGGGCCCAGAGAATGGCCAGCAGGGCTCTGGTCAGCTCGGGCTGCTGCAGACGGGGTGGGCGCGGGCCTGGCTTAACCGACATTTCCCCACAGTCCTGGAGGCCCCCCGCAGTCCTGGAGGCCGGAGGTGCAAGGCCACGGAGTCCAAGCGTCTCTCCTGTCTCAGATTCCTTCGCGCTCTCCCTCCCTGTGCAACGGGGTCCTCGTTCTCCTCCTAGAGAGCTTCCCGTCACATTGAGTGTGGTTCCACTGTGATCTCAGTTGATTTTAAACCTTTACCACCCCTCTCCAAATGTAGCGTCACTCTCCCGTCCAGGGGTAGGGATGAAACTGGGGAATGTGGGGATCGCAATGCAGCCCCCGAATACCCCTCCTGGCCGTGAGGGGCCGGGGAGCCCGGGGTCTTTCACAGCCTCCCATGGTGGAGAGACCTCCGGGCTCCCGGGTGCCTTTGAGAATCCCATCCACTGTCTCTCTGGGTCTCCAGCTGAGCTCTGCTCACAGGTCACCTTCTCCAAGAGACCTCTCCTAGTGTCCTGTCTAGAGAACCCACTTTCCCAGCCCATGACCCCCCTGGATTTGATGTGTGTCATCTGCTGGCTGATTGTCCCTTTTCCTGGCTAAAATGCCAACTCCATAAAAACAGCACTTTAATTTTGCCTCAGCTGTACCCAAGCACTTAAAATAAAACTGGGGACACGGGTTGTGGGGAGAGGACTAGAGGAAGGAGGGAGGGACAGGGGGAGGTAAGGGGACTTCTAGGGCGGTGGAGTGTTCCGTGTGACCCTGTAAGGGTGAGCGTACGTCGTTATGCCTGGGCTCAGCCAGCAGGATGCACAAAGCCCACAGTGAGCCCTCAGAGAAGCTGCAGACTGTAGTTAATGGCAAGGCTTTGCCGCGGCTCCTCCTTGGGAACAAAGGTACCACATCAACCCAGGAGCTAAGAGGCAAAGCTTGGCGGGAGTCTGTGGGGAGGGCACCCGCTCTGCACTTCTGCTAACTTTCTGCAAACCTTAAACTAATCCAAATAGCTAAGTGAAGTCTCCTCATTTTTTTTTTAAATTTTTTTAAGAGAGAGAGAATTTTAATATTTATTTTTTAGTTTTTTCGGCGGACACAACATCTTTGTGTGTATGTGGTGCTGAGGATTGAACCCGGGTTGCATGCATGCCAGGAGAGCACGCTACCTCTTGAGCCACATCCCCAGCCCATCCTCATTTATTTTTAAATCACCTGGCACCCAGTAGGCACCCAGGAAGTTTTTGCTGACAACAAAACCAACAGGTCGGCCTGTTTGTGGACGTTCACTCCTTGCCCCTGGTGCTGATGAAGTGCAAGGCTCAGACCCTCGAAGGGTCCAGAACCAGCAGGAGAGAACCAACACCCCGAGGTGGTGACTGAAGGTCCTAGGAGCCAGCCGCCTGCAGGGGACTGCACCTGTGTCACCTGAGATGCTTCCTGGACAGCCTGCCGCAGGAATCCCTCGAGGTCAAGGCATCAGGGTCCAGTCTGAAGCCTGGAGGAAGAGGAGTGATGAATGTCCTCCCCTTCTGTCATGGCTCTGATGCAAGGTGTCCCCAAGGGCTCCTGTGTGGGACGATGTGAGAAGGGTCAGAGGTGAAGTGATTGGGCTGTGAAGGCCTTAACCAGCCAGTGTGTTGACCCCTCATAGGGATTAACTGTAGGCAGGCGGGCTGTGGCTGGAGGAGGCTGTCATTGGGGGTGGGCTTGGGGGCATATTTTGTCCCTGGGGAGGAACTCTCTCTTTCTGCTTCCCGGTGGCATGTCCCCAGCTTCTTTCCTCGGCCACACACTTTTGCCGTGACGTTCTGCCTCACCTGGGGCCCTGCGGATTGGAGCCAGCCATTTCTGCTCTGAGACCCCTGAAGCCACAGAACACCAACTTCCTCCCTTAAAATTGTTCTCCTCAGGTCTTTTGGTTGCAGCCATTAAAAAAAAAAAAAAGCTCACTAAACACCTTCTTCCAAGGTGTGAGGCACATGGTTTCTCAGAGGACGGGGCCGAGCTACCCGTAACAGTGACCTGTCCACTCTACAATTCAGGGATCTCCTTCCTTCCTTGTGCCCCTTCCCCACTCCCTCACCAAGCTTCCTGAGGTCACCTCCCAAATAAACAACTTATCTAAATCCCAGTGTCTGCTCCTCTGGGCACCCACACTCACGCTGCCAGCTGCAAACGTGGTCCAGAGAACTCCCTCCCTGAGTGGCATCCACTGTCGTCATAACTGCTGTTAACAAGTGTGCAGAAGCCCCTCCCCATCTGCCTGGGGACATGTTCTGGGTGGCTTTGGACCCTGTGTGCTATGCACGGTGTTTCTTCCTACACACCCTGCAGACGTGACAGTTTTAGCAAGAGATCATCTGTCCTGTGTCCTTCCAGCTTTCATGCCCCATGCTTCCTTTGCCTCACCACTATTGTGATGGTTATTAAGCAAACTAAGGGTTATGCAAAGGCAATCCTGTTGGTCCCGGGACAGTCAGTCAATAACTGAGACAGCTAGCAAGTGGCCAATGGGCTGGGAGTGGACAACTGGACAAACGGGACACACTGGACAAAGAGGTGGTGCCATCCAGGGTGAAATGGGGCAGGCGGGAGATGTCCTCATGCTACTCAGAAGGACAAGCCATTTTACACTTAACCAATTGTTCATTTCTGGAATTTTCCATTCAGCGTTTTTCAACGTGGTAACAGAAACCTTGAAAGGGAACTGGGAGAAGGAGAGACGACTAGAAGAGCAAGATTCACCATGACGACTCTCTAGGGCCCCAGAGGGAAGGGAGCTCTGCCTCCCTGCTTCACTTCAGAGGACACAGGGCACAGGGCCTTCCTCATCTGGGTCTCCCTGGTTCCAGTGCCCACAACGTCCCCCCTGCGCACACCTCCACCCTCTCTGGATTAAACCTCAGGGTTCCAGGGAGCTGCTAGCAGGGGTCAGGTAATAAGGACTGCAGGACTGACCAAAGAGCTTCCCGGGGGTGCCCAGGGAGGACCACCAATCCCAGAGTCAGGTTTGGATTTGTGTTTGGGTTCCATGGTCCTGGCAAGTCACTTTAATTGCAGGTGGCCTCAGTAAGCCCCTCAGAAAATGGGAGTAATGGGGCCACCTCACAGATGAAATGGGGTAGACGGTCCTCCTGTTAGGAGGACCCAAGCATCCGCTAAGAGGGCGAGTTTCAGTCTGAGACAGCTCTGGGCTGGGGGAGGATGACTGCCTTGGAAAAACTTAGGAAAAACTCAATCTCTCTGAGTCCAAGTTCTTATAAAATGGAAGTCATGCGAGTTCCTGAGAATAGGACTATGGTGAGAATTACATGAGACGCTCCCATCAGTCACCAAACGCAGCCCACGAGCTGCTGGGAATGCACAGGAACTATCTGGAGCTTTCGAGGATGCTAGCAGCATTGCAGTCCATCAGCATGGACCACTCTGGAGAACAGTGGGACACGTCAAGATTAGAACGTGCGCACCTCTGGCCTGGCAACTGCACCTGTCAGAGAGTCCCCCAGGTCCTACACGATGCAAACACTAACTGAATATATCAAGGTGAATGTGTGGGGGTGCAGAGGGCAGGCACCATTTCTAACAGCAAGACCCTGGAAACAGCCCCAGCGCCCATTGCGAGGGAAATCCTGTGTTAATTGCCAAGATGCCCACAAAGAAATATCATGCAGTTGTTCCAAGGAGAACTGAGACTTGTGTGCACGTACAGAAAGAGGTCCCAGATACATGGGTAAGTTAAAAAGCAAGTGCGAGAAGACCAACCTGTTTTGTCTTTTTTTAAGGCATACACATATGACTAGAAATACCCTTCAAAAGGTTCTCAAGAAACCATTCACAATGATTATTCTAAAGCAGTGTTTCTCACCACAGGCAATTATAGGACCCAGCCCGGGGGACATTTGGCAATTTCGGGAGATGTTTATGTTTGTCACTAAGGGTGGGAGAGAGTGTGTAGCTAGGAGCCAGGAATGCTTCTAAACACCCCACAGTGCACAGGAAAGCCCCTGAATTATGTGGCTCCAAATGCCAATAGCACCCAGGCTGAGAACCTCCAGAGGTGTGGGATGGGTGACAGGGCTCTTGAACGTGGACAGGAAGATCTTTTTAATAGCATGTTTACCTAGTTTTTAGATATATTAGATTAATAGCAGCAGCAACAATGACGAACCTGGCTGCTCTAAACTATGGGAAAATGCGTGTCAAATTCCAGCACACAGTAGGTGCTCATAAGATGTTCTTCCTCTGCCTGAGTTTTGCTGCATGTGCAGAAATGGCTGCAGAGCTCACTCAGGGCATAACATACCATGCTGCTGGGTGCTCTGCCCCGTAGCACCTGCAGGGTTTGGCAGAGGCGGTCCCAGGTCGCCTGACATGTGGGAGGGCAGGGCGGGTAGTCACTGCCCAAGCAGAGGGCGAGCAGATGCCAAAACGCAGATGTTGGCACTCACACTCAGGGACCACAGAAACTGCAGCACTAGGAAGGTGGGGCTCCAAATGGCTCCTTGGAGGAAACAGGCTAGCCGGCCATGTGCCAGCACCTGCTGAGGGACGAGGAAACAACACGGTCAACACTGAACAGAAGGCCCCACGGGGGTGTGCCCAGCTGCCGATCAGGTACGTGCATTGCCAACCAGGAAAAGGTGTGTTTTCTAAGTGACAACAGAAACCTAAGAGGGCGACATGGCTTGAATGTGTCCCCAAAGCTCGTGGGTTGGAAACCTGATCCTCAAGTTCATACTTCAATGGTATTTGGAATTGGGGTCTTGGGGAGGTGACTGGGATTAGATTAGGTCATGAGAGTGGGCCCTTGATGGGGTTGGTGGCTTTATAAGAAGAGGAAGAGACCTCCCAGCTCTGTTGCCCTTGGGCTGCCTCCACCACATTAGGATGCAGCAGAGAAGCCTCTCCAGATGCCCAGCAGGTGTTGGCACCAAGCCCCGGGCCTCCCGGCCTTCATAACTAAGAACCAAATAAAATGTAGTCAAGTATTTTGCAATAGCAACAGAGAACAAGGACAGTTCCCACTGACCCCTGTTCATACATTTGTTGGTGTGTATTTTCCTATTTAGTGGCGACACCACCCAAAGGTATAGGCAATGTCTGCGGGGAAAAGAGAGACTCAGAGAGAAGCAAGACCTCACAGCACAGCGAGAGCTCAGATCCCAGCCATCTGCTCCAGGTGCAGCTGATGATGGAGTCACCAGCCAGCCACGCCACCTCCCTCCTTCTGCCACTGGTACTCATCTGCTGAAAGTCTAGGGTCCCTAGCCGTGTCTCAAAGCAGGGACACTTCTGAAGAAACATAGCCTGAGTTCAGATAGCCGCATTCTTCCCTGGGAAAGAAGGGCCAGCAGTTCCACCACTAACAGGGATTTCATTTCCCCTGGCATTAAACCTGACCTCGCAAAGCCCTACACAGCCAGGCCAGCCAGAGGAAAGAAGACCTCCCGGTTCAATGTCCCATACTATATCGGGACACACTTATTACTCACTTTTGATCTGAAATTTAAATCAAATTGGGCATTCAGTATTTTCATTTGCTAAATCTGGCAACACTAATGTCTAAGCAAGAAGGGGATTGTGTGTCCACTCTGCTCCAAGGAGCTGACCTCATCCAAGGGAGGTTTTTCTTCCATGCCATCGACCATCCTGCTCACCTAGACAGGAGCTGGGGTACTACTGGGAGGCCGAGGCGAGAGTCCCAGAAAACCTCAGGGTCCTGGGTTTACTCAGGCTGCTTGGGAGGGATTTTCTGGAATCCACTTGACAGACACCACGGGGAAGAAGGATTAAGAGGAGAGCAGAAGAGGCTTCAGGACGCCTCTCTGGAGGCCCCACGGGAAGTCCTGGAGTAAGATTGTAAGTGTGACTGTTCCCTCTTAGAGATGGGCTGCAAATGTGGGAGCCACCCAACCTGGGCCAGGTCCTGGCTGAAACAGGAAATACCGCTTCATCTTGAGAAAACAGTGGTTTATGCTGTTTATTGAACACCTGCTGTGTACCTACCATGATGAGCACCACTAACCCTCAGGCCAACACCTTAGACCCTGGGCCAGGGGTCAGGCTTCTGTTTGCTGTGAGGACAGCACGCAAGGCCCTGGTGGCCTGAGGATGGCAGGAAAGAGAAAGTGGAGGGGTCTCTCCCCCAGGGACAATTGGGACCCTAGCCAGGGCGAGGGCAGGAGCAGGTTCTGGGAGCACAAATGAGAGCTTCAGAATCATGCTCAGCCATCAAAAATAGCATCAAGCGCCAATTTCGTGCCAGGCATGGTTGCTAAGAGACTTCACCAGCGTCAGTCATCTCAAGGCCACGCTGTGACGCCAGTTGGATTGTGAGCAGCATTTTGCAGATGAGAGGAGCACAGCAAGGACCTGTATTGGGTGCCCAAGACCATCCAATGGGCAAGAGAACTGGGACTTAAGGCCAGGTCTTCCCAGAGCAGAGAGGCCCCGGCAGGCCAGCACCCCGCCTGGGCAGGCCAGCACCCCACCTGGGCAGGTCAGGACTGCAGTGTTCGTTTCCTATTGCTGCTAGAAATCTCTAGAGCCTCATGGCTGAACAGCCCAGATTTACCATCTCAAGTTCTGAACTACAGTTCGGTGGTCCCTGATGGGTCTCACAGGGCCGAGTCAGGGTAGCAGGGCCTGGCCTCCCCCGGGTGCTGACTTAGGCTCCACCTCTGTCTCTGCAGGATGCAGCTCTGGGGAGGCTGATCTCACCCCTGCAGCTCCCGTGGGTCTGGGGTCAAGGGCCTTCCCCTGCAGCAGTGGTCAGATCTCTCTCTCTTTAGGCTCCGGGTTCCTCCTCATGGCCCAGCCTCTGCAGGCCGGAGGACCCGGTACTTAGTCTCTGGACATCTGGGCTTCTCCTGCTCCATTTACTTCCCAAGTGACCAGAGCCAGATCTAGGGGTTAAGCTCCACGCCCACCAGTGGGTCCCCACCCTGGCTGCACAGCAGAATGGCGCAGAGATCTTTAAAACCCACGGCCCTCGTGCCTGGAGGGGCTTCATCAGACTGATGGCACTGGCCTCTGTGGGATTTTTTTTTCTTTTAGCAATTAATTAACTTGTAAGTTATCATATGGTAAATTTTTTCTTCTTCTGGTGCACAGTTCTGTGAATTTTAGTGCGTGCGTAGATTTGTGAAAACACCAACACCATCTGGATATAGCACAGTTTCACACCCTGAGAACACTCCCGGGCTGGGGACACAGCTCAGGGGCTTCGTGTGCATAAGGCCCACCTAGGTTTGATCCCAGCACAGCCAAGAAAAAGATCTTCTTTTAAAACATAAGAGACTGTCTGTGCCATGCTCTGGGCTGAGCAGGTGTCGTGGGTGAGGAGGCTCCCACGCCCTTCCAAATGTGGTCTCCTCAGCTTGCAGCTGTTTATCAGGACTGACTCCAAACTAAGTGGAGGGGCCCCACCACGAGAATCTGATCCTGTCCATCCACTGGACATGGCCAGGCAGATTTCCTCTGCATCTGCTCTGAGCTGGGTGTACAGCCAGGAATTGGACACTCCAGAGCTCACTAAGGAGTCTTGCAGTCTCCACACAGGACCTGGATATCCAGATAGGTTTGAGGACACTCACAGCCAGGGGTCCAGGTACCAAACATGGAGTCCTGTCCTGCTCGGGCCTGGAGCGTCTGCCACTCCTCCACCTGCACAGGTGTCCTTTCCCTCGCCATCCACCCAACACTCACGACCCTTGTGAGCCAATGTGTCCCCTGCTCTGTGCCTGGGGACCCACCTGGGACAGGAGACCCCCGTCACTGCCTCGAAGGCTGAGGTTGGAGGAGAGTCAGATCTTGAACTCGGGGCAGATGAGCTGCTTGGGCAAGAGCGCTGTGCAGATGGCGGCAGAGGTGAGGAACTGGTGACTGAGGAAGCCCAGGGATAGGCCTCGGAGAGGAGGCCACATCTACAAGGTGGCCAGAAAGACAGACAGCAGCAAGCCAGCGCAAACCCACAGAGCCCGGAATAACAGGAGTACTTCAGGAGGTGACCTGGGGCCCCTCCGGACAAAGAGCAAGGCCAGGTCCAGCCCTGCACGCCCAAACCAGAGCCTGTGCCATCTCCGTAGGGGGCCTGTCTCGGAGTCATCCAGCCCAGCCCTGAGACAGCTGTGACTACAGCTGAGCCTCGCTGGGTGGGCACACACACGTCACCAGTGCCCGCTCTCACGGGTAAGGAGGGGTCAGCCATGACCCAGCCTTCCTGAGAGACCGACCGCCCTGCCCTGTGTCTGTAGCTGTGAGTTTGTCCCCCAGCCCTCGGCAGGGCTTCCTGCAGCCTCTGCGCAGCGCACCCAGCTTAGGGTGCTGTTGAGGTTCCGACACGAGATGCCCCTTAAAAGTTCATGAGGGAGACATGAGAGAAAGTTCAGAGGTGAGGTGATTGGGTCACAGGGGCCTCAACCTGATCAGGGCACTGGCCTTCTGCTAGGGACTAACTGTGCGGTGACTGTGGGCAGCTAGGCTGTGACATCCCTGGGACGTCAGCAGAGCTCTCTCTGGTTCGTGTGGCGAGTCCTGGCTGCCTTCCTCTGCCACACCCTCCCCCCTGATGGTCGGCCTCCCCTCAGGCTCAGAGCCGCGGCGGCAGCAGCCACAGAGCGAGCCTCTGGAACCATGAGTCAAATGGCTTCTCCCTCTAATTGGTCTATCAGGCCTTTTGCTCACAGTGATGAAAAGGTGACTGAAACAGGAATTAACCCCAGTCCCCTCAGGTCCCAGGGCAGGTGGGTCTGGGGTCCCCTCAGGTCCTGGGGCAGGTGGGTCTGGGGTCCCTCAGGCCCCGGGGCAGGTGGGTGTGGGGTCCCCTCAGCTCCTGGGGCAGGTTGGACTCCAGCTTCCTGGGCCGTCTCCCAGGGCTGAACATGCACTCTCTGTTCTTCGGCTTTGAACGGTGTGCCCAGACTTTAGGAGAGCCCCGTGTGGTGGGGACAGCAAGGCCCGGGGCCCCTGAGGTCTCTGTCTTAGATGTTAAGTCTCCCCTGAAGTCACCCCCATTCCTCTGTTGTTCCTGGCAGCCCTTCGTCCATTCACCTACAGACAGAGTGCCCAGGCTGGGGATTACCAGGAAGGGCCCTGAGCTCCCTGAGAGGTCCTTGTCTCTCCAGGGGAGGCCAGAGCACCTGTGCAGGAGTCCAGGGCCAGGGCAGTGGGCGGGTCCGAGGCCTGGAGAGGGGCATTTAGGGGCCTCGTGGGGGGTGGTGCAAGCAGGAGCAGCTCACTGCTGCAGGACAGAGGACAGAGTGAGGCATCAGGGGAGGCTTCACAGAGGAGCGGACGCCTGAGCCAGGCCCTGCAGAGTCAAGAGGAGCTGGCTGTGAAGATGGGTAGGAGTCGGTATTCTGCCTGGAGGGATCTGCGTGTGCAAAGGCACCACCTGTGGAGGAAGGAAGGGGCGGAGCCAACCTGCAGAAAACATTGGTTTGAGAGCAGCTGGCGTGGCTGGGTGGCTGGGTGGCTGGGTGGCTGGGTGGCTGGGTGGAGGGCGTGGCTGTCATTGTGCACCTGTTTAATTTCCACAGAAAGCTCCTGAAGCCAGGGGTCATTTCCCATTTTACAGATGGGAATTTGAAGCTCAGAACCAGGAAACCATTGGCCAAAGATCACCTAGCTGGTGAGGCGGAGTCAGGCTCAGACCAGCTCTGCCTGACACTGTGACCTCTGCCCCCTGCTTGAGGGCAGCCATGCCAAGGAACCAGTAGCTGGCAGTTCTCTTCTGGAATCTTCTATTGCCCTCCCTGCCAAGGTGGACATATCGGGCCTGGGCGTGACAGCAGCCTCCCCTGTGATCCCTCTTGCTGCCCGCTGGTGTCCCCCAGGCCTGGTCTCCTGTCACCAGGGTTGGAGAGGCTGCCGGAATTGCAGACATGGCCTTGTTTCCAAGGATGATCCTGTGCGTAGAGACAGGTCTCCTCAACCAGCGAAAGCACCCCGCGTTGGCAGGGGAGGGCTGCTGACACATTCTCCAAACCAAGCGGAGCCTAATTACAGGCCACAGTGCCCAGAGGAGAGGAGCACAAGGGGCTGGGCCACAGGGCGCGGTGCTGGACAGAGGGGCAGCCAGCATGGGTGGGGCTTGCGGGAGGCTCGGGCCGGCACCAGCTCAGCGTCTAGCTGCCTCCAGACCACACACAGGGCTCACAGGGCTGGAGAGCCGGACGGGAGAGGAGGAAGAGGATCCTCAGCCGCTCTGGTCACCAGCCCAGGGCTAAGCTGGGACTGCTCCCCCACTTCCTCCTGGGATCCCCACTGGCCCAGAGAGGCAGGCATGATTTGCTGGGTTTGGCATAGAAAAGGGAGGGTTCCAAAAGAGATCCACACCCCCAGGAGAGTGGAGGGGACCTGTCCCTGTCCTGGCTGAGCTGCCTGCTGTCTGCTTCTCCCTGTGTCCCTCCCGCCCCCCTGGGGAAGTGGAGGAGGAAGCAGGTCTCACACTGTGAGGAGTGAGAGGTGCAGGCTGGGCTGCAGGCCCATGGGGGACCCCATATCTGTGGGACGGGAGTCCAAGCATCATATGGATGTTCAGCACAGGATGACATGAGAAGGCCAGTGACCTGGGGACACCAGGGAACCCATGTGGGCTCTCGACCCCGCCTGTCTGCCCTTGTCTTCTCTTGCTTCCCTCTGCTGCAGGCCCTGGGGAAGCGAGCCTCCCCTGGCCTGTCCCTGCCTGTGACTCAGGCCATGCACCCTTCCCTTGGAGCATGGTGTCCCTGGAGGACAGCCATGCTTCCCACCTGGGCTCTGGGTCCATTGTCAGGGGTGAAGGTCAAATGGGATGATCTGTTGCCACCTAAGGCGCTTAGTCAGCCTTTCACAGCTCTTCACTGGAGACGCAAAGGCCTTGAAGACATTCTTGTTGCGAGCCTGGGGCTCTTTATTAATCCACATGACACTTGTCCCTGAATGTGAAGATGTTGGGAGATTTCAGTGTGTCCCCAGATTTCATGTGTTGGAAACTTAATCCCAGAAGTTCTGTGTGGGTGGTGTTTGCAGGTGGAGCCTTTGTGACGTGGTGGGACTGGACGAGGCCATTAGTGAACCCCCCTGATGGCAGTAGGGGCTTCGTGAGGACAGCAAGCAGCCTGAGCCACCCACTTGCGCTATCCCTCTCAGGCTGCCGTTGCTCGCATGTTGGGGTGCAGCAGGAAGGCCCGCCAGATGCCAGCGCCACTCCTGGATGCCCAGCCTCCAGACCTGCAAGCCAATCAGCCTCTGTGTGCTGTAATTACCTGGTCTCTGAGAGGTCACAGAGCAACTGAAAAGAGCCTAAGCAGACATTGTCACATTAGCTTGAAAAAAGTCTCCAAAATGGGCAATTTCTGGTGACAGTATCAAAGGAAACACAGGCCCATGGGCAGGGCTCTCTGGAACGCCGGCAGAGGAGCTGCCACACCAATGTGCACACACACAGGAGGGCTTCGCCACTCAGGGCTGGTTGACAAGGACAACTGCAAGCTCCACATGCTCAGAGAGGAACCCCTGCACTGAACCAGCAGTAGATCAGGTGGTGGTGCTGAGGGTCAGGGGAGGGCCTCGCACGCACTGTCCACCCCCTATGGCTGGCTCTGGCCTCACCGGGAAGGCGGAAGCAGCCGCATTGCCATGGTAACCAGGTACCCGCTTCCAGTTCACCTCTGCATTCAGAGCCCCTGACAATGTGCTGGGAGAGTGGGAGCCGTGAGCAGGGGGTTATGCCAGGAAGCTGCAGAGCGCGGAAAAGAAGGGGCCCGCATGTCCCCCACCTCATTGGTTAGCAGAACGCAGCATGACGGGCCAAGGACCAAACCCAGCCCAGGCCCCGGAGAGTCAGGTGCCAACAAAGCACACCTGGTTTGAGCTCCCACGGCATGCTTGTGCAGGGAGCACTCCTAGCCAGGCTTCGATTAGATCCAGATGGGAAACTCGGGAGATGACACAGATGGCCTGGGTGCCAGCGGCCTCCGTGTGAGGCTGGGCCTCTGTCTCCACAGTCAACCAACCATGGGTCAAAAGTACTCGTGAAAACACGGCACTTGTACTGAACACCTATGGACATTTTTCTTGTCATGAGTCCCTAAATGACACGGGGTAATAGCTACTTCCCCGGCATTTACACTGTATGAGGTCTGATGTGTCTTCTAGAGATGATTTAAGGTACATAGGTTACATCATATGCCACACCAGATAATGTTAGGGATTTGGGGGGACCCTGGAGTGAACCCCTCTAGATTTATGCTGAGGGAAACTGTACCTGGAAGAGACTGGAGAGGACTTTATGGAAAGGAGGTCTTTTGTAGTTTTAAAAATGTGATCAAGTTACATTATGTGCACAAACACAGCATCATGAATCCCACTGAAGTACAGTTTTAATGCACCAACAAAAAAAATCCAGATTCCCAAAGGCTCTTTCAGAGCTAATACTTTGGGCCTGAGGTTCTTGACCGTGGGCAGAGCTGTTGGGGGCACGGTAGCGTGCTGTGGCACTCACTGTGCTACTGACAACAGGACTGTGGCTCTGGATCCATCCTCACACCCAGCTCATGAGAGTCCTGGCCTTTCCTTGCCATTTTACCATCAGCCACATAATTAATTTAATATTTCTAGTAGCCACATTATAAAAGCAAGAATGGGTGCGATAAATTTTAGTAATATTATATTTAATATATTTGCAAAACAGTGCCATTACAACATGGAATTGAGGTACAAATGATAAATGCAACATTTTATATTTCTTTTTCTTCCTAAGTCCTATAGTGTGATATGTCCAACTTCTCTCCAGCACTTCTTGGTGTGGCCTGGAACTTTGTAAGTCCTCAGCAGCCACGTGTGGCTAGTGGCTCGTGGACACCAGAACTCTGGATGGTGGAGGTGGGCAGTCTGAGCTATGACTGCTCCATGCCAGTCTGGGAATCCAGCCCAGGGCTGTGGCACAGGAAGCACCCCGGGGAGGTGGGATGCGGCAAGCCTCTCAACCTCTAGTGGCATTTTGAGCCGATCACTCTTGGTCCTGGTCCGGGGCAGCAGCAGTCCTATGGCATGCTCACACCCTCCTCGGTCTCTACCGCTAGATGCCCTGGATTATGAAAGCAAATATGACCCCAGCCTTTGCTAAGATGTCCCCTGGAGGGCAACTCACCCCCACTTGAGTACCACAGTGCTAGGGTAAGTGGAGGAGAGAGGGGTGCAGGGGGTAGGGAGGCATGAGTGAGCAAAGAGTGGGAAGGCAGGGCTGAGGTTGGGCAGGTGGAATCAGCCACTAGGATGCCATCCCTCCTTTGCTTACTGTTGCTTCTCCAGCCCCATCAACCTCGTTTTGCTCTACGGGGCTGGACCTGGGCTGCTGACAACAGCATCCTGTGCGTCTCAGCCACTCCACAGCAAAGGCTCATTTGTATTCATCGTCATTAGCATTCGCTCCCAAACTCCCAGGGCAGGGCTCTGATTGGCCCAGCCAGGGTCACTCGTGGGTGGAAGGCAGGCAGGATTCCCAGGTCACACAGCAGGAACAGGGGGAGCAGGGGCGAGGCACTGGGAAGGCCAAACCGCTATCATCCCCTTCAAGGCAGCAGTGTACACAGGACGCAAGCGTGGGGCAGAGGGCCGGGTGGGAAGCAGCACGAGGCCAATTCTCCCCAGAAAACAGGTGCAGGAGCAAAAGGAAGTAGGACAGGACAAGAGGGGTGGCAGGGTGGGAATGGGCTCCTCCCCGGACATCAAGCTTCCTTACATGGAGAATTTTTAGTTTATTATACATTTTGTGGCATTCTCCCTGAGCAGAGCACTGGGCAGTTAGGAGTGTGCTGGTTGATTTTATGTGTCAAGTTGGAGGGTGATTTGGGGATGAGATTAACATTTAAGATCGCCCTTCATACCATGGGTGGGCCTCATCTGATCAGCCGGAGACCTAAAGAAGACAGACCAAGCAGCCCTGAGCGGGAGGACATTCTGCCCGAGCAGCCCTGAGTGAGAGGACATTATCCAGGATGCTGCGGTGGACTTCCTCTGCTCTTCTAGTCCAGCCTCCACAACCCACACTGCAGACTTTGAGCTTTATAGCCCCCACAACAGCGCAGGCCAGCTCCTTAGGACACACACACACACACACACACACACCCTCAATGGGTCTGTTTTTCTAGAGAACCTGATTAATACTGAACATTTTTATTAGCAACTTCTGATTTTATGTTTTCTGTAAGGGTGGGGGGGGGGGGATTCAGTGTTTAAAGAAAGCAGCAAAGTTAAAATGGCATTAGATGAGGATCTTCCTCAATCAGATATTGAAAATGCTAGAATATTGACCAGAGGGGACTTTAAATATGACCCAATTTGAGGCATGGGTGGGCCAGGGCAGGCCGCATCTGGTAACTGAGCCTGGGGGAGAAGGTGTGGCTTCTAGAGCAACAATATATATATATGGGCAGTGGGATTGGTTGCAGATTGTAGGGGACAAGGGACATCAGTGAGTCTGTCAGCTAAACAGTTGGGCTGGGCCCTAGGAATGGGACCTGGATGGCCCAGAGTGTGTGACTGAGAAGACAAGAAGGTTCTGTGACAGGGCTCCTCGGGACCTCAGTGCAGCTTCTCTTCACAGCAGGGACTCTGGGGCCAAACAGCCTCTGTGCACAGAGTCGCAGTGGCCAAGGTGAGCGGAGAGTACTCCTGTGGGCAGATCTCAGGCTGGGAGGCGAGGCATATTGGTGACTCCTCCTAAGACAAGCACGGAGGACTAGCCATGAGGCAGCAGCTGACTGTCATGGAGCAGACATTCTTGCATGCTGAGAGCTACAGCAGAGTCGGAATGAAGCATGGCATTTTTGCCAGAAGGGAGTGGTTGAGAGGTGACACCAGGGAGCCATTGAGATGATGATGGTTATGTTAAACTGTGTATTCAATTGTATATTAGACCCCTGCTGTCTGCCTGGTGCCCGCTACTTTGGAGTTCTCACGCTATTTTGGAGTTCTCGCAGGGATTCCTGGAGAGTTCGCATTGGTTGGGGAAGTGCGGGAGGAGGGATTTCCGGTTGGTGGTGTTCGCAGGAGTTCAGGCTATAAAAGAGTTCCTGTTTTGAACCTACAAGTGCCTCGTGGTGGCTTGGTTATTTTGTGCCCAGCCAGGCTGTGGCACATGCACATGAATGACAGTGGGGAGGTTAGGGGACAGAGAGAAGAAGGGACGCCCATGGCTGAATGACAAAAACAAGTCGGGACTCTGATTTCTGACACTCCCTCTCCTACCGTCCACCGGTCCTCAGTGCTGAAGGGGAAAATGCTGAAGGAAGCACAGACCTGCTGGCCAGGTTCAAGAGCACAGGAAGAGGAGGAGGCAGTGGGGGGGGGAGACTCATCGTCCCCAGGAGACGAGTTTTAGAAGTGCTCCATCCCTCCATGACGTTCTCATCCCTTCACATATGAGGAGGGTGAGGCTTTGCCAGGTGAGGGTCCTGCCCAAGGTCACCTTCCCAGGCAGCATTGAATGGCAAAGCTGCTCATGTCACTGGCAGCTGGGAAGCAAATGCAGAGAGAGGAAGAGCAGGGTCCCCTTAGCCCCCAAGGGCCACCCCAAATGACCTGACTCCATCCCACTGGGCTCCACCTCCTAAAAGTTCCTCCGCCTGCCAACAGCAGCTCAAGCCAGAGACCAAGGCTTTATCACCTGGGCCTTTGGAGGGCATTCGAGATCCGGCTGAGCAGCAGATTCCTGAATCCCACTTGGATTATGATAAGTACCAGCTCCTTTCCAAGAGAGGAGAGCTAGGGACAGTGCTGGGACACACCAAGACCACAGGTCTGTGGCAAGCCCTACGGCCTGTCGATTGGGATGATACACTCCCTTCTGGCTCTGATCAAAGTGTCCAATTTGCGTCTCTCCACTGGGACACGGCTCCTGGAAGGAGGGGCTGGGTCTCTCCACCCCTGTATGCCTGGCAATTCCTGCACCCGGCATGTGGCATTAGAACTCACACAGCCCCTTCTGCCCCCCACACCCACCCCATAGCTCACTATCCCCATCCCCCTTGATTTTCCTCAAAGAACTTGACATCAGGGGCTTATCTGCTGGCTTAGTGTGTGCATCAGTCCACATGCTGGGGGTGAGCTGCAGGAGGGACGGCCAGTCTGTCTGGACCTGGCTTGAGCATCTAGTGGACCTCCTCCTGGGACCTATGTGCTCCAGAAACACCAGCCAAACCACGCGTGGGCAGCATGGTGTACAATGCGTGTTTCTCAGATCACTGACTGGGCAGGTAGTGCCTGGGAGGCAGCTCTGTGTGTTAGTGCCTTGTATCCCGATGAGCAGCTTCTGCGGGAAGAAAGACCTGTCTTTTACAGATCAGACAGGAGGAGTGGTGCGCCCATGATCACGTCTAGTTGGTGGCAGAAGTGGGATTCGAGCCCAGTCCTGTGTGACTTCAAATCCCACTTCTCCGTGCTGTTCTGAGATGCAGGGCAGCTGGGAGAGCTGAATGCCGGCCTCCGCGGAGGAATGCGTGGCCTCGTTTTCTGGCTAGGGACAGCTCACAAGACTCATGATCCGGTCACCAGAGGATAAGAACTGGGCTGACTTAAAGAAAACACCCAGTTGTGCCTGTTGAAGGAGCACCTCTGAGCTGGGGAAGAGGGACTGACCTCATCTGGAAGCCTGGTGACAGCTCTGCTGCTTTCAGTTCTTGTAGTTTTCCAGAGAGGTTAGGTGACTTGCCCAAGGCCACACGGAGAGTTTCTGGGAGAGCTGGGTAGAGATTTGATGCCAGCTCCCCTTCACTCCAAAACCTGTTTTTCCCCCAAGCTGTTCTCTTGTGCATTCATTGGCAGGTCCTGGAACCAAACTGCGAAGACATCCCTTTGGCATCTGGTTTTACGCCTTGCCTTTCCCATGGGAGCTTGCTCTCAGGTTCTGGGCAATGAATTTCCGCTTGGGTGTGAACCTTCTCAGCGTTCTTTGAGTATTAATAAGGGTCTCTGGAGGCTGAAATGCCTTGGGAATTCTATCAGATAAACCCCTGAGGAGAATTTCAGCAATAAGGCCCCAAGTGAAAGCGTAGTTGATACCGCGATCCAGTCTTCCCAGCCCACTTCCCTCTCCTAGGGGCCGCCCTGCTCCACTCCAACCCCGGCCAGAAGAGCCCAAAGTCTATGACTCCTCCCCACTCACTTTTGATTGGTCCAAACTGAGACAATCATGGCGCCTTCTACCTCAAGCTCAGCTTTAACTGATCCAAAGTAGACCAATCAGAGACCTCGCTGTGATATTGTAACATCATAAGGAACACGCAATTGGTCCAAGCTAGACCAATCAGAGACCTCTCTGTGATATTGTGACGTCATAAGAAACAAGTCTTCAGATTTCCTTCCCAGTCCTTGGCACAGAGCTCCTGAAACCCTCGCCACTTCTCGAACAGTCAAGGTGGTGACAGGAACATCTTTCCTTACAGGGTTTGCTGTTAGTCCCTGGTTTCTGACAGGCGCTCCTAAGATCCTTGGAATCTCCAGAGTGACGAGCGCCTTCCTGGAGAGTAGTAAGATGACTGCGCTGGTGTCTCTGAGCACCTTCAAGATGAAACTGGTCACCAGGAAGGCCAAGGCATGATGGGAGGTTGGAGCATTTGGCCCCACCTCTCAGTCTCTTGTGAGACCCACCCTGACTCCAGGTGGAAAGTGGCAGGATTGAGTTGAACTCTGAGAACCCAGTTAGTGTCCAGAGAATTGGAAGCCTGTGTCCTTGGTCTCTGGTCAGAGATGGATTGTGCCTTCCTTCTGTCCTCTGAGTGTTGTCCCCCCAAAAGTTCTTATGCTGGAAACGTATTCCTCAGTCATTTGTTAATGGCATTTGGAGGTGGGGCCTTCCGAAGGTAATTAGGATTGGATGAGATCATGAGGCGGACCTCTGTGGTGGCATAGGAGCTCTGTAAGAAGAAGAGGAGAGACCTGGTGCTAGCATGCTGGCTCCGGCTCTGCCCTGTTGTGACGTGGCAAGGCCTGGCCTGGAGCTGAGCAGATGCGGGCTCCATGCTTTTGGACTTCAGCCTCCAGAGCTGTGAATCAAATAAACTTCTATTCTTCATAAATTACCCAGCCTGTGGAATCCAGTTATAGGAACAAAAAATGCATGAAGACACTTGCCTGGGGACATTTTAATGGAAACTGAAGGAGATTAGTCCCTCCCTGTAGTAAGTTATGCAAGATGTTCAATAAAGAATCCAGAGGGAGCTCATTCTCAGAGAGATTTGATCTGCTTGGTGACTATGAAATCATCCCAAAGAGGCAGAACCTTCCAATTTCATTGGTTTATAAAATCAAGCCATTTCTGTGGCTTCCACGTGGCACACCCCATGTGCCCAGAAATAGCCCCAAGTGCTGGCCAAGGTACAGGCTCTGAACCCAGACCTGTCACCTGCTGTTGGCAACCTTGGACAAACCACAGCCCTGCTGTGCCTCATTTTCTCACCTGGAAAGGGCAAGTCTCCTAGTATCTCACTTATTGAGAGTTGTAAAGATTAAGAGGGTAACACACAGAAGGTACCTGGAAAGGGCTGCTATTACTAATCACAAATACGTGTTCCTTGCTTCGGAGTATTCAAGAGCACAAGCCTCCCTGAGGGCCTGTGCCACAGTAAGCTGGGCTTCCTCTGTGGACGCCATATTCCGTGCTGCAGCCTCCTTCTCTGGCCATTTCCCTACTAAACTGCTGTCCACACAGAGGCCAGCCTCACCTTGGCCCTGTGAGCCCTGTGGAAGGTGTGGCCTTCTCTTGCCCGAGTTCCACGCAACTGGGCCTAGAAGGGCAAAACCCAGAAGTCCTGGTGAGCCGGGAGCCTTCCCCTTATCCCTGGAAATCCCCAGAGCAGGCCCTCTGCCAGGCCTGTCCACTACTGTCCAGGAGCTGGGCAGGCACCAGGATGCACAGCCAACCTGGGCTCACACATGCATATACACACACACTCCATACCTGATCACCCACAGGCACCCTCCCATGTTTAGGCACAAATTCGCATGTTTGAGGGAACATATTGAGCTTGCATTCACAGCCTGCATGTGGTCCTGGACTGGGCAGAAGTCCAGGGACCTGAGGTCACACAGCAGGGCCCTAGGCACTCAGGAAGGCTTCTCCAAGGAGGAACTGCCGCCTGCACTAAGACCAGCAGATTAGTAGAAATAAATTTTGTGGCAGTAGCAGGGGCGTCCACATGCTGAGGCCCAGAGGTCAGCAAGCCAGGCCACCAGGATATCTCACCCCACGTAAAGAGGGCTCTTGGGACACAACCCTACACAAACGGTGCCCCTGCAGCCACTGACTTGTCGGGAGGGAGCTCCTCCCCATGCCATTGGAAGACGGCTGCTGCTGGTTCCTCCAGACCAAGTTTCCCGGCTGCCTGGTGGCCGCCTCCATCTCCAGGGAAGCAGGATTCATTCTAGGCCTGATTTATTAGGCTCGTCCCCTCGTCATCCCAGATGCTATGGCTGGTCCAATTTACGGACCTGCCTGAGGCCCAGGGAAGGAAATTCATTAGGCCAGCAGAGCCCAGGGCCAGACCCATCTGTCTGGGCATCTGCCTTCCCTCCCTCCCCTCCCCTCCCCTCCTGTCCTCTCCACTGCAGCGGGAGGAGCTGTGTGCCTGAGCCCTGCACAGGATTAGCAAGGCAGTGACACCACTGAGCTGCCAGGTCCCCAGGGGAGGATGCTGCCTGGAAGAGGGAGGCAGAGGCTCCCACAGAAGTCCTCTGCAGTCTCCAGCATTGCCTCCTGCCCCAGCCAGTCAGTGCTCAGTTCCCCTCTGAGGCGCAGAAACCTTGCCCTCTGTGACTTAGGGCAGGTGCGCCAGACCTGCCTGTCTGTATGCGAGGTGTCTTCCTGCGCCAGACCAGAGCTTCGAGAGCAAACAGAAGGCCAGGCGGGCCTCTGAAGCGATGCTATCCCAACATGGGGCCAGCCACGCGATGTCCAGGGCGTGAGGTCCATGCCTTGTGTTTTAATGTGTGTTAAGGATATAAAAATAGCTTATATCTTATATATCTTATGTTGTATGCAAATTGTATTCTAATATGCATACATTTTGGAGGAGGCTGGGCAAGGGTTGGAATGAGTTCTGGGACACAATTAGCAGGAATATATTATTGTGCATTTCAAAATAGCTAGAAGGGGGATTTTGAATGTTCTTAGCACAAAGAAATAATGACAGATATTCTTATGACCTAAAGTGGATCGTTACATTTTATACTTGTTTAAAAACATCATACTGCATCCCATAAACAGATATAATTATTACATGCCAACCAAAAAGTTTTGAAAGTTAACCTGGAGAAAGGAAGTAGTTGGAGATTTCATCTCATGGTTCCTGACCACCCCCAGGTAGGTAATGTTTTCATGTGTAAATTAAACTGTTTAAAAAGTGAACAGGGGGCTAGGGCTGGGGCTCAGCAGTGGAGCCCTCACTTAGCACATGCGAGGCATTGGGTTTGATCCTCAGCACCACATAAAAATAAATAAATAAAATAAAGATTAAAAAAAAGAAAAAGTGAACAGAATCACACCAAGAGAAATATGATTACCTAAAATGTAATTGTTTCGACAGAGCCCTAGTAGGCCTTTACATTTATAATAAGTGGCTCGATCTAAAGCAGAATGTTAGGTGACTGGCGGCTGCAGGAGGTGGTCCCCAAAGGTCAGTTGGGCCAGAGCACTGGCGCTCAGGACGCATTACTTTCCAAGAATAAGGCCCCAAAAGGGTTGCAGGGGACTCTTCCCTAATGTGAGGCATCTGGGCAAACCAGCCCTCCTGGGAGGGTGTCTCCAGGTCAGGTGACTTGCTAAGCCAGCCCCTACCCTCTGCCTGCACTGGGGAGGCTGCTGGGACACCACGGATGTCAGAGTCTAGCACACGGAGCTGCAGGCCTGAGCAAATGTCTAGCCCCAGTGACCAGCTGGCACAGACTGTGGCCTGGGCCCTGTGTCTGTGACAGCTGGAGGCATGGGGGTAGCAGGCAGGAGAAGGAGTAGGGAGGAAGGGCCAGGTCAAGTGCCTCCCCCTGAGGCTGCCTCTCCACCTGAGGGAAGGCTGAGGCCCTACAAGTAGCAAGGCACAGGCGAGAAGAGTGTCCACAGCTGCTTCTGTGGCAGTGGGGACGCTGACTCACTCCCTCCCTTCCTCCCGCTGTCATGCAGCAATCGCTGCAGCCAGCCACCGCCACGCAGACAGTCACGCAGACTATGCAGCCACAGGCGCACATTGACCAGCAGACCTGCTGACTGTGGTTCAAACACAGGGACATCCATGGGCATGACACACAACCCCCAAAATAGGTCAGTTGGGGCTCCTCAGCTTCAGGTTCCACACCGTGGATTCAACCAGCAAGGGAGCAAAATCTTTTGGGAGAACACTGCACCCTTGATGGCCACCCACAGACATGGCCTCTTGACATTCATCCCTGAGCAATCCAGTGATACAGTGTACAAGGACACACGCACCTGCGTTGTGTTCTGCGAAAGTCACTGTGGGAAGTCACCATGGGAAGATGTGTGTGGGTTATACACAAACACCTTGCCATTTTCTACAAGGAATGGCAAATTTGTGGGTTCGGTAGATCCTGGAGCTACTCCCCAACAGAGGCGGGGGAAGAACGCACCCCCAAAACCACACCACACACCTCCACACCTGCACACGCACCTGACACAGACTCACTGCGTAGCACATGGACGCCACAGCCACGGCTCCCAGTCACCTCTGTAGACATGCACATGGGGACACGCAACATTAGTTCCGATGTAAATACGCAGGCAGACATGTTGGCCTGTGCAGTCAAACACAGAGGCAAGTGGAGAGAGAGACGTCACTTGCACAAGGCCAAACCTAGACACAAAGAAAGCACACATTCACACGCACACACGTCCACTACGACAGGCAAGCACACACGCGTGAACTTACAGTCATACACACATACACACACCTGCAGAGGGTGTGAACACACACTCTGGCCGCAGAGAGGAACAGCACAGGCTTGGCTCCAGAGGGTTACCACAGACATAACAGGTTCCTTCACCTGGCATTCCTGTGATGCCGGCTTCCCAGCTCACAGAGCAAATCTGGGAGTTGGACCTCAGCCAGGCACCTGGGCACAGGGAAGAAGACCCCTGCCCCTTTGTCAGCTCTCGCTGCCCCAGCCCTGTTGAGAGCCACAGCCAAAGGGGCCCCAGCAAACTTCCAGCTGCCAGCAAACTTCCAGCTGCTGGCTGATGATTGGCTCACAGCGGCCCCAGCAACATCTAGCTGATTGGCTCCTCTGCAGTGATGCTCATTGGGCTGTTTCCCTGCCCTTTCAGACCACGGAGCTGCTCATTGGGCGACTTTTTTGGCTCCGCCCACGTGACCCAGCCAATCGGCCTCAAGAGCAGGAGGATTGTGGGAGGTGGAGAGAAGCTTGTGGGAGAGAGAGGCTTGTGGAAAGCCGGTGGTGGCAGTTGAGGCTCTGAGGGTTTTTCCTGAGAGGCTGTTTTGTTTGGCGTGTGTGGTTCTAAAAATAAAGTTAGTTTCTTTTGACAAGTGGCTCCTGATTGTGCCCAGCCAGACTGCGGCATTTGGTGGCCCGTACGGGGAGCGACTGAGGGGAGAACAGCAGCCGATTTGGATTCCAGAAAGATTAACTAAAGCGATTTCTACAGACCAAAAAGAAGATGATTTGGCTCAAATCCATAACAACTGATATCCAAAAACTCCAGTTTGGCTATTCTTACATCTGCAACAGAACCAGGATGCTTTTTTCAATATCTATTTTATTATTGCCCTTTGCCATATCATGAAGTTCTATTTTGTTTTTTGAGCTCATACAGACCTAATGTTTTGCTGATCAGTTCTATTTTTTGACTATAGAGTTTTTAAACATTGCAATGGAGATTTCACCTGTAAAAAGTTATAAGGCCTTTACTATAATGTTATGTGTTGTATGTATTATATTATGTGTGCACACTTGTGTTTTGTGTTATATGTTTGAATGTACGTATGTCCATATATCATATATGATGAGCGCTCATGATAAAATGGATCCAATTTTTTTTTTCACATGATTTATATGGTTTAATTTAAATTGGGTAAACAACTGTATATGTAAACAAAAAAGAAGGTTAACAGATCTGTTTACTTTCACCTTTCCTTTTCATTATATTTAATAATTCTCTTAAAGATAATGTAAATTGTTAAGAAAATTGTTTTCTTTTAGTGCCTTCTATAATGTTACATAATTTTTTCTTTAGCCATTATTGCCAGAATTCCTATCTTCATCCCAGTGCTGGTGAAGTGAAAGATAAAACCAATCTACAGCTTCTACAATAGCCATCACTGAACTGCTTGCAGAACTTGCCTGGACACATTGTGAGCTCACCTGTATGCATTGTGAACTATCTGTTGGTACAGCGAATTGTGGTAGTGCTGGAGTATTTTTGCTGATGGTGTCACCGGTGGTACAATTTTTCAAAGGAGCCCTCAATTGGCTTAATGTCATGGCATTTTGCATCCTCCTCTACTAGTGATGGTCTAAAATTTGGGGGCCAACAGAGGTGAGGCAAAGAACCTCACCCCCCCACAGGTGCAAAGGCCTATCCACAAGTATGGCTGTATGCTGGACCGGTAGTCAGTGACGGGTATGATCCAATTGCAGTGGTACCAACCTAAGACAGGAGGCTGACGCCTAGAGGTCAGTTCATCCGATGACGGGTAAGGACCATATGTTGAATTGGACTGCCTAACAGGCACGGTCCCTAAGCCACATGCTTGTTGTTTAAACAGAGAGGGGGAGATGTTGAGAGCCACAGCCAAAGGGGCCCCAGCAAACTTCCAGCTGCCAGCAAACTTCCAGCTGCTGGCTGATGATTGGCTCACAGCGGCCCCAGCAACATCTAGCTGATTGGCTCCTCTGCGGTGATGCTCATTGGGCTGTTTCCCTGCCCTTTCAGACCACGGAGCTGCTCATTGGGCGACTTTTTTGGCTCCGCCCACGTGACCCAGCCAATCGGCCTCAAGAGCAGGAGGATTGTGGGAGGTGGAGAGAAGCTTGTGGGAGAGAGAGGCTTGTGGAAAGCCGGTGGTGGCAGTTGAGGCTCTGAGGGTTTTTCCTGAGAGGCTGTTTTGTTTGGCGTGTGTGGTTCTAAAAATAAAGTTAGTTTCTTTTGACAAGTGGCTCCTGATTGTGCCCAGCCAGACTGCGGCACAGCCCCCAAGAAGCTCAGAGTCTGGAGGAGCCAGGGGGAGCCTCCTTGCTGTCCACCAAGATCACATCCAGGCCAGGCCCTCCCCACACAAATCTTTGACCCATGATTTGTGTTGGATACCCAGGCCTGGCCCTCAGACAGGGCCAGCTGAGCCCCAGAGACCACTTGGTCTCTGCTGCTCTTGGCCATAAGACACTGGGAACGGAATGAGATGAGATGCACCCCAACCCCGAGGTCCCTTCCTCCCCTCTTCCTTGCCTCTCCCTCCCCTGCCTTGTCTGCTGAAGCCCCTCCTTGCTGAGCCGCTAGAGAAGAGATGCTCTCAGCATCTGCAAGTGGGACCTGGGAGCGGGCTGCCCTGGCTTCCCAGGAAAGAGCAGGACAGCCAGGGGCAAGGATGCCCTGGAAACAGCCTCCTGGGAGGCCCAGGTGAACATCCCTCGGGGAAGGCTGGGTGGCCAAGGGGGCTGGGACAATCAGGCAGGGGAGCCTCGAGGGACAGGGAAGGGCAGGACAAGGCTTGCTGGAATAGCCCGGTCATGGCTACCAAAATACAAACACACATAGCTTTGAGAAAGCCACTCGTACATAGGACTCTGTGTCAAGAAGCCACCTGACGTACACTAAGTCGTAAGACTTGTCAATGCAAGACATTTTCTGCAGCACTCTCCACTGTGACAAGGCTCAGGAGGACGACCTCAGCCTGCTCATCAGCTGGGAAACGCGGAAGAGCTGTTGAATGACCCGCATACTCCCCCACCCCCTTTAACTCTATGCAGCTGTTAAAGGGAAGTTCATTATAGTGCCAACCATCTGAATTAGTCTCTGGGATATTACGTGAAATGGAAAAAACGAGAGATGGAACAATGTCAGTAGAAGATCCCAGTTTGGGGTAAAAGCAACTCAAAAGCCCTATTTTTGTGTATGTATGAAGACTCCTAATATTAGATACTGGGAAAGAAAGTGGAAAGAAATGGACAGGGAGGGGCTCTGCCCACGAAGGTGGTCCCCAAAGGTCCAACTTCAGTTTTTTCGACTTTACAATGTTGTGAAAATGATACACATTGAGTAGAAATCATATTTTGAATTTGAATTTTTTCCCAGGTTGGAGATCTATGGTACAAAACACAATTCCCCTCAGCCATGGGACCCCAAGGGGACGTGGGTGCCCCCAGGGGGACGTGGGTGCTCCGTGGCATACCATGCTCTCCTCTGTGATGTCCAGGGGACCTGGTGGGCCAAATGCATGTCAGACTTGTGACATTCTCCACTGGTGATGGGCTCATTCGGTTGTCTCCCCAGCGTGAGCCAAGGAGTGTGTGTGTGTGTGCGTGCGCGCACGCACGTGCATGTGCAGAGATTTAAAAATCACTGTGAGCATGCACTACTTTGTAAATGAGAATTCCATAGGGGACGTCTTTAAGAGAAAAGTAAAGAACTCGGTCCTGAACCCTCTCCCCACTGGGGTCGTACACTGTGGCCCTGTCTCAGTCATTCATGGGTTTGTCCAGTGACCACATCCTGGGCCTCTGCTGAGTGTAGGCCCAGCTGTGGGCATAGACAGCCCCACAGAAAGCAGGACACATCCCTCCTGAGGAGCTCACCCTGTGGAGGAGCAGGGGACAGACAGATGGACACTCTCACGGATAAAGCACTGTGAGGTGTGAGGGCAGGGACCGAGTGATAGGCCATGGCCCATCTTCCAGACAGGGTGGCCAGAGAAGGTCCTGGCACAGGCATCAATGCACCAAGGAATGGAGGAGTTGGAGGAGGTTCCGGGGAGAGGGTCCCTGCAGAGGGCTGGGGACCGATGCTCAAGGCAGGAACACGCAAGAAGCAGCCGCATAGCCACAAGGAGGTCCGCGCCGAGAGAGCATTACATCAGCACAGGAGGGCTTTGAACTTTAAGGGATTTGTCCTCAAAAACTGGAGTTCATTGAACTTGTTAAGACCACAGTCAGCCCCGGTGCTCTGCCAGGCCCCGTGGGAACCCAAGGGGTTGCACGTGGCTCTAATCCCTCCACAAGGAGATACGGATGGACGTGGAAATAGGACTTCGCCTCCACAGCTGGTGGGAGGATCCTTGCAGAAGATCCATTTGGAAACAGCTGGCGTGGCCTCGCCGAGCAGATGTGCAAGTCCTGGATCCACTGCTCACCTGGGTGTGTGTCCTTCGGAAACTCTTGGTACCAGAGCAACATGTGCACATGTGCGGGGGTGCACACAGCAGCCCCACTCACCAGAGCCAAAGCAGGAGTGGCCCAGGGGTCTACACGAGAAGACCAGGTCACAGTCTTCCAGGGAGACACAACCCAGTGCAGAACATGGATAAGGGGTGTCTGCAGGCGCTGGCTCTGGAATCCCAAATCCCACTGTGAGCAAAAACAGTGACTCACGGAGCGCCCGCGCCGGATTCCACTGAGGCAGAGTCCCTGTCCTTCCTGGACCTTGTCTAGAAATCCAAAAATAGGTCCTAAGGCACAAAGAGAGATGGGCATGATGGACACCTGATCCAAAGTTAGGTGGTCTAGACTCTGCAGTTGTTAAGTGAGAAGAGCAGAGACTCGGAGAATGACCCCAAAAGAAGCCCAGCGGAGGACCCGTCCTGCCGTTCTTGCAAGTCCTGGACGCCAGGGTGGAGGGCAGTAGAGGAGGCTAACCCCCAGCTCCTCCTTTCTAACAGGACTCCAGGTTAAAGCAAGAGCGCGTGCCATGTGTTATGCGGTTTACACTTGGAATAAGCCACACACTCATGCCCATTTCAGAGGTAAACAGAGTGGGACTCAAAGAGCGGGTGCCCCTTGTCCAGGGCTCCGGGGATCCAGGTCAGGTCTGGAGGACTCCAGGAGCCAGAAAGAGCTTGACATATTTGAAGGACTGAAAATAGTCCGGGATGGCTGGAGTAGAGAGTGTGAGGGCCAGAAAATGAGGGTTTCACAGGTCGTGGAGCGAAGCATGGAATTTAATAATGGGGACCTGGGGACCAGCCAACGGGTTTCAGAGCAGAAGAGTAACAGGGTCCAAAACAGACAGGGAAGGAGTGTCGGTGGCCCGGGGACCAACCAGGGGAGGCTGGGGTGGATGGGGACACAGGGTGCTCACAGTCCCTGGACATCGGGGGCCCAGTCACAGGGCTTGGCAATGGATTGAAATTGAGACCTAAGGTCAAAGAAGAGGTCAGGAGGGATGATGGCAGGTAAGTGACTTCCACAGCTGATTAGACAGTGATGACATTTGAAGTGACTGAAGCAGACACCCCTGAGGGGAAGGGCCCTGAGTGCTTTCACACTAGCAGAGCCGGGAAGTGAGTTCTTCTGGAGTCTGCTTAGCCCCACACCTGGCACTAAGGTGTGGGAGCCACCCGCCCTCCAGCAGAGACCTCACTCTTGGCCGATCCCACTCTTCCCTTGGGTGAGCTCCTTCCCAGGAGCGTCCTGTGCTTCAGCCGGGGGCTGCCTGGGCTTGTCTGCAGCCCAAGTGACACCAGTGTCAATTCCTCTGCCTCCGTGAAGTCCTTTGGTCCTTTGCCTTTTGCAAGGTCAAAGAGAACCCCTGAAAGTCTAAACTGGCCCATAAGCTACCAAAATAACTGCTCAGACCTCCCGGGCCTTGGGCAGCAGCATGAAGACGGGCTGCCTGTCTCCTTGCCCAGAGCGTGAATTGTTCCCTGACTCGCTCTCATTGGAGACCACCGAGGACAGTACGGTGCCCTCACCAGTGGCCTTGGAGGCTGACGACCTCTGCCACATCATAGCTGTGTGATCCTGCTGACAGACATATAGCAAGTTAGCACAAGACGTGCCTGGTGTGTAGTAGGCCTGCAGGAGCAGACAGTGGTAGTGATTTGCAGATATCAGAAAAGGAGAAGAGAATTTTGCATAAAGCGTCCTTAGACATCTTCCTGCCATGCTGTAGGTTGGGTAAACTGAGGCCTGGAGCAACAGACAGACTCATCCAAGGCCCCGTAGTAGAGCTCCAGGACTCCCGCCAGTTCCCTCTCCAGAGCGCCTCTGAGAGCTGGGGAAACTTCAAGGCAGCCAGACCTGCCTGCACATTGAGTTTGCAGTTGATTGCAGGGTTGGTGGGAAGTAGAGGGTGCAGTTTTGTTTGCTTGCACAGAAAGGACTGCATAATGGTATGGGGGGGGCGGGGAATCGGAGCTAGTTGCTAGAATTTACAAATCAGGTTTCCTTTCCTACTAGGCAGCAGTTCTCCATCATGCAGGAGCTACTGTGCTGGGAGCATGTGGTCCTCCTCCCTCATTTATATGATCTGCCCTGTCCTGCTGGATATGTTTGTGATTCTGGCCTGAGAGTGTTTCCCTTTCAAAATAAAGATGTTGTAGGAGAGCAAGATATATGCGTGTTGCAACCCATCTCTGCACATTACCTGTCGTTGTGTAACCCTGAGTCATGGCTCTCAAAATGCTCTTGGCAAACCCGTTCCCTCTGAATCGTCCTCCCCACATGCAGTTAGAAATAGAAACCCTGCCCACAACTGCAGTGGTGCCCTTTCTCTCCACCCCCACCCCATTCCTGGATCTTGCCAAGGGCGATGGGCCTCACTCTCCTACACTCTAGTCCTCGCCTGCCCAGCTCCAGGCCCGGCCAGCAGCTCCCTGAGGAAGGCTGGCCCTGTGCTCCCCTTCCTGCAGCTCTGCACAGCTGTGCTTCCTTTCTGCCTCTTGTGGGCAAAGTGGTCGAGGACCGACAGCACTGCCCAGTGTGCCCTCCGAGGAGGGGGTGGGTCAGATTTCATGAGCTTCGTGAGGCAGAGAAAACAACCCTCAGCTCCTCGGCCCATGACTGGCTGGTTAGTGGGACAGCCGCTCTCCACTGGCCTCCTTTCCACTTTCAGAGTTCAACAGAGAGGACCCGGGCATGGAGGACGCTTCTCCCTGGTCTCCTCTCCTCCTGCCTCCGTTCAGACCTGACTGCCCACAGACTCACGGCTTGCAGACTGCCGTGGCCTTCCAACCAGCCTTCCTGCGGCTGAACCTCCCTCCGGCTCCGTCCCACCTCCTCAAGCTCCACCAGCCCACTCGCCAGCACACATGCTACGGGGACGGCCCCCGTCGCCTTCAGAGTGCAGCCTAAGCCTTGGGCGAAGCTGGCAGGCCACCCACCTTCCCACTCGCCCCCTCGCTTCTCCTGGGCAGTGGGCTGAGGTCAGGAAGCCACGAGCCCCTCGCCTGGGTTTCCACTGGTCTCTGCCAGGGAAACGTCCCTCGCCAGGTCGGGGTGCTCCTCCGTAGGTGACAAACACCTCCTCCCTGATGCGCCATCTCCAACCCACATTGAGGTGCATAAGTCGTCCTGTTTCCCCTCTGCTGGTCCCCTGTGTGGCCTGCCTGGTCACACTGTTTGAAGATCCGTCTCCCCCCAGCTCTGGGGTTCTCCACCATCGACTCTCAGGCTCATCTCCTGGTCCACATCTGGGTCCAGGCCTGGCCTGAGGGTGGCCTGGTGAAAGCTGGAGGAGTTGGAACGACGTAGTGCTGCCTTGTAGCCAGGACATGCAGAGGTGGTCCCCGCTGGAAGAGGCAGTCCTGGGCTTGGGACGAAGTATCTCCTGCTTCATGGAAATGAGAGCCACTCCTCAAGGAGAGGATGGCAGGCCTCCTCCACCTCCCCAGCCACACATCCCCTTCCTCCTTTCCATTCCTCTCATAGGAACGGGTCCCTCCATCCTGCATCTGGGACCCTGGTCCACAAAGTGTCCTGAGCCACCACGGATGACTTCTGTGTCTAGATAGACCTTGTGACAGTAAAGCTGTTTGAGGGTAAGCCTGTAACATCCACCAATTCACCCCCCCCCACCTGTCCATTCATCCACTTATCCACCTATCTGTCGACCCACCCACCTGTCCATCTGTCTATCTGTCCATCTGTCTACCCATCTTTCCATCCACCCACACATCCATCCCTCCACCCACCTGTCCTCTATTTAGACAGTTTTCAAGATCAAGTGTCCACCGCACGCTTGCGGGTACTGGGGAGAATGAAGAGAAAACTGCCCAGGACCCCGGCCTCATTGACACTAAATGCCCAGCCGGCAGAGGACATGCGTAAGCTGACAACTGCAAAGAAATGGAAAGTGTCCGCGGTGACCGGGCGTTGAGGGAGGAATCAGTGACTCGTGAGAGCTCGTAAGAGGGAGATGGGCTCTTGTGAGGGCAGGATGTGCCCAGCGTGGCCGTGGCCTTGGGCACTGGGGAGTGTGGCATGGAGCCAAGGCCGTGCCTGGGGCCTGCTCCTCACGCACAGCCAGGTCAGACAGGGGCCTGTGTTCAGGCAGCACCGTGCCCCCGCCTGGCACCCCAAATGTTCCTGGTTCACCCACTCACACAGAGACGCGCAGGATACATATGCCTTCTCCTGTGACGTCATCTTCTCTTAGGTATCGCTGAATGTACATTTTTTGCCATCTATGTCTTGCTGTATATAACACCCAGACTCACACACGCAGCACACAGTAAGGAACTCCACAGGCAGTTCAGGTCCCCTGAAACACCAGGGGACTCCACACTTGCATAACCACATTCCGTCATGATGTTGACACTCACTGGGGAACACACGGCTCTGGAGCCGGTGCTGCTACACCGGGACAGCTTCACGGCCTCTCCACAGCCTGGAACCTCCTCCCCAGGCAGGTCCTACTGCCCATGTCACACGTAGAGACTGAGGCTCAGAGACGTGGCATCCCTTGCCCAGCGTCACACAGTCACAAGGAGAGGGACGTGTCACTGAGCCCAGGTCTACGACCCTTTCCAGCACCCAGGGCTCAGATGACCTGAGGTCCTCAACAGCTGGCTGAGTTAGGAACTGTCTGGGGCTGCCCAAGAGTTCCCCTCTATTGAAAGGAAGCTATTCATGGAACAGGGACCATGACCTTGGCTGTACTGAGCAGATGGGCTCTGGGGACCTGATGGAGCTGCCCAGTCATCAACAGCTTCTGAACAATAGATCTGGTGACCTCCAGGGGTCATGGTCCCTGCCTGAGGAGGAGAACAGGCCTGTGACCCCCTTCCCCATGGACCACCCAGGAAGGGTGAGAAGGGCCTCTGAGCTCAGAAGGACAACCTAGAGAACGCTGGGAATTTGTCTGGGGCTTTGGGGTCAATTTACCATTAGCGTGTGACCAGTTTGGACTGTGTGTGACATTGGCTAGTCACTGTCCTGTGCACCTTTTCACAGTCTTCATAGTTGCCCTTTGAGCAGAAGAAAGGGAGGCTCAGAGAGGCGCAGTCTTCCCCAAGGTCACACAGCTTCTAATAGCAGAATTTTCCTTCATTCAGTTTAACATCTGCTTGCTCATTTACCCATAACCATAGATGGCAGGTCCACCTCGTGGCAGGCACTGTTGTGGGCGTTTGGAACACATAGTAAGCAAAACAAACAACATCCTGCCCCGTGGGGCTGCCACCTGACACCGTGCTAGGGCCTCTGCAGTCATTACCCAACAAGAAGAAATACAAGGCCCAGTTCCTGCCTTGGGACCTTGTAGCTGAGCACAGGAGATACACAGGGACATTTCTAAGCATTATAGAGTTCAGGGTGCTTTGCCAGGGGTCGGCAGAGGGGCTGTGGGTACACAGGATAGGCATGGGGGGGGGCTTCCTGGGGGACGTGTCACCTGAAGCGAGCCCTGAAGGGTCTGTCAGGGACAGGAAAGTCATCCAGAGAGAAGTCACAGCAGGGGATGGTGAGACCCAGGCCTGGCTGCCAGGAGGTGCCCTGTCCCCAGGCACAGCCTGAGCAAGGGAGATGAAGAGGAGGTGCCTCGGACTCAGAGAGAGCCCGTATTAGACACAGGTCCCCCATGGCCCCAGGCCTCGGGAGGCAGGAAGTCAGTTTATTTTTATTTTATTTGTATTTGTTCTTTTTAGACAGTAGAGTGAGTCTGGACATACTACACCCACATGGACTTCAACTTACCCTAATGAGGACCCCATTCCTGCAGTTGTGCATGGAGTTTGGTGGGTGAGTCTTCATGTCCCACCTAAGACTACCATGAAATAAGGAGGCAGGAAGCCTTGGCCAGGAAAGTGACCTAATGTCAGTTCGATTACTAAGATCCCTGGAGGCCAAGTAGAGGCCAAAATGGAGGGGGTAGGAGGACAGGGGCGAAGGCTCCTGCAGGCTGTCTCCCTGGGTGGGGCCCTGCGTGCAGGGGGGGTTCCGGGGTGGGGGGGGGGGGGGGGGGGGGCGGGGGGGGGGGGCGGGGGGGGGGCAGGGCCCTGTGCGGGGCCAGCTGTGCGCTTCTCTGCTTATTCTCTTGGGTCTCCAGGCTGTGTGCAGAGCCTCCCCTGGCCCAAACCCTGAGCCAGAGACACTATGGGCTGTTAAATCTTTTTAATAAATTTCAGAAGAAAAATTATCCTTGCTCATTAAAAAAAAAGAAAAAAAATCGAAAGGTTTATAAAACCTGATTTTTAAAAAAAAGAGAGAGAGAAGGAGAGAAGCCCAATATTCTATGCTTAAAACTTTTCTTACGAAACATCATCTACTCAGGAAAATTCGAGTTATATATTAATTTACAAAGAATAATAAGAAGCCTAACAGTTTAGGAACTTGCCAAAGCAGCAGCAGCTAGGGGGATCTGCCCCAGCCCTCCCCACTCCCTGACAGCAAGCTCCAGCCTCTCCCAGAATCTCATTTCTGTCTTGCTCCTTGCTTTACTCCGGGTTTGGCAAGCGGGAATGTGTCCCTAAATGAGACAATGCCTGGTTTGCCGGTTTTCTAGGTTTATGAGGAATGCATCTTTGATCCTCCTGCCACCTGCGATTCTGAATTCAGCACTGGGTTGTTCTCGCCGGGGTTGGTGCGTGTGCCCATGGTGGCTCACCCTCTCCTGGGCACGGTGTGAATACTCATCGCCTGGTCTCTCTGTTCTCCGGTGGCTGGCCCTCGGGTGGCATCCAACTGCTGGCCATTTCCACTGGGGCTACTCTGAGCCTCTGCAGGTGGCCTCCTGGGGCCCATGTGCAGGACTTCCGCTAGGAAACCTAGGGGTGGAATCGCTGGTGGACAGGGACTCGTGTTCTTTCCACTTCTCTGGCTAAGAAGGGTCCAATTGCCCCCAAATGGGCCTTGGTGTTGTTGCCCTACTGGGTGCTCAGGGAAGGGTGCAGCCCTCTCGGCATCCCCCAGACTCATCAGAAACTCTGACACCCCTCACTGAGAGCTGGACCAGCAATGTTCCAGGTGATGCTACCTGGGTCACAGGAGTGCGTCTCTCTGGCTCGGGTGTGTTTCCGTCAGTGCCTGGGCCAGGCGAGGCCCTGCTCACAGCCTCGCACTTACCTCATTCTCTCCTCTGGAGCCACACTGTGTGTGGAGGTGCTAGCATTATCCCCACTGTGCAGATGGAGGCTTGGAAGGTACAGGGTCCCACCTGAGTCGCACGTGCCAGCATCAGATCTGAGAGGCCTGGCCCCACCTCCCCACCCCCCACGATCCCACCCCTCCAAGAGGAAGAGCCGAACCCTTGCCGAAGCCTCAATGGGTCAGCATTGTCCCACGAGCAAGAAAAAGAAGCAGAACCTGACCGAATGGAAGCGACATGGGGACTCACAGGCTGGCAAAATTAAAGGCAGAACCCATGAGCAGGGACCGACCAGGGCCCACCAGGGGCAGGGGCCAAATGCTACCCTTCCTTCCCCCTCGATGCCTCCTTACGCGCTGCTCCTGAGGGCTTCCTCCGTGGGGCGGCAGCTCTCACCGCCCCAAGAAGCAGGTCTATCTGCTGGTTCCTGTTTAGGAAACAAATCCCAAACCCCAGAGCCTGCCAGGCCCAGGGCCAGATCCGACCAGCTCAGCCTGGCTTCCTATTTCTGATGGCCTGACTCTTGTGTTACCCCTAAAACCCACTGTGACGTTAAGAGGTGGGCCTTTGAGACCTGATTAGGTTTAGATGATGTGACAAGGCTGAGGCCCCCCCGTGATGACATCAGTGCTCTTCTAAGAAGAAAAGGGACAGCAGAGTCTATGCTCCAAGCAGTCACAACTGGGAGGAGGCCTCTGCAGGGTGGCACAGTCCTCTGCAGGACCAGTGTGTAGTGGCCCTGATCCTGGGCCTCCAGCCTCCAAACTGGGAGACTAAGTCCCTGCGCTCTAGGCCACATGGCCTCTGGAGTTTCCATGGCAGCTAAACTGACCAGAGCTAGGATTGCCTGGAGTGATGGAGGTGGCTGGGAAGGCTGGGTCCTGGGCCTGGTGCAAGCAGGGTCCTAAGGCCCAGCCCAGAGCCACAGAGGCTGCATTAGTTCCTAGGAAAGGGAGGGCACAGATGCCCAGGATCAGAGGGGAGGGCGGGAGTGACCGTGAGCAGGCAGCCCATCCAAGTTTCAAATCAGTTAGGCCCCTCTATGCCCAGAATGGAAATAGCCACAGAGGCGGTCTCCAAATCCATGATGGCACAGGGTGGCGCTTCCTTCTGCAGCCGGGCCTTGGGCTTTTCCGGGGATCCCACTGGACTGAGGGAAATTCCCATCTGAATACCACTCCTCCCAGCATTCAGGGAAAAGCAGGTTCCACCTGGTAGTTTTATCCCACAACCCCTCTTTCTATGCCGCTGAGCCCTGGTGGTTCTGACACCAGCATGAGGATGCTGGATGCTGGGCTCAGAGGGGCAGCAGAGCCCCAGGAGAGGCACAGGAGGGACCTCCAGGCCTGCCGACCACACACAGCAACCATGCCACCATGACTCGGCCCCCTCCCCAGGAACCAGGGAATAGAGTTCAGAGGACGGGGAGGGAACACAAAGTGGGATGTGGGATGATCTGCTATCGGAGAGCCCTGCTGCCCTGGCCTGGCCCCCTGGCTTCACTCTCTCTTCCAGACCCCTAATCCCCACCCAGCCGGGGACTCTAGACACCTCCGTGGTCCCTGGCAAAGCCCGGTGTGTCCTCAGTGAATCCAGGTCAGACGGCGGTCAAGCCAGCAACCTGGAGAGCCAAGCCGATGGAAATCTGGACAGGAGAACAAAGCCAACCTGCTGACCAAGGAAACCCAATCGGATTAAGCCCGGAGCTCCTGTGGCCAGGACCGGTCTTGTGACAGAGAAGAAAGGGCGCTTTCAAGGGCCCGCCTGGCCCACAGGCACCACAGGCCCTGCCCCCTCTCCGAGAGGCCCCACGGGATCCGCTGGCCCCTCACCAAGTCTGGGGTGGACCTGGGGAAGGAGCCCCTTCCCGGGTCTCAGAAGAGATGGGATCCGGGAGGACCCTCTGGATAAGCAGTAGCCAATGAACGCCTTCAAGGTCAAGGCTCTGGGGATGTTTTAAAAGCCAGAGCGTGTTTGTCCTGGAAATTGGCTCACGGACAGATTAAATTTGGAGTAACTGGGGCAGATACGCAGGGAAGCATCTTTCCTTAATGAGCCTGTCTCTGTTCAACTGCTTCATCATTTACTGGGCCAAGAAACCTGGAGGTGACTCCAAAAGTCACCATGGCTAAGACAATGACGGATCGAGCCCTGTGCGGCAGTTCAGGGCTGGGCTCTGGTGACCTCGGCTCTCTGCTCGTGTCCTTGTCCTGATGGGGTACCAGCCCACTGCCCAGGAGCAGTTTCACTTTGACATTTCTTTGTCCCCAAAGGGAGGCTCCCAGGATGGCAAAGCTGGGTGGTGGGTCCTCGGACCCGGGCATCTCCTCCCTCCCAGTTCCAGGAGCCCCCAGCCTCCGTCATGCCCCCCACTCTGCTTCTGCAGGAGCAGCCACTGAGAGATGTGCCCTCTGAGAAATCCCAGGACACGCTGTGCTGGTGAAGCCCGGACGGTGGGTGCCTCCACAGAGCTCCCCACAGTCCCCTGGGGGAGCAGCCTTCAATCAAGAAACCCCACAAGCTGCCATAATATAAAAAGTGAAGAAAACTGGGTTTGGAGTAGGGGTGCACAGGTGGAGCACTGCTACAGCAGGGCCATTACTCTGAGTGACCAGCCAGCCACGTCGCCAAAACCCACCAACTGTATGACACCATGGTGACCAGAGGACAAGCCACAGACTGGGTTCCTAACACTGGGTGGGCATGGGCTCACCTATTTGATATACGTGCCACACTGACCAGAGAGGTAAGTGATGGGCAGGGGCTGCAGCGTCCCGTCCCAAGACAGTCAGACGCGACCCCTGGACTTCACTGTGGTGTGAAACCATGCACGTTTCACAGAGGTCACCGTTCAGGATCGAAGGAGGATCCTCCCCAGGGCAGGTGATGGGTGGCCCCACGCTCTGTCATCACGGGCAGTGGTGGCCACAGTCGGCAATCACGAGGGCAGCGAGCTGCTCTGCACTGCATGCCGTGTGCCAGCCCAGGTGAGGTCGCGGCACTTCCAATTCAGGCTTGGTCACCGGGACCCAGGCTGGGATGCTCTGTGTTTTTTTGCACAGTTTTTCTATAAACATCTCTAAAAAATGAAATCTATTTTAGAAAGATGAATAAAACTATGAGAAGCCATATTCAGGAGCCTGGTCTGTACTTGGCTGTCCCCAAAGATGCCACTTGAAACCATCCTCTGGCTGACCAGTGTTGGACATGGCTGTGGAGGCCACTCATGGCCTCACCTCTGCAGGGAGTGCCTGTCATGGCCGAGCCCTGACCACCTGTTACCCTGGTGATGGGTGCAGAGACAGAAGGCAAGCAGAGGGACGTGGGCACTTGGAAACGAGAGAGTTAGCGTACTAATAATAAGGTTCATACTTTTGAAAAACAGAGCTGTCTTTCATTTCATGATGCAAATGGTAGGGAAGCGGGACGCGGCGCTCTTAGTGGTGGATGGACCTGAAAGGCTTATCACGTGGCCGGGCGTGGAGAGTGGAGAGTGGAGCCTTCGCGGCAGAAGAAGAGGCGTTTATGGTCAGCCACACACAGGTCTGGGGGCTTGAGAACACCGCCAGTCACGTGAACTCATCCCCTTGCAGTGAGCAAGAGGACACATCCCTGTTTTCTACAAGGTCAACGGAGGCCACCAAGCCAGTGTCATGCCAAGTCGCTCACTAATGACGTTGCAGGGCAGAGCGTGAACCCCCACAAGAGACACGAGCAACGGCATTATTGCTCACACTGGCACACAGAGGGCTCTGTGGCCACCAGAGACCTTCCCTGGGACATGGGGACTCGAGGCAGAGTCACCTTCCCTTTGTTGTGAAAAATACCTGAGATAATCAATTTAAAAGCGTCACAGCACACACTGTGCTTGAGGCCGGGGGGCCTCCAAACCAGCACCAAAGGCTGGGAGGGAAGGGGAGGCAGGCCCAGGAGGAGACCACCACAGCCCAGGACTTTCTCAGGGTCTCACAGCTCTGAGGGGCCAGATGAGACTTGGATCTGAGACCTCGAGTCCCTTGTTTCTATCTATGCCCCAGTGCTCCAAGCTGCATGGCCCAGCAGGCTTTGATTTCTCTATGTCAGCAAGCATGGTGGGCTGAGGGTGGTCCTGCTAGCTACTTTGAGCCACAGGATATAAACATTCACCACCACAAACAAATGTATGTCTGTGGGTGTGCAGTATAGAGACATAGACAGAGACGCAGATAAAGGCGGACTCAGCAACTTATCAAGTCCTGAAGCAACCCAGTGAGACCCTGACTCTAATAAAATATAAAATGGGCTGGGGATGTGGCTCAGTGGTTAAGTGCCCCTAGGTTCAACCTCCTGTACGAGAGAGAGAGAGAGAGAGAGAGAGAGAGAGAGAGAAATAAGGAGAGTGTGTGCCCCAAGCCAGACCCTGTACTGGCCCTTGGGGCATCACGGTTGCCGAGCCATCTGCTGTGAGGACAGTGCTTTGTAGTTAAGAGGAAAAGGCACAAGCCTGTGATTCCCTAGTGGTCACTGCACTAGGGAGGGAAGGGAAGGAGGGAGGGAATGTGGGAGGGGAGGGGAGGAGGGAGGGAGGGAGGGAGGGGAGGAGGGGAGGAGGGAGGGAGGGGAGGAGGGGGGAGAGGAGGGGGAGGGAGGGAGGGGAGGGGGAGAGAAAAAGTGAAGGGAAGGGGAAAAGTAAAAGAAGAGGAAGAAAGGAAAAGAAAAGAAAGACAGACCACTAGCTTGGGAATCATGGCCAGGGCGCACCCCTGCAAGAGTCTGCCCAGCTCCTTGGCTGCCTACAGAAGGATCAGGGAGGAGTGGACACAGGACTGGGTTTCGCCTGAAAATCCTTGGCCTGTCCCTTTTCCAACTGGCAGGGCCTCTCTCAGTCTGATGAGAACAAAGGGAACGTTGCACCTCGTGGGTGGAGAGCGCGTCCGGCCTGAGTTCCCTGCTCCTTCACCCAGGGAAGTCAGCAGGGGCAGAGAGATGGACGGTGGCCCTGGAATCATCTGGCAGCTGGGGGGCCTTGGCTGCTGGGGAGGGAGAGGGAGCATCTCATTGCCCTGGTTCCCTGGTCCCTGCAGGGCGTACCTCACCCTGGACAGTGGGATGGAGCGGGGCCACCCTCTGCCTGAGCCTCTCTCCTCACCTGCCGCAGCTCTGGCCCCCAAGCCTGCCTATTGTGGCACCACGTCCCTGCAGGGGAGCACCGGGCCACTTCAAGGAGAGGCCTGAGCCAGCCTTCAGAAATAACGGGGTGCCCAACCCAGCCCTCCACTCCTCGGGAGCCAACCGTGGCCTCAGTCACATCCGGCCACGCGGAGGCCCACAGGAGAATGTGAGTGACCGCCCGGGCCCCTGAGAAAACGAGCTGGGGGCAGCACCAACAGACTCGCCCTGTCTCCTGGTGGAGGCCAAATACAAATGCAGTGTCCGCCTCCCTCAGGTCACAGCCCAGGAGAGACCAGGAGACCTTGGCCAGTCCTGGCCCCGTGACCAAGTCACCACTTCCATAACCGACGTCCTAGTCCAGCCACTTTAGGGCAAGAATTCACCTGTCCAGGCCTCATCAGAGAACCAGGTACAAACACCTGCCTCTCGACGCAGCGGCTCGGGGCACAGAGCAGGGACTCCAGCAGCTGCGCCTGGGGACTTGTAGAAAGTCTGGCTCCTGGGTGCCGCCCCAGACCCACAGAATCAGCCCCTGGGCTGGGACCCAGCCTGGCACCTGTTCAACAGGCCTCCGGGGGTTGCCGTCTGGGGTTACTGTCGGTCCCCAAGCTCTTTCCAGCCAGGGAGACTAGAGGACAGGCAGCCCTGGGAGGAGTCTTGGAACCAGCCCTTCTAGCTGGACCTCAGCTTCACCTCCTTGGAATGGGAGGCCCTCGACCTGCAGCTTGCCACAAAGCGTCCAGTGTGAAGCCCGCGTCTCGGGGTCCAGCCCTGGAGTCACTCAGTCCTTGGGAGAGACTGCTACTGTCCTGGCAGGGCCTGCTGGCCTCTTAAACAGTCAAGTGCCAGAGATTTTTGTTTCTAAAAAGAATCGCGTTTCTTTGGCACACGTCCCCACCCACACTGCCATCAGCCCCAGCTCCTGTTCCCGTGGCGCTGGCAAGTCCCTGGCCGGAGGCCTCGGTGCCCATCAGGGAGCCCTTCCGGGTTTGAATCAGGCAGCCGATTTCAATTACCTGGGATTAGAAAAAAGTCCGGAAGCACCATATGGTCTGGGCCTGTGCTCTCGTGTGCGTATTAACATAATAACCCTTCCGAAAGCCATTAGAGTCACGGGCGGCAGTGTCACTGGGTGGCTGCCTGCCGCCCACTCACACCAGCAGCGATGACTAAACAAGCTAATCAAATCAGTGCACATTTGCACACAAGCCCAGCAGCTGGGTCTGAATCACCACGGCTGCAGAGCCCACAGCCAGCCGCCTGGACTAGGGACCCCTTGGGCTGGCAGTCCTGCGGGGCCGTGCAGCAAGTCTGAGTGACGAGGGTGCTGCAGCCCTGGGCAGCCACGGCAAGCAGCCAGGGAGGAGGAGCAGGAAGGGCGGACCCCTGTGCACGAGCCTCTCCAAGAGGGAGCACGTATGTGTGTGTGAGAGAGACAGATAGGAGGGAGAGGGAGAGGACACCACATGTACGGCCCATGGTTTCCAGAGAACAGAGGCACAGAGGCTACTTTGGTTCAAGTTTCCGTCTACTGCTTGCTGTGTGTCCTTGAGTAAAATACTTAACATCTCTGTCCTCATTCCAGGGGAGGGTAGTGGCTGGTCTTCGTGCCTGAGGTTGCACTGAGGATTCAGAGAAATATACACACACATCTTACCACGTAATGTGTGAGCCAACGGTGCTCAGTTAGGAGCATTTGTTGTTGCCACTAGTGTTGCTCAGGGAATGTCCTGAGGACCCTCTGAAGATGCAAAGTTTAAGAGGCTGTGTCCTCGCCTTTAAGGGTCACCCAAGGAAACAGGGTGATGAATGAATTGTCAGATAATGATGCCCCCCCAGAAGTGCCTGGGAGGAAGAGAAGCAGGAGGCTGAGAGCAAAGTGGGGGCCCCGCCTGGGGCCCAGGGTGTGGCTCTAAGGAGGCAGCTGAGTTCCCAGAGCAAGCTGGGCCTGTGCCCAGCGTGGCCTCGAGTGGGGGTCCCCTGTGGGGCAGATGGGCACCTGCTCCCGGGCTGGGAGCTGGTGGGGGTCTCCTTCCTGCTCACAGGCTAGTGGGCACCGAGGGCTTCTGGAGCCAGGGCAGATCTCATGCTCTGCTGGAGAGTTCTGTCCACCAAACCTTGGCTCCACCGTGAGGAAGGACAGCGGGAGCAGAGTGGCACCAGGCGGGAACCACGCGATGGGTGGAGGGACCTGCTCCGGGCTGGACTGCCGGCCACGCTGCGGGCCAAGCACTTCCCAGGCCCATTTCCACGGCTCCGTCTGCAGGACCACCCAGCTACTCATTCCACCATGGACAGCCACCATGCCACTCCACAGCATTGCCACAGCCACCACAGCCAGTGGCATCAATTGCTGCAGTCTGGCTGGGCACAATTCAGGAGCCACTTGTCAAAAGAAACGAACTTTATTTTTAGAACCACACACGCCAAACAAAACCGCTCCTCAGGAAAAACCCTCAGAGCCCAACTGCCACCACCGGCTTCCCACAAGCCTCTCTCACAACCACAAGCCTCTCCACCTCCCACAATCCTCCTGCTCTTGAGGCCGATTGGCTGGGTCATGTGGGCGGAGCCAAAAAAGTCCCCCAATGAGCAGCTCCGTGGTCTGAAAGGGCAGGGAAACAGCCCAATGAGCATCACCGCAGAGGAGCAAATCAGCTAGATGTTGCTGGGGCCGCTGTGAGCCAATTGCTGGGGCCCCTTCGGGTGTGGCTCTCAACAATCAATGACTTAGTGTTTGTCTCCCAACGGCTTCCTTTGGGAAACTGAAGTCACCAATGGAGAGAAAACTGTGACCATGCTGCCATCGTTGCCAAGAGAGTGCCCTTGGCCACCACTGGAGAGCAGACGAGGACCAGGCCAGGCCCAGGCCGCTAGCTCATGGCACCCCGCCTGCAGGCCTGGGGCAAGAGGAGGTCCGCAGGTGCTGGAGATGCTCGGAGGCCCTCCTGGCTCCAGGGCAGGACTCCCAGGATAGTCCAGGCTCGGGGAGGCCTGCAGAGGAGCCGGTCCTTGCGCTGGAGTCAGCCATCAGTGTGGACTCCACCGCCCTCCTGCTGCTCTCACCACCTGGGCCCACACTGTGGCAATGCTGGCCCAGTAACCGCTCAGTCGTAAGCTCCCAGTGCTGAGTCTGCCGGCCCTGCACCACCTGTCAGGCCCTCGCCTGCCACCCAGCCACAGCCCTGGACCACAGCCCCCAGAGACGCCATGCACAGCATGGGGCCCTGTGCTTCCGCAGGCAGGAGCACCCCTCAGAAGATGGCAGCACCCAGCGGCCTCCCAGCAGAGCTGTGGCAGAGACCTCCCAGCAGAGCTGACCACAATCCCCCCATGGCCCCACCCCAGGGACACCGGTTCCAGAGCCCCCTCCGTCAGCCAAGCCCCAGAATGGAGACAAAGCCCACAAAGGCCTGACCTGGCACCGCAGATGCCCTGGCCCCTTCCTCCTGGCTCCCTGACATCCTCCTCCCCTCAGAAGACCTGGCTTCCCACACCAGCCTGGCCCTGGCCCTGGCCTGCCACGGGGCAGATGCTCACAGTGCCCCTGACCTGTGTGCTAGCTGGAGAATCACACGAGATAATGTGGCAGATACCCCCAAATGCTGTCAAGCTGAGCGACCTGCCTGATGGGCAGATGAGGGCTGGTGGGGCCAGAGAGCTCCACGGAGGTCCACACACCTGGACGTATCGCAGCTCACGGCCAATAGCTGACAACCCTGGCAAGAGGTCCTGCCCCCCGCCCTCCCTTGGTCCCCATCTGTGAGCAGAGACGGGTCAGTGCTAAGCTATGACGTGGGCAGCGGGCAGTTCCCCAGGACCCTCTGGAGCACAACCCACCTCCTCCATTTCTCCAGCTCTTGGACGTGGAGCCAGAGGAGCTTTGACTAAAGGAACAGAAGCAATGTTCTGTGGCAGCAGAGCAGGTGCACCACCAACACACAGCCAGGACCTCAGGCCGCTGGGCCCTACATGTGAGGCCCTTAGAAAGTAATGAGAGCTGTGAGCCTCAGTTTTCCTCATCCGCAAAGTGGGGACGGCTTTGCCATTGTCTCTGGTATGTTATGAAGATCAAGCGAGAGCGCTGATTGTTAGAGCTTGCCGATTCTGCCACCCACATGCAGTGGATATTCAACAAGGGGTCATATCCTTAGTTTTCACATTTTTTTATTTCTATCCTGTTTTTTAAAAAAAGACTTCACATTGAATACAAGGCTCTAAATCTAAAGGCAGGGAGAATTCCCAAGTGATGCCAAAGAACTTTGGGGTGCTCTGTTCAACACCCCTTTACCCACTCCACCTAGAGAAGCAAAACCTGGCTGGGCCCAAAGGGCAGGGGAGGAGCTTCTGCTGATAGAGGAGGCCAGATCTTAGAGATGTATATCAGTCCACTTTGCATTGCTATAACAAAATACCTGAGGTCAGGTATTTAATTTAAAAAAAGAGGTTCATGTAGCTCAGGTTTTGTAGGCTGAAAGCCCAATGAGCCTGGTGCCAGCTCTGGTGTGTCACCTCATGGCTAATGGCACCACAGTGGTGGGAGTGTATGGACGAGGGAGATTCCACGGGAGATGAGGAACCAGGAGGAACAAGGAGGACCTGTTTTGCTCTTTTGTGACACTCTGATAGAACTAACCAGGGCCCAACGAGAACTCCTAAGTCCCAGAAGCAGCACCCCAGTGACCTCCCACCTGTCCCCGCCTGGTAAAGCCTCCCAACATGGCTACACTGGGGACCTGCACATGGACCTTTGAGAGACAAGCCACATCCAAAGCATAGCAGGATGGATGGCACCTCTGTCCCTTCTCAGCCCAGCTGAGCCCATGCCATCCTGGGACCTGGAGCTTGGAGGGGGCTACTCCCGCCCTCCTGCTCCTACCCTGCTGCTCCTCAGCCCATGCCACCAAGTGCATACACAGGATGAGAGCATGGGGACAGGTGGGGACGTCGCTGAGCACCCAGCAGGGATAGGTGGGGAGCCGAGGCCAGAGTGCAAATTCACCCCAGGGCCCGGGGCAAGTGTGGCGACCTCTCTGTACCTCAGTTTGCTCCTGTGTAAGTCAGGGCCACCTGGTGAGGGCGAAACCAAACCACCCAGGCACCTGGGGCTCAGTGCGCCCCACAAGCCCACTCTTTTCCCTTTTTTCTTTTTCTCAGGGGTCATAAACGTGTTCCCTTTGAAGTCAACCTTGCTTCAGTCCCTTGCTGGGAATATAAAGGTGACATCAGGAAGGACATTTTGGCGCTTGAAATCAACTTCCTGGTGTTCCCATGGGGCGGGCAGGATAGTCCTCCCTTGGTGTCCACAAGGGATGGTCCAGGACCCTGCAGAGGGCTCCTCTGCAGGTGCTCAAGTCCAGTCTGTAAATGGAGCAGCATTTGCCTAGAGCCTGCGCCATCCTCCGTGGGCTCTAAGCCATCTCCAGGTGACTTGCAAGGCCCAAGAAGAGATGGATGCTATGTAAATGACCCTGTGCTGCGTGGTTAGGGGATCATGGAAATAAGTCTGCACGTGGCCGGAGCAGATGGGGCAGATACGGAGCCCAGAGGAGCAGGGCCAGCTGTGCAGTGGGGGAGGCGGGTCTGCGGCAGGGTCCCTGGCCGCACAGTCCATGCACCTGGGGATGTTAGGAAAATCCGGTGCAAGGGCCACACCCCTCACCCCCCGCTGCCCAGGCCAACTCTGGGGCTGGCACGCAAGAGACAGGGTTATTTAAAGCTGCCCAGGTGCTTCCTGCATGGAGCCGGGCTGAGAACCAGCGGCTGAGATGGAAAGAACAAACTTGAGCTCCAACCAGAGCGGGCTGGACCCCTCCCATATCACCTGCAGCGTGGCCTGTGAGAGTCACTCACCCTCCCCAGCCCAGGTCATTCCAGCTGTAAGGCAGCAGCCACAGTCCTCTTCCACACGAGCAAGACTCAGAGATTCAGTGAGGCAGTGGGAGGGCACGGGGCCCTTTCGGTACGTTTATATTTACCATATGACATTTTGTAAAGGCAAGTTCCTTCACCACGAGAATTCAAGATGGTAACAGCTCCTATGTGCTTGTTGTATTTGCCAGTGGGTGTTAAATCTCACCTTGTAGGGAACATCGGGTCCCAGGATACCTGCATCACAGACATCAGGAGTTATTCAAAGCAGGACTTTCACTAACAAATGTGGACACGCTCCTGGCTCGGTCCTCACTGGGTTTGGAAGAGGATGTCTTGGAGCCATTCAGTGGGGCCGCACGCTTTGGGGACAGAGGCCCCTTTCCAGAAGGGCCCTGTCCCCAGCCAGCTCTTGCCTGATCTTGGGGGAAGCTGCCTTCAGGCCCTGAAATCTGCCCTGGGTACAGAGAGAACTATAGCTCATAACCCACCTGTGCTGGTACAAGGATGATGGAAAGTTCCAGAAAAAGCTGGTGTGCAGAGGAGGACTTGGGGAAGTCAGATTCCAAGCTTGCCACCTTGTCACTGGTATGGGCTTCACGTACCCCCCACTACCTCTCTGAGTCTCATGTCCCCCTCTGTGACAGTGGCCAGGGATTAGGGCTTGGGCAGCTCCTTTGGAGACGTCACCCTCAGGACACTGTGGCACCTTATAACCATTTCAGTGCATTTTGGACTCATGCTATTGCTAGGGGCCAGTCCATTTCACAGTGGGTGCCAATTTGACGGGGTGGTGATGGTGGCCCAGGGAATAGCAGCATCTGACCACCGACCGCCACATGTTGGGGCTGAGCACTGTGGGCCTCTGTCATCACATGCTCCTGGCCCCTCCTCAGACAGAATAAAAAGCATGGCCAAGGTCACTCTGACAGCCAGCGAGCAGAGGCGGCTCTGGCCTCCCAGGTCATGCTCAAAACCACTGCCACCCACGGCCTTCCACAGACAGGGACGGGAAAGGGGACGTGCCAACGACCACACTCAACAGGCCTCACAGATGACATGCTTGCATAGTTTCAAAGACGGCAACTCCAGTAACAGTCACAGCAAATGACGATCGTATCACTACTAACGTCAGTTACAAGCTGCCTACCGCCAAGCCCTGAGCTAGCTCTTCACGGGTCCTGCGGGCACCCGGGGGACAGGCTCTTGGGTTCACTGAGCCTTATCCAAAAGTGCCTGGGATCAGAAGGGTTTTGGATTTTGGATTTTTGGCTTTTGGAATAGTTGCACGTGTGTCCTGAGCTATCTCAGGGATGAGTCAAGTGGGCATGAGATTCATTTACGCACTACATGCTCCTATGGACACAGCCTGGGGGCATTTCCTAAGTACTTTAGGGCATCTGTGTTCTATGGCTGGTCGTGGGAGGTCGGGTGGAGTTTTCTAATTGTGGCATCAGGTTCATCGGGTTGGTAGACAGAAGGTTCAGATTTTGGAACATTCTGGACTTAGGGGGGTAGGGTTGTTCGCAGGCTTACCAAAGACACAGAATGCAATATGACCACAGATGAAAATGGAGAAATCAAAGGGGAAGGAGACACGGTGAGAGAGGACCACTGCACAGAAGTGTTTGCGGAGGTCCTGGCTTGCAGCTGGCCTGGGCTCTGGCGCTGGGTGGGACACCAGCACCCGTCCATGTGCACCTCATCTCCACAGAGGACAGAAGGGAGCGCCAACCCCGTCCACCCAGAGCTGAGCACATCCTCCCACAGGCACGGGATCCCCATCCAGCAGGCGCCAAGGCCAGAGCCCAGCTCCTCCTGGTCCCCAAGGGTCCCTAGCAGGGCAGTACAGTGCACAGCCACCCCCTGTTCCTGGCATGCACGGCCTGGTCTCCAGCCCAAGCCCTCCCTCCCTGACTGCTCTCTGGACTTCTGATCATTAAATCCATCCTCCTCTCAACGGTTTAGGTGAATTAAAGGAGACTGAGTTCCAATCATGTCACCCCTACCTAGCACCCACCTTCTCCCTACTCGTGACCCTGCCAGGCCCAGGTCAAGCCCCTTGTGGGTGCAGGATAGGGCACGGCAGTAGCTCTTCCTCAGGGAATTGCACTGAGATCCCCATCAGGGAGGGACTCAACCTGAGGTTACAGACCCCTGGCCCGGGGTGACGTGTGGGGTGTCCAAACACACCTGGTTAGGTTAACCCAGTTTTCCCTTTTTCTTGCTTTTTTAAATGTTTCAATCCATTATCAACTTTTCAATATTGGTTGATTCCATAAAAATTCAAATTCAGGCTTCTTTTGAAAATGTCATCATCTGCCACCTTGAGCCTGGTCCCCACAAAATAAGATAGGCTAGGGTTGAATAGGAGAGGCCCCTTTGGTCAGACACCTCCCGTCTAGTCCTGGCAGGTCCATCTATCCCACTTCATTCGTCTCTGGTCTTTAAATTTTCAGGCGTTGGGACTCCCCAGATTTACCTGTGAACACTCCATTTACACGAGCCCCTGGGGCTGGGGTGCAGGTCAATGATTACGCCTTTACCTAATGTGCCCATGGCTACGGGTTCCAGGCTCAACACTGCAAAACATCAACTGACAAATAACTTAGCTCTTGTCTGCTCTCTGAGACGGCGCGGTGCACCCAGGAGCCCAGCAAAACCAGCGCTTCAGTTGCACCAAACCTGCTTTCCTCAGCAAAGAGAGAAACAAGATCCGTTTCAAGTTCACAGCGCCCCGGAGATTTTAAAAAGAACAAGTTGTCCAAAGTCAGCACCAGTGTCCTCATAACAAGGACAGAGGGTCAGCAGGGCTTCTCCACCTTTCATGTGAGCCCAAGTCACCTGGGATCTGTTGAAGTGCCGATTGGATTGGGGGTGGGGTAGAGGGGGGCGGGGGCCAGCAGGGCCTGGGACTCTGCATCCCAACCAGCTCCCAGGGAGGACTGGACACCTCTCAGGAGCAAGGCCCATGACACCCATGAGAGGCTAATATCCGGGGCCACCCCCTCCTGAGCCAGCACCCCCACCACCTGGTCTGCTCAGGTGTCCTCCAGCCGGTCCAAGTGTCCTTGGGTCCCACCATGGACTGATCTCACAAGCACACTGGAGCAGGGCAGCCCCTTGCATGGTGTCTCGCAGGCTCATTTTGGTCTGGGAAAGAGACGGGGGGGGGGGGGGGGGGGGGCAGGGAACAGGCAGGTGGCAGCTGCTTGTGCCTTTGCTGCCCTCCCCACCCAGTTCCCCAGACCTTCAGTCCTGGGGCATCATCTGCACAGGGACCTGATGGGATGCTCCCGAGAGACCATAGGATTCAGGTTCGAATCAGCCTCAGGCCCCAGCCCCATGGCCACCTGCCCACGCCAGCCGATGTATTATTTTTCAGGGCACAGGAGGAGCGCCTGGGACCTCGTCCCTCGAGACCTCAGAGGTAGCAGAAAGGCAGGCAGGCAGCGCAGCCGACTCCCTGGGCTTGGAAACAGGAGGCACGGTGCGCTCAGGAGCGCCCTGGCGCTGGCCAGTGTGCTTTGCAGCCCTTCGGCTCCTGGCTGAGACTAACTAGGGAGACGGGATCATCAGGACCCAGAGCCCCTGCAGCCCCACCCCAGCAAGGTCAAGGGTGAAGCCAGCGCTGTTGGTCACAGATTCCCTCCCAGAGAGGGTGGGCGGTGGTGCTGCAGGCTGCAGAGAGGGCCCTCCGATGACACTTCCAAAAATCCCCTCCTGCACCTCTAAAAGCAGCATTTCTCAGGGCCCAGAAGATGAAAGCCAACCTCTCCAAGGCTGCTCTCAGCAGGGAGGGGAGGCCAAGGCCCTCAGGCTCCCGCTCTGGGCTTTCATTATCACCCTGTATTCTGGAAAATGCCAGCCCCGCAGGGAGCCGGGGAAGGAGCCTGGGGACTCAGAAATAGCAGCAGCCATTGCCCAGGAAACAGGGACAAAATTCTTCTCCTCTCAGGGCCGGATTATAACAGAAGAGGCTGCCCTTTGGGAGCCGTCTCTCTCCTCCTGCCTGGGGGACACTGAGTCACTGCTCCTGACACCCACCGGGAGGATCCCTGTGGCGGAGGCAGTGCAGCGGCTACAGGAGGTTAGCTGCTGGGAGGACCGGCTCACTGGCTGCCAACAGGAGCACAGATGTCCTTCCCAGGAAAGGAGGGACTGTGTCCCCTGCCGAGCAGCCTGGAAATTGTCAACCCCAGAGGAGTGACGTGAGGAGTCTGGAAACTGTTGGCCTCCCTGGGAGCCCCAGCACAAGGGGGGCTGGAGAGGACGGTCCAGGAGAGGAGCGGCAGTCCCCTGTCAGGTGAAGCCTGAGCGCTTTCCTGCTGCCTTCTAGCCTTTGTCATTTCTTCACCCAGTGTCCTAGGAAACACCAGATGTATTTTTTTTCTTTGTTTCTTTTTCTTCTTCCGCCCAAAAGAATCTGAGTCCCTCTCCTCGGCCCATTTCTTGTTTTCTATTTCTGACTTAGATGAAGCAGGCACTTCAAAGAACCCTCGAGGCCACTGACCTTTCCCAAGAGTTCCAGCTTCTCTTCTCTGGGGCAGCAGGCCTGTCCCCCGCCCAGGTCACCAGTGGGGACCTGCGAGTGCCTCGGACCAGGACTTTGACAGACTGATGTGCCCAGACCACTGTGGGGCTTGTCCAGGCTGGGCAGGGTGCAGCTCAGGGGCAGAACCCCTCCTTGGTACCTACGAGGACCTGGGTTCCATCCCCAGCACCACAAAAAAAAAAGGAAAAATAGAGCAGGATTCTGTGCCCGGGACCCAAGCACCTGCCCTAGCAGCCCCCCGGGGGACACAGTGCCACTGGCTCCTGGGTGGGGGCTGTGTCCCCATCTCAGTCAAGACTCCTCGGTCCCGTTGGCAGAACCTAGTGTATCATGAGAAGCCGAGGGGTCTTCCCCTGGACAGGGAGGCGGCAGCCACCTCTAATCCACCTCTGGAACAGGAGTGCTGTCATGGGAATGTCAGCCCACGTAAACCAGATACCCGTGGGACCTGCCTGGGTCTGAGGCTTCTCCCTGCCACGAACAGCAGCAGAGATGGCGCTTAGAGCCCAGCCCTGCCACCTACTAGCTGATAGTCCTGGGAAGGTCATTCCACGTCTCTGAGCCTTAGTTCCTGTACAAAATGGGGGTCAAACCTACTACCCAGTGTCATAAGAGCAAATGAGAAAACACAGGAACAGTGTGAACATCTGAGCCGTATCCATGCAATAAGTGGAGCTGTTCATTTACTTAGCAAATTTAATGAGCACTTACTAGTTCTCCAGTCTGTTCTACACACCAGGCATAAAGGGGAAAGACTGATACGGGGGTCAAAAGATGTCCACGTCCTAACCCCAGAACTTGTGGGTACACTATTTCATGTGGCAAAGGGGATTGAGTACATGGGGGGTTAAGGTCAAGGCCTTGAGGCCACCCTGTATTATCCAGTGGATCCTGTCTAATCGCACAGAGACACAAACGGATGCGCTTTCCTGAGTGTGGCCCGAGAGATTCCAGGGCTTTGAAGACAGGAGGCACCGTGAGTGAAGAAATGCAGGCACCTGTGCCTCCGGCTGCTGAAGAGGCAGGAACACCGGCCCTCCCTGCAGCTTCCAGAAGGATCGGCCCTGCGGAATCCCTGGTTGTGGTCCAGACAGGCCCGAGCCAGACGTCTGGCAGGATGATACACAGGTGATAAAAGGGAGGAGAGCTCTGCATTGTTCAAGTCACCGGGTCAGGGCTAGGGTGCCGGAGCCGCCCAACGCAGGGGCCTTGCGCTTCTGACAAGTCCTTGTGGGCTCCTCAGCTGAACTTGGGACCAGAGGAGCGGGCTCTTGGATGGGCAGGCGAGAAGCCCTCAGGCTCCCAGATCTCAGTGCTCAGCTGGAGAGGTGCAGTAACAGAGGGAAGGGAATAGGGGAGGAAGGGAGGGAGCACGGGGACTGGGAGCCACCCAGGCAGTCCTCCATGAAGGTGGACCTCACAGCCTTGACAGCAAGCGAGGGAAGGTGGGGACACCCCAAGACGGCGTGAAAGAGCTCTTGGTGGGGCCAGAGCAGCGGATGCTCCCTCAGGAAGGGCCGGCTCATGTCAGAAGCAGGTTCAAGGCTCCCCCCAGGACACAGGAACACAGTTGCCGAGTGCCATAGGAAGACCCGCAGGCCGCCCACTGGGCACCATGGGACGACCGAAGGCTGCGGGCTAGCAGCAGAGGTCTGCTCAGGGGCTGGAGGCAAGAGGACGGAACACAAACACTGGTTTGCGGACGGCCACCTCCTCCTGTGGTGTCTGTGTCCTGACTCCTCCTCTTGTGGGACCCCAGCCTTGACCGGGCAGTCGCATTCTGAGGCTCTGGGGCGGGGACTTGCATGTATGAATTTGGGGAGGAGGAGACACAACTGAGCCCATAACGTGTGTGCACGTGCGTGTGTGCGTGTGTTGCTGGGGATCAAACCCAGGGCCCTGTGCACACCCGGCGTGCGGGGCAGGAGACCACCACTGACTGGCACCCAGCGCACCTTTCCCTTCTCCCTCCCAGGGAATGGCTCCACCTCACCAGCTGCTCAAGGCCAGGCCTCAGGGTCCTCTCTGCCTCCTTCACCCACCCCTGACCCTGACCTCATCCATGCCATCTTCACGACATACCTGGATCCGACCCTCACCACCCCACGGTGACCTGCCACCCCTCCACCTTTTCTATAGTCAGCCTGTCCATCCGGCCCTGGTCTCCACCCACTGATGCTGTCCTCACAGCAGCCGGGATCGTTTTAGCACCCAAGTCTCTCCGCTGCTCAGAGCCCCCAGATGGCCTCCTGTGTCCCACTGAGTCACTACCCTCATCTCACCCGCCTACCAAGTCCCCAGCGGCCTGGCTCTGGGGACGGAATTGGGTCCCCCACCACCTAGTTCCTATGTCAAAGCCCCAGGCCCAACATGACTGCAGTGGGGGACGGGGCCTTGAAGGGGGCAGTTCAGGTTCGATGAGGTCACGAGGTGCAACTCTGATCCAATGGGACCAGTGTCCTTCCAAGAGAGTGACCCTGGGCTCATTAGCACTGTGTGTGCACACTGGGCTCTGTGCACACATAGGCGTGTGTCTATACAGCATCAATCAAGAAACAATAAATGAACAGAAGGAAGACATAGACTAGAGGGGGAGGGGCAGGGGAGAGAAGAGGGGAGGGAAGAGGGGAGGGGCGGGGAGGGGCAGGGAGGGAAGAGAGGAGGGAAGAGGGGAGGAAGGAGGAAGCCCGGGGACTGAACAAGACCATCCTCCGTGACTGCGCGATTATGTCAATGTGAACGTCTGTGTAAAATGCACAAATAAGAACATTTTTTACTCTAGACATAAACCACAGAAAGAAGAAAAACTCTAGAATGATAGAGCTGGAAGGTCTTCAGGATTCTGCCCAGTCAGCAAGAAGCGTGCCCTCCACCTCTCTCCCGTAGCCCGCCCTTCAGACATCACGAATAGATGGCAGAACTTCCTCCCACCGAACTTCTGAGTCCCTAACATTGTGCTCCGGCCACTCCAATGAAATGACTTGTCATCCCCAAATCTAGCCCAGCCAATTGCGGGTTGGACTGAGAGTCTGAAGCTCAGAAAGGAGCGATTCTTTATCCCCAGAGGCAGAGCCTGCCAGAGGCCCAGCCAGGCCACAGGAAGACACTTGGCCTATGTTCTCATGGCCAGATACTAACGACAAGGGAGTTTGCGGATTCTCTTTAACATGAAATCACACTGAGAGTCGTCATTAGTAAGTGATCTTTACCTCTGACGACGTCAGAAGATTTTGGTCACTTCAGGCAAAAGTGAACTCCTGGTGAAGCGGGCTGCAGGGGTCAGACCAGCTCCAGCTGCCAGCAAGACGCCAGATGCGACCAGGCACATTCGAGGGGCCACGACGTCCCTGCTCTGCGAGGTGAGGAGAGGGCTCCACAAAACAGAAGAGGGCTGTGCGCTGAAGCCCCAGAGCCCGCTGGTCACGCCCGGCTCCAGCCGGGCACCCAGGAAACCACCTGTGACCCCACTCAGCCCACCCGGCTCTGCGTGGGCGACTGACTGTCCTCCTGACTGGTGGAGCTGGAGGGAGGTCCTGTCCCTGACAACATTGACGTGGACGGGCCAGGTTGGCCCAAGAGGAACCTGGCTCGCAGGGCAGTGCGGCCACGGGCCCCCCTGCAAGGCCATGCATGTCACTGCAGACTTCACAGGCCATGCGGTCTGGGGCGGGCTGAGGCACTTCGCCTGCTTCTCACAGGCCAGGAAGAGCCCACCTGACCGGAGCTCCTCGGCAGGTCTCCCAGATGCAAGTCCAGAGGCCGCATCCAGGACGCAAAGCCGCACAGGACACCCGGGAGGCAAGTCCTGTCCCCTGTGTGGGGAGCAGCTGCACAGCCAGCCCTGAGCCCGGCCCCTGTCATGTTGCTCTGCACCCCCCCCACCTCACCCCCCAGGCTGCAGAGTAGATAACATGGTCAGCAGAGCAGTAGTGACGAGGGCGCAACGTGCTCGTGCCAGGCACCATCCTCAGTGTGCTGGAGAAGCCAGCCTCACCCTCAGGACCGCTCCAGAGGGTGGACCTATCATCTCCGTCTCACAGAAACCAAAGCCAGAGGGGCTCCATTATGAGCCCCAATTCTACGCTCACGACAACCTTGTTGTCGGCAGGAGGAAGGGGAGGTGGGGGGAGATGGGTGCCCTGCTCCCCTTGAGGACGCAGCTGGTCAGATGGCCACCTTGGCTACAAGGCTGGACAGTGGGCTGAGTCTCCCAGGCCTGCCGTGAACGGCTTTCCCAGCCCTTCTGCTGTGATTGATGTCACATTCCAGGCTTGCTGTGACAGGACTGCGCCAGCATAGCCGATGCCCGGCTGTTCACCTCCACCAGGCACCCCCCTGCCTCCCACCAGGCTGGGTTAAGAGCCTCACCCAGGGCGCCCGCAGGTCCTCGAGATTTCTCCTAGTTTAGCACTCAGGTATCTTGTTATAAGATCCCCCAGGCCCCAGCAGGCATACAGACATGAGGTTCTTGGCCCACACACTGTTTTAGAAAAAAAGAAGGAAACAGAAAACCTTCCAAATATACGGCTTCTCCTTGAAACCCACTGGGAACAGCAATACTGGACAGTTACCAGGGCATCGTGACCGTCAGTGGAGCCTGCGCTGCCCCCAGTGCCTGGACCGTGCATACGTCACTCTCTCCCTCAGTCTCCACCACTCCCTAGTGCCTCACATCTGCCCTCCCGGCCCCTGCAGGCAGTAGCAACATAGGCATCGGCAATGAACAATGGGCTCCTTCAAGGTCAGGTGAGCTTGCTCCAGGTGGCCCTTACACAAAACACCTAGTAGGTGCTAGAAAGCGCTTGCTGAACTCCCCGGGGTTAAACGGCTTCGCTGCACGATTTACAACACACCCACACCCTTCCCTGCCTCACCCCAGAGAAATCTATATTTAATTGCATTTGCAAAGCCGAGCCTCCAAGCAACTTCACACAGGAGATCTTTTCTAAATGTCAGCAACGCTGTGCTTGGCCCCGCGTGCATGGCTATTAATAGCCCGCAGCCTCTGGTGGTTTCCTGGGCAGCTGCGCCTACCCTGCGCAGAGAGGCACTCCAAGTGAGACCCCCACCCCTCCTGGCGGTCCCCTAGTCCTTCCTCACTTCCCCTTCTCCATCCAGCTCGCCTGCCGTCTCTTCTGTTGGAGGGCTATTTATTTATTTATTTATTTTGCTAGTACTAATCAGAGCCCTCGCCCGCCCGCCCGTGGGAAAGTGCTTGGCCAGGGACCCCAGGGAGAATTCCGTGTGGTCTGCAGCTCCAGAGGTCACGGTCACCTTGGTCTGGAGGTGGCCTATTTACCAGTGAAATGAAGACATCAGTCAGATGTCAGGGAGGCGCGATGGCCAGCGGCGGGCAGAGCGCCCATGGTGCAGGACGGCAGGGCTGGCCAACACTTCCTTCCCCGTCCTGCAACACAAAGGCCCCTGATGACTTAGCAACTTGGAGAAGAGGTCACTAGACAAATGTCCTTCTCCGACTGAGTGCTCCTCTTGGCCTGTTTTGGTGGCCTCAAAGCTGCCTCTCTCCATCTCCCTTGTCCCTAACCCACATCTACTCAAGTGGAGGAAGGTGAAGTGCCCGTGGGAAGCTCTGCCGTCCAGTCTTTCCCTATCTCTAAACGGAAAGAAAACCTGACCCTTGTGTCCCAGGGCCTGAAAGCACCATGCAGTCGGCATCACTATCCTCCAGCCACAGATGGGAAAGCACAGAGCTTCCTAGTAGCTTTTACCTAGGAGGATAAAAGGACAGGAAACAGTCTCCTCCCTGCCGGTCCCTGTGTGACGGACAAGCAGCCTCCAGGCTGGGTCTCGTTACCATCAGGCCCTGGAGCAGGAACCTAGCAGGTAAGCCAGGTGCATCGCCTACAGCATCCGTCTCCCAGGAGCGGGCCCTTTTCTTTCTGCATCCCTTCCATTGCTCCCCAGAGGGGTCAGACTGGTCAGGTGAGGTCTGCACTCAGGGAGTCCTGGTGGAGTCTCCTCTACGCGAGGGTCCCTCACATGTCACTTCCTTGCAGTTCCCTTCTGCTACCTGCCATTTCAGCGGCCTCCCTCTTGGGGTCCTTTCATGAAAAGCTAGAAGTTACTTTGTCTTCATTCATCCTCTGGGTTTTAAAATAAACCCTCCAGCTCCAGGAGCCGCCAGCCTGCTCCAGCCTCCCATGGGCTTCTCCTCCCACCTCCACCTTCTTCTCCCGCCTGGAATTTGTCCAGGTGCAGGAGCCCCGCTCTGCTGGTCGGCTCTGGAATCTGTTTACGTCATTCCAGAGCAAAAAGGGCAAAAAAACCAAAAATGATTATGTCTACCCCTTGTCTGATTGCATTCGAGTGGTCACCAACTCATTATGGCCATGGAGGACAGGACAGTTCGGACGTCGGGTTCGCTTTTCCTGCCGCAATGGTGGGGATGGAGGAGAAAGCCTGGGCGCAGAGCTTTGGAAGAGCCAGTCTCCTTTTATCCCTGCAGGTCACTGGCTTGGTGTGCGTTTGACCTTTTGGCACCAGGAGGATCATGCCACGTCTGGGTGCAGAGTTCAGGGCGACAGTGGTCTGGGATGTGAGCATGACAGGAGATGAATCCCTGGGTCTGCTTTTCCTTTCCCCACTTCATGGGGGACGTTAGAGAGACCATGAGCCTGGCGTGGACAGTGGAGAAAACCAGGCCCTTAGCAGGAAGAACAGTCAGGCCCGGCTGGATGGCCCCACTGCAGGAAGGGAGGGGTGTGTGGGACGCCAGGCCTGCCTCCGCGTGGGTGCTCTGAAGGTGGGCGCTCTTGTCCCCACCTGCTGGTGTCAAAGGGTCCCTGCTTGGCGAGTACAAAGTGAAAAGGGCGGAGAGGGCACATGACTCACAGCCAGCTGGAGATGCTGGCAGCACCCAGAGCAGGCCTCTGCCAGCAGGCGCAGAAGGGGCTCCCTGGGAGCTGGGGGTGCTCATGCCACCATCTCAGAGGAGGCTCCTGAGCATGCTCAGCTCGAGGTGAGGGTCTCCCAACCTCTCAGGTTCCAACCCAGCAGCTGGGGACACCCGGTGGAAATTGAGCGCCGTGAGCAAAGTTCACTCTAGGCCACCTAGAAGAGGGTGTCAGAAGGACTCCCTGATTTGGGCTGGTTCCCCGTGGGTCTCTTGGGAGGCCTTCCTGGCAACAGTAACACTGGCCCCACTCCCCACTCCTTCTTGGGGGGAAGTCTTGCTGCCCTCCACCTGGCAGCTGAGTTACTTCCCTTTGGTGCCCCCCCACCCCACCCCCGTGCACATGCCCCCAGGCCCATCCTCAGGCTGGAAGGTTGACCCCCTGTGGACTGCGTCACCCAGGGTCGCTTGGCCTCTGGCTCTGTTGGGTTTGCCCAATGGGAGGCCTGAAGAGAAACCAGAAGGAGCAGGGAGGAGGACAGTGAGAGGGCTGCTTTGGTCCCTGTTCCCACCTTCCTGAGGCACCGGATGTCCAGCAACTCTGAATGCCTTGAGGCCCTTCGTTGTACACATTCTATTGCTTGCAGCAGATCGCCCCAAACACAGTGAGGTCAACAACACTGATTGGCAGAGCGCAGCTGCTGGACTACCTGAGTACCACTGGCTGGGGTAACTCCTGTGCCACAGGCATCCAGCAGCTCGGGACACACTGGCCCGCGGGCTGTGGCTCGGGTCTTGCCTTTGCCTGGCCCCACTCCCCACTCTTTGTTGGGTGGAAGTCTTGCTGCCCTCCAGGAAGGGCGAGGCGGGGCGCGAGGACGCTGAAGCCTCACCTGGAATCCTCACAGCATCGTTCTGGCAAGTCCCGTTGGCCAAAGCAAGTCACCAAACGAGGCCAGATTCAAGAAGCACAGGAATCACCTCCATCTCTCCATAGGGAGGGCTGCAGTGCCACATGCAAAGGCACCTGGGCTCTGGAATGGGAAGAATTGGTGACCAACACTTGCTACCCAGCCCCCTGGTCTCTTGGCACCTCACAGTCTTTGGTTCTCCTGAGTTTCCATACTGTGCCAGTGGCGTCTTCATTGAAATCTCTCCAGAGGAACCACTTGAGTGACGTTCTCTTCCTGCAAGACCCCAACAGTGCACCCTATGGCAGGCACTGACGTGGGCGCCGTGCACGGTGCAGTGGATGGTGTCCTGGCTGTGCGTTTGTTTAACCCGTGAAACTGCAGACACAGCCCTTGGAGCTGACTGCTGGAAGCTGGCTCTGCAGAGCTGAGCTCACGCCTCTCTCCCATTCACGCCTGGCCTCCCGTGTGCAGCCCCACACGGTGAAGAAGGGCCACCTCCCCAGGAGCAGCCAGGACTCGGAGGAAGTTCTATGGCCCAGACACAGTCCATGAAGCCTGCGTGTCCAAGGTCTGACTTACTACTCAGATGGCCCTGGGAGGAGACACCCTGCCATCACCACGCCACATATGAGAGCCCAGGCCCCGCAAGGCTGGCTTGCTCAAAGTCACAGAGCAGCTGGAAATGACCAGCTCAGTCTTTCCCAAGACATTTCTCTTTTCTTTCCTTTTTTGCATTGGTGAATGAAATCAGGAATGGCAACGAATGGAAGATTGTGTGGCATGTGACATCACACTCAGCAAAATGGGCACGACCCCTCTCCCCTCTTCAAATGGTGTCCAGCTGCTGCTGGGTCCTGTCAGGAGGACCAGGTTCCAGGACATATTCTCAAATGTCCCTTCTGTAAAATGGCACAGGATCTGCATATGACCCATGGCATTCTCCCATGTACATCAAGTCACCTGTAGATGACTTAGGGTGTCAATCCAATGTGGGTGGCATGGGAACAGTCGCCATCCTGTACTGTGAGGGGAGATGATAAGGAAAAGTCCCCCTGTCAGAGCACTCACGACTCTTTCTCAGCATTTTCAGTCTGCGACTGGTTGAATCCACAGATGTGATCTCCAATTTGGGACACCATGGAATACACAGGCCAAGTCTGTGGAGGATTAGATCACCTGCGATGGCTTCGGCAGGTGGCTGGGCACAGACCTACTGTGGACTGCGTCTCTGGAAACTAGTCGTGGACTCCAGATGTGGCTGAGCAGCTGCATATCCCAACCTGGCCCGGGTGCCCTGGTGACTGCGGCAGTTGGCTGTACACACTGCTCTAAGTACTCCAAGGTCACAGCCCCTCACTGCAGGGGCCAGTGCTCGTGGAATCACACACACACACACACACACACACGTGGCAGATGCCTTGGGGACCTGGCCAGCAAATCATAGTGCAGAGAGCCTCATCCAGCTGGCTCCCTGCATCCAGAGTAAGCAGGCCCCAAGCAACATTTTCTCAAAGAAGAGGGTTCACTGGGCAGCAGTGCCCTCTGCCCTTGGAAGATGAGATGGTTTCATGCCCCACCAGGAGTCCTGCGTAGCCTTCGGATGGACAGCCCTGCTTCTTGCCTATGCCTCCTCACAACCATCCTCTGTCCTGAGAGCAGAGTGATCTCTTAAAACACAAACCAGGTCCGCTGTCTTGGCCCACCCTCCCCATAAAAAACTACTGCAGAAAGCTCGGTGTGCTCACCTCACCCCTCCCCACCATGGGTTCTGCCTCTCCAGCTTCACCTCCCCCCAGCCCCCCTGCTGCGGCCACCCTGGCTTCCTGGATATTCCAAAGCCAGGCACGCTGGCCGAATGCCCGGGACTCTGTATTTGCTAGCCCTCCATTGCCCTTCCCAAAGGTCTTCTCATCAGGTCTCACCTGGAATGTCACCTCCTCTGAGAAGCCCTCCAGCCTCTCCTTCACATCACTGAGCCTGCTAGTCACCACAGTGCCGTTCCTTCCAATGTCCTTTCCTCCCTTTAGTTCTGTCCTTTCCAGCCCCTGTGAGGAGAAAAGTCCCTCTGTCCAGGTTCATTTGGACCTGATCTACCAAGCCTGGATGCATCTCCAGGCATCCCCCAGTGGGGGTTCCAGCCACAGCACCAGCCGGCTTCCTAAACCAGGTTGGCATTTTGTTCTCAGCAGCTTTGGAAGTCACATGTCTGGCCCAAGCCCTGTGACTCAGGATGAAGTCAGGATCACAGGGTCCTCATTCTTCAGGGAGATACCAGCATGCCCAGGCCTGGGGCCACGGGCAGGGGCTGAGCACCACGTCTGAGCCCAGCCTGCTTGCGGGATGCTGCCCCCATGCTGGACCAGGCCAGTTGCCCAGGCCCAGGCCAGGCACTTCCAGCCTTTAGAAAGGCAGCCTGACCTGGCTCTGGAGTCCCACGTGGCCAGTGCTCCAGGGGTGAAACTTAGGTTTCCCTTTTCTGAACAAAGACAAGCGCTCCCCTGGCCACCCTGGGAGGGGCTGCGATTGGGGCCCCACTTCCGTCGCCTGCAGGCTCCCTGCCTACTTCAGCAGTGTCTGCCAAAGGGCACCTGAGTCCCGGCTTGAGATCTGATGGCCTACCCAGGCCGTGAAACTCGTCCCCAAGCAGAGCAAAAGGAAAAACACCCCATTGGGGCCAGTGCCCACGGAAGCAGGCGAGCCCACCTAACCTCTGCCGCTCCGCCTTTGGGGAGGCCAATTTTTTAACAACCAGTCCTAGAAGCTCCTGTTTAAAAGACAAAGGTCCACAAATGCATTTCTGTCTATCAGTAATGAGAACATGGAACTCATTCCCCAAACCCTACTGGTCTCCGGAGTAACCGAGCCGGTCACTGGAACCAAGGAATGGACCAGGACAGCCCCCGGCCCTCGCACGAGAGTCCTACGGAGTCATGTTTTTTAATTGGATTCATTTCTAAGCATTGTGCTTGTCACATGCCTCAATCTCTTCCCTGTCCCCCAACCAAAAGCTTCCTCTCCTCCTCTCCCTCAACACGGCTCCTCAGTGGGGAAGGGAGCTGCCTTCTCTTGCCAACAGATTTCTCATCATGTGACTGACTTGCTGCAGGCAAACTTGCATTTCTCTTGCGTAAGAGAACGGTTTCCCTGCAGAAGAATGAGGGGGTAGGCAAGCTGCCTCATTTTCCATATTAATATCTTCAGCCTCCGCCCCTTAAGAAGATGGACAGGAAGCACCTCTACTCCATGGAGCGGATACCCTCATGTACTTCACAGGCAGAGGCCCATTGGGGACTTTCTGAGAGGCCGCAGAGTTTTCCTGGGTTTGTTTGATGTGGTGGGACTCACAAGAAGGAACAAATTCTTTGATGATTTTAAAAGTTCACCAGGCAAAACGGCACCTTCCCTTAACATCTAAGAGTTGAAAGGTCTACAGTGCGGACCAAATTAGAGAATGCGGCCAATTGGGCAGAATAAAATCTATCAGCCTTCATTCGGGAGGCTTAAAACAAAGAATGAGATCTTTTTTTTTTTTTTGCTTAAACTTTCTATCTTATTCTTTTTTTATTGGTTGTTCAAAACATTACAAAGCTCTTGACGTATCATATTTCATACATTTGATTCGAGTGGGTTATGAACTCCCACAAAGAATGAGATCTTAAAAGTAACAAAAATTAAAAATAAACCTCAGGATAAAAAACTAAACATGGAGAGTGTGGTTTCTCAAGTGTAATCGGAGGTGTGAAGAGTGACAGCAGCTGTCAGTTAAATAAACACCAGCGATTTCACAGACGTAAGATGTACCGTACAGTCTCAGGGGACCTCAGACCTGTCTGGGTCATTTTAATTCTCTTCTAGGTTCTGGCTACTAGCTTTGTCCCACCCAGAGAGGACAATCAGTCCAGATCCAGGCCCAGAGTGAGGATCAGCCCTGCCAGTGGGGGTAGGAGCAGAGGGGTTGGGAGCAGAGGGGGTGGGGGTGGTCAAAGACACAGGTGTCCAGCCTGCTGCACACCAGCTCTGCCAGCTCCTGCTGGGTGCCCGGGAGACGATGGTGACCTTAGTGGAACCACACTCCAGCCCTTTTGGAGTTATGGCAAAGAGGACCTTACACATATAAACACATCAGTCAATGCAGTGAGCGGGGGCCTGTGCACAGGAGTGACCAGGAGGCAAGCCCTGGGTGCTGGGTCAAGATGCACTCGCAGCACGGAGACACGGGCTACCGCTCCTGAGAGTGCCTCCATAGCCAGCCCTCTACAGTCCTCCAACCCGCCCAGGACAGGGCCAAGCAGCTCCCTGTAGTGGCCGCCTTGGCTCTGGAGAGCCGCCTTGCTCACCCAGGTCACAGGCGCTGTGTGGAAGAGCCCAGGCTCAGGCCTGACCACCACGGCACACCCGCCACCTGGGCCAGATCCATGCACACCCACCTGTGCACGTGCCTACACGCCTCCCGTCACGCTCACTCCCACTCACACGCACTCTCACAAGTGCTCTTCCACACCTGTGAGCCATCATACAGCCCTCACACACACTCAGTTCCCAGGGCACTCATACACCCTATCTCGCACACGCATGTGCACACACACACACACACACACACACAAACATGCACGCACACACACCCCGTGCTCCTGCTGTCCTTCTGTTCCCACAGGCCAAGGCCACCCTCAACCTGCTGTGAGCTTCATCACCCTCGTCCTCCCCATCAAAATGCTGCTTCGGGTCCCATGTAACCAGGCCATGTGAAAAATGAGGCACAGCCAAGTGACCCAGGAAGGGGACTTGACCTGGCCTGGCTCATGGATGGCGTTTGGCTATAAAGCAGAGCAGTTTAGCTTCCCCACAGAGGAGGAGGCTTGGAGAAGCGCTTGGGAGATGGGGGTGCTGGCCATGGCCTCCAGAGCCCGCCTCCCTCCAGGATTCCCCTGGCAGCAGAGGCCCTGCCAGTCACCCAGCCGCGCAAGCCGCAGAGGCAGGCGGTGCCCTGGCACCTGCCCACTCACTGGTCCAAACTGCCACCAGCTCCTCCTAAATATAGCCCAGAGCCACCCACGTCCCCACCCACCTTTGCTGCCACTACCTTCCCTCAGCACCTGCCGCCTCCTCCTGGACCCCTGTCACAGCCTCCAACCGTCCCTGCACCCACCAGGCTGAGCCCATCTCCACCCCCACCCATCTGTTCCCGCAGAGCAGCCGACGTGGCCTGCAGTTCTGCAATCAGATCAGATCTCGGGGCTCCCTGCTTAGAGCGCTCCCCGGGCCCAGCTCCAGCCCGCTTCCCTGGCAACCCCCGCTCCCGCCCCCCACCTCAGGGCGCCCATTCCCTTCCTCCCCATGCTCAGCTGAGTTTGCACCTTAGGTCTGGGATTCTTGGATTTGACTCTGGGAGCTGCAGAGGACAGGCACTGCCGCCACCCTCCCAGGGTTCCCTGCACAGAGAGGGCCTCATCTGCGTCTGTGGAGTGTGGGAGATGGATCTAAGGCACTGGGGTGCAGCGAGGAGGGCTGCAGGCATGGAGGGGGGAAGGACGGGCTCTGGGCCCACCGGGGCTGCACTGAGTGGTGAGAAGGGGCTTCTAGGGCAGGCAGCGCCCTGTCCAGGGTGGACGGTGGGTGTCTTGCTTCTTCACTGGAGAACAGCACTGGCTCTGGCCCCAGCCCCTCTCTCCAGTGGGGGCTGGGGATGGAGGTGAGGTGTTGGGGAATTGCTGACATCTGCCCAAACCCAGCCTCATGCTTGGCTGCCAAAAGGGTGCCCAGGGCCTCGTGGGGCCCCAGAAGCTGGCAAGGTGCCCACACCTTCCTTGGGTTCTAGAAGGGGGAAGGCAGCAGGGGGAAGACGGTCCAGCAGGGCAGGGAGCACGGCCAACAGCACCGGCAGCTTTTCTACAGCCGCCAGAGGCAAACTGTCAGCTTCCGACACCCCAAACCAGGCACCGTCACACCCCAGGTTCACGTCTGGCTTCTCTTCAGAAACGAGAAGGTCCCGTCCGGGGCAGCAGTTAATTGCCTGGGTGGGTCTTGCGGGGTCTCTCTCATTGGCTATTTTCAGTTAACATGGTCGTGCACGTGGACGGGGTCCCGGGGTGCATTGATTCGTGTGCACCACGCGTGCTGATCAGGCCGGGCACCTGGCCTATCTATCACCTCAGACATTGTCATTTGTTTGCTTTGGAAACATTCAGAACCCTCTCTACTGGCTACTGTGAAATATGCAGTTCACTATGGTCAACTGTAGGCTGCCTACCATGCTATGGGACAGATGTCATTCCTCCTATCCAGATGGTCCTCTGCACCAGGTGACTATCCCCTGTCCATTCCCCCCACCCCACTGCCCAGCCTCTGGTCCCCACTATCCCACTTCTCACTTCTACGAGATCTGCTTTTTTAGCTTCCACATGTAAGTGACAATGTGTGGCACCTGTCTCTGTTGCCTTCTCTCTGTTAACATAGTGTTCTCCGGACCTGTCAGTGTTGCTGCAAATCTTTTATGGCCAAAAATAAAAAAATAAAAATATTCCATTGTGTATAGAGAGCACCCTTTCTTTATCTATTCATCAGGTAGGTGGACACTGTGAGAGTCAACTTTCCATTGCTGCTACCAAATGCCTGAGACACTCAACCTAGAAAGAGAAAAGGTTTACCTTGGCTCACAGTTCGGGTGGTCTCAGTCCATCATTGGTGGGCCCGTTGTTTTAGGCCTGCAGCAGTCCATCATGATAAGAAGAACTCAGTGGAGCAAAAACGTTCACCTCATGATCAGAAAGCAAAAGACCCAGGGGGAAAGGGACCACAGCCCCACAATCCCCTAAAACCAAATCAGGGAAAATCCCCAAGGCCTGAAGACCCCTCACTAGGCCTCACCTCTTGATCGTGGATGTGGAACCTGCAGACACCAAGGGGCCGACTGGACGCTGACCTTGTTCTGCTGGGAACGACCCTGGCCAGGGCATGTTCCCAAGCATCTGTTCGTTTCTATTTCTAATAGAAGAAAGTTCCCTGAGGGCAGCGCGGGCTTCTCCTTGTTCGGGTCCTCTGCTGCCTACCCCAGCGCTCAGCCCCCGGCTGCTCCAGACACAGCTAGAGCAAGGACACAGGCTCATTGCTCCCACAGACTGGTTGTGAGTGGATGGTCCACCTTGGAGGAACTATGCCTTGGGCGAGGTACCACTGGGGTCCCACTGAAGAAGGGGCCCCTGGGGGATGTGGGCACAGAATGTGTTGATGGAATCCGATCTTGCGGGGTGTGGGAGGAGGAGGTCGGAACAGGACATGGGAGTGCACAGAGATACCTGCCATTTGACCTGGGAGACGGAGGGGATTTCAGAGGAAGAGTTAGTGGAGGGAAGTCGAGGGACCTTCTGCCTCCCAGGTCTGCCCAAGCACCCTGGGGAGAAGAGCTGAACACAAACTGGCAAGGGCCCATGGGCACCCCCGAGCTGCCACTGCCATTGTTGAAGACAGCCCCAGACTGGGTGGCTGCTGTTCACGTCCACCCCTGGCCTCTCCTGCATGTGCCTCTTTGGGCCAAGGCAGACCCCGAGCTGTGCAGAGAAGGGCATTCTGGACCACGCGGGTCCAATCAGGCCACATCAACTCCGGGCAAACCCCCACCACATCTGGACTCCCCAGAGTGGTGTCCTCATCTAGGGGATGGCTCTGTGACTGCTTAGCCCGGGAGTCCATCTCCAGCGGGCTACTCAACGGGTCCTCATTAACACTGGTAGAACCACGTGACCTACAGAAAGTGTGGGCCCTCCCTGCCCACCATGGCAGCACCTTTAAGAATTTCCGTCCCCGACGCCCATGGCAGTGGCCTCTGAGGGAACCATGACTAAATCTAAGCCTGGAGTCACATGAAGCAATGCCAGGGAGCGGCCTTTGATACTGTGGTATTTTTCTGGGGGCGGGGCCGGTTTGGAGAGGGCCCCATTTCCCACAGGGCCTGTTGCGGGTCAGGCTGGTATGGGAATGGACAGGTGGCAAGAATTCTAACCATTCAGGTGCAGGGCATTCAGGCTGCCACTCCCATCGTGAGGGGAGCCTCTCTTCCTGGGGGGACCTGCAACTCCCAGCCCTCCCTAGAGGATAAAACCAAGTGTCTTGCTAGGAGAGCAAATCCACCCTTGACTTCAGAATCCTCTTTCTGGGAACGGCAGAGCTGGCCCTTTAAGGCTGGTAGGCTCCACCTGGGCTGGGGCTGGAGGACAGGGAAGGGAAGGGACTTCTCTGCTGCCCAGATTCATCTGCTTTGAAGGTTAATATTGAAAAAAACACACAACGACTTTCTCTGAGTGGCTCTGACTGTAACTGAGCTGGTGGCTTGGGACAGGTGGAAGGGACCCATCTCCTTGGGGACAGGGAAACAGGCTGGGAGAGGAGAGCAGCCCGCAGCCACCCAGTCGGTCGGCAGCAGAGCAAACAGCTCAAGATTTCATTTTTTCAATCAGGCAGCAAGTGTTTACGGAGGGGCCAGTGTTTACGTCCCAGGCACGTCCTACGTTCTGGGCTAATATCAGAATAACTATGAGGTCAACCGGGTGATAGCAAACTCACCACCCAAACACTGATTTGAAACTAGAGTTGGTGCTCCATGATCAGGGGTTCTGTATCCAGGCGTTCAACGGTGGGCAAATATACTACAAGAGAATTCCAGAAGGTTCCACAAAGCAGAACTGGACTCTGAGTACCACACTGGCCACGTGAGGGGGTGTGCCAGCTCCACGTTAGCATCCCGGTGATCTGCGTGTTCAGGAGCAGGCTGACCGCAGACACGGCCGTGCCATTTATGAGAGTTGAGCATCTGTGGACCTGGGAAGCTGGTGGGCTGGAGCCAGGCCCTTGGAGACGGGCGTGTTTTTGCCACTCTTCTGGCGCCCTGTTCTGAGCCTGGCTGGTGCTGGCAGACGCAGCACCCTCCAGGGTCCTCCATAAACTAGGCAGTAGCTGTTCTCAGCACTGCTGTGCAGGGTAGAGGCCCGGCCCAGGGAGGCTCAGGCACTCTCCAAGGGCACAGGTCAAGTCCACTGAACTTGGAGGCCCCGAGGGGCCTTCGCTATTCTGCCGCATCTCTGCCCTTGCCTTGACTGGGGTGACTAAGCTAGCGGCCAAGGTGGTCCAACACTTGGCCACCTCAGCTGTATCCCAGGGCCTCGGAGAGGGGCACCGTCAGAGAGTGCAGGGAACACAGGATCCCCACATCACTGGAGTCCCCTTGGGTCATGAGGGCATAGTGAGAGGCAGGACCCACTCTGTAGTCAGAAAGGTCTGTGTCCAAAGACTAGTCACTTGACCCCTCTGGGCCTCAGTGTTCCTTCTGTACAATGGGGACCCCAGGGAGGCATGCGCCCAGGGCTGTGTCTGGCCCACGCTGGCTCAGTCGCTGCACAGAAGCTTAGCGATGTCACCTGTAGGTGGGGAGCACTGGGCACGCCTCCTCCACGGGCACTCCTGCCCTGGCTCACTCGCATGTCCCTTAATCCTCCCCTTTTCCTTTCCTGAAGAACCCTGGAGGAAGGGCAGCCCTTGCCTCATGTCCCCTGGTCAGCAGCTGGGACCGAAGTGCTTAGTCCTACCCAAAGAGCAGATCCCAGGGGACGACGGGAACGTCTCCCTCAGGAGCCACTTTACAGCTCAGATGCCACTTCCGTGTGTTTGCCTACCAACCAAGGGCCTGAGTTTCAGGCCAGCAAGGTCCCTGGCAGGAGGCAGGGGAGTCACCTAAGCTAGTGGGTACCAAGGCTGGGTGCTCACCAGACTCCCCTGGGACCTGCGGACACCAGCGTGATACTAGCACGCACACTAGAACTTTCCAGCTAGGCCCAGGGGTATTCAGCAGAATCCAGGGTCTCCTCCCAGAAGCCCCCACTCCTTCCCACATTCCTCCCAGAGGACAGTCCATGTCTGTGCTGGTGAGTCATCCCAAGGTGGGCGCCCATTGCACGTGCCGCCTGTTGTCTATTCTCATGCTCAGGGTGTCCGCGTATTCCCAGGGGAAGGTTCCAGGACCCCTCCCACCGGGCGTGAACTCTGCGGATGCTCAAGTCCCTTGCGTGAAATGGCATGGTACCTGCACAGAAATCCTCTTGCATCCTTTAAATTACCTCTGCAAAACCTAACGTGACCTAAATGCTGTGTAAACAGCTGTTGCACTGCACTGTTTAGGGACCCATGATGAGAAAAGGATCTGTGTTCAGTACAGACACAGTGTTTTCCAAATATTTCTGATGTGAGGCTGGTTGAATTAGCAGATGGGGAACCTGTGGATCTGGAGGGTGACATCAGGATGGGAGACCCACCCCTCCACGCGGCACAGTGTTCCTTTGCGGTGCTGCGTCTTTGTGGATGGACGCGTGGAGATATCCGAACTTTGCACCCAGTCCAACGTGGCGGCCACCATACAGACAGTCCCCACTCACAGTCCTGGAGCGACACACAGGAAGGTGAATTGAGCCCAGCACCCACATGACTCCAAAAGGGACACACACTTAGAATCTTGTGGCTTGTCCTGGAGGAGTGTGCTGTCCTGTACTGCAAAGCCGAGTGGCCAGTGCAGGACTCAGTCCTGAGCCTGTCCGCCCTTCGGCTTCAGCATCCTTGTCTTGGACATGTGCCCGAAGGCTCTGAGTTGTACAAGTCAGAAACCTGGGTGGTCTCGAGACCCAGAATTCCCAAGTTCCCCCAGGACAAAGGGTCGCTGGCTTACAAGGGCCAGGCAGGGGGCTAGCCAGGGGAGGGGGCTCCTGTTGGAGAGGGAGGGGGCAGGCCAGGGGTGGAAATTCTCCTATGCTCAGGTACTCCCTGGAGCACATGCGGGGTCTGCAGGGGTGGAGCGTGGAGCACCAGGCAGGTGAGGCTCTGAGCTAGGCTGGGCCCCCTCCATTATCCAGGTCCAGCTGGGACCAAGATATGGTCAGCACACATTTTAGTATCCACTGAGCCTGTTTGTTGGATTAAGCAAACTAAGCCCACCCAGGAGGTTAGTAAAGCCAAACAAGAGCACAGAAATAGGTGTGATGATTTTAGACCCTGGGTGCCCTCCACACCCCCAGGCCCTGGCTGGTCCATTGCGGCTCGCAAGAGGAGGGTTTTGTGTGGCCATGACCATCCCTGCGTGCCTGCCTGGCCTTCTTCAAGAGGCCATGGCCATTAGGCAAGTGGAGCCTGGCTAATCCCCCTTCATGTGATTTTACCCTTCTTAATGCCTGAAGGACACACACAAGGCCCTGACAGTGGCTGCCTCTGGGGAGAAGAACCGGACACGTGGGAATCAGGTTAGGGAAAGAGGCCGTCATGATGTATGTGGGTAATATTAACTTTAAAAACTCTGTAACTGGAAAATATAAATAATAATGGATTCCTAGGTCTAGCACATTCTCCAGCTGAGTGATCTTGAAAATGTTGCTCACCCTCTCTGAGCCTCAACCAGGCCCTACAACCACACAAGAGGGTCCCAGTAAATGGTAGGTGAGTTGAGAGCTGCGAGGTGCTTGATGGAGCTCAAAGAAACCACTGCAGCAGGCATCACGAGGCAGAGAGCTGCAGATGTGGCTTTTAAAGAAGAGCAGGAGACCAGAAACCCAGGCTGGCCACAGGGCAAGGCAGGGAGCCTCAGGCATAGCTGGGTCTCCCTAGGTCCAGCCCGGGGCCTGGGCGGGGAAGGAGTCCTTCAGGGACTCCTTCTGTCCTTGCAAAGCCTGGGAGGGGACCACCTGTGGGCAGAGAGGGTGACACCGGAACACTGCACAGGGTGCACCTGTCCCCACAGATGGACTGGCTGGCCTCCCCTGGGAAGCGGCGGCATTTCACAAGATGACAAGGGCTGGGGAAGGACGAGCCAGATGGGAAGCAGAAGACGGTGCGTCACCTTAACGGGGGGGGGGGGGGGGGGGGCGACCACCCTGATACGTTCCTGGAGCTTGCAGGGGACATCGCTGCTTTCCTGTCAGAAGCAAGACAGTGGCTGTGTTTCCCCTCGAGGTCCCTCGGCTGGGGGTTCTCTTGAAACCAAAGCTGGGATTCCGGGACTCGTATCTGGCAAGCAAATGTCTTCACCCCCTTTGTCCCGACTAAGGTAAATCATGGACTTTGAACACTTAGCGCCTTAGAAATGTTAAGGGACCCGAGGACCTTGGGCCACACCACACACCCGGCGGTCAGTATGGCCTTCACAGCGGCCGCCGCCTCTCGGTGGTGAGCTCTCTCCTGCTTGTCGCTGTCCCCACGTCCCCCGCGGCACCACACATGGCCACACCTCTGTCTGGGGCCACTGCCCCGGGTCCTCCTTGGGCCCTCTGCCGCAGCCATCATGCTCAGGTCCTCAGGAAGGGTCACTTCACACGCAGTCCTGGCTCTGACGGACATTTCTGTGATTTTCCCTGTCACTGCTGTCTGTCGTCAGCTGCTGCAGGATTAGCTTCCCTGGAAGCTGGATGCTGGAGCTCCGCCATCGCGGGATGTGGGAGGGAACAGGTACTTACGGTGTCTGAGCCCTGTTTGCACAGGTCTCGTGAGGGTGACCTTTGTGACGACCACTATGGACATCATTGTCGTGCTCTGAGATTTCCTGGGCTCACTGCAGGGCGGTGGCTGGTTCTGGCTGCTCCGGGAGCTCGCAGAGGTGGTCAGTGGGGCCTGGGGGCCTGGCCGCTCCTCCTGGTACCTCTCCACAGGCCGCGCTGCTTCCCACCGCACACCAGGAGGGGAGGGCAGAGGCTACGGCTCTCCTGGGCCCAGCCTCAGAACTCACCCACTGTCACCCCATCAAGTCCCATCTGTCACAGCCAGTGTCAGCCCCAGGAGTCAAGAGGAGCAGGAATGGTAGAAAATGAACATGGTGTGGTTTGAATGGTTTGAGTGTGTGACACTCAAACCGTGTCCCGGTGTGACAGTGCTGAGGAGGTGGCCCCTGGCCAGGGTGATTACGCCTTGGTGGCTCCACGCTTATGAAGAGGCTCAGTGGGTCTAAGGAGTGAGTTCTCATGAGAGGCGGTTGTTACAAAGCTTGGTCACCTCTCACACTTGCCCTTCGGTACATAGTCAGCTCCCTTTCCACTTCCATGCTATGTTGGAAAACAGCCAGGATGCCAGTCCATGCTGTTTGGACCAGAATCCAGCCAAATAAACCTCTGTACTTTATCAAGAACCCAGACTTAGGTATTTTGTTATAGCAACACAAAATGGCCATCCATAGTGCCTCACACCCCGGGGCCCTCACCTGTGAGTGTGCGATCCATTCATCTCACATGCAGTGACTAAAAACGAGCTGTGTTTGGTCCTAAAACTAAGTACTAAGGAGTTGGAGAGGATCACAACCATCATGGAGCTCACAATCGGTGCCAACATGGCAGGAGAGCATGGGGGACTCCCTTGTGAGGAGGGCATGGGCTTGGGACTGGCCTCCAGCTGGGCCAGCAGGAATCCACCGGAGATGAGCAGGGAAATAGAAGCTCTTCTCCATGGGATGGCGAGGCTGGCAGCAAGCTGAGCCAACACAGAGGACAAGGCCCGACGTGGAGGGGAGTCCCCTGGTGCCCACGGGTCTCCTGAGTCCTCTGGTGCCAGGACTTTGCCTTTGCACTCTTGGGGCCAAGTGTCAAGTGAATTTACCTTTTGGCTAAATAACGGGTTTCCCTCACTTCTTACCAAAAAACGGTCCTAACACTGTTCCCTGGGGCTCGAGGTCTAGCGGAGGAGACCCACCAGCACGTGATCGGGTCTCAGTTGTGAGGCATGTGGGCAGACGTGTGAGGAGCACCAGGGAGGTAGGAGACGTAAGGTTCCAGAATGTTCCCCGCATGCAGATCACAGAGCTGTCATGGTAACGCGTGATGTGTGGACCAGGAGAAGAAACGGTGTAGTCAAACCACAGATCTGGCAGAGACCGGTCGACCCCATTGTAAATCCTACCTTCTTCCTGACCTCCCAAACGCCAGGGTTTCGAAATTGGCCGCCCTGCACCCCCAAGACAGCCGGAAGCTCCTCGGCAAGGACGCGGTCTTTTAATGGACCTCCAGAGGCTTACCGGCCTGAGCATCCTTGACATTTACTGGATTTTAGGAGCTAGTGGATCTGAGGGTGAAAGCTGATCAGATGTTCCAAACCCGTGGCTGCGGCAGTCTGGCTGGGCACAATTCAGGAGCCACTTATCAAGCAGAAACGAACTTTGTTTTTAGAACACACACGGCGCACCACACAAACTCTTCGGGAATTCCCTCAGAGCCCAACTGCCCCCACTGGCTTCCCACAAGCCTCTCAACCCCCCACCCCACTCCTGCTCTTCAGGCCCATTGGCTGGGTCACGTGGGCGGAGCCAAAAGAGTCCCCCAATGAGCAGCTCCGTGGTCTGAAAAGGCCGGGAAACAGCCCAATGAGCATCATCGCAGAGGAGCCAATCAGCTGGCAGCTGGAAGTTTGCTGGGGCCGCTGTGAGCCAATCAGCTGGAAGTTTGCTGGGGCCCCTTCTGGCTGTGGCTCTCAACAGGTGGCCCCTTGAGGGTGCTGTCTTCAAACAGAGCCATAATGAGGTGACCTTGGATGCTGGAGTCCCCAGAGAACAGTGGGAGGATGTCACAGCCACAGAGACATAGAAAGCACAGAGCTGGTGGGGGCCCGGCCTGTTCTCAGGGCCCCACCCAGAGGCTCTGCCCCAGATTCTGGGATCCCGACCCTCCACCCCAGCCTGTCGGGACGGTTGCAAGTATGAGTTTCTTTAAAAAAAAAATCTTTTCACTCCTTCAACAAACATTTGTGCAAACTGTGGTTATTAATGGAACTGAACAGATGCACATTTCTTGGCACAGGGAACACAGAGATTGGGACATGTCCCTTGTCCTCCCCTAGCTTAGGGCCCCACCGAATCCTGTGACGAGGCTGGCAGGGGGATGAGGGCAAGCCGACTCCGGGAACTAGGGGCCTCCCCACGTAGAGGCCGCTTCCATTAGTTCTGAAAGTCAAGAGCGAGCTGACAGAGGGACAGGGCGTGGGGCGGGGCTTCCTGTGCACCATGCCTATGCCCAGACACGGATGCTGTAACGGAGCTGGCGGTCAGCAAAGTAAGCCCAGCAGGGAGAAGAGGCTAAGGCTGAGGCGACACTCGCAAAAACACCCTCGCACACGGCGCAGCAGGGTGAGGTCACTGTGGAGGTTTTGGAAAGCACTTTGGCAACACTTGTTCAAATGTGAGCCGCACGTGACCTCTGACCAAAGGCTCCACCGGTGGGACTCGGGCAGATGGACGTTAAAACCAGACGCACCACACTTACCTGACATTTATTACAGCATCATTCGTTGCAGGGGGATTAAACAAAGGAACCGCCAGAATAACTTGATAAAGCACCGCTTTGGAAACATGCAGAATTCTGCAGAGCTTTAGAAAGACCGGGAGAGCTCTCCGGCCACTGGCCTGTCAGAATAAGGATGCTGTGAAATGCCCTTCTGGTCTTCATTCCTTTAGGAGCCATCCACATTTCCTAGTGTAGAACTAAAATCCTTGAATCGTCAAAGTTATAAATGTTTGCATGCTGATGAGATGGCTGGGGCCTGGCAGCCCAGGTGGCTTCCAGAGGGGACTGGTCACTGGAAAGGCCACAGCAGGATCTCCCCCCAGAGAGGTGAAAGGCTCATCACCAGAGGGCCATCATGTAATCAAGCTGGCTACATGACCAAGCTTCTGGGAGAATCCAGGAGGACAGCATTCAGAGACCTTCTGAGTGGCCGACACACGGAGGCCCCTGAGTCTGGGTGTCTGCAGAGGGCACGGGAGCTCCTCGCCCTTCCCGCATCTCTTGCTGGACAGTCTTTTCATCTGCTGTCCATCTTTGCAATATCCTTCATGGTAAACTAGTCTTGGTCAGTAAGCATTTCACCCAGGCCTCTGGGCCCCAGTAGCAACTTCATGGATCTGGGGAGGGGTTTCTAGGAGCCCCAATTTCTATCTGGTCATTAGTTGCAGAGGTCAAACAGCCTGGGGCTGACAGTTGGCATCTGAAGGAGGATGGAGCCTTCAACCTGTGGCACCTGACACCGTCTACTTATCTTCCAGGTTGACAGTGTCAGAACTGCTGGCTCGCTTGCTGGTGGGGAGAAATCCCCATAACTTTGGAGGTCACAGAAACCTTCTGGGTGACAGCTGCTGCGTGACAGTAGAGGAGAAACAGTGGTCTTCTCCCCCATTCTCACAGATCCTGTGCACCACGGAAGCCAGCTTCCAGCCTTCTAGCAATTAGTCCATTCAAGGTCACTTTGAAAGGACACGTTGCCTTAGTATTTTTAAATTTAACCTATGGATACACCGTTCTTTGCCTCTATTTGAATATGACGTCCAGGTCTTTCTCCAGGGCCTTCTCTGCTGAGTGGAATTCCATGCTACCTTTCTTGCACAATCCATATCTACAATGTCACCCACAGTTTGCAATTTGCCTTCTTTACATAGGAGTGAGAACGTAGAGGTGGCAAAGCTGCCTCTGTCTCCATCGCCAGCTACCAGGCAGACGAGCGAGGAGGCCCTGCACTTCCGAGCCCCACAGAGTCCAGCTACACACGGCCCTGCTAGAGAGCCCAGAGAGAGCCAGAAACCCAGAAATCAGGGGGACCGCACATTGCCACTGCTCCAAGCCTCAAGGTAGAGGGGTGTTCCCTCCACAGCAAGAGATAAACCGAATCACGGCAGATCTACACTCCTGTCTTGATTGAAAGTGTCTTTAGAAAGCTACACATAGCAGACCTTTCCTAAGCAGTTAACTTAGTTTTCATGGGAAGCAAGGTGTTCCTAATGCTATACTCACTTAATTGCATCTGGTCTGTAATATAGTTGATGGAATTACAGAATTTACAGTTGAACCTGCAGTAGTAGGAACAGGTAGAAGCACCAACACCACTGGACTCTGGTAAGCCCCGAGGTGACCTGGGAGGGAACAGAAGGGAGAAGCCTGTAGCCGGAGTGCACCCGCCCCCTGGGCCTCCTGAGCATTTGCTGGAGGAACTGAAGGCAGGGGTGAAGGCAGCGGCTCTCTGTGGCAGAGGTTGAGAAAGAGAGTTTATCTTGTAGCATTAGATAAGGAAACAACTACAGAGAAAGTTATATGGCGTGGCCCAGTTTGAGAAGAAGAAGAAGAAGAAGAAAAAATCTCCATACATATTGGTGTGAACATGGAGAAGGTTCTGGAAGGATACCTACCAGGCTGCTATCATTACCTCAGGGGACAACAGTGGGAAAAAGAGGGAGAGGGAAGACCGGAAGATGCTGTAGCCAAGTGGAAAACATACCTGGAGTTAAGTACAAATGAGTATAGACGCGCCATAAATACAAAGATGCATCTATGGTGGGGCTGCCGGGACGTAGCATTTGAATCTGAACGTTGGATAGACAAAGGGAAGATGATGGGATAGTGATCAGTTTTTCAGCTGGAATTTCCCTTATTGGTAGAGTCTTGACTGTAAAGCCAAGAGAAAAATAAAGCTAAAACCTCCGCTCGGCACCAGAGGGCCTGCTGATTTTTACGTCCATTGTGACAACCCACTGGAAACAAGTTGTCTCTGCTCTGTATTGGCACATCCGTGGGCTTGCGTGTGCCCTATAATAGTGTGCCCTACTTTCCAGCTGGCTTTATTTGCGGAGAGTTTTATATTCTGGGATTTGACGGTGAGGTGCTTGAGGGACGAGGTGTCTCATAACCAGGAATCTTCAAAGGGTCGGGTTGGTAAGAGCTGGTGGGAAACAGCAGCGGAAGGGGGAGAGCCTCCGTCTGCTGTCAAGTGACTAGAGCAGAGGGCTGGGGAGGCAGGTGACGTCCACCTTCCTCCTGGCCCCATGGTGTGTGGGTCGGGGACAGCCAAGGACAGCAGAGCCAGCCCCAGACCTGTCAAGAGTGAGGAGACAGATTCTTGAAATAAGTGAGCATCCAAAGGAAGGTTTCTGAACACCTGCTTTTGACTTACGTCTTCTGTGCCAGGAAAAGGTAAGTTGAAAACAGTTGGCAGAACAGCCCTGCTGGGTGGCTTCATTTTGAGTGACTCCTAGACCTAGGAGGGGTCCCTGTGGAGCGGGGTGGAGACCTCAAAACCTCAGGCATGTCATGTCCAGACCCAAGGCTCAAAGGAGGCTGGCAGGCCACCATAGTGCTCGCTACCCTGCCTCTGACAGTTGCTGCTGAGTGTGACCAGCCCAGAGCAGGTCACAGTCCCTACGCAACTTTGGGCACCACTCCACACACCGGGATGGTGCCTCGCTGCACACAGGCTGCCTTGTCCTGCTCCCAGGAAGAATGAGTGGAGACTCCCATTCCCAAAGGGCATTCAGGTCTAGAAGCAAAGGGTCACGGAGGGAGAAGACTGAGGTCTCTGGCCTACATCTGTTAGAACAGGCTGGATTAGGCCATTTCTCATCCATGCTAGTGTCCACGGTGAGTCAGCTGCACCCGACTCCATGTCTGCTCTGCTCAGGGACCCAGGCTGAGGGACGGGCCTTATCTGCCACCGGGTAGGTTTGTGGTAAAGACTGTGGGGAAACAAACACAGTTAGTAAGGCTTTTCTCAGAAGTAACACTCCAGTGCACGCATATTTCTTTTTTTTTTTTTTTAATTTATATAGACAACGGAATGCATTACAATTCTTATTACACATGTAGAGTGTGATTTTTATTTTTATCTCTGGTTGTATACACAGTATATGCATGCACATTTCCTTAGCCATAACCCGTCACATGGCCGACCTGAAATTCTCAGTTAGTTAGGAGTAGGAGGGAACATTCTGGAACAATAACACAGTCTCTCATGGCCTCGCGTTCCCGAGCCTGAGCACCCCTTTTGTGAAGAATGGCTGTCCCCACGTCATCTGCTAAGGAAAGTGTCCCCTGGCTCTGGACCCCATCAATGTTTTGAGGTGACTCTCGTGAGAATACCTTGAGGTGACTTTTCCCAGCCAAACGGGGCAGGAGAGGGGCTGTGACCTTCTGTATTCTAGATACTTGGCAAGGCTCCCCGACACGATCCTAGAACCTTCTGCCAATGACCATTCTCTCCTCCTGTGAGGGTGGGCATGACTGCCGCAGTCTGGCTGGGCACAATTCAGGAGCCACTTGTCAAAAGAAACGAACTTTATTTTTAGAACCACACACGCCAAACAAAACAGCTCCTCAGGAAAAACCCTCAGAGCCCAACTGCCACCATCGGCTTCCCACAAGCCTCTCTCTCACCCACAAGCCTCTCCACCTCCCACAATCCTCCTGCTCTTGAGGCCGATTGGCTGGGTCATGTGGGCGGAGCCAAAAAAGTCCCCCAATGAGCAGCTCTGTGGTCTGAAAGGGCAGGGAAACAGCCCAATGAGCATCACCGCAGAGGAGCCAATCAGCTAGATGTTGCTGGGGCGCTGTGAGCCAATCATCAGCTGGCAGTCTGAAAGTTTGCGGGGGGGCGGGGGGGGGGCCCTTCGGCTGTGGCTCTCAACACATGACCACGGCAGAGGGAGCCAGGCTGGGAACAGGGTCACGTGCTGGGACCGCAGCGAGGGAGATGATGATGATGACTGTTTGCAGTGTTATCAGCGTTGTGAAAATGGCCATTTTTGTCTAGGGTTACTTTACTCTCTGCCCTGTCTTATCACAGACAGCTGGAGCCTCCCTGGTTCACAAATCAGAACCCTGAAATGTGTCAGACTCTGAGACTTTTAGAGCACCCACAGGACGCCACAAGTGGAAATTTTTGTATCTTAAATTTTTTTTTTCTTAACAAAATTATTTAAAATATTGTATGAATTTACCTTTGGGCCGTGTGGACAAGGTGTCTATGACACATGAATGGATTTTATGTTTGGGCTTGGTTCCCATCCCAAGACATCTCATTGTGTATATAAGAATATTCCGAAATCCAGAAAAAAATCTTAAATCTGAACCATTTCTGGTCCATGCCTTTTGGATAAGGACTGCTGAGCCCCTGGAGTATGCTGACCTTCTTTAAATCCCACAGCAATCCTCTGAGAGGAGTTCTGTTATTTTGCTTGTTCTGGCTTGGAAAGGGGAAGGGCATTGCCCAGCTTCAAAAAAGGACCAGTGTCCAAAGTAGGACCCAGATGTCTCCAAGTCCACACTGGTCCCTCCCCGCAGAGCTCCAAAGCTTTCCCAGACCATAAGGGGAAGGGCCCTCCTGCAGGCCAGGGGAGGACAGGGAGGACAGGGAGTGCCTGGGGACAGGGACCGGACAGGCAGAGGTCATGTTCTCTGGCTTATTCCAGAGATGTCCCTCTGGGTGTTCCAAAGTGTGTTACTCGCGTTTCTTGACCCCTTGGCCACAGGATGTCCACTTATTGCTGCCACCCACTGTTTGTCTTCTAGAGCTCCTGCTTTTGGAAACAGTGCCCCCACTTTCCTCTGGGGACCAGCCCCTCCCCTTGGTCCCTAGGGGTCGTAGGTCATCTTGGGGTGGCCACCTTCATGCCGTACAGCGTCTCTCATGCTCATCTTAGTTACAGAAAGCCACACAGGTGGACCCCACGGCACTGGGATGGAGGGAATAGCATTCATTTGAAGGCCATGCTGTCCCACTTCACCCTATTTTGATGGTTCAGGTAAGTGTCCCCACAGGCAGGCCTTGAAGGCTCCATTCACAGCCTATGGTGCTCCCGGGAGGTGGTGGGGCCCAGGGGAAGGTGGATGGGCTATGCCCTTGAAGAGGTTATGGGGCCTGGTCCACCCTCCTAATATCTTTTGCGCTCTGTCCATGGAGGACAGCGTGCTCCACCCCAGGCTTGCCACCAGCACCTCCCAGGGCTGAGTGCAGAGGTCTGCCTGGTCATGGGCTGGAGCCTCTAAAAGCCTGAGCCAGAATAAAAACCTCTGTGTAAACTGATCATCTCAGGTACCCATCAGAGTCACAGAAATGCAACTAACACCTATGTACCCAAAGGTCAAAGGGCACCAGGAAGCTGGTGGAAGTTTGCCTAAAAGCCGCGGTGTCTCTGATCATTGGTTTGGGCTGCTGGTTTTGGGGGTCTCTCCACTTCCTGTGTCTGCGTGGTAGGCAGAGACCACCTTCCCCCCGCAAGGTAGAAGCAGTTCCCAGCCTCTCTGGTGGCGAGAGAGCTGACCCTGACGAGGCTCCCCAGCCAGCAGCATCCCTCTCAGGATTGAGGGCGCTGAAGGCCCAGAGGCAGGGCCTGCATGGGGTCCATCCTGGCAAGGACGGTGGCTGTGAACCAAGCCAGGTTTCCAGAGGCAGCACCAGTCCTGGATCCAGGATCCAGCCTGGTGCAGGCCGTGGTGTCTCTGCCCAGCAGAGGACAGCTGTGTGTTCACACATCGGCTCTGAGGTGTGGTTTGGGAAGTTGTTCCTCAGTGGCCTCCAAACTTGGGTCTCCGTTTCACTCAAATAAGCCAAAAGTTACCCAATAAGCCACCTCCAAGAGGTTCTTTTCTGCGTCAGCTGGCCAGGCTTGCATCCCATGCCCTCTCTGCCTGCCCTGTCCGCAGGTTCCGCACCTGCAGATTCAGCTGTGAATCAAGACTATTTAAGACTATTTGAAAAAAAAAAAAAAATCATACCTGTACTGAACATGGGCAGACTTTTTTCTTGTAACCATTTCCTAAATAATACAATCTAACTACTATTTACATAGCATTCACATTGTATCAGGTATTGCAAGTAATCTGGAGATGGTTTAAAATGCACAGGATTACGCAGTTTACACGTGAATACTAGGCCGTTGTACATAGCAACTTGAGCACCCAGGGAATTTGGTGTCTGCTGGGGGGGTCTCCTGCAGAGACCAGGGATGACTGTGCATGCGAATCTTAAGTGAGGACAGAGTGATGCAGAGCTGACCACCAGCGAGAGGAGCCAGGGTGGTGAGGCTCTCCGGAGCGCATGCCACCTGTCTCTGGCTGCAGCCTGACCACCCCCACACCCCCAAGACTGATAAAGAACTTGAGTTTCTGGCACAGTTCCAAGGGAAGGAGGGCGGGGACCAGGAGAGAGGTACTGGATGTTCTAATAAATTGGGCTTCTGGGGGCTTCCGTGTGCACGTTCACAGTGACTGCTCTTGGGCAGGAAGCTGGGGGACAGGTTCTCCCACTTACCTTTCAACACTGTGGGTAGTTGAAGGAAGGGGAGGATGTGAAAGTTGTGAACAATAGAGCGTCCCTGACATAAGAAAAAGATCAATGTGGTCTGGGGACCAGGGACTATTTCAGCAATGAACTGGACGTCTGGGTTAAACTGGACCCAGGCCCCCCCTGGAGAGGACAGAGTGCTCCTGCGGTTCCCAGAGTCCCAGGAGTCCCCAGGCTGCAGCCAGCAGATGCCACAAAGTTAGACTTCCAAGAAGCCTCTGGCCTTGAGAGCACAGGGCCAGGTGAGTTCCAGACATTCTGAGCGACCACATGGTCTGTATGCGCTGTAGTCCGGCTGGGAGAGCCCTGAGGAGCCCCTGGAATTTGGATTATTTGTCCGTAGGTTGTTTTGAGCTATTTCAGTGGAGAATTGGGGTCTTAATTCAGAGGAGCCAAGCATGTATGTGGAAAGTGCCAATAAGCAAGCGCGGCGTTATGTGCCAGGCGAGAGGCGGGCCTCCCACGCGGAAATCTTCTGCTCCAAGTTGACGACCGTTGCCAACTTTTGGGGCCCCCGCTAGAGGAAGGGGGTTGTTTTTCTGTTTTATGATGAAAGTGTTCTAAAATGGATCTCCCTATGCTTTTGCACAACTCTGTGAATAGACTGAAAGCCACTCACGAATGCGTTTTAAAAGGAGAATTGCGTGGTACTTCAGTCACTCTGCAACCTTCTGGTGGGAGGGGCACGGGGAGCGCCATGAGCACAGCTCTTCCGTGAAGTAGCTGTGGAACTTGGAGTGGGTCACTTAACCTGGTTGAGTCTCTGTTCCTCAGTCTCCAAAGTGACAAAACATGACAGATCATCGTGACATCCAGAAGCCCCTCTACAGGAGAGTGAGAGCCCACGTGTGACCGTTCTGACCCATGGAACTCGGTCAGTGCTTGTGCCTTATCAAGTCCCTGATGCGAGCCAAACACTGAGGACATGGAGACGTGTCAGACTTCATTCCTGCCTCCACGGAGGAAGCAGTTTAGGGAGGAAGACAGGCGGTGACATTGCACTGTCACCAGAGCTATGACTCAGGGAATGGAATGTAGCACGAGACCAGAACCCAAAGGGGAGGAGGGACACAGGCCCAGGGAAGACAACCCTGCTCCCCTGCTCCGTGAACAGCTCCCTGACCAACCCGTCCCCGAGTCCCGCCCCTGTGTGTCCACGCCCTCTTCTGTTCTCCCCTGGCGCTGCCTGTATTCCTGTTCATTGACTTAAGTACTGAACTCTGTTGCTCCAACCTAGATCGGCAGCTCCATGAGAGCTAGGACCGTGTCTGACCTGGTCACTGCCGTGTCCCTGGTGGCCAGAGCAGTGTTCTGTACCTGCTAGACACTCAGGGTTTGCTGAATGAAGAAAGTCATAGGGAAGAGGCTTGGAGGTAAGCAGGAATGAGCCACATGTGTAAACCAGGGAGGGGATCACAGGTAGAGCCCAGTGGCCACGCACCAAAGGTCAACGCTGCCAGCTGCACAGGAGAAGGGGCCAGAGGGGAAGGGGCGGGGCGGGGGGGGGGGGGAGATGGAGGAGCAGGTAGGCACAGCCCAGGCCGAGACTTGGTTCTCGCTCCAGATCTAAATACTACAGAGTTCCCTCTCTGTTGGCTCTGCTCTATGACAAACCCCTCCAGATCCTGGTAGGCATGCTGACTGCAGCTGGTGAGTTTCCATAGTAACTGTCACCATGACACCAGCGGCCTGGCTCCAGCTCCTGGCTCTGCTGTCCTCCAACCCTCCCTCCCCAGCATCCTTCATCCCACAAGGTAGAAAGAAGACAAGACGTGGCTGGGCACCATCAGGGGTGTGTCTGAGGCCCTGCAGGGAGGGCGGCGAGAGTACCAGGCAGCAGGATTAAACATCACGAGCCACACCAAGGTGGCTGCCAAGGGTGACACAGACAGACATCCACCGGTGGTTCCAATCTGCGTGGCTTTGCTCAGGTGGGGGCTGGGGTTTGCATGCACAGCAGGCGCGGGAACAGACAGGCACCCGCATGGGCTCCCAGTGGCATGGAGCGCTCGGCAGGAGGCCAGGCCCAGGGCCTCCACGGGCCTCATTCTCCCATTCTGTGGAGTGGGAAGGGTGAACAATGATGTCACAGAAAGAAGCACAGTGTCCTGCACGTGGTCAGTGCAAGATAAATATCTAGAGAATGAGGGCTGGGCTGTAGCTCAGAGGCAGCCCTGGCCTAGATAAATAAGCAAGGCCCTGGGTTCCTTCCCCAGCACTATGTGAAAAGAATTTAGAGACTGAATCAACAAAACACATTAAAAAGAAAAAAAAAAACAATGTCCTCGCTCAGTGGCAAGGCTGCAAGCTCCCTCGGCCCCCTGGCTACTCCACACCCCATGCAGACTCACTTCCTCTGTCAGGCCCAGGTCCCCCGTTGGAGGCCAGCTAGCAGGGATCACGAGGTCTTGAGTCACACACCTGAGCTCATCCCATCCACTGTGACTTGCTGGTCTGTGACCCTGGACAAGCCAACCCTCTCTGAGCCCCACCTGTACAACTGCCTGCCTCCATTGACATCTGTTGGTGGCCAGACTTGGAAACCCAGCCAGGCTGACTGAGCCCAGAGAGGGCCGGGTTGACAGTGGCAGATTGAGCAAATAAAAAACACAAGATGCTCAGGTAGATTCAAATTTTGGATAAAAGACCTGATAATTTTTTTGCTATAGATATGTCCTCATAATTGCAAGGGTACTTCTTGTACACACACACACACATAATAATAATAATAATAATAATAATAATAATAATAACAATTCACTGTTTACTAAGAATTTAAGCAGGCTGCCTCTCTTTCTCTGGCCACCCAGGTGGGAGGATACTTAAACTCCTAAAACAAGCTGGGTGCAGGGGCTCAAGCAACCCTCTCTCCCCTGGGTCCACCCATCCCGTCTCTGAGCCTGGGTCTGCACAGCTTCCTGCTGCTCATGTGGGGGCAGAAATAGCCATCAGCTGCTCCCTGTCCCTCAGGACTGCTCATCCCGCCTCCCTCCTGTTCTGTGTCACACCAAGCCCTGTCCCTGCCTCAGGGACCGCGCTGGTCTGCATGCAGCTGGTGGCTGCTCCAGGGCCTGCTCTGGACTCTGACACCCGCTCACGGGCCACTATCTCCCTGCTTCTGCTCAGCCACTCTCACGCCTCAGCTTACGCAGGCTGCTCCCGGGGCCGCCTCTGACCTGGGCACCACACCCGGCCCTCCAGCCTGAGCCCCCCCCCAACTCTGAACCTCAGCGTCCTACTCTGTGGGGTGAGGTGACTGGACCAGTGAAGGTCACAAACTCGAATGTGTCTAGAGTTTGGGCTGAGACCCAGAGACGGCAGCCCTGTCCTAGGGAACAGGTGTAACAAAGCCCCTTTGCTCTTAAGGAGAAAAGCAGACCAGGCTGGCCGAGCTCCAGGCTCCCCCAGAGAACCAGAAACAGGGTCTCCATGGGGAAATCTCTCCATCTGGAGCGGTCCCCAGCCGTGACCTCTGGACAAGGTCGCCCCACCCTGCCATTTAGAGTAGACATCCTCAGGGGTGTTGCTGGCACCCCCGCAGCAGAACGCCTGGGAGCTGCTGAATGCAGGGTCCCTGGCCCCACCAGAATCTCTAGGGCTGGGCACCCGGCACTCTGCATTTGAGCAGGATCCTCAGGTCATGTTTGTGTCCACTAAAAATGTGGGAACGAGCCATCCTGGACTTTCCGTGTTAGCGTCTTGCTCTCCATTTCCCCCCTCCCCTTGGCCTGTCCTCCCCCTGCGGGCCACCTCACCCCACTGTGCCAAGGTGGCAACAGGAGCTCGTGGGCAGGAGCACCAGCCACCTGCCCATCACTGAGCCAGTGTGTCTACCCAGCCTGGAGCAGAGAGGTTGCACCCGAGGCTCCGAGAAAGGAGCTGCCCAAGTCACAGGCCACTGGTGGAGGACTGAAATTCAAACCCCACCTAGTGTGACATCAGAAGCCACCAGGAGCCCTCCTCTGAGACAAACTCTCTCCCTAGATGGACTCGAGAAAAGTAATCACGGTGGTGAGAGGTGACCATGGGGCTCAGAGCTACTGCTTCTTCCCGAAACCAGCAGCTAACCAACCTGCACAGAGCTGACCAGCCTCAGTTGGGGTGCTGAGAAATCCACTTGAGGGGACAGTGGCAGATGGCCCTGGTAGGAGTCGATGGCTCCCAGGGACAGGTATGAGCGGCCAGAGACCTCTGCTCTGACACTTCCACCTCCATTAGGAGCCTGTGACCCTCAGACAGGCTGCCCAGGCTACCCAGGCTGCCCACCGCTAACAGCTCTGGTGCCTGCCACCCCTGGAGCTTAGCTCAAAGTATCACCATGGCAAAGTCACGATAGAAAGCCCACGTCCTCAGCCGCCAGGGCCTCAGAGTCCTCTGCTGTGGCTTCCATCTCCCCAGCTACATTCACTTCCTCTGGGCACATGCGTAATCTAGCCATGGTCTAGTGAGCCTATATTGAGCACTGACTGTATGCTATGTACAATGTTAGGCACAAACGCAGTGTGCACTGTCCTGATAGAACAGACCTACTGTCCCCAAGTGTTATGGGGATAGAGTTGTGCTATGGCTTCGATCTGGAATGTTCCCTAAAGGCCGTGTATTAAGGCTTGGGCCTACAGGAAGTGGTGGAACCTGTAGGCAGGGCCTAGTGGGAGGTGTTATGTCACCAGGAGTACACCCTCGGGCATGTTAGGGCCCCTGCCCTTCCCTCTCTCTCCCTCTGCTTCTGGCCACCATGAGGAGACCAGGCCTCCTTCACCCGATACTTTCACCCCAGACCCAAGCGACAGGGCCAACTGACCACAGGCTGAAACCCCTGAAACCGTGAGCCAACATAAACTTTTCCTCCTTTGAGGTCGATTACCTCAGGTATCTTGGCACAGTGACAGAAAGCTGACGGATGTGGGGAGAGAGGTGGCCTTCATCTAGGGAGAACTCTGGGCAAACTCTGTGAAGGAGGCGGCCCAACAGCTGGGATAAGAAAGGGGGGTCAGACCTGAGCCACATGGAAATGAGAGGTCAAGGGCTCTCTCTCCAGCATCGACTGGACAGGTCCTGAAGGAAGCAGGTCCCCGCCCCACCAAGTCTGCCTCCTGGGGCTTCTTGTCTGACCCTGAAGGCTGGGGCTTCCCAACCTCAGTCCTCCACCTACTGTGTGCCGTGTGTGCTTCCCCAACCTCAGAACCCCACTGTGTGCCGTGTTCACGTACAACCCGTGCTATTTATTTCACACTTTTCTTTAATTCTACTCACCATTTTTTTTAATGTATGTGCAGAAGAATCTCTTACATGGAAAATGGGCTGCGCGGGCACCACAGTGGGCACCACAGAAACCCCAGCACTGAACACCAGGATCACGAGGCCCAGGCCGCAGCCGACTCTCTCGGCTGAAAGAATGGCCCATGTTGGACATTAGAGACCCCGTCGCCATCCGATCCGTTCTCCCCTGGTAATCAGGACGGAGAGAAATATTCTATTTAATATTTAACTTACAGCATCTCTCTCACTTGGGGACCCCAAGTCCAAGCCGATCTCCTGGGACAGCCGCGCTCCCCGGTTCCCTGTGCACAACCAGTTTACAACTGCACCCTCTGGAGACCCTCGATGGTGGCTGTGTCTGAGGACTGCCCCAGTGACCAGGCTCTTGGCACAAGGCCAATATCATAACCACGAGGCCACCACCCACCAGCTCACACCCACCAGCTCACACCCGCCAGCTCACAGCTCACACTCAGAGCCGCTGCTCTGTACTATGGAATTCTAATCCTCACTGTGGTGCCTTTGACGTCCCCTTGTACGTGAGGAAACTGAGGCACCCGGCAGTCACAGACCCCTCAAGACGAGAGGGTGCCCCGTGGAGCCTCCCCAGCACGACCCTGCTTCACTCAGTCACTCAGCAGATGCGCGCTGAGCGCCTTCCACATTCTCTCTGGTTCCTTTTCAGTGGAGCCTGAGGTGTCTGCGGGTCCCAGCCTCCTGCGTGGTTGGCGTCACTCACTGCCCGCATCCTCAGACGGACTCCAGGGGCTTCTGGGGACTTTGTCATGGTGCACCATCTGAATCCCCCTGGGGGACCAGGTGCCCACGCCCCTGGCTTCCAGGGGTGCTGGCTGCTGGTGGCTGTCACCAAGTCCCTCCCGGGACACGCACTAGGCCGCAGGGAACTGTGTGGCCGTGGGTACTGGTCCTTCCCTCGGAGGTAGCTGACTCAGGGCCTGAGAGAGGTGTGGGAGCAAACTGGAGTCCTGGTGTCGATCAAGGCGATGGCATGGGGCTGCCCACGCTCCCGAGCTCCCAGGTCAGCTGAGCCTCTGTGCCAGCTGCCTCGCAGCCCGGCTTCCCTCTGCCCACCCCTGCCCCGCTCGCTCCCCCACAGTCCATCTTCCTGAACCTGCTCCCCAAACACCTTCTGCCTCAGGTCCCTCCCGGGAAGTTCAGCCTAGGACACCTCACAAAGGTGTCTGTGACACTCCGAGCCACACCCAGCTCTGGCTCCCAGAAGTCCCTTTCAACAGAGACCCCAGCAAAAGCAGCTCAGGTGCATAGGCCTCCCCGGGGGCCTTGGTGACACTGATGCCCCGGAGTCACGCCCTGAAAGGGGGGGGGGGGGGCTGAGGGTTCTCATCTGTTTGTTTTACCACATTAGCTGATGAGCTGCTTCCCAGGCCCCGTCCCCACTCTCCCGAGTGTGTGTGGCCTCGGCTCTAATGACAGGCAGCCACTCAGCCGACCAGGACGACATTCTCTTCCAGGCCACAGGGATCTGGGGGACCGAGAAAGGAAGGAGGGGGGAGATTAGATTGGCTCTGCTCCCTCACCTCTGTCTGCCTTTGAGCAAGAAGAGCAAGATCAGCATTTCCCTTGCCGCCCCCCGGCAGGTGGCCCTCCTGGGCCCGGCCGAAAAAGGCCAGAGGGGTGAGAGGGCCACCTTTGCTCCCTTCTGAAAGGGCCCATCTTTAAAAATAGCCCACATCTGCCCCAGACATGACCCCTAACATTTCTGAAATTTAATTGCAAATTACTGTCTCAGCAATTCCACAGGCTTCCCAGTGTGGCCTGGACCCAGCCACCAGGCAGAAAGCGCATGGGATCCCAGCCACAGTCTGCAGAGGTGACCTGGGGTGGGGGAGAGGGCTCACGGGCAACCCTCGGGCAATCCCGCTTAGCATAACCGCTACAGAGAATTCAGCTCCAAGGACAGCCAAGGTCACCAGGTCAGCCCCACGCAGACACCCAGGAGCAGGTGACCAGGCACCCAGACATGGTCCTTCCAGGAGCACGGGAGCAGGCGGCTGTGATCTGGACATCTGTCTACCCAAAGAAGTGCCAATGGACGACTGGTCCTGGGTGTGCAGTGGAAGTGGTGGGGCTCTGAAGAGGCGTGGCCAGGTGGGAGGTCTGTAGGTCGCTGGGTGTCCTCAAGGGCATAGAGGGTGCAGTCTCTCGGGCTTCCTCTTTTTGAGATTTGATCTCCTCAGGTGCTCTTGCCATCCCCCTTGGGACCTTGGGCTTTGGGATTTTTAGCTTCCAAAACTATGAGCTCAATAAATTTTTTTTCCTTATAAATGTATTTCATTAGCATAATCATAAGTGGGCATAATGATAAGTGGGCCCACCAGAACCAGGCCGCAGGGCCAGTCATCACCCCCCAAAGGCCTGGACACCACATCTACTTAGTGAGCACCTACTATGTGCCAGGCCATGAGCTGGGCCAGAGACAACCAAGTTCTTTGTTCTCAGGCCCCCTATACACTCTTAAACATTATTGAAGACCCCAAAGAGCTTCTTTTAATTTCATATAAGAAATTAAAAACCGGGCTGGGCACAAGGGCACACTCCTGTAATCCCAGAGGCTCAGGAGGCTGAGGCAGGAGGATCACAAATTGAACGCCAGCCTCAGCACTAAGCAACTCAGTGAGACCCTGTCTCTAAATTCAATAGAAAATAGGGCTGGGGATGTGGCTCAGTGGTCCAGTGCCCCTGAGTTCAGTCCCCAGGACCAAAAGGAAATTAAAACTGAAGATTACACAAATACGTATTCATTCATTCAAAACTCACAATTATAAATCCATTATATGTTAATACACAACACATTTTCACGAAAATAAACCACTTTACAGGATGGAGACCTCCTGTGAGCAGTGTGGCCTGCGGTGCGTGTTCCCAAGTCCTTTGAATGTGGAGCTCCATCAAAGCCAGGAGCTCCATCAAAGCCAGCTGCAGTCCCACGTCCGCCGCCTTCAGACGGGTTCGACACCTTATTTCGTTGCTGGCAGGATGAAGAAGAGCTGGTCTCACACACACAGGGAGCTGGAAAAGGTAGAAGCATTTTAACATCCTCTCGAGAATCATGGACATTCTTCTTGGGTAAACACTAAAACTTGACAAGTGACTTCTGGTCATTGCCATGTGGAGTCTGAACCTGTCACGTTGGAATCCGTCATCTGGGTTGCTCTGTGAGCCGCTCCTTCACCCAGACCTCTCCCGCCCCTAACAGTGTGAGATGACTCCCCGGTGGCGGTGGCATCCAGAGCCCTCAGGAAGCAGCCCGAAGTCCTGCAGGGCCTCCTCCGGCCCCCCGCCAGCCCCATCCTGCTGTCCATCAGCAGTGACCTCCCAGTCTGGCCAGGTTATTCCCTCTGCCTGGGGCTGTCCCAGCCTCCCTGGGTGCCTCTCCTGTGTCTGGGCGTGGCTGGCACCTTCCTGTCACCTCCTGGGTCCCCAGCCAGGCCTGCCCCGACCACCTGCTTATCACTACCTGACGGGGCTTTGAGCCTGATTGTTTGTTCACAGATTGGCTTGTCACTGCCTTGAAAGCACCACAAACTGACAGTGTCACCTTGGGCTTGCTGTCACGGCCCCAGCACGTGGAAGGCACCCGGCCGACCTTTGCATGAGTGAAGAAGGCGTGTGCTCAGTTCATAGCAGGTCCCCACAGCAGCCCAGTCCCCTCACTGCCCGGCCTGTCCAGCCATTGCTGGACACTGTCCCAAGACTCACGGGGACCTAGCGCTGACGTCGACCGGCACTTCGCGCACACCGCCTTGTTAAAGCCACCAGCGACCTCTGAGCGGCCACCGTGGCGACTCTTGCTTTCAAGACAAGGAGGCAGATGCAGAGGGGAAGCAGGGGGGGGCAGTGCCCCGGCCAAGCCCTCACGGAGCTGCGGCTGCAACTTCTCCCTGCTGGTCCCGAGACTGAGCGCCCAGGCCTCTCCTGCCACCTGCCTCATGATGTCAGCAAAAGCTGGAGCCAAGCCCTCTCCTGGGGCTTTGCCCTCAAGCACCTGCTGACCTCGCTTGGGGTGTGTCCCAGAGTCCAGGGCTGGACCCCAGGGCAAGGAGACCAAGACTTCTCCTGGGGCTCAGGGACACCTGTGTCACCGTGAGCCCCACCACAGTGGTCTTCTAGGAAGCTTCTTAATTAAGGATGACTAAAATCCCTCTGGGTTAGAGGATTCCTTAAAATTCCTGGGGAAGGGGCATTGTGTGACCTGAGTGCTGGTGTCCGCATCTGGGGGCTCAGGAGGGCCAGGGCAGAGGGCAGCTGGCCTCCCAGGGATGGCCCCAGTTTGGAGCCCTTCCTCCCTCCAGTGCCAGCTCTCAGCCATCCCCCTGCACCAGGGGCTGGTGTGGGCAGGCGCCCGGCAGCAATGGGAGCTGGTATTGGCCTGAAGCTCCCGGGAACTCTTCGGGGGGAAGCCCACAGTCCACTCTTCGTTCCCCTGTCTTCTTTCAGTGGTTCCTTCCTGGCTAATGTCCCCCTCCCTGGCTCCCATTGTCATTCCGGAGGCATCCCAGCCCACTGCAGGCCAAGCCCAGGCTCCCTCTCCCCATCTCCGTCGCAGGGCTGGCAGGGACCAGGCCATGGGGAGCAAGATGCGGTGACTAGCTTTTTAATTTCATGGCCGAGGGTTGTCAGGACAGTGCGGAGGAGACTGCCAACCATTCGGAAAGCAGCCCATGAATCTGGGGCAGAGCCGCGGGAACAAGGGAGCACTTCATCCGGGGTGGGGGTGGGCAGCCACGGGGGTGAAAAAGTTCTCCTCTTCCAAATGCCTCTGGTTCAGATCCGGGTTAATTTAAAAAGATCGATTTAGTAATTTTTCACCCTTCCTCAAGAAAGTGGTTCAGATGGCTGAGAAAGAAAAGGAGGAGGGGCGCCGGCTGGATCTTCCTCTAGAAGGGCCTGAGGACCCCTGGCCATGGGTTGTCATCAGATGGGAGTCATCAATCTGAGGGGCAATGATCCTGTTTCCAGTTCATTTTTACAAATTGGGATGACAGCACAACTCTACCTCCAGTTAGGAAATAGCCCACTGTCAGAATGAAAAGAACACCATCCCAAACCCAGCTTAGCCACAGACTGCTGTGTGACTATGGGTTAGTGGTTCACCCTCTCTGAACTCTGCAAATTGAGAGCATTGAATAAAACAGTCCCTAATATCCTTTCCCAGCTTGGTGCATTTACCAAGTCCACTGGGAATCTCTTCATAACCTCAAGGATGGGTTCTCTGGTCTTTTGAGCAGATCAGAGGGTTTGAACTGAGAGAACTAGTCTGTGACCTCCACCAAGGGTAAGCGATAGATGTTAGGTTCCAATTTTCCCCATCATGCCAACCAAGATTTTCCAGTTGGATATATCCATGCACTTCAGCTCTTATATTGCAGGTCCCCCTGCACAGTTTTATTTTCTATAATGTCAGTTGCCCACAGTTATCTGCAGTCCAAAAACATAAAGTGGAAATTTTTAGAAATAAACAATTCATAAGTTTTAAATTGTTCACTATTCCAAGTGGTGTGATGAAATCTTGTACTGCCCTGTTCTGTCCCATCTGAAATACAAATCATCGCCCTGTGCAGCGTATCCACACTGTATACACCACCCACCTGTTAATCACCCAGTAGCCCTCTCCATTATCAAAGCAACCGTCATGGTCTCCCAAGGCTCGTGGGTAAGTACCCTTATTTTATTTCATAATGGCCCTAAAGGGCAAGAGTGGTGATGTTGGTGATTAGGCTAGGCCAACAAGAAGCTGTGAAGTGTTGCCTTCTAGTGAAAAGGTGAAAGTTCTCAGCCTAATAAGGAAAGATAACTCTCTATGCTGAGGTTGCTAAGATCTACGTTAACAATGAAATACAGCAGGTGCAGCTTTCGAGGTTATCTGCAATTTCAGGCCTCCCCTGGGGGTCCTGGAAAGTGTGTCCCACAGAGGAGGGAGCTGTTATAGTAATTGTATGGGAGCTTGGGCTGGGCTTTCTTTTATGGCCTCCAGAAATCTCTTATTTTTATTTTCTATTGTTTTGACTGGGGATGGAACCCAGGCCAGGGCCTCGTGTGCCAGGTGAGCTCTCTCCCACTGAGCTACTGCCCCAGCCCTCAGGCACCCACCAGAAGGGAGGTCCTATTATTTTACGGATAAGGAAAGTGCGGTCTGCAGGTCCAGAGGCTGGCTGACCAGTCTGAGCCGAGCCCCTCTGCCCCTCTCTGCAGCCTGCCCCGTCCTGTCGGCAGCCCTGTGCTCCTTCCCCCCACACCAGCCTCCCTGCAGCCCTGGGGACCCCTGACCGGCTGTACCAGCCCCACATTCTCAGTCGTCAGCCAACATCAGTGGGCTGGGTGGTTGAGGCTGAGGGGAACTTACTGGAAGGCACTGGCTAGCTCACAGAAGGCTGGAGAAGCAGCGTTAGGAACAAGGCAAGGAGAGAGGAGGCCACCCATCCAGAGCTCTTCGTGCGGACCCGCCCAGCCATGTCAGAGCCACAGCTGGCCTGGGCACGGCAGCCACGCCCCAAGACGAGGCTAGGGAAGTGGGGAGCTGGCGTTTGTGCCATCTACAAGAAGGCTTTGCTGACCAACAAGCCTCAAAGGCCAAGGAATGTCCCCCAAAGGGCACTGAGATGCCAGGCAACCAAGTTGCTGGCGAACGCGCATGCACCATCAGGCCAGGCTGGACAACCCTGAGCCAGCCAAACGCCCTGGGTCTCAGTGGTTGAAAACCAATTAAGGGTTATTTCCTGTCCAGCAGGGGTCAGCTGAGAACCTGCTCAGGGTCATCCTTAACCCAGAAACTCAGGCTATGGGCACCCCCATGTTAGACGTCACCCACCATCACCACAGGGAGCTGGTGCAGCAATTGAAGTCTCTTGCCCAGATGTCACATGTCACTTGTCCAGAACTAGTCCCATGGCCCTGAGTGGGACTGAGGTGTGCACTCCTGCCCTGGGTGCAGCAGGCAGGTTGCTGGGACTCTCTGCCCGGCAAGGAATATCCGTGAAGCCTGTGGTCCCGACATGGACCTTGCCAACCCAAGCCCCCCAGCAAGGGCACTGAGCCACTGGGACATGCTCACACCTCTAGCAGCACCCAGGGGCTGGAGGAAACCCCTGCTTTGGGGTGTGGCACAGAAGACCCTCCTCTTAAATTGGAGGTGGTCGTAGCACATGTCCAAAGCCCAGCCTGACGGGCTCTGGTGGGCTAGGAGTGATGGCAGCCGGGAGCCCACCCAGCCTCTGGGAGCTTGCCAGGCAGCCTACTCATGCCCACGGGCTCCTTCACCGTGCACTGTCTCCCCAGAGAGATGGGCACTTTTCAGCAGCCCAGGCTTCCTCTGGAAAGAAACCCTCAGCATGCCATGGCCTGAAGGATGGGCAGCGGTGGCTAGGATATCTGGAGAGTCCATGGGCCTCTTGGCCCCCTCTGTCTCAGCTCCAGAGAGACGGCCAGCTGGAGCGAGTCCGGCTGCTGTGATTGAGTGTTTCTCCCCAAGTGCCTGTGTTGGAAATTCACATTCTTAGTTTGGAGGGGGGGCCTCCGGGAGGTCATTAGGGTTAGATGAGGTCATGAGGGTGGGGCCCCCATCCGGGCATCAGTGACTTTGCCAGAAGAGGAAGCTCCAGCACGTGCTCTGTCTCCCCGTGCTGCCTTCCACCATGTCATGAGTCAGCACCAGGCCCTCAGCAGATACGGGCCCTTGCTGTTGGACTTCCCAGCCTGTGGAGCTGTGAGCTATGTCAACTTCTAATCTCTGTAAATTTCATGGCCTCAGGTATTTTTTTTAATATCAACAGGCGGTGGACTCAGACACTGGGGAAGCTGCAGGGCACCAGGCACATGAGCTTGGGTCTTTCTGCCCTCTGGGGGCCTCACACTCCCAGGGTTTGTCTGCCCCATAGCCCTTCTGAAAGCTTTAGCACTGGCACTTTTAAATGGAACATGTGCAACAGTTGATCCCATCTCACCCAGTGACCAGGGACCAAATGCCAGAATTTCCATTAAACACCCAATCCAGAGAAGGGTCCCGTGGTAACTTCTGAGATAAGTGGATTCCAAAGCTACACTGCAGAACGCTCATTTCCTCCAATGCACTTTTGCCTCTTCATCACAGGAATGTGAACCTCAAGCTTTAACAGGAGACTGTGTCAAGAGCTCAAAGACTACATTTCCCAGCCTGCCTTGCAGCCCTCTGTGGCCAGGAGACTCGGGCAGCCATCTTGGATCAGGAGGCAGCAAGTTAAGGAGGAAAAAGAGCAGAGAGGGGGCTGGAGGGTCCCTGCACTGCCCCATCAGCCAGGAACCACCTTCCTCCAGACTTGCACACAGACAGACAAACGTCTGTCATGCATCGGCCACTACTAGTTTGCAGTTATTAACTGCAAAATGCAACCAACAATTCTAATAGAGGCAGGGAAATAATTGTTACCCATCCTGGGAGGATGGATTCCTGCCTTCATTGTGAAAGGGTGGCTTTTGTGTCTGGATGGGCCCTTTGATGGGTCTGGAGATGCAAAAAATGGGCCTGGAGCTGAGTTGGAGGAAGGAGCTCAGGGAGATGACTGGCTGGGCCTCCACCCCACTATGACAGCCTGGCATTCCACCCTGGCAAACCACCAGGGTGGGTGTGGACAGCAGAGAGTTGGACGGGGCAGGCACACTCCAGAGGGGAAGCAGCTGACAGGGGGGCCCTCTGGAAGAGATTCCAGGAACAAGGAAGTTGAAAGTGCGATTGGCAGCTTGCTTGTTTCTAAGCGTCAGTTCCTGAACTGACACCTGCCCAACTTCAGTCAGTACCCAGACATCAGGGTGCCGAGTTTTTTCACCTGAAAATCCACCCATCACAAGGAACAGCAGGGCAGGCTTTCCAAAGCACACGTGACCACTGACCACAGGGAATTTGCAGAAAGTGAGGAGAGTCAGGCTGGGCCTTCTGCAGGGCCTAGGATGGCCACAGGGAGGAGGTGAGCCATCTTAGCTAGATCTCAAGGGGCAGAGCATCCTAGCCAACACCTGCCCCATGAATGGGTTTGTTTGGTGATCCTGGGAATTGAACCAGGGCCTTGTGCATACAAGGCAAGCACTCTACCAGCTGAGCTACATCCCCAGCCCTGCCCCATGAGATGATTCCTGCCATCCCCTCACTGATTTTCCTGCCTCCATGTCACCCAGTCCAATCACACTTCACAACTGTCCCAGAGAAATCCTTGTGAGTTTCTCATCAGCTGCAACTCCTGCGCTATTTAAAATCCATTGATTCCACTCCCAGGTCAAACTCGACCTCTGAAATGGTAGCATTAGTAGTCCCCGCCCTGTCCAATTCTCTCCTCTCCACCCTGGTGGTTTGCCAGGGTGGAATGCCTTAACTTAATCAAGTTCACTACCTGGGGTCCCCACCACCCCAAATGCAGGCCCTGTGACCCCACACAGCTCACGTGACTTGCCATGACCTTCAGAATGCATCCAAGTTCTGCAAGCCTCAGAGCTTCTGCTCAAACTGCACCCTCTGACTGGGCCAGTTCCTCCTCTGCTTCCCACACACACACAGTCTTAGGCTCCTCAAAAATTAATTCTCGCAACTTTAAGAGTAAATATCTATAGATAGGGTGGACTGCAGCTCTCAGAATCTCTGGGAGGATCAGAAGTCCAGGTTTGGAGACTACAAAGACAGGTGCCATATCCAAAGTCATGCCACTGGACACCCAGGGGAAATGTCACTGCCCCGGTGCGGAGGCAGACATGGCATTAGTGCCTCCACAGCTGCCCACCAGGTCTCACTTGCCCCTGAAGGCTGACAGCTGTCCCGACACAGGCTTGCTTCCTCACATGCCCCCTGCCCCATCAGAGTGTCAGAGTGGCCCAGATGGCCAGAGTCAGGAGCACAGGTTCAGGAAACTGGGAAATCTGATTTCTGGGCTCTATGGCAGAAGTGTCCACCTCCTACTGATTGTGGTGTCCACCTCCTACTATGACGCTAAGTGCAGAAAGCATGTCCAAAGGCACTTCTAAAAAGGTACCTGCTGCATGCATTAGCACTCCACTCAAGAGCCACTTTCTTTGTGATGGTCCAAGGCCATCTGAGGCTGCACCCTCTTGGCCTCTGTGCTACCTCCATCCCGGGCGGCCCGTCATGGGCATCTCTGTCTAAGCTGTGCTCTCCTCCAGGTTGAAGTGCAAGGTGGAGGCCATATCCAGGTCTCCCATGCACTCGACATCCCTCTGAACCCAGGACAGAGACACAGGGGGGTTAGATCCGCTCCAAGGACGAGGACTGCAAGAAGGTGACATGTGCACATGTTGGGGGGTCGAGGTTGTCACTGAAAGAATTCCCCACACAAAGACACTTCACCGGGAGAATTCCAATTTTGTTGCAAAAAGCTGTGTGCTTATATAGAACTAAGGGGGAGATGGTAGGGCTTAGATAAATGGCAGGCAACCCGTTTATTGGCAAGTTCTTCCAGATATCAGCTCCGGAGCCCAGGAATTAGTTCTCATTGGAGCTAAGTTTCCCTGCCAGCGAGATTTGAAATTGGCGCTGGTGGGAGAGTTCACACGGGCAGGAAATTTTCGCGCCACTGCAGAAAAGAAGAAGGTAGGAAGAAGAGGTCCTTAGGCGCCATGTTGGGGTTTTTTCTCTGGGGTATGGCTGCCGTTTATACTTTTCCCAACAGTCACCAGTGGGCAACAGAAGTGACTTAGGAGCATCTACCAGGTGCTGACTTTCCACCAGGTGCCGTAAGTACAATGTTTTGTCCATGTAAAGAAATTCCAGGAAGTTCTGTTTTTATCTTCTCCGATTTTCAAGTGGGGAAAGTGAGACCTATTAGAGCTGATAAATAACTTGCCCAAGGCTTTATCCAGCACTGCTGGGGATCAAGCCCAGGCAGCCCGCCTCTGGAGCCAGGATCCAAACCAAAAGTCTGTATCACAGGTTTGGTCAGAGAGGGCAGCGGAAGGAGCCAGGCAGGCCCCAAACCTACCTCCTGTGTGAGCCCAGGACACCGTCCTGAGTCCTCCTGCCTCTGCTGTCGAGGGTGAGGAGCTCCCATCACTCCTCACACTCCCTGTCCTCGTCCCAGCCCAGGGAGTGTCCAGCAGAGCAGGCACCAGGTGGGGCGGAGGTGAGTGCAACAGGCCACCATGGAGCTGGACAAGCAGCCAGACCAGCTAAAGACCAGGTCAAACCACAGCAGTGTCCTGAGAAAGCTTCCCAAGTCCAGAGCCATGAATCCCTGGGCAGTGCCCCGGCCTGCTCGGCCTCTTTCCTGCCCAGCAACCCACAGCCAAGCTCTTGCTCTCTTACCTGTAACAGTGGGCACAGACTGGGACTCAGCAGTTGCCAGGCGCCTGTGACTCTCCCAGGTCACCCTCACCATGCACGAGGACACAGAGGCCTGAGGAGAGAGCCAGCCCACTGATTCACAGCTGTGTGGAGCGGGGCCCAGAGTCCACACAGGCCCCAAAGGCCGACTCCTCCCACCATAGTCCAGAAGAGGATTCCAGGCTTTGGGCATCGGGCAGGCGGGTGACCTCCCCTCTCTGAACGTTACTCTTCTCTTCTGTGTGATGGTCCTGACGGGTGGTGTGGCAGGTAAGGAGCTGCCACAGGTGGGGCACTCAATAGGCAAGGACCCCTGCTACTCTGCTCTTCTCCTCTGAACCCCAGGGAGTCCATCTCTGTTCTCATAGAGCTGCAGGCCCTGCTGGGCCTGCTCTGTCCTGACGCATCTTCCTTTCCCGCACAGGGCTTGGCTAGAGAGATGGCACCTGAGTCCCCCTGGACACTCAGTGCCTCTCCTGGCCCCATGAGGAAGTGGGAGGTGGGTGGAGAGGGGCAAGGTGGGACCGAAGGAGGGCCACTCACCTGGACCTCGTCGTCCACAGCCCCGAAATCAAAGCATTCTCTCCAAACAGAGAGTTGCAGAGAAACACTGGCAGGAACCAAGACGCCGTCTGCCCACTGCGTCATCACCCGCAGGCGGCAGCGCCTGCGCGAGGTACAAGCGCCCTGGGGTTGGCCCAGGAGCAGCAGCTGTGCTCTGGGCGGGGAGTGGGGCTGCAGACGTCTCTGGCCACCTTCACCACTCCTCCTTTGTCACAGACAAGAGGTCCAAGGGCAGCGAGCAGCCCCCCCCCCCCCCCCCCCCCCCCCGCCAGATGACGCCCTCGTGTAGGAAGGACTGGCCAGCTGGAAAGAGCCCAGGAGGGAGGAGGAGTGGGGTGAGGAGACTGAGAGGAGCCACGGAACCTGCAGCTTCTCGTGATCCGGCTTCCCGGCCTGGCGATGGCATCTGGGGCCCCACCCAGAGGAGCATCGTCAAGCCCCCCTGGAACACTTGTTTAAAACGGAGATGGCCGTGACCCGGCTCTGACGATTGGCCCTGGGAGTTGGGAGAGGACGGCGTGTCGGTCGGCTTTATGTTGTTTGGATAAAATAACGTGGGATAATCAGGAAGAAGGAGGAAAGGTTCACCTGGGCTCAGCTCCGAGGGCTCCAGGTCGCTTGGCCCTGTCGCTCTGGGCCTTTGAAGAGGAGGAGGCTGGGAAGGAAAGAGGGAAGGAAAGAACCAGCCTCCTTCCAGGGCAGCCCCCAGGGACCCAGCTTCCTCCCGGAAGGGCCACCACCGCCAAAGGCTCCTCCACCTCCTAGCAGCACCGAGCTTCCTCTCGTGGGTCTTGGGGACACTCCAGATCCACCCTGGAGCAACTGGGCATCTGCATTGTCAGTGAGGCCCTCGGGGACTCTGGACACCAGCAAAGATGAACAAGGATGGAGCCGAGCCGTCTGAGACCCACGAGAAACCAGGTGGATTTATGGTCATTCCTACAAATGACGCCAGAAGAGGGCTCTCAGGAGAAGGGATTTTTAAATTTAAAATTTTCATGTGAAAATTATACATATCATGGGGGCAGTATGTTCTGTTTTGATCCATGTATACATTGAGGAATATTTAAACCAGGGTGAACACATCCATCTCCTCAAGCATTTGCCATTTTTTTAATCGCAAAGACATTCAAAATCCTTTCTTCTAGCTTTCTGAAATATATAATGTGTTATTGTTATCTATAGGGGCCCTCTTATCTAAATGTAACCCAAGAGAAAGATCTGATAATTCATGCTTTCAATCATTCACTCTGGCTTTTAGGTTTGGTCATCCCATAAATGACAGATTTAGTGGAGATAAGCAGTCAGGGCTTATCAGTCAGGATAGGCTAGCTTATGCTGCAGTAACAAAGAACTCCAAAATCTCAGTAACTTCCAATGTTACATCATGAGAATGACCAATGGCATATTTATAATTCCTAATACATGCCCCTGCTGGGACTTCTGATGCATGTCTCTTCATTTTGAGGCCCCAGACAATATATCAACCATTATCTCAAATTTTCCTAGTTGCCATGGTAGATGGAAAAGAGAGCTCTGGAGAGAGGGGTATTTCACATTGGTATGAAAATACCCCAGCCTACATGTGACACAAGTCACTCTGCTCTCGATTCATTAGCCAGACACGGTCTGTGGCCCCAGCTAACCTAGGGTGCTGGCTCGGGGCTGTGGACCTCCAGGCAGGAGGAAAGAGGCTGCTGCAGCAGAACTAGGGGTGCTTATATCAGCAAGGCGGAGCTTCCCAGACACCCCCAGCAGTACCCCTCCCCAGAACTGGGGCCGACAGTCGTTCCCTGCAGCCGCGGAGGAAGGTACTTTAACAGGACAGCCTGCGGGCCCCAGCAAAACTGAGTGCTGGATGCTGGGTAGGCAACTAGAAGTAACTGGGGCCTCGGGAGATGTGGGGCAGTGTGAAGGCAAGACAGGGGACAGGCCACAGCTTCCCAGCAAGCCGAGCTTGATATGCACATGCCACCACAGGTCCACCCACTAGGGACTGTGTGACGGCTCCTTGCACCAGCAGGAGATTAAACATATCCAAGTAATATTATTAGTCTTAACTCTAGATTCATGTTAAAAGACTCCTGTCCAATAACAGACTACAACTGAATACGTTAGGAGGGTGTATCAAGGACATCTTTTTAGTTATTAGTTACTGAAGGGCTACAGTGTGCCAGGTTTTGCATATATATTATCTCCAATTTTCTTGACAATCCTGCAAAGAGGCATTATTAGCCCCACGTTAGAGATAAGTAAGCCAAGGCCCAGAACACTGTGGGCTGCTCCTTACCCAGCTGATAAGCCGAGCACTAGACCCCATTCAAACAGATTCCCAACTTCTCCCTCCTTGCTCTGGGTTACATCAGGTTGCCTCTTCCCCTAGACATCCTTTAGTAATAATCTGAAATGACAATGTGTTTAAAACGCCGCAGCCTGAAGTCTTATCTGACACAGAGATTTGGTGGCAGAGGTGATGGCAGTGCTGATGGGTGCGAAGGACTTCCGCTTGATAAGGCTCTCTCCTTACTATGTACGTGGACCCAACCTGTCATTAGAGATGAAGGAAAACGTCAGAAAGGAACAAACACAAGAGAGAAGCCAAGATGAGAAGGTGCAGAGGGGCCAATTCGCTACAGACAGGCATCTCAAGCTCTCCGGGATGCTGTGGGTCAAGAGATGAACAGCTGTCCAGTCTAAGAACTGGCCCAGTGATTGGCATGATCCTTGGATAAATACATGGAGGCAAAAACAAAAAGAGCCACACCATGAACAAAAAAGTCCAATAACTAGTCTGCACCAGGTGGGTGTGGTATCTAGACTTAGGTATCTAGACTTGGGATCAGACTTAGGGCTCTGGGATGCACTTGATAAGGACCAGGATTGTACAGGAGAAGGTGGGAAGGTTACCAAGGCAACTCACAGACTGACTTCTCACCTTTGGGCTTGCTCCCAGCCTCAGCCTCCTCGTCCGGTTTAACCACATATCACAAACAGATCACTGACCCCTCTGAACATTGACTGTATTCTGACATTAGGTCCTAGGCAATGTCAAAGTCTTAAAAGGCCTCACCTTAGAGATGCGCACAGTGCGCCATCCCTCCCTCAGTGAGCTTCGAGGCTGGCGGGGGAGATGGAGGCTAATCCATTATTCCTCATCCAATGTGATTCACAACAGCAACATGCAAAGATCCAGGAATCATACCAGCAGGGTTGCCCAGACTCACCTCCTCTCACCACCATCCCGGGACTCCGGGGTTCTGAGGGGTGATGCAACTTATCCAGACACACAGCACCACACAGAGACAGAGCCCAACAAATCAGCACCGCTGAGGCGAAAATCCTGTGAGTTGCTCTGCTCGGCAAACCTCAGAGCTCCTTTCCTGTCTGGTTTCTGCCAGGTCTGGGTTTATGAAGGTCCCAACCTTTTCACAAATTATTTTACAGAAAACACTCCAACACCTAAAATGTGTAATTTGCTGGGCTCCCGCAGCTTGTTACAGGCAAGTTTTAACTTTAAGAATCAACATCTTGGTACCTTACGGGTGTCAGAAGATGAGATGACTCCCTAGGCTAAAGTTAGAAGGACATTCTGTACCAGGCCACGTTCTGGGCTATTAACAAAGCAATGGCTCCCCCTGCTGACCACTGCTGTGTGTTACATGCCTCCTGACTGGAGAGCACAATTTGAACATAACCGAGCCTCCTCCCTTAGTCTTAATCACCTTCCTCCTCATTCCCACCCCACCCCCATTTATTTCAGTTCTACAGGCAAGGTCATGGGTGTCATATCTTCTCCTGGTTCAGAGTTCCAGCAGACTCAAGGGCCCCAGGCAGTGAGATTGCCACTATGTGAACTATATGCTGCCCGTCACCAGAATCACTTACCCATTAAGTTGCGACAGATTAATCCATCATCTCCTGCTGTATGTAACACTCCTTTCTTTCTGAAGATGGACTATAAGTGACCCCATCCACACACTCTGACACTGCTCCACGGTGACAGGAAACAGGAATTTGTGTGTTCCCTTGGGGCTAGGGATTATGCTGAGGGCTGGAGACACAGCCGGGAACAAGTTGTGGTTCCTGTTCTAAAGCATACACTCCAAAGAGGAAACAGGCCAACTCTCCTAAAAATTATTCACTTTTAATTACAATAATTACTACAATAATGAGAGTGTAAAAGTCTATATCAGGAACAAGATCAGATTGGGTCTGGGAGTAAGAAAAGTTTTCCTGATGATAGAGAATAAATGTGGAGTGCCAAAATGCAGATGAGGCTGGTCAGACGGATCAGGGGCTCGGAGCATGAACCCAGAGTCAAGGCGCCCAAACGGGGCTTCTCCTGGGCTACAGGAGAGTAATCAGTGCTGTTAGGTAATCCCAAGTATGGTGGACTATTAAGAGATAATGTTTGTCATTAATTTAACCATTGAGGATGTTTGAGCTGGTGTTAAAGGAGAAGAATAATCTAACACCAGGGTATTCGTTGTGAGGGTAATTTGAATGATTGAGTGGTAAATGTTGGTATGGGGAGCACCCTGGAACTCTGTCTGTTCTGCATCTTCCCAGTGTTACCGCTGTTGACCGGTGACGAGTCCTTGCTTCCCCAATGTTGAAGAATAACACCAGAGAAGCACTCGGAGGCAAGGTCAGAGTGGAAAATTAGAAGTTTATTAAAGGACAGTAGAAAAGACTTCTCCCGGAGGAAGAAGGGGACCCAAGAGGTGGAATCCCTTGAAGGGCAAATGTGTTCCCCTTTTTATAGTTTTTGGTGATGGAATGTAGGTGGGAAGGGTTGGGACACAGGTGGGCCAAAGAAGTAATCTGGGCACTTCCGAGTCAAGTTTGCTGTTCATTAACATTTCTTTGGGATGGGCTATCTCCAAATCTGTTGGGGGCTGTTTCCTGGGTTTCATTAACATTTCTTTGGGATGGGTGGTGGCTTTCAAATCTGTTGGGGCGGTTTCCTGGGCTTCATTAACATTCCTCAGCTTTTCCGGAAATTTATTCTCAACATGGCCTCCATTTTAGATTTCACTTGATATTAGACCCGATTTACCTAACTGCACTGACTACCTAATTTTAAATCTGGCTTCATTATCAATCACTGAAACTACTGGGAGGGTCACCTGGCATTTCGATATTTTCCCTGTCTCATGCTGATTGATTGAGTCAGGGACACGTGGCACCCCAGATCCCTCCAGTTAAACAACTGAGCAGGGTGGGTATGTGCCTAGGAGCAGTTCTGTGGGTTTTTCCAAGGACAAGAGGTCATGCCCTCTCCCTCTGGACAGGCCTTGAGGTAGAAGCTGGTTTCTCAAAAATAGAGTCACATCAGTTTCTCACTAAAAGTATACAGCTTCATGCCTGCACATTCCAGATACTCAATATTAGTGTCTTACCAGCAATATTTAAAGTATTTAATATTTTGAAGAATTAAGAGAGACTTAAGGGGACTTTTATTCTACTTTTCACATTTTTCTGTTATTCTTCGATTTTATAAAATGGGTATGCATTACTATTAAAATCAGAAGGGGACACAATTTTTTGAATCGTAACATGTCACTAATCCACTATTTCCCACATTATATTGTTCAAGGATGACGCTGGAGTTAAGGTCAAAAGCACAGATTCCTAGGCACCTATCCAGAAATACTGAATCACAATCATAAGCCCAGGAGAGGATTCTTATGACCAGCAGGTGTGGCGCAGCGGGCAGGCGGAGCCTACAACTCCCGTGCTGCCCCGTGAGCGCGAGCGGGGCCGAAGCCTGCCGGGAGTTGTAGTTTCCACCGGCCAGGCCTCTGCCTATAAAAAAAGCCGGAGAAGGCTGCGGGAAAACCAGCTGTCCCACAATGCAATGGTCACCGGTGACGCCATCAGCAGCGCGCCGGGGGCCAAGCCGGTGGTTTCTGCCCCCGCCGCCGCCTCCCGACCTGCCGCCGCCTCCGCCACCACCGCCACCGCCGCCATCTCCGCCGCCGTCCCCACCTCCATCGCCACCGCCGCTGCCTCCGTGGGGTTCTCCGCCTCCCGTGCACAACGCAGGCCCCCAGACCCAGAGCAGGAGCCGCACTCGGGCGCAGGGCGCGGGCATGGCGGACGGCGGCGGCGCGGGCGTGGGGGGCGGCGGCGGCGCGGGCCCGGCCTCGGCAGGGGCGGCGGCGGCGGCCGGGGCGGGCGGGAGCGGCGGCCCCAGCAACCCCGCCTCGCTGCCGCCGGGAGACCCGCAGCTTATCGCGCTCATCGTGGAGCAGCTCAAGAGCCGCGGCCTGTTTGACAGCTTCCGCCGGGACTGCCTGGCGGACGTGGACACCAAGGTGGGAGCGCGCGTGCGACCCGCCTGAGCCCACGCCGGGCCTTGCGGGGCTGCCCCTGCGCCCTTAGCCGCGCTCGGCTCGCCGGCCGCCGGGGTGGAGGTCGAACGCCGCGGCCGCAGCGCACGGCCACCCGCGTGCCGGTACCTGCTGTTCCTCCGCTCAGCGTCGTGCGGACTTGGGAGCTGTTAGATTAGATACATTGTAGCAGCAGCACCCGAGCTTTGTAGACCGTCACCGGTCAAAAGGGGTTTGGTGCCTCTTTTAGCTGGTAAGGTCATCTGCCAATCACCAAAAGCCCAGTAAAAGGAAGTGACACTTAATTAGGTGCCAAGTTGTTTGGGTTTAAGGAAGTAACGTGTGTTGAAGTGTCAGACAGGTAATGGTTGCTGGGATGATTATTTTCTCTTCAAAATTATTCTAGCAAGATTAAGCAGGTACGGCTAGAAGGCTGTTACCGACTGGGCTGCTCAGAGTAGTGATTTTTTGAGTTTGTCTTAGAGATCTCTTGCCTACCTCATAGCAAGATTGTGAGGTTAAAATCGGGCCCCACAGGTAAGGGAAGATCTAGTCTAGACACTGAGCATTTATGCTTGTAATGTGCTGAGTTATGTGAAACGAGAATTGGTTACTACCCCAGCACCTACCTTTCTGCCAGCATAGAAAAAAACACACATGAACCAGCTAGTTTATGTATGGCAAAGGTGTGTACTGTTACACTCTTGCAGGATAAAGAACCCAAGTGCAAGTGCTGTCTTTGAAACAAAGTATATAATTTTCTTTATTAGAAAAACATTTATAGAGCTTTCCGCCTTTCCCAAGACTGTGTGTTCTCAACATCCTATCACAAGTTCTCTGTTCATGTCTTAAAAGTACACGCACGCATGTAGGGCCTCAGTGGTAGAGGGCTTGCCTAGCATATGTGAGGCACTGGGTTCAATCCTCAGCACCACTTTAAAAAAATACACAAATAAAATAAAGGCATTCTGTCCATCTACAAAAAAAAAAAAAAAAAAGGACACATGTTGAGGTGGTGTACACATTTGTAATCCCAGGCAATCAGGAGGCTGAGGCAGGAGGATTGTAAGTTCAAGGCCAGCTTCAGCAAATACAGTGAAGTCCTAAGTAACTTGATAAGACCCTGTCTCAAAAAATAAAGTCTGGGGATGTAGCTCAGTGGTAAAATGCCCCTGGGTTCACTGTCTAGTACCAAAACAACAACAACAAAACCTGGGATTTTAAATAAACAACAAAGAATTGAGAAGGGTGTTGGGAAGGCCATTGGAGCCTTCTCCACTTTTATCTCCTTAGCTGCAGTTGTGGGAGTTACCAGGTTGTTTTCACTCTTAATCATAACGTTTTTTTCGGGCGGATTTGATCTGAGATTTGGTGCTTTAGTCCCATGATTTGCAAAGTGTGATTCTTGGATTAGCAACAGCAACTTCACCTGGGAACTTGTTAGGAAGGCAGATTCTTAGGCCACCAGACTGCTGGCATATTTAGAGGAAAGTGAACAAATGATGTCTATAGTATGCTTTTTAGAGCTTCCAAAATATGATTAAATAGACGGGCAGACAGGTGGTATCCTCTCTCTAGAGAGAGAGGTAGTACGTAGAATGTTGGCAGGTGTTTTGAATTCTTGAACTGAAGGGATCAGTCTGTATTATCAGGGTTTGTTAAGGTTAAGGACGATGGTCCTTGGTCCTTGTACTGTCTTTTCAGTGAACAGCTTTTATCTCAAATCAGGCAAGTTATTTTGAGTGGTAGAGGGTATAACACAGGGATTCATGGTTACAAGTTGACAAATCTAATTGTGACTCCCCCCAGCAGGGGCTATCTGTTGTCTCAAGGGATCCAAGGAGGATTAAATGAACTGCCAGGAGGAGGTTCTTCCCTGGCACCATGTCTTTCTCCCTATTTTGTCTGTCTGACTCTCCCTGCAGAGTAAGATCATCCCTTTGGTTATTAGGATCCCTTGATGACACACAGCTGCTTCTCTGGGGGGAGAGGACTGCGGTTCTGAGGATGGCAGAGGGTGCCTGCGTTGTCTTAGTGTGGCCAGGACACTTGGCCCCTGCTCCCCTTGTGAAGAGAAGATGGCTCCTGGAAAAAGGAGCTGCTTGCTCCTCCCCACAGTCCCCTGCCCTCTTGGCCTTTGGAAGAGTCCACTCATGGAGTTGAAGCCCAGTGGTTCCTTGGGCAGTCTCATTTCCTTGGCTGTTAGCAAAATTGCCAGTCACGCTGCATAACAAACAGTGTCTGGATTCTACCAAGTGTTTGTTCTCAGCTGTTAGGGCTGAGGGTCAAGCAGAGTTCGCCTGATCCAGTTAGACGTCAGCTGGGTGGCATGGCTGTGGGTTGTCTGGGCTTGGGTCCAGGCTATAGGTTGGGGTTGGGCTGCTGCATGTGTGCGCTCTTGAGGCCCCTGGCTCTAGGGCAGGCTATGTGCCTTCCAATGGGCCATCAGAGCAGAGCCAGGTCAGACAGCAAAATCATAGTTAAGGCCTCGTGCCAACACTCCCCTGGCCAGAGCTCCATATTGCCAAGGTGAGCATCGCTGGGGCGAGGAAGTATTCCCTGCCTGCCGGTGAGGGTGTGAGGAGTGGGGTCCGGCAGCCGTCCACGCCACCAGCCTGCTCTGGAGACAGCAGCTGACAGCCCCACAAGCTCTCAGGCTCAGAATGCACATTCCTTGTGCTCAGTGTGCAGTTGGGTAGTTTTGTTCTCCTGACCATAGCTGTGTCTGGAACATGTGACCAGTAGGTGTGCCTCCAGCTCTTTGATGGCCCACACGTGGCCTCCCCACAGGCTTCCACAGGCTTCGACTTTGGTCAGCTGAGGTGGCCGTGGCCTTTTGCTTTTATGCAGGGGACTTTCCAGTTTGGTGCTGGAACACGCTCTTGGTGGTGGGGCAGGAACAGTTGTACAGATGAAATGACGGGTTGAGGGGAGGGGCAATGCTTGAATCCGACAGCTGTTGGTGGAGGGGCCTTGCCTGGACCCCCAGCACCCTGGATTTGGAAGCGCCTGGTTCCAGCCTTGACTTCGACACATTCTAGCCATTGACAGGTGTACTGTTGCTAAGCCTAAAAGCCTCATCTCAGGTGAGGCAGCAGTCTGCTCATGGGCCCTCTGCTGCATTTTTTTGAAAAAGTAAATGGGATCATGTAAGCACAGCACCTGGCATTGTGCCCCACCCACCATGAGGTGAACACTCGTGACAGCCATTAATTTTCAACTGTCCTGTGACGTGGCCATCGCCATAGTCAAATGGAGGGTATTTAGACTTGAAAATACACATTTTTATGAAAAAGCAGTGTTGTAAATGGCTGAGTTCCAGAGCTCGCATGTAACATCTAACACTGTCTCTTTCTCATGGTTTAGCCAGCTTACCAAAACCTGAGGCAAAAAGTGGATAATTTTGTGTCGACACATCTGGACAAGCAGGAGTGGAATCCTACGATGAACAAGAACCAGTTACGAAATGGGCTGAGGCAGAGTGTGGTTCAGTAAGTAAGCAGGGTTGGGGCCCTTGCTGTGGCAGGAGTCACAGGGGCGAGGCCTGGGCAGGCAGCCTGGGGCCCTGCAGAGACGAGCAGTGGCACTATGCAAGTGCAGCCATCTGTGCCTTCGGGAAAGCCATGGTGAAGTGGCAGAGCCCAGCTGGTGTTCCAGGGCCCACCCAGCCTGGGTAGGTTGCACCAGTGCCATTGTCCTGGTTTTGCAGTCTTCCAGATTGTGAGGCCTTCCCCACTTTTGAAGTGTAAGGTGTGTAGTCTGAATGTGATTTTTACACCAAGATACCAGTGTTTGGGTCATGGGCGAGAGGAGCTTGATCTTTGTGCTCACAAAGGCAAGTGGCGTCTGTGAGTTCTGGGAGTCTACCCAGGCTACTGCGCAAGGGTGGTAGCCGCCCCAGGAAGACAGTCTTGGAAAGTGTTGCCTCCCAGTAGTGAATCAGGCCTCCACTAGGGCTCTTCAGAGCTCAGCCAGGCAGCTCGTCAATGTCAGTGCTGGGGGTGAGTCAGGTGACCTCCGATCAGCTTTTTCCAAATGACTCATCCTTTAACACCAGTGCTTATTTTCAGGACTTCTGGATCCACTAAACTCTTCTGTATCTAAAAGCCTGTGGAACCTGTCTCTTTTAAAATAGAAATACAGAGAGTTGTGATGAGCAAGGAAAAGCCGGTATTGAAGGGATGCCTGGCACAGTTTTTCCTGGAGCATCCACGAGCCAGCAGTTACAGAGGCAAGAGAAGAGCACATTGGGGGTGCCAGGTGTTGGAGTGCCAGGGGAGGGGTGGCATGCACAGGGGCCCTCGTGATGGCACAGTTCAGCACTTTATAGTGGTGCTTAATGTATCAGTTCGTGGGATAAAGTTGTACTGCTGTGGCTTGTTCCCAAAGGTTCCTGGAAGCTGTACCTGGAAACCTGGTCCCCAACGTGGGGTTGAGGTGGTAGAATCTAAAAGGGGGTGCTAGTAGAAAGTGGCGAGGTCGTGGGGCTCTGCTCTCATGAATGTGTCAGTGCTGCCTCATATGCCTCATGGGACTGGATCGGTTCCCTGGAAATCAGTTGTTATAAAGTGATCCAGCTTCCTTCTCACCAGGGAATCTGTCTCTACACATGCCCACTTCATCCTTGAGCAGGACCATTACTATTTGGACTTTCCACTCCTCAGAGTCATTAGCCAAGTAAACCTCTTTGTTATGCATCGACAACATCTGCTGTTCTCTTAGAATAACACAAAACAGGTGACAATGGTGCCTGGAGGTGTGCGGAAGTGAGCGGCACTCACACAAATGAGTGCAGGTGTAACTCGGGTCTAAACTCTGGTTGCACCAGTGCCATTGTCCTGGTTTTGCAGTCGTGCTGTCGGTTGACGAGGCGCAAACTTCAGGGTGCCTGTGGGGGCCTCCCTGTACATCTCTTTACAACTTCCTACGAATCTACAGTGGTTTCAAAATTTAGATACTTAAAAGTAGAAAAGATTTTTAATAACAAGCTGGCATTTTCAGTACAGCTTATGGCTACTAAAATATGAATCTTTTTAACAAGGCTAAGGTTGGCGGGAGCTCCTGGTGTTGGGGAAACAGCACAGCCTCGCCCTCATTCCAGAGCCTCCGCTCAGTCAGTACCTTGCCTTTCTCAGGGAGCAGACTGTGGCCCGAGGCCTTCGAGGCCTTCCAGCAGGACGGAGACAGAGGCTGCCCCTTGTCTAGCAGCGATTATTACATATCTGTCACTGGCACTCAGATGTGTTGCCACTGTGAACGCTGGTTTTAGAGTCGATGTGACAGCAGCTACCCTTGTTTACCCGACCTCCTCTGGGGTTGGCCAGCGTGAGGAGAGAGCCAGACAAGCACAGAATGATTCAGGGCTGTGGGAAGGCTGCCAGACCCACGAAGGCTGTCAGAAGGCTGTCAGTCGCTGTTAATTTCCATGTTGAGCCCTGGGGCCGTCCCCGAGTTAGTCTGTGGTAGGCACCTGGTTTTGCAGAAGCTTAATAGGGAGTTCCCGGAAAACTTCATACACCAGGTGAGCAGGTCCACCGGCCTGATCATCCCTGTCCCCTTGCAGGACTTCACCCATCCTGACTTCTCTGGTCATCATTTCCTTGTTTTTCTACATAATTTTATCATCTGAGTAAGTTTTCATTCATTTCTTTTTTTTTTTTTTTTCTCATTTGATTTCAAATGTATTTAATATGAAAGCAAGAATTTGACTTTAACACTGGAACATTTCTCATGATTCTTGCTGATATTTTGAGTTTGAAGCAAACTCTAGTTAATATTTGAAAGGAAGACTTGATTTTTGTCTCTGGCGTGCCGTTACCAGATAGAACTTATAGGCCCTGTTGCCTGGGCTGCTCGGCCTCGAAGCTCAGGCCTGGGCACTATAGGCCTTCTCTATGCAGCCCCAGGGCTTCACAGGAAGTCTGGCTCCTCAGGAGCAGGGGAGGGTAACAGAGCTTTTAATTGCAGGATATGTTTTCATTCCATCTTCTATTTTTGTCTAACAAGGTCTCACATTTCCTCCAAACACTTTTAAAATCTCCAGGAAAATAAGCTACCCTCTCTTGGAACTGTGTTTTTCATGATCAGGTGTCTTGCTCAGTTGGGGATCCTTTAACAAGGTAGCACACTCTGTGACTTATAAACAACCAAAATTTATTTCTCACGGTTCTGGAGACTGAAAGTCTGAGAGATGCCAGCATGGCTGGGTTCTGCTGAGGAATGTCCTCTGGCTTCAGGCTGCCAGCATATCAGTATGTCCTCTCATGGCGCAGAGAGGGCTGGCTGGCCTTCTGGGGTCCCTTTCCTGAGAGCACGGATCCCATTCATGAGGGCTCCCCTTCATGATCTGATCACCGTCCAAAGGCCCCAACTCTGAATACTGTGACATTGGGGCTGAGGTCTCAACATGCCAATTTTGGGGCACAGACATTTGGTCCATAATAGGCTGTCATAAGCCAGGCGCCATCTTGAGTTGTTTACAGACCTTAACAGGCTTCTGTCAGTAAGCATTGTCACCGTGGAGTCTGGGAAGCCCTTCATGAGCAGTCCTCCTCGCTTGGGGCCTGGCTTCCGGCTCTTGTCACACCTTGATTTGTCTCGCTCTGTGTCCGGCCATCTGTTTGCCCAATAACTGTGGAATTGTGTCCACCCAAGGGAAAGCTCAAATGCCCAAGACCCATCTAAAGGAGATGAGTAAGCCCTGCCACCTGCCTTTACAGGGGTGAGTGCTTCATCCTCTGGGAAGGGGCCTAGGTTGAGGGCCTTGGGGACTGCTTGCACTCCTCAGAAGCAGCTTGCTTCCGTCACCGCAGTCTTCCTCACTTCCCTGCTCCAGCCTCGGCCTCTGAGGACAGTGTGGTGGGCTCTGCCTAAGTGTCGAAGTACTCCTGAAGGGGGGCCCACAGGAGCGGAAGGCCGCTTGCCTCCCATTGCTTGTTGCTGCCTGGACCTAGCAGCCTGGCAGAAGGCTGTGGGCAGTTGCTGGTGTCATAGACACTGTGGTCCCAACTGGTTAGTGTGGCTTAGCTTTGAGGTCGCGTGCAGCATTGCTGCAGGGGCTGCCTCTGCTTTGGCTGTTAAGAGAGCAAGTTTGGAGGAAGTGCAGTCAACTCCGAGGCCAGCTGGCTCTGACAGTTCAGTTAAGGTTTCTTTCTTTCTTTCTTCTGTTTTGTGATTCTGAGGATTGAACCCATGGCCTCACGTATGCCACGTAAGTGCTCCACCTCTGAGCCCCATCCCAGCTCTTTGAGACAGGGTCTGACTAGATTGCCCAGGCTGACCTTGAACTTGGGTCCTCCCACCTCAGCCACCTAGGTGGGTTAAAATTGTGTGCCATCGTGCCTGGCTACGATTCAGGATTTCAACCTGCATAAGTCCAGTTCTCTCCTCCCTGTTGTCACTTGCTCTTTGGGCAGTCTGGTTGGTTCTGCTTGGTTCCTCTGTGCAGGGTGAAGTAGTTGTGGGTGAAACTGTGAACCAGGAATGTTAGGGAGCTGCTGGTAGTGAATTGCCCCTCAAAAGTGGATGTCTGTGCCCCAAAATTGGCATAGGGTGGATGGCTCGCCCTGTGAGAGAAATCTCCGGAAAGACTCAGGTCGACCTTTACTAGGCTCTCAGGTGACACTTGGGGCTTGCTGGGCCTAAAGGTGACTCAAAGGAACTAAATAACAGAGTGCTCTGTTTTGTCTCCATAAGGTCAGGAATGCTGGAAGCAGGAGTAGACAGGATTATTTCTCAGGTGGTGGATCCAAAACTCAACCACATCTTCAGGCCACAGATTGAACGAGCGATTCATGAATTCCTGGCGGCCCAGAAAAAAGAAGCTGTGCCAGCACCTCCTCCTGACCCAGAGAGCCAGGACCTGCCTGCCCCGTCCCAGGACACTTCCTAAGGTCCGTATGCCATGAAGCCCAGGAGCAGGCACCCCCAGCTTGTAGGTATAGAAAAGGGACAGGCTGTGATGGGATCAGACTCCAGGTGTACTCAGAAGAGGGCTCTTGCGGGTGGGCCTCACCTCCTGCAAGGGGTCATCTTTCAATGCAGACTGGTTGGTAGCACCTTCCTGTGTCGACAGGTATGTGATTTTCTGTGCTACCAGAGCTAAGCGTTTAAGCTACAAATGGACACTTCTTTAGAAATGGGCTGGGATGGTTGGTGTGCGCAGGGAGAGTCGGGCAAGGGTCTGCTGAGGTTGCTTAGACCAGCCTCCTGGACACTAGTTCCCCGAGTCCACAGTACCTCCACCATAGTTACGTGTATTAAGTCCTGTCCCTCTCATATTAAGTCTGGAATTACACTTCATTTCAAAAATCCGCTGGAGATGCACAAATGGATGTTTTTGCAGGTTTGGAGAGACATTAGTAAATATGAACAGTGGACTTTTAGGGTATATCTTCTCATTCTGCCATTGGTGTTCTCTTGCCAAGATTCTTGAAGGTGTCTGTTGTTATTAATAGGTCAGGTAAGTGGGCACACTGACTGGGGCCATTAGATCACGGTGACCAAATGATGCCTGAGTGAAGGGCCGGCCAGCAGGACATCCCCCGGGTGGCACTGTCTCTGTACTTCACCAAGTGTAAAGCATTCATTTTAAGTCTTTCAAGTTCAATTGTAAATTCCTTTAGAAACACAAAATTAAGTGAATATATTCTCTTATCAAAGGGTAGAATTTTGATATTATCTTTTCCTTCTAGAATATTCCTGGCACCTTTTGAAAACTCCATTTAATTAATGGTGAAGAAATGGATCCCTGTTCCGAGAGAGCATGACTTCATCCGGCTGGGGGCTTCTGAACTCAAGATTTCTACCCTGACTGTGGGGCAGTGTCCAGATAGGACAGGAGCAAGCTTGGCAGTGGGAACTCTGTCTGTGGGTGCCCCTTCCTTGGGCTGCCACTGGCCTGTTTGTCCAGGGGTGTGGCACCCAGTACACACTACAGAGTATGAACACTACAGCCGCTGGGATGGTTCCCAGACAGCTTTATACTTGAACAAGGAGACTGCACATGGACTTTAGGGTTTGTGCTCTGGGATGACTAGAGGCTACCACGGAAGACCCTAACCAGTCCCAGAGGTAATTCAGAGAATAGGGACTGTAAAGCTTAGTGGGGCTTAGGCATCTGACAGCGCTCGTCCAATACCTTTCTCAAAGTTCCAGACTATGTGTACAAGCCCTTAGCATCAGATAGCCTTAAAGTTGGTTGTGACCTTCTTGTCTGTGACTCTTCTAGCCAGTTTCCTCCCCGTGTCAGAGGTAACAGAAGGTGGAAACTTAGAGTGAACAAGAAGGCCGAGACATCAGGCATAAGAAAAATGTTTGCAGGTTTCCTGTGCAGGGCTGCTTCCTGTCCTCCAAGGCTGGTGAGCCTTGGATGCGTTTGTTTTTTAGAAAAGTAAATTATCAGTAAATGGCGTTAAGTTTTGTAATAAAATCATTTGATACTCTGGTCTGTAGCCTCAACTGAGTGATGGACGCCAGTCTGTGGAGGGCCGCCTCTGTGCGTGACTGAGGCTTTAAGGCAGCAGAGGCTCAGTGGCTGTACCTTGGAGCAGCTCTGGCAGTGAGGTTGGGACGTCCAGTAGGTCAGGGCAGGTAGTGTCCTCCCTGGACCATTGCTGACCCTGGTCATTAGCTGAGGGCAGTACATTATGGCAGGGATTCTTGGGCTCAGGTGTGCAGAAGTGTCACTTGGGTATCTTGGGAACATGCTTGTTATGTTTCAGAAATTCTGGACAGGAACCCAAGTCTGTGCTTCTCGCAGCCTCCCAGGTGACACTGATGCTTCAGGGTTTGGGACACACTGTAGCAAATCTTAGCTGGAATCAAAGATTTCTTCAAAGAGTCCTTGGTTCTTGGTTGAGTCTGTTGCTAGATGTTGCTAACCTTGTGCAGGCACACACTGCGATCAGACCAGCCCCTGAGCATGCCAAGGGCACGCTCGGCCACGGAGCCGCACCCCAGCCCTCACTGATAAGTTTTAGCCAATTCAGTTGGTTCTATGTTAAAATGAATATTCCACTTTCACCTTTACCATAAGTGCCCCTAACTCAGGACTGTCCTGCCAGGAGTGCAGCCAGGTATCTCACGGCAACTTCCCCCCTTTTTAAGCAAGCACCCCCATGGCAGGGCAGGTGGTAACTTTTGAAGTACAGTCTGTTTCCCGCTCCCAGTGTGTGCCATTCCGTTTCCCACGCAAGCAGGTCACTGGCCTTTTCAGTCACAGGATTCAACAGTCAAAGTTGAATCAACAGCCCTGATGCCCAGAGAAGGGGTCCTCGGTCCCCTCTGTTGTCCTGATCGGTAAACGTGGAATAGCCAGTTTGTGGGTCCATGAGGCTTCCCCATGAGGGAGATGTCTGCACAGCAGCTCTGAGATGGGCCTCCGGCATCCTGCCTGTCCCACGCTGAGCTCAGCAAGCCAGGGAGCACAGAGAAGCTTCTGTTGGCCCGCCTCTGCTGCTCAGCTGGCATTTTGTATGTCTCGGGCATTCTTGGTGTGTCTTAGGTCTCTTGCTCTGCGTTTTCCTTTACCAAGGAAGGCTAGGCCAGGGGGTGAGAAGTGCCCTCGTTTTCACAGAACGTTGAAGGATATTGCCAGCTACCTATTTGTTGTTGTTTAATCACTGTGTCATATGCACCAGGAGTCGCCTAGGCTGTTTATTCCCTTTGGAAAAAAAATGTGGCAGAATGTTATCAGATTAAGGAAGTAACCATAGACAACCTGCCACATCTGTTGGGACGGAAGACTGAAGTCAGGCGTCCTGGGCTCTTAGCTGAGCCAAATCAAAAGCAGAAAAGGTGCCCATTTTTCCTGGACATACATACTCAAGTCGGCAGTGTCAAGGCTGGTCAAGACAGCCCCAGAAAGGGAAGGGACAAGAAAGCCAGCCTCTGCCTCCTGCAACTGGTCGCCAGCCAGGTCTGTGGGCCCTCATGCTTCGGGTGTTGGGTTAGTCGTGCAGAACCTGAGCCATCATGTGGTCAGAGATAAATAGAATGATGCCTCCTCGAGGCAGGCTAGGCTGCCAAAAATATTTTGCCCCTTAAATGTCCTTGCTGTCCCAATCCCTAAACAAGAAATGAGCGGTCATCACCGACTCAAGCCAGTTAGGCTTCTCTCCCTGTGGGTGGAAACCCACTGGCTTCTGCGGAGCCCCGGGCAGCACAGAGAAAGCTTAAAAGATAACAGAGTGTAGCATCCGGGCCCAGGCCACCTCTTCCTCAGGTGGGGTGGGAGCTCATCAGGGAGGGCGGAGTCAGCTGCGTGGGGAGCTGAGTTCTTGTCAGCATCTACACTGCTCCTGGAGGCCACTGTCCTGGGCGTGCTCCCCGTACCATCCCACCCCTGTGCCCGCCCCTCAGCCTGGAGCCTCATGTTTGGGACCACAGGGTGGCTTTCTCATTCCGCTCCTTGCCCATGAGGCAGAGCAGAGGCTCCCACGCGTCCTCAGTCACAGCACTGGGCTGAGGAAATGCTGACAGCTGGGACCGCGATGGCTCTGGACCTCAGCGCCAACAGCAGTGTCACCACAGCACTTGTGCTCCTCCCAGACCTGCCAGGCGCAGAGACTGGGGCCAGCAGGCCCTCCAGGCCATCCTCAGGCACGCTAGACGTCAGGGTCATTTTAGGAGTGTTTTCTGAAAGCTGGTGGTGGTGACTGGTAAGGAGGGTTAATTAGGAGACGCACTCAGCGTCCCCCCTGAAGCCGAGACTGCCTGCTGGTTTTCTGGTTTGCTTTGGTTCTCCCATGTCCCTTACCAGGACTGCAGTTGGACTTTCCTTAGTCGTGCCTGTTCATCACTCAACCTTGCAAGCTCTCAAAAGCCATGAGCAGTCTTTGAGATAATTTGCCCGCGCAGCTCCGGGCCTCGCTGGAACTCCGCAGAAGGCCTTCATTGGGTTGGAGCTGCCCAGGGCCTGGCCGACACCAGGCCTGACGCACTCTGAGGCTGGTGCTTGAGATGTGGTCTGAAAGACGTGTGGATGAGCCCTGGCAGGGGACCAGGCTGCCCTGAGGATGCCCCACAGGCAAGGAAGGCAGGCTGGAGAGCTGGCCCCGCCAGGCTTTCATTGGCACTGTTATGTGCACTGTGACCATCAGCTCATCCAAGCAGGAGCCAGGAGGTCAGCTTTTATGATCTTGTCACCGGGGCCAGGCAGGGCTCCAAGGCCACATGGCAGTAATCACCGCCTTGCCAGTCCTGCAGACTCCAGGCTCCAGCCATCCCTTGGCCATCCTCCCTGAAACACTGCACTCCCGAGCCTTTAAAAGAAAGACGTAGACGAGCGAGGTGCCCACGGCGTAGCACACATTTTCTTAGGTGTAAACTCATTTCCTTCTCATGACCCCATTAAGGAACCAGGCACAGCAGCCCACTCGCACAGCTCTTGTCCAGGAGTCAGGGTGGGTGGAGGCCAGTCAGGATGCAGCTGATGCAGCCCACAGTCTTGGGAACCTCTGATTCCCAAGTGGCAGTGTCTGGGGCCAGAGCCAGAGGAGGCCATGGTCTGTGTGCCACTGGATGTTTTATAAAGGAGAGCAGTGGATGAGGGTGATAGATTGTGGTCAGGGAAGCCCACTGTTGCTCTGGGAGGTGGCTTTCCTGTGTCAAGGTGGTTGTCTAGGAGAGCAGGAGGAGTCTGTGGGCCTCTCCTGGCCCAAGGACTGAGCATCGTGGCACCCTCGGCTCTCCTGCCAACTCACAGCGTGTTGGTCCAATCCTGGGCTACTGCTTGGGCTCGGGGACTGCATTAGCCATGATGATAATTGTGAAGGCTCAAAGAAGCACCCAAATCTCAACATCTGGCACCCAACATCAGAGTCCCCACTTGTCATGCAGGGCAGCTCTCCAGGTCGGTTTCCTCACACAGCTCAGGAGCCTTCTGCTTGCTACAATCTTAACCCAAGACCATTTCCCCAAGAGCACAGCTAGGGAAGGGGACACTTGACTGGCAAGTGATACACGTCACTTGCCCTCAGCCCATTGTCCAGAACTGAGCATGTGGCCTCACCTGACTGAAGCAGAACAGTGAAGAACAGTCCACTCGTGCCTGTGGACTGAGGAGGAGAACCAGGCATGGAGGGTGCTGGAAGTCCCCCTTGTCCTTCAGCCCCCAGTACAGCAAATGTTCCCCACGAACACGCTCCTCTACTGCGTGGAGGAGAATCCAGAGACCCCATCTAGCCGCCACCTCCGACTCGGCTCAGCGAGGCCACCCTAGGGCTGAGTGGCTTCCCCTCCGCGGCCCTGATGCGGGAGGTGTCTTGTCTGCTCCCTGCGCCACAGAGGAGTGTCAGAGAAGGAAAGAATGGTACACTGTGATGTCACAACACCTGTGATGTTCCAGAGGCTCCCCGGACAGCCAGCCGAAGGCCACTTAGCCAAGGCTCTGCAGGTGGCCCTTGTTCTAGAGGGTTCCACTTTTGGGGAGGAATTGACCTGTTGCATTGTTTTCTGTGGCCTCTAGCTTCAGGCTCTGCCAGGTTCCACCCTCTCCCTGTCTCCATCTTCCCCTTGGGCCAGGTCCAAGTGAGACACAGGACACCTGTTGTCCCCACAGGCATGCAGCTCCCAGTCCTCGGCGGAGGAGGCCCTCGCACAGACTCTGGGAAGGCTTGTGGGTTGCTATTCGTTTTGTTCTGATCAGACTGAGTTTCCGGAACATATCAGGGCTTTTGTCTGACGATCCAATCGCAGCATGAGCCAGAAACCACCCAGGGACCCTGTTCGGGACTCAGTTTTCAGATCCGTTGCGCATCTCTATGGCCTCAGTCTCATTCTTCTCAAGTCACATGCTCGCTTTTCCCGCATCCGCCGTGTTAGCTGGACAGTTTGTCGAGCCCGTGTCCTTTGGTGCATGAAGTGATAAGCAGGTGAGATTCGATTCCCACTGCGGCAGGAGTGGCTCTCCTCTGCTGTCCCTGGAGGACGTTCCCAGGGTGAGAGGACAGCAGTTCTGCCGCAGAGCTGTGAGGGCGGAGGTCCCCGGGTTATCACAGCAGTTTCTATGGTTTCTATTGCTCTTCGGGGCCCAAAGTCTGAAGAACCTGGACGCTGCACCTTCAGTGTCTGCTCGGGAACTGGGGAGCTCCCTTCTGCACACTTGTCTTTCTCACAGACGTCACTGAAGGCGACCAGCAGCAACAAGGACAAGCTCTTGACCTTGCCGTCTGTTTCTGCCACACAGCTCCTTTTGCTTATGTTGGTTCATTTGTGTCCTTGCAGCATCTACTGGCAGCCACCTGGTGACACTGGACTGCTTTGCCCATTAGTGGTCCTCAGCTTAGTGGTTACCTTTAGCTGATCCATCGGGTTCCCACTGACTGCTTTATTTAAATTACACTCTTTTTGAATGATTTTAGGTTTCACATGCAGTTTCTAAAAAATAGTGCTGAGAGAGCCCATCTGAACGCTGGCAATTACATGACGTTTTCCGTGGTAACAGTCTGTGAAAGGAGCGTGGAGTCTCACACCCGCGATGGTATCATTTGAGAATTTCCCGCCGTCTCTGTGAGCTTGCTGGGGCTATAGTTGAGCTTACTTTGGTTTTAAGGTGGTTTGGATTTCTTTTGTGTTCAATGGTGTGTCCACTCCACATATGCCTGCAGGGCACTTGCGAGGTGCCAGTGGTGCTCTGCCCTGGGCCTGCGGCAGAGGCCAAGGTAGACTGGCCCTCCCTTTGCCATGGGCACCTCTCACTGACTTCCCTGAGGGAGAGGGCATTGGCGCTTCAGATGTCAGGATGCCACAGAATAGACCAGCAGGTGGGCAGGGAGAAGCTGGTCGAGCTTGCCAGCGAAGGCAGGAGCACAAGGGAGGGCAGGAGCTGTCTGGACAGAACGCAGGGGTCTAACGCCGGGGGCAGAGGGGCTGGGGACTAGAGGGAAGGAGGGGACCATTTTGGGCCTCTCGTTACCACTCGAGTATTCAGCTCATGATTCCATTAACTGATTTATTGACATAGCTAGTGCTTATAATTGGGAGCATATCCAGAGGGAATAAACGGGTCTCACAGGATAAGTTTTCCCTGAAGTCCCTCCATCCCTCAGGCACCTACCTCAGAAGCAATCACCATTCCTATTCTGGTGCCTTTCTGTCCAGGGACAGCCTGAGTAGATAGCAGGTGAGATTTGAGTCCCCCCTGCAGGGATGGCTCTCCTCTGCTGTACCCCGAGGACGTTCCCAGGGTGAGAAGACAGCGGTTCTACTGCCCAGCTTTGAGGGGCGGAGGCCCCTGGAGGCTGAGAGTGGGAGCAACCTGTGGAGTTAGGAGTCTGGGATGCAGACAGAGAAGGGGGCTACCTGTTTGGAGAGGTACCCGTGTGCTTTCCCATATTCTGGGGTCGCACTGAGGACAGAGCCGTTGTCCTCACTGACAAATACGCACTTGCCTGAGGTCATTAGTGATAAGTGTCCAGGCTGAGAGTCCCAGCCAGGGATCACTCCAAAGCCTAGCTTTCCCTCCAGTTTAAAAAAAGGTAAAACACGTGTAACAGGATTTACCATCCTAACCAACCCTGAGCCCCCGGTTGGGGGCATTCAGTGCGGTCATGCGCTGCGCCTGGCGCCACCATCCACCTGCAGAACTTTCCTCTCCCACACTGACTTGCCTTCCTTCCCTCCCCAGCTCCAGCCCCCGCCCCCACTGCTCTGCCATCATGAGTTTGGCCCTTCTGGGTGCTGCAGGTAAGTGTTTGTCCTTTAGCTACTGGTTTATGTCACTCCAAGTGTCCTCAAGGGTGGATGTCATTACCCTGGGTACGTGTTTGATTGCAGGAATGGTGGGACCTTACTCTGTGTACAATTAGAGAAATGGAAAATTGTGCTCCATTTGTATACAATGAACCGAAGGGCACTCTGCTGTCATATGTGTCTATGTATAACTTAATAGAACAAATACATTAATTAATTTTACAATAAAAATAAAGTGTCCTCAAGGGCCACCATGCTGTGGCCTGAGCCAGTTTTCTCCCTTTTTTAAGGCTGAATAACATCTGCATGCGTCCACCGCATTTTGCGAAATCTGACTTTGAACCACATCCCCAAGTTAAGATGCCTGACTTGGTAGATTCCTAATGACTTTAAAAATGTTTTCCCTGTGAAACTTATTAGTAAAAATAACTCATTGACCATTTGAGAGCAGCTGACCCAGCGCCTCATCACCCCCAAGAGCTTCACGTAGGATTCCTGCCAACAAGGAATTATGCCCTGGGTAAAAGCACCTGGCCAGTGCCCTAGGGCACCCTTCCACCTCGCCCCAGACTGTGCTTCCGTTTGTCCAGCTGCCCCATTAGATGTTCTGTGGAGAGCATGTCCAGCTCAGGATCCTCAAGTGCGTTGGGCTCACCACACCTCTTTTGTCCCCTTTAATCTGGAGTGGTTCCAGGAACTTTTTTAGGCCACAAGCCAGATCTTCTTGTCTGATAAGGGCTTGTGATTCCACACCTTGCTGGGGGCAGTACCCAAGTGACAAGTGACACCGCGTCTTCTTGTCTTCTCGTTGTGTCTGACGGCAGGTGATCTCAGTGTGTCCCTGTGTCGACTCTGGTTCAGGGATGTCTGCAGGCAGTCCTCTTGGACCTTTGTGATTGGACAGAACTGCTGGGGTGGGTAGGGCTTTGTGAATCCCATGTTCATACCCAGCAGTGTCACTTGGTTGAGTCGAGCATCACGGAGAAGGTGGCCAGAGAGTATCTCTGTGATTCTGTCCTGCCGTGATGGCTGATTCCAGTATCCGGTGTCATTTTTTCTTTGGGGACTCAAATTGTCCCAGATTTTGCCAGTGGAAGCCTCTGTCCATCTGGCTTTGTGTCATTTTATTTCTCCACTTCCCTCCAAGCCCCTCCTCATAGGGGGGACAAGAAGACACAGGAGGCTCATCTCCCGCTTTCCCTGCCCCAGGCCTGGGATCCCCCATTTCTCCAAGGAGCCCTGATTCCCAGAACTGGTACCTAGGAACCACTGCTGGGTGCTGAGGCGCTGCCCCCGGGCATCTCAAGGGCATCCTAGCTGTCTTCCTTCCTTGTCAGCAGGGACTGGCAGTTTCCTGCCACCCTTGTCCCTTCCCCACCTGCTCTGGCTGTACCCTGCACTGGTCCTCTGCTCCCCTCCCCCCACCTTCAGGGACACACGACCCAACCTAGTGCTCAGTAGTTACAGCCACACCACATGGTGACATTTCAATCAGCAATGGGCCACGTATGTGACAGTCCTAGGATGACAGAGGAACTGGAAACTCCTGTTGCTTGGTGACATTGTGGCCCTCGCAGGTGGCACGGTGCACTCCTGTGCAGGCAGTGGTGATGGTGCAGACCAGCCGAGCTGCCTGTTGTGTCCAAGTGTGGTGACCCTGTTGCTGACCTGTGTGCTGCTGTTCTACATTCTTAGTTTAATGTCCCCTCCTTGGTTTTCGAGTCTTACCAACAGCAGCCATGTCCACCTTGTGCTCCCCGCGTCCCTGTTGAATCCCCTGCTCCTGTACTGACTGACTCTCCTGCCATCGGAGCCCTGGGAGCCGCAAGAGGACACCTGTGCCCAGAGCCAGCCTCTGGGAGGTGTTCAGAGAGGCGTGCGGTGGTTTTGGTGGTGTGGACATCATCAAGTGCTCTTGGGCACACAGACATGACGGCTTCTCTGGGCACTGTGTCCTCATGGGACCACAGTCCGTATGTGGTCTGCCATTGACCAAGCTGTGGCAGAGTGTGCCATCCCATTGTCACAGCACTGGAGTTGCCCGGGGTGGTGGCTGCAAAGACCTGATCCAGCTGGAGCCATGACTCAACTGTGACAGCCACGTGGGGCAGGGCCAGCTGACTTACAGGGCCACAGAGGAAGCAGCAAGGCCACTTCGGGACATTGGGCACAGCAGGACACAAGCCCTGGAGCAGGCCACTGTTGGCTTTGCTTTCCTCCCTGCACGTCCACCCGGCCTGCACTGGTCCAGGTCCTCCTGGGGCACTCTGGTGCTGCCCAGGGCTCCCCCCCACACCCAGTAGGAGCCTGTGAGCGTGCCCACCAGACGCAGCCATTTGCGCAAGCTGTGGCAAGAGCAGAAACCATTCCTAGGTCAGGGGTCGGCCCTGAGCTAAGACGTCACTGTTTTCATGCCAAGCCCCGCGCCCCCTGGGCACTACTGGCTGGGGTCGCCATAAAGGAGTGTTGTGCTGCGTCACTTCGCCCTTCCTCGGGAAGGCTGTGCTGGGGGACATCATGGTTTGTGTGTACGATGGGCCCTTTTGGCCTGGAGACCATCTCTGTGCCTTGGCCCAGCTTCCCGACCCCCCACAAGTCCCCAGGGAAGATGTTGCCCAGTTGACACTGGTAAAGTTGTCCTGCGTTTTCTGCTGAGCCTTTGACCCCAAACTATAACAGCTCCAGGGAGACAGGCCGGAAAACAGGCACTGCGCTGGCCCACACCAGTCTGGGGTGACGTGACTCGGATCAAAGCCAGCTTTAGGAAGGCCCACTCCGCCACCTCCCTGAGCGAGAGGCCACGTCCTTGACTCGCCACTCCAGTGAGACCACAATCTCACCCCAGGGCGGAGAAATGGGGGAATTGGGGAGGTCCAGAGTGGACCCATGCTGATCCAGGAACCTTAGGTTGAGGAAGCCCCAGCTATGACAGCAGAGGGACCACAGGGCGTGGGTGGCCAGGACTACTCAGCAGGCCATGTTCTCTGCACGTGCCTCCTGAGCAGCAGAGAAGGCGGGGGAGGCTGGGCCTCCCTGAGGAGCAGAGCAAGCTCTGGGCCACTGGAGCCTGGAGGTGGTCAGCAAAAGGGCATGGCCGAGGACATGGGCCCGTGAAGGGGTGCTCCCTGGGGCCCAGCTGCGGCCTGGGGGAGGTCACGTCCCGCCGGACTCACCCTGTCTAGAGAAGGGGTGCTCCCCGGGCAGGGTCCCTAGGGAATGTCGGGAGGTAGAGAGGTGGGCGCAGGACGAGGCCCACCACAGACCCATCGAGGGTGGTTGGAGGGACCAGGAAGGTGAGGCCCACAGGGCCACAGGGCTGCCTGTAGGACGGCTTTTAGGAGCCCCTCACGGGCAATGAATGGACAGGGACCCACCCACTGTGAGCAGTGACGTCACATCCGTGGCAGGGTCACCTCCCTCGCCCTGCCCTCCCCTGCTGAAGCTTTCCTTGCTCCGTGGGCTCCAGGCCTGGCACTCCCACCTGGCCAGGCTCTAGGAATATGAGGGGGGTAGAGTTCCTGACAAGGACGGAGATGACCCAACTGGGGTCTTGAGGGGACAAGAATAGAGATGAACTGCCGGGCTCCTGAGGGGACATTTATTACTTTTAAAGGAATATTTCTGGAGATGAGTGAGTGCAGGGGACTCTAAGAACCTGTGTGCCCAGAAAACAAAAGACTAACTGGAACAGACGGGGAGAGGGAGGCGAGGGAGGGGGCCTGCCCCAGGAGGAGGAAGAGGCGAGACAGGAAGTGGGAGCCAGGGCCTGCCCAGAGGGAGAGCACAGCCACGAGCAGAGGCCAGGCCTGGAACCTCCTGGAAGAGACTGCCGTCGTCCCTGAGAAGCCCAGCATGACCACATCGGCCCCTCCTCGGTCTTGGTGGGCTCCGCTGTGGCCGAGCTCTCCAGAGGGCTGAGTCAAAACTCAGAGCTGCCACCTGCCGGGCGCTGTCCCAGGCCCTTCACCTGGATTGACTCCTCTCCTCCCTCAGGTGTGGACAGTGAGGCACATGGGAGAGAGGACAGAAGCTGCCCACGCCTCATGCATAGTGGGTGGCAGCCCGGGAGGCCCTAACTAAAGGACCCCTGCCCTGGGCCACACCCTGCAGAGGGGCCTGCCCTGTGCCCATCTGAATCCCATGCCTTCCTCCCAAATGGTTGTCAGGTAGGACCAGGATGACCCTGATCAAAACATACTGGAAGGAGTGTACGCAGGGGACCTTAGCTCAGGGACAAAGGACCCAGAGGGCCATGTCTCCCAGCCTGTGTGCTGGCATGTGGGCAGAGCCAGGCTGCAGCGCAGAGGAAGGTGGCCACGGGCTCTCCACAAGCAGACCTCAGAGAGTCCCCAGTAAGCGAGCTGCACCCTCAGGGACGGTCGCCGAGGTGCCTGGGAAGTTTGTTTCCTGGGGTCCAGACAGACGTGGGCAGTGCAGCATTTACTAGGTGGCCCGCCCCTCCGCAGTCAAACAGCCTCTGTATTCCATGGCTGGATCTTGTTTTTCCAAATTGCCTCCTACTTACAAGCCCCACCTAGAAGAACTTTTCCTCCATCACAGGGTGGAAAAATTCCTAGTGGCTTTGCGCCAGGGCTGGGACCTGGTCACACGTTCTAAGAGCCCTGTCACCCAACCAGGAGCTGCTGGGCATGTGCTGAAGGGTGTCCTTGAACACCTCCCTGGGGAGTCTGGGCACACCGCTCATGGCTGGCCACTCTTTGAGGGGAGAATACAGAGGAGCGATGTTCCTGGGACAGATTAATGGCTCTGGTTTTGTAACTCTTTGGCTTTGTTTTTGTTGTTTTTTTTTAACAATCTTCTTAGAGCAAAACCATGAGAACTTTTCCACCATAGAATTTATTATTTCAATATTCTGGGCCATGTCATTCAAAATTGGTGATGTCAGTTTGGGCCGTTTGGGGCAGTGACCTCAGGGGGTCCTACCCTGTATTCTAGATGTTAGTCTCTCATAAGATACAATGATTGGCCCAGCAGCTTGAGTGGCTGAGGCAGGAGGATTGCGGGTTTGAGATTAGCTTCAGCAACTTAGTGAGGCCCTAAGCAATTTAGGGAGACCATGTCTCAAAATAAAAAAATAAAAAAGGTTAGGGCTGTGGCTCAGTGGTAACAATGATATAAATCACCCTGGTTCAATCCCCAGTACTGGGGAGAAAAATGCACACAGACACACGTGTATTTTGTGTGTATATTTACGTATAAATAAAATATATGTATTCATGCTCTGTAAAATTTTTCTCCCATTCTGTGGACTGTCCTTACACTTCCTGATAGTCTTCCTTTGATGCCCAATATTTTTATCTTAATGACGTTCAGCTCATCTACTTTTTGTTTGTTGCTTGTACTGTTGATAGTACATCTGAAGTACCCATTGCCTGATCCAAAGTCACAGAGACTTCGCCTGTGTCGTCTTCTAAGGGCTTTATGCCGTTCACTCTTTCATCCAGGTTTGCGCATTCTGAAGGTCTTAATGTACGGTGTGAGGGAGGCTCCAGCACGCGGCTACCCAGCTGTCCTAGCACCCTTCGTTGAAGAAGTCATTCTCCCACTTTTAATTGTCTCAGCCCGTCAAACCCTGTAAAGCAAGAGGGTTTGTTCTGGAGGCTTGGATCTGCTCCACTGTCTTTATGAGGTCATCGCCTTGTCTTGATGGCTCTAGGTTTGCAGGTGAGTTTTTTAAACCAGAAATAGGATTCCTCCAGCTCGTTTTTTTTTCAGGATTGTCTTGGCTATTGAGATCCCCTGAATGTCGTGTGATTGAGGATCAGCTTGTCAGCTTCTCCAATGGAGCCACCTGGTGTTTGGAAGGAATTGTGTAGGATCTGGAGAGGGCCAGGGAAACCGCCATTGGTTTTAGTTTGCAAGGATAGAAAGGACCTCAGGCAGCATGGCAGGAAGATGTCCATTCCATAAGACACAAGCTGGCTGCGTCCGCCTTCCTAAGGACGCTGGGAGCTGAGGGGTGTGGACCATCCTCCGGCTCCTTCAAGTCCTTCCCTGGCTCAGGACTATCTTTAGAGGAGCTGCAGAGTTTAGTATTGATCTCACATCTCCTTTGCTCCCTCTTCCCCGCATCCTCCCTGCATCCTGCTCATCCCTCAGATGTGGCCCAAACCCAGGGCTTCAGGAACATCTGCTGAGACACAAGCTGCCTTCCTCCAACACTGGGGAACCTCTGACCCCTCCAACTCTTGGGCTTCGTCCAGCGACCTCGGATCTCTAGCCAAGATATTTGCACCAAATCCCCGCAAGGCTGCCTGGCGGTCACATCCCTCTCTAAGACCCTGGAGATTCACATCTACAGAAGGAATATTTTTTAAATATCGGCCACAGCTGACGCTGGCTTGTCTACAAGTGCAAATCACTCATCTAGAAAGAGCACAGGAGCCTCATGGAGATACCGCACACAAGAGAGCTGCATGTGGAACATGCTGAATTGCTCTAATGAAGAAAGGAGCAGCAATCTGGAATTTAGCAGCAGTTAGTTGCATGCCGGCTGGGGAAGGAAGAGGGTTTGTTTCTGGGGTTTATTTTTTTGTTTTCTTCATTGTTTGCCTTTTGGAGGGGGTGGGATGGTCCCTGAGAGAGAGAGGGACCAGAAGGAAAAAGGAAGTCGAGGGAGTTTGGGGAGGAAGTGGCGCAGGGAGAGACTCCTCATGGCAGGAGGTCCCTTCCCACTGGGCCAGGACTTGGGGCAGAATGATTCACCTTGGGGAAGACACCCCTGGCCACTGCAGATCTTCAGGAAACATCTGCAAAGCCAGACAGCTGTGCGCTGCTGGTCTTTGAAAGGCCATCATTCAGTTGACATGGACAGAAGGAAAGAGATAGTCCCTGGGAGGCAGGACTGAGATGAGGCTCAGTGTGAACAGGAGGTTGGGGCTGCGGGGGCAGTAAAGTATAAGCCCCCGGGGACTCTATAGTGGCTGGGGGCTTGGGAAGGAGGACTCCAACCTGGGGAACTCGAGAGCATGCAAACTGAAGGCATCTGGGACCACACAGGTGTGCGCAGGCAGCTGCCCTCATCCCAGGCCAGCGACAGGGGCTCTGTGGGGGCCTGCCAGCCGTCAGCATCTAAGGCTCTGAGACAAGCAGAACTTCCTAGAGCAAGGACCCTGTGGCTTCCCTGCAGGGAAGCAGGGGCCATTTGTAGTCTGCAGAAGACCATCGCTGCCCATGTTCACTCCCAGTCCTGCCCTGTCCTTTCCCATCAGCTACCCCCGCTCCTGGGCCAACAGGAACTGCTCCCCACAGGACCAGTAAAATACAGGACACTCAGCTGAAGGTGACTTTCAGAGACACTGTGATTTTTTTAAATCTAGCATAAGTGTGTTCCATATGATCTTAGCAGAGTCCATGCAGTGTACTCAAACCAAAGTTTACTTTTGGTTTTTCAAAGATTCTAATGTAACCGGATGCCCTGTGTTTTCAGCTTAGTCTGGCAATCCTAGATAGGGACAACAAACAAGAAGGCAGATGTCTCCCCTACACAGGACAGAGCTCTGACAGCCCCAGGGCTGTGGGCTCCAGCCCTGTGACCATTAGCCGACTCCTGCCCAGCTGAAGAGCCCTGCACCCAGCACTGCAAATCCTCACCAGCAGAGGGCGCCCCCTGGGAGGGTCCACAGGGCACCTGGCAAACCCAAATAAGCATCCGGCCCAACTAACTCCAGGGCTCCAGGGAACCCTCTCCATATTAAGCTAAATCACCTTGAGGACACCTGGCACTGAAGGAGGGGATGGGGTGAGCCCAAGAGAGGGTGGCAAAACAGCCTGACAGGTGTTTCTTATATAGTGATTTATTTTTATTTTTAAAATTGTACCAATGAGGTAATCGGACCATTCAGAATTAAATGTGACATTGTCCCTCTGATGTCCCCACTGCACTTGCCTTCCCTGCAGTAACAGGATCATAATGTACTGTGATCATCCCAGAATTTCTATGTGCACATGTGTGCGTGTGTGTAAATAATTTGGGTTTGTTGACAAAATTCTTCCCACAAATGCCATCCCAGTATATAGATATATAAAGATAGTTGCTTTTTAAAATTCAATAACACTGGAGGACCACTCTGTGATGTTAATTTCATCTCATCTATGATATTCCGTCTCATTCTATGCTATTAACCTAATCTCATCTTCACAATGAGCCTGTGAATCTCCATTATGCAGACGGAGAAATTGCAGCACAGAGATGTTAACTGAATTGTCCAAGATATACAGCGAGTAAAATGAGGAAGCTGAGATGTGAGCGCAGGCCATCGGCTTTGGAGCACAGGTCTACCGTGCCTTGTTTTGTCCCTGCATCACAGTCTGGACTAGAGGTGGGGCGCAATGGGGTTTGACCTCCCTTTGTGGTGCACATTTGTTCTGTATCTTGTTTCCACGACTACAGAGGGTGTGGCAGTGAGGACCTATGAGGCAGAGGAGGCGGTTGGAAGTGCCATGACCTGGGGAAATGGGAGACAGACTCCTATGGGAGACACTGTGTCTGGGCAAAGAGGAGTTCACACAGGGCGCTGAGGAATCTTGTGGTTCAAGTGCCCCCCAAAGTCCACACGCTGGAACCTTAACCTGGCACAAGTGTTGCAGGCAAGCGGTCAGGAGGGCTTGCAGGTCTGGCTGCTCTTCCTCCAGTGCCCCTGTCTTCTGCCTGCCTTCCTGGCGATGCAGCAGAGGCCCCGCAGACGCCCTTGACCTTGGACTCCCAGCTCCAGAACTTCGAGAAGCAAGTCTCTGTTCCTATGAGGAAAGGGGTGTTCTCGGTGCTCGTGTACAGCGACAGAGTGGACCAAGACAAAGCAGGAATGGGAAGGTCTGCAGAGGAGATGACGGCGTTCGGCCCATGCTGGCTTTTCCACTTTGAAGGACATCCCTGTCCTGAAAGCCACAGGAGGGCAGTGTGTCAGTGGGCTCTAGTTTCTAAAACAATGGCACGGGTTCGGAGGTCAGAGGGTAAGAATGACAGAGCTCGCACTCAGGTAGATGCTCTCTCCCAGCCCTGCGCTGAGCTTGAAAGCATCTGTTCTGAAGAGACCTCAGTGGGCACGTTTGGTCCCTCTGGCACGGGTCTTATCGGGCGAGAACGAGTGGTACCACTGTCGCGTTGCCTGGTGATTACAGCCGGCTAAACCTGTGAACTGCAAACCAGAAGACGTTAGGGCTTATTATTTGTCATTCTGCTTATTCATGTAATTGTTGTGCTGCTTATTATTGGCATTGCTGATATTTTGAGCAGCTCTCCGCCTGCAGGGTGGTGACCGCCTGGCTGGCGCCCCAGGTCACTTCCCCAGCCCAGCGGCCTGGATCCCGCCCCTGGGCTGCGCCTGCGGGAGCCCGTCCCGGGAGCTCTGGACGGTGCCCGCTCTCTCCAGCAGGGGGCGCGCGCGGCCCCTCGTGCGCTCCGCGAGGCTCCCAGAGCCACCTCTGCAGGCTCTGCACCCCGACCCCCACCCGCCAGGGTGCAGGACCCCGCTGCGCAGTGAGGAGTCACTGGGACCTGGAATCCGACTCAGCGTCTGCATTTTTTTTCCCAAATAGTCAGCTGTTGTCTCAAGGATGATGTGGAAATGCACAAAACTCACTAATTAATTCCTGACTGGATCCAGGGAAGCAGAGTTAAACCGACCAGTGCGGACCCCCACCTCATGACCCTAAGGAGAGCTGGCCACCAGCAGACCCCAGGCTGGGCCAGATCTGGCTCCCAGATGGCCCTGTGCAGCCTGCTGGGTCCAAAAAGCTGAATTGGGAGAGTTTAAAATTGAGAGCTCTTTAAGATTGGGAGGGTCACATAAAATCCAGATTTTTGGTTTTTTTTATAAAATAGGTGAAATATAACCACATGCTCCCATGGCAACACCCCTTTTGAGCCCCAGGACAGTATATACTCCAGTCCCCACCTGGCCCTGTGGCCTCAGGGGGGCTCCTCACTGAGTTATGACACCTACCTGGCCCTGTGGACATCTGGCTTTGCCACTCGAAACCTTCAGGAAGACCTGAATTCACCAGAGGCCCTGACAATGAGCAGTTCCCATTAATCACATTTTCTGGTCAATTGCCATTTTAAAAAGTTTAAGGGGGAATTAAAACAAAAAAAAACCTTGCAGTTGCAAGGTGTTTTGGGAACAAACTGTTTAAGAATTATATAACTTGTCACCATGCCTCTGTGTCATCATTACAGCCACCGTGGAAGAGGAGGTGGACGCTGGCACTCGGGCCTGCTGCGGGGCCTCTCACAGCCGCCCATCTTCTGTGCCTCAGTCCTTTGTCTGTGAAGCGGGATGGTAGTGTCTTCGTGGAGGGCTTAGGCCAGCGGAGACGCACACGCTCAGCCCTCAGCAGAGCTCCGGCACACGGTACACACCCAGTGAGGGCCAACTGTGGTCACTAGTGATGACACATAGTAAGGCTGCATCTGCGCACGAGGCCCACGGTGCCCAAACTCAGGGGCGCAAGAGCAGAAGGCCTGCAGGCCTCAGATTCCCGGGCACCAGCCAGAGGTTCTGATTCAGAAGGTCCCAGTGCAGCCTGAGCACATGGGTTTTTAGCAAGTGCTCGGCTACAGCCGCCCCAGGACCAGGCTTTGAAAGGGCCGCTCCACGTCTAAAAGCAAAGGTCCCAACAGCACCGTGCTGCACACTCGCTCTGCCAGGCCCTCGGCACCAAGAACTAACGCGTAAAACAGTCCTAGCAAAGAAAGCTCATGCGAGCTGTGATCACCGCTGGAAAACGGAGAATAAACAGGAGAACTAACGCTGTGGAGAAGGACAGAGGGAGGAAGGAGTCAGGAGCCCCTGGAGGAGCCGTGGCGTCCCCCTCGTTGACCCTCTGCACAGCCCTGGAGAAGGTTGCCCGAGGAAACCTCTCTCAGGCCGAGGCTCCCGGGTCGCGTGTGAGGGAGGGAGGGAGGGAGGGAGGCCTGGGCCGGAGCGGTCCTCCTCCCCGGGGCCCAGCATCTCCCACACCATGTCCCTGAGAGCTGCAGCTGGTCTGCTTCGGCTGGCCCTTGATCTGTTGGTGGCCCAGTCCTGAGCACTCAACACAAGGTCACACTCCCTGCATCCAAGAGCAGAGTCTGCAACATATGACCCAGGTCACCGCCCAGGTGCAGGAGCCCCAGGGTAGGGAAGGACAGGACAGCAGGACAGCAGAGTCTGCCGGATGAACGTCCCAAAGGAGTGCCCTTGGGCAAGGGGTGCGTGGGGTCACAGCTGACCCAGACTCCCTGTCCATGACCTAACCCAGTCCGGCACCTCCAAGACCACTGAAGTTGCCCAAGTCACCCACAGATGGGCGTGCACCCAGGTTTTGGTGGGCGCTCCTCCTAGATGGCCTAGGCCATCTTCAGATGTCATGGGGAGCACGTGCCTCGGGCTGATGCGGCCAGCGTGTGCCAAGGATGGTCACTCCCGGGCAGTGAGGACCAGCTTAGGTATGGCATCAGGCAAGGCCTTCTGTGTGTGACAGAGAAGGGAAGGGCTGCCACTGGCTGGGGCTGACCTTCCCTTGGGGCTGCGTTCCATTCAGAGCTTCAAGATGTCCGAGACTCCGACTTTGATCTGGGCCTTCCTGAGAGCCAGGAAGGTGTCCTGTCAGGGAAGCCCTGAGCTGGGGCGTCACTTAGCAGCCCATGAGCTCACATTGGACCTCAAGCCTGAGACCTGTATCCACAGTCCCTTCTGCTGCCCAGCTCCAGTGTGAGCAGGGACCCTGCTGACCACTGGCCCAGAGAATACTGCAGGCACATGCAGCAGGCACTCAAAAGAGAGTTGGAACAGGGAAGTTTCTGAGCTGGGATGGACTGCCAGCTGTGAGAAGCAGGGCTTCTCGGGGGTGGCAGAGATGCCCGCAGGTGGTGGCCGCACTACTCCGGGTACACTGAAGTCAGTGGACTGTACACTTTGAACATGTGAATTATCAGGTGTATGAACAAGAACTCCAAAAAACTATTAAAAGTAGCAATGAGCCCGTGGGCTTCAGAGCATGCCACCTTGCCCCGACAACCGCCAGGTAACCCCAAGTACTAAGCATGTCACCAGGAATCTCGTCCCCACAGTGGCTCTGAGATGTGGGGATTACCCTCCCATGTTTTCAGAGGGGACCAGAGGTCCACAGAGGTGGCCGACTTGCTCAGGCTCATCTGGCAAACACAGTGGGGCTGGCTGGATTGCAACCCAAATGCCTGGGGCACTGTGCCATCTTATGTGGCATTAGGACAGCAGGTTGCACCCTGGCTGAGGCACAGGAAGAAGCCAGATGTATCCGTCAGCTTTCTATCACTATAACAAAATACCTGAAAAATCAGTTTATAACAAGAAAAGGTTCGTTTTGCTCCCAGTTTTGGGAATTTGGGTCCATGATTGTTTGGCCCCATAGCTCTGGGCCTGCGGCAGGGCCACACGTCCTGGCAGGATGAGAAGTTGCAGCAAAATCGCTCACATCGAGAGCCAGGGAACAAAGAGCAAGGAAGGGACCAGGCCCACCTTGCTGGGAACTGAGGACCTGAGGACCTGTCATGAGGGCCCACCAGCAAAGGCTCAGCACCTTCCTTGCACTCAAGTTCTGAACCCCAGAGCGCCTCAGCCCCAGGAAGGGAAGCTGTCGCCTGACCTCCCGCCCCTGGGCAAGCTGCTCTTGTGAGCCGGGACTCTGAGGTGTCATTCTGAAGTGGGGACCCTGCCCTGGTGAGTACCAGGTGTCCTGGGAGATGCTCTGTGGCCACCTGCGAGCTCTGCAGGAAGTCAGTCCCCTGTGCCTGCATTACACGGCTTGGACACCTCTTTATGTCACATGCAGTGGACTGGTGGTCCTGGCAGACCCTCATCACTGAGGAGCAGGGGCCCCCTGGGCGGGTGCACCGAGGACACCCTCGGCTCTGAGATGGCTTCTCCCAGAGTCTGCTGAGCCTGACCTTCCACCCCGACCCCCAGCTCGCTCTGTGCCCCCAGAGCTCTGGTTGAGGGTGTCCGAGGACTCGGGGCACCAAGGGACCTCCCGAGGCTTGTTTTAACAGTCATGCACCTGAGAGTTGATTTCCCTCCAATATTGTCTTCAAGATGCCTCCTCTGGGCCTGACTGCTGGAAGGCGGCTTCTCTGTATCTAAGAAGGCTGCTGCTCTCTCCCTGTCGTGTCCTAGAAGTCACTTCAGGTCCTCCTCAGGCAAGGTCAAGGGTACTTCTTCAGAGGAGAGCTGGGCCATGTATCCCTAAGCCTTTCCCCTTCCTCCTTTCAATACTCAGGAATGCATAAGAGAGAGCCGGAGCTCCAACAGCCGTCTTGGGTCACAAAGCAAACTAGGGGACAGAAGGAAGGCTGAGGGGTCGAAGCAGACACGGTGAAGAAAGCCTCAGGGACCGCAGAGCCTCTGCGCTGCCCTGGACTAGTAATGAACTGCGCCAAGGGCCGGGGGGTTAGCCAGCCCTTAGAGCTGGGACAAAGGCCCCCCGGGTGCCGGGGCTTGGCCAGCGCCTCTCTCGGGGCCGCTTCTAGCTGAGAGGCCTCTGCCTGGCTGTCCCTCCTCCCATGCTGTTGTCCAGGACAGCCAGCTTCTCGAGCTCTTGCTGGACTCCAGGGGCTGTGTGACTATGTGTAGGAGCAGCATGTGCCCCTGGGCCCTGCTTGGTGGCACCATCCCCCCCGTGGGTTTCCCCGTGTCTCTGAATACAGGGCTCAGGTGCCCGCGACCTCCAAGTAGCATGTCCAGGTACGGCCGTGCTGGCTGGTACATTTAAAGTGTCACCCTTGTGGCCTGGGTGTGGCTTGAGCATGTCCCGAGGCTTGGCATACCGGAAGCTCAGTTCCAGCGTGGTGACACTGAGAGGTGACAGGACCTACAAGGGGCGGGGCCTGTCGGGCCAGAGGTATCGGAGTCGCCACCCTCACGAGTGGACCTGTGTGACCTGGCAAAAGGGGCTCTGTCCCCTGGAGTCCTCAGTTCTCAGTAGATGGAGCGTTCCACCAGCAAGGACACTGACCTGCATGGTCTCCTGCACCCAGCTGCTCCCTGTCAGTCCCCACCACGCTGCGACACAGCCAAGCGGGACGTCAGACCTTCTGTCCACCAGACCTTGAGCCAAGCACACCTCTTTACTCTTTACAGGTGCCTGGTCTCTTGGCATTTTGCTACAGCAACACAAAGCAGAGGAAGACGCCACCCCGGGGGACACATCCACCCCAACCCCAAAGGGTACCTGTGCGCCTCCCGGCTGCTCCCTGTCACCCCCGACTCACAGTCAGATATGCACAGGTGGACCCAGGGAGCAAAGGGGCCAAGGCCCCACTCTAACCCCCAGGCCACTGCCTGTCCTGACCAGAGATGCCCATGACACATCTGTGTCAGACACTGAATGTCACTTCTGCACGCAGGTGTTTGATGTGACTGCTGGCTGGGGCTTCTGGGCACCTGGAGTCACGTCCCCTCCTGTCCCCTCCTGGTGTGGCCATGGGCTCCCAGTCCTCCCACTATGCTGTCCCCGTGTCCACCACCTCTTGTCCCCTCCTGGTGTGGCGATGGGCACCCAGTCCCCCCACTGTGCTGTCTGGCAGCCCCCCCCCCCATTTCTTTGCCGTACCATTTTCCCTTTGGCCCAGTGGTTCTCAGAGGGACCTTGGGGACAGTTTGGAAATCAGTGGAGCATTTTGGGTCCTCTGAATAATGGTGGGAACCAGGGTCCTGAGGGGTGGGTGGCCTTTTTGGTGACTGCTGTGAGCTTATTGAACTGTGGTGTAAGCACCGTCACACCCTGTCACACTCCGGGGACTTTCACAAAGTGAACACACGCCCGGCTTCAGTTTCCAGGCCCCAAACAAGAGTATCAGACCCCCAGATCCCTGGAGTGTCCCCGTGCAGCCACCAAGGCCCAGGGAAGGTGACGCCCACCCTCATCCCTCCCACGAGGAATTTCTTTGTCGTCTTTGGAGCTCCCGTAAGGAGTCCTGCGGTGGCCCTTGGGTCTGGCTGCTCTCACTGTCGCCCTGTGAGGGCCTCCAGCTGGATCACGGACAGGACTGTTGGCAGGAATAACAGTGCCACTGCGAAGAAGTTCCCCAGGTTGCCTCGTCTGACCGAAACAGCAGGAGAGTGCCTGGTGCTCTGCCTCTGCGCCAGCACTGGGTGGACCCGCATCCACTTACCAGGGAAAACATTCGGCCTTTGGTTTGGGGGAGTAGCTATTTCACTTCGCATGATTTTCTCTACTTCCATCCATCTAGCCGCGAACGCCATCATTTCATTCTTCTTTAAGGCTGAGTAATATTCCATTGTGTATACACCACGGTTTCTTTTCCATTCATCCACTGAAGGGCATCCAGGCTGGCTCCACAGTTTAGCTGTTGTGAATGGAGCTGCTATAACACTGATGTGGCTGTGTCCCTGTAGTATGCTGATTTTAAGTCCTTTGGGTGTAGACTGAGGAGAGGGACAGCTGGGTCAAAGGGTGGTTCCCTCCGGTGTTTTCTGAGGAATCTCCACACTGCTTTCCATGTTGGCCACATGATCACAGCACACATTCTTTAAAGGAGTCGGGGAACACATGCTTGGCACCTGTGGCCTCAAGAGGCAGTGATGTCTGCTGGTGTTTATCCAGCACTTTCTGGGCCAGATGCCTCCTGTGAGAGCTGCCCTCACCCCCAGGACTACAGAGGCCCCACAGATGAAGAAAGCAGGGCACAGAGAAGGCACTTAAACTGCCCTAGGCCACACAGCTGGCAAATGGCAAACCCAGGCAGTCCCATGCTCTCCCACTAAGTGATGGCTGCTTGGGAGAGAAACACAGAAGACACTACCCGGCGGGGACACCTGAGAGTAGCCTGCGTCACTTCCCAAGAAGCAGCCACACACCCTTGGCTGGACGCCATTTCAGTGTTCACAGGGGCCTATTTTAAACAAGTTAATTCTAATATCCCAGCGTCCTACCTTGGGCAGGGCTTGTCCCATGGCCCTAGGGAAAGCGAGGTGATTTAATTTCCCCCACTCGCTCTGGGGAGGGCCGCGTGCCCTGGAATCCATGCTGATATTTACCCCAAAGGTCCAAGCCCCGGGCGACAAGGAGCACAGGACGTGGACAACACCCTGCCCCAGGCCCCTGGTGCTCGCAGATGCTTGACCCAGCGCAGCGAGGACCCTCCAGCGCCCCTGCCGAGCTGTGTCAGCAAACCGGGGAGGTGAGAGCCTTTCAGCAGGGGATGGGAAGCCGCGGGCGGGGACCCTGGGCTCCTGCTTCCTGGCTGCGGCTCCCTGAAGGGTCCCCAGGTCCGGACTCCCTTGAGGCCGCATGACCAGGGAGTCGGCTCTGCGGTATTGAGGGGCGGTGTGGGCCACCCTGGGACACTCAGGGCTCAGGCCAGCCCTGCGCCTGTCCTCGTGTTCGGCACACAGGACCAGTGGAGCCACCCCAGGGAGCCTGCCCAGGAGCCCCTGCAGAGCCACTCCTGGCCACCGTGCGTCCTCCTGCCTCCCCTTTCCCCTTGTGGCGGCCCAGCCCAGCATCTCCTGGCAGCACCAAGGGAAGGCTTGGTAAGCCTGCTCTGTCACTTCCAGGGACATTTGCATCAAGAATTCAGGCTCCATTCAGTGCCCGGAACAGAGAAGAATCGGTCATTTAAATATCACGGCATTTGATGGACAATTCTGGGGCCGAGTGGCTTCTCTGTGGAGGACAGCCAGCCCTCTGCGTCCACAGGGCGCATCTGCAGGCTCCACCGACCAGGGATCCCAATGTTCTTCAAAAATAAGTGTCTGTGCTGGATGCTAGAGCTGTGTGTCTTCCCAGCTGTGTTTTACACAACCCAGATGACAACTGTTGAGGCAGACTACGTCGTATCAGGGTTGCCCGAGACCTGGAGGTGACCTGGAACCCACAGAGGATGCGTGTGCTGTTCCCTTGTATAGAAGGGACTGAGCACCCAGGATGCTGGGGCTTGCGCTCACGACGCCAGTGGGAAGCTGGGCACGGTGCAGGCACGTGGCCATCCTAATGGCTCTCTCCTCCGTGTGACTTATTGGGCCCCATGATCTGCCTCCTCCTGCTCTTGTCAAAACCCACTTTATCAGGATCACCCCAGGGGTCTTGCCATGGACCAGTCTCAGAGCAAGGCTCCTTGTTTGCCTCCCTATCAGACACCCCCGGTCCTTTTTGGATGTAGACGGAGCATAAATGAAACATCGGTCAGCAGGATTCTTCCTCAGGCTCCTTGTGCTGACTTCACGGCTCCTAAACTAATTACTGGTTGCTTTTTTCAGTGTCCCTCTGAACTGAGAGTCTTCAGTTGTTCTACGTTCACTTGGGAGCCTCTGGTCCCAGAAATTAAAGGTGACTGTCTTCCTGTAAGTCAGTGGCGGCTCAGCTAAGAAAACATTCCAGGCTTTCTACGTGTGGAGCCAGGGTGGCTGGTGACAGCCATGTCCCAGCCCCTCCATGTCGGAGCTGCAGGTGGCCTTGGGGGCAGGAAGCCTCTTCATGAGCCCATGTCCAGCCTAGATGACTTCTGTCTGGTGGCCCTGACCCCTGACGTCCTGGAGTGCTGGAAAACAAGTTGGGGCCAGAAGAGTCCTGGCGGGTTCATTGGCCAAGGTGAAACCCGACGCCTTGAACCCCCCCATCCTGAAGGAAGGCAGGCCCTCTCAAGATCCCCTTCGCAGCCCCACCTGCTCCAGGACACAGCGTGGGCACTGCAGGTGTGGCGGGGTCTGCCCAGGGGACACTGCCGCCTTTGGTCACTGATGACGAGAAACATGGTAACGAGCAGCTTTGACTGGCATGCACTGTCCCTGGGAAGGAGGGACCTGACCATCTTTATTCCACAGAGGAAAGGACTTTGCTAAGAGGGGCAGGTGCATTCCTTAGGGTGAGTGAGGGGTGAACCCCAGATCCACGGCCCTGGAGCCTCATTTCTAACACAGGCATCACCCTCCTGCCTGAGGTGCCCTGGACATCACTACCCAGGCTCCTGGCGCCTGCACCGGAGCTGCATGTGGCTGGGAGACCGACACGGAGAACGAGAGCGCGGCGGGCGAAAGGCAGGCTTTGGGCCCACGGGTCAGGTTCAAGTCCAGTTTTGAAGCTCACGAACCACCGCTGGGTGGGCGAGTTACCCAGCCTTTCACGTCCTGGTTTCCCTGTCTGTGGGGAAGAACAGGATCCCTTACGGGTGGCAGCGGTGATGGGGGGGATGAGTTCTGTGCACAGCACCCGAGTGTTTGCGCACTGAGGCTCCCGGCTCTGGACCCCCGTCTGCTCCTCCACCCCACCCTGCGCTCAGCAGCTCCGTGGGGGCATCAGATTCAGCACAGCCAAAGCTGAGCTCCTGGTCTCCTCTATGAAACCTGCTCTTGCAGCTCAACACCTGGCAACTTCCCCCTTCCGGTAGCTGAAGTCCAAGAACGTGAGTCGTGAAAGGACATTATCACCACCTGACTGTGCGTCTGCACGGAGACTTGGAAAGTGCCTCAGTAAATCACGAGGTGTCCTTCTTGGATGCCTGCGTTGTAAACGATAAATCCCTCAAGATCTGGGCTCTTTCGGAACTGTGTGTGGTGGCGATCCACTGGGGTTTTTGATTGGTGCCATCAAGATCTGGAATGTCCATCATGGTGGGTCCCACAGCCGAGTCATGGAACTGGGTGTGACCATAGTGATGACCATGGCTGCGCATTTTCCCCGTTGGCTTTTTCTTTAGGATGCGGTTCATCTGCTCAGGAGTGTTATACCCTGTGACCGTCATCAGGATATTTGCTAAGCCTTGCAAAAATCTGTAGGTCATTAATGCTCATCCTGTTCTGAAAAGCGGCCTAGGAAGTGTTGTTGTGATCTATGTTTCTCAAATAGGTCCTCTTTAAAGTCGCAAACAGATGTCTTTTAAAGAAAGATTCTGGAGTCCCCTGGGGACCTCTCTCCCTCAACCGCCTTTTAGCTTTGCCTTTAGAATCTATCCCGAGCCCAATCCTGGCACCCTCCAATGCTGCCACCTGTCCCAGCCAACACCACTGCCCCTGTGGGGCTGTCTGTTCAGCTCCTGCCCATGACCGCCCTCTGCAGTGGCCACGGCCACACGGGATGGCTCCCCATCCTGCCCAGAGGAAACGCCACGGTTCTTCAAGCACCGTCCCCCTCACACTCACGGTTCTCCCAATTTTCCTTCTAGAATCTTCGACCCTGTCCTTCCTCTCCTGAAAACCTTCCTGCTTGTCTGCCCCACATTCCCTACCTCCCGGGGTCTCTGCTCAGGCACCACCTCCTCCAAGTAGGTTTCCCTGACCATCCTGATAAAACTGGCCCCCGGCTGCCTTTGGGCTTCCAAGAACCAGGTTTCCCCATCCCCACCCGCCTCTGCTTCCTCCCAGGGGCCCTTGGAGGGGCCGTCCTCAGACCAGTGGCCAAGTGCTGGAGGAAAGCCCCCTATGATTCTTTCGCTCATACAGGAAACACGATGGTCTTAATGAAGACATTGTACAGGTTTTGCCGAATGGAACAAGATTGGTCCAAAGTGCTGTTGATCAAGTGGGGCTGGGAAAAGCATCTGGAAGGGACTTGCGACAACAAACCCTCCCTTCTGAAGTAGCACCCAGGATTACGTCGGAGACACAATCCAGGGCCTCCGTGAGTCTCGCTGTGACCATCACCACGGGAGTCTCCAAAGACGTGAGCCCACACAGGAAAATGAAGGCGGCCAAGCAACCGCTGGGGGCTGGACATTCATGAATGAGGAGCGGCTGCCGAGAAGCCCGCAGAGAAACCCTGACCACCTGGGCTCATACAGGAGAATGCCCAGAAAGCTCGGGAAACAGGCACCTCTGGAACTGGGAGCAAAATTGTGGTGAGAGAGGATGGAATAATGGCAGTTGACCTCAATCTGCTTAGGACCCTCCCTACTCCACACTAGGTGTCTGCCCTGGCCCACTGTGTTGAAGACCAACCACTGGGTCTTCCCAGGGAGATGAAACGTAGCAGCAACTCCCGGACACCTGACCAAGTTGAGACCAGGGACATCACTGGAACAGGAGGCTTGGTGACTGTGATGTTTGGAGTTGAGATACCATCCCATCCCTTCCCCCTGCTGTGCTCCTAGAATGCTGGCAGCCAGCTCACGGCCTTCCAGACAGGAGAGTGGGAGGCCATGTGAAAAGGCCTGAAGATAGGGCCTCCACCCCAAAGCTGACACAGCACAGCACCCTGAATGAAGCTCAAGGTTGAGAAGCTTCCCCCATTCAGACAACCATGGATGAACAGACATCTGAAGAAGGTCTCTACTATTAAAGTCAGAGAAAAGGTAAAACAAATAAGAGTGACTTGGAGGAAACAGAATTTACTTAAGCAGAAGAAAGATTCCCCAAATGATCTTCACTAACCTTTGAGAGATGAGAAAAGACATTGCACTCATGAAACAAGAACAGGATCCAATAAAACAAGTACACATACAAATCAAAAATACTTTATTGCTCAAACATGAAAATCGAAATTAAAACTTTTTTCAAATGATTGGAAGATAAAACCAAGGATAAATTTTCTAAAATGTTTCTGCAACTTCTGAGAGAATTTCCATTGACAGTGAACAGGTCCAGAGCCTTTCAGATTGGCAGGATATGGAGCCACTGAGAACCTGGCACTCAGGGTCACACCTGCCCCTGCCTCTGCCTGCTGTCAGGGCCTGTCCACCACAGAGCTGGGTAAAGCCCAGTGCCTGTGGCCACACTAGGTGGGGTTTGCCTGATCTGCTGTGTGGAAGGTGTTGTTGCTGATCTGCAAGTGGAGGCAGCAGCAGTGGGCGGTCTCCCCTAGGGTGGGGTTGTAGGACTTCTTGATCCCCTGCAGGGAACACACAGAGACACAAGTTGGAAGAACCAGGCAGGAAGGGGCTGTTGTGCAGTGCTGGGCCACTGGCCTGTTCGGGGTGGGGAGTGGACCAAGGGACAACATGGGTGGGCTGCCAGCATCTCTAGAAGTGTGGCCTGGTTTGCCACCAGCATCTGAGAGCACCTGCTTCTGCTTGTGGAACACTGCTCTTTGCCTGTGATTCACACTCTGGGGGGACGGCCTCAGGAGCATCCTGTCCACTTCTAGCTTAGAGGGGGCCTCGAAACCCAAACCAGGTCACAGGCATCCTGGACTTAGATACGACCCAGGCACAACCTGCTCCAACTGCTCCGCAGCAGGGGAGCTGCCTGGCCTGGCCTGGGGCTGTGTGTCTGTGTGGGTCTGGGTGGTCCCTCCTCTCCCGGGGCCTCAGTTTCTCCACTTGCTCTATGAGGAGGCGGAGCCAGACTTCCAGATGTGTGTGCCTGGCACCCAGGGCGCCTGGGGGGGCGGCCACGTGTGCAGAGCTGCCTGCCCTTCCCTCGCACCAACCCCTGGGCCCATCTGGTGAGGAGGAGACCTTCAGAAAGGCACAGAGACGGGTGGGGAGGTGATCAGGAGACAAGTCCAAGAAGTCCAAGTAAGAGGAAAGAACAGCCGAACCGGGGGAGGGAGACTGGCGAAGATAAAGAGAATGGCTCCCAAACTGAAGAACAAGACCTGCGGATTGGAAGATGACACGTTAATGATGAAACACCCCCATAAGCTCCATTATCAGGAGATTTCCAGATCACGGGGATAAAGGAAAGTTTCTGAAAGGCAGAAAGGAAAAATGAAACAGGTCCGCTGTGACCCATCAGGACTCAGACGGGATTCAGAATTCTCAGGAGCACAGGGAGGAAAACAAGGGAGCAAAGGAGGAATTCAGATTCCGAAAGGAAAGTGGTTTCCATGCAGAGTTTTATAGCCCAATTATCACCAGTGTGTAAGAGCAGAACAAAAATAAAGAAGATTGCAAATGCTAAAAGAAAAAGAAAGAAAGAAAAGAAAAGAAAGAGATGTTTGCCTTCTCCCTGCTGTTCCCCCGAAGCCACTGGAGGACGTGCGCTACCAAACAAAGGAGTAAGTTAAAGAGCAATTTTAAAAGATGTGCTGTTGCATTAGTTTCCTAGAACTGACATGACCAAGGACAGCAGTCCCAGCTTAGCCTTGGGGAGGGACCGGACCTCAGGATGCCTGGACGCAGACCCAACCTCAGCTCCGCCTGGGACCGCTGCTTATAAACCTTTTAATAAAGGTTTAAAAAAGTAAGACCTTTTTACTTCTCTGAAGCACTTCACAGCTTCTCCCTGGATTGCCCACATCGCCAGCAGCCCTCGCCTGCACCGTGGAGCATTGTGAAGTAAAACGAGGGCTGCTTCCACACACGCACTGGGACGCACTGGGACGCAGGGATGGGGACCTGATAACCAGACAGCAGGCCGCTCAGGTGCAGCTTAAAATGTACGGATTTCTTATTTCTGGACTAGTTTACCACGGGTCCCTAAAACTCTAGTAGTGAAGCTGATGATCTGGGGGGGGGAGTGGGCGGCTACCATGCTGAAAATGGGCTGTTTCAAAATGACAGAAATGTGTTGCTTCATAGCCCTGCAGGCGAGAAATCCAAAGTCCCGGTGGCTGTGGGCCACACTCTCCCCAAGCCCCAGGGCAGGGCCCTTCCTGGCTTCCTGCAGCTTCCTTCCGCTAGGCCCCAGAGTTTTTTGGCTGCGGGAGTATGCGCGTCTGTCCGTCCCGGGCCTCTTTCTTCTCATCTAGTGAAGATGCCAGTCACACTGGGCTAAGGCCCACCCTACAATTGTATGACCTCCTAATTACATCTGCCATGATCCCAGTTCCAAATAATGTCACATGCTGAGGTTCTGGGAAGGTCACGAATTCTTGGGAGAAAATATTTAACCCCGGACAACCCACAGAAACGGACGGTGGGAGAAAGTCTCAGAATAATGGTGCCGGCTTCACCCAGGCTCCCAACTGTGCCCAGGATAGAGGGCCCCCAGCCCAGGTGAGCAGGTTAGATGCTCTTGGATTTCTTCAGGAAGTTGGAAGGGAGTTTACAAGAACGGATATACTAAAGGAGGTTCAGGGGTGGGGCTAGGGATAAGGTAGAGAAGGCTAAGCAAGCAAATAAACCCAGCAACAGCAAAAGGCAAGTGTTAATCCCAGGAAAACAAAAGATCAGTTCATGGCACAGCTCCACCAGGCGAATGTAAATATATTAATAAACGATAAATACTTTCCAAGGCAAATCATAGTGCGCAAATATGGAGACAGGGTGGGGAAGTGCTAGCCTAGCCATGGACACATCCCTGTCCTGTCCCATCCTCTAATACCAAACCCAGAAGGTGCCCTTCCAGGACACACAGAGACAGGCAGTGCTGGGTGAGGCTCTGCAGGAGACCATGGGTGTCACCCACTGCACTGTGGGTGTCTGGGAATGATACGCCCCATCTAGCTGTGTCATGAAGCACACCATGGCCAGGCTCCAGGGGCAGTGCCAAGCACACTGATCCCAGCCACCGTCCCCTGCCTCGATGGACATGTCCCTCAGGGGACATGGGCATTTTTCATGGTCACAAGTGGAGTTTGGTGCTTATGGGGTCTGGGAGGCAGGGGCCAGAGATGTCGCTAAATACCCTGTGATGCCCGGGACACCCCACAGTGAAGAGTTATCTAGTCCATCATGTCCGGGGCGGGGGGGGGGGCAAGGGAAAGAGACCCCTGCCGACCAGACTGCTGGGGAAACCGACCTTAGCGTCCCAGAGCTAAGGAAGGATGGGAGGATGGCAGCCCTGGATGCTCTGGTCTGAAAGGCCCACACACCCTCTCCCGCTCAGCTCTTCACCAAGTGCATCTTGGTCCCCATCCCCTCAGAAGTGGGCTGGAGCACAGGCTGGAGGTGGTGGCATGTGAGTTTGCAGTGAGGTCCTGAAAGGCACTGTGCTTCTCTGCTCACCTGCTCCCTCTTCTGCCCAGGCTCTTGAGGAAGCGAGCAGCCATGTTGTAAGACACTCAAGCAGCCCGTGGAGGGGCGCATGTGGGGAGGTACAGCCTCCTGCCCACAGCCACGGGAGGGGGCCTCCAGTTGCCTGAAACCTGGGCCGAGACCTTGGACATCCTGAGTTAGAATCTCTCAGCTAAGGCATCCCAACATCCCTGGCTGGCAGAAACTGTGAGATAGCAAGGTTTCTTGTTTTAAATCAAAAGTTGGTATACAATTGGCCTTCTGTATCCCCAGGTCATGCATCTTTGGATTAAACCATCCTCAGGTGGAAACTATTGGAGAAAAGACTTGAGTGGGTATTGAACGTGTGCTGATTTTTTCTTGTCATTATTCCCTGAACGTTCAATATTGTATTGGGTGTTGTAAGTTATCTAAAGATGCACAAAGTTACATGGAAATACAATGTCGTTTTAGCTTAGGGACTTGGGCATCTGCAGATTTTGGTATCCTCCAGGATCCTGGGACAAGTCTCCTCATTCATACCATCCATACCAACAGGCAGAGAGAAAGAGATAAAAAAGCAGCAGTAGCAACCCCAAGACCCAAAGGGTACACCAGAAGGTGCAGTGTCAGTGGGTGGAGGAGGGACAGGTTAAAAAAATTCACACTAGAGTGGTGTGGGCCAGGCCGGCAGCACACACCTTCTTCCCGGCTGCCTGGACGGCAGAGGATGTCAAGTTTCAGGCCAGCTCACACGGCTTAGTGAGACCCTGTGTCAAACTAAGATTTAACAAAAGTGCTTGGGGGAGGCTGGGGAGGTAGTGTACCTGCACAAGGCCCGAGGTCGGTGGGAAGGCGGGAAGATCCAGCACGGAGGCTGCTGGTCCAAGCTCCCTACCACCCAGCGCACCATCCAGCGCACAGTGTTACATAGCCCAGAAAATATCTGGCCTGCAGATGAGAGCAGCTGACCGATGGGTATCAGAAAGGATGAGGCACCGGAGAAATCAGGATGGTGTCAGGAGTAGTAAGAGCCTGGCCTCCCACGCACAGCACCAGGGGACCACCAGAGGCTGCAGCCCGCGCCCCTGTGGCCCTGCCCAGCACTGCGTTTCCTGGGTGGCTCTAGGGGCCCAGTTAATACTTATTTATTGTGTCTGGTACTTCCCCACACACAATTAGGTATGATTATCCTCGGCCTTGAGGCTTCCAGGGTTGACGTGCCCCCCCCCCCACAGTCCCACAGAGATAGGACATGAACCCGGAGGAGGCCGACTTCAGAATCCTCGCTAATCCCACCGCGCCACACCACGTCTCTCGGTGGAACCCTTATTTACATTCCTCAGGATTGTTGGAATTCTCTGCCCTCGGTCTTCTCACTAAGAACTCTGCCAGGGCCCCTCTCCCGTCCTCTTTAAAAAGCATCCTTTAATTATGTTCATTGCTGAAATTATCCACATATTTTCCTGGGGGACTTGGGAAGCCTTGAGAGGGGTCGGATGCAGGATCGATGAACTTACAGCGTCTGTGAGACCCTTCCCCACCCTCCCCCCTCGGGGTCTGGACCTGGACGTCAGTTATCCTGCCTGGCAGCCTTCCTCCCTCCCTCTGCAGCCCCCCCCCCCCACGGAGCTGGCTGCAGAGCTGCATTCCCCTGCCCGGTCCCCCCGGGGGAATGCTGAGTCTCCGCTGACATTGACACCCATTACGGAGCTGTGCAGCTGTTCCCACGCAGCCTGCCTGAGGCCTTCCGGAAATTGCTTGCATTCACGCGCCCTCTACGTGGGCTGGCAGCCTCCTGAGGCCTAGCACCCCAGGACTCTGGCTGGGGGGTGAGTACAGACTGGCTTCTACTCTTTTTCCCTACACCCACCCCTGACTCCCTGAATGTCCAATAAATTAACCAAGAAAACAGGTCCTTCCATCCGCTATTTAGGATAAGCTGGGGTGGGGGTGGGGAGAGCTTACATCTTTTTTTTTTCTTTGTGGTCACAGATAACTATTCTCATCATATTACTTAGGTCTCATTTAGTTTAAGTGGCATAAATTCAATTCCAACTGCATTTGGCACAAAGGAGAGTGTAATAACAGGGTACTAGAATATCTCCAAGTAAGCTGAAGAAAGGGCATGGAAGCTGCCAGTCAGGGTCACCATGTAGAGTTGTGCAGGCTGCCCACTGCACAACCATAAGGGTCGCTTCTCATCACGTGGGGGGTCATATGAACGGCACTTCCCAGAACTATGCCAGGGCACAACATATCTAGCTATTCTCAATGTTTCTGCTCCAAGTTTCAGGGATAACTATAAGCAGGGACTCAAATGCCATCTCTGAAGCCAACTGATCTCTGAATACCGACTAAGTCCCTTCTCCTGAGGACTGAATGGCACAGAGCTGTCTGTGAATGATGGCTCTCCTACCATGCCAAGGAGGTCGTCTCTTGGGCCTGGTGTCAAAACTTCTAGGAAGGGCTCTGGTCAGCCTGTTTGAGCTTGGAGGAAATTCTTCCAATCACAAAGCTCCGTGTCTTGGGGGCTGACATTTGGCTTCGCCTGAGTCACTCCCACAATCCAAGATAGGAACTGGCCTCTGGACCCTCAAACTCTGAAGCTCTGCTGAAGCCCCAGAGCCTCTGGAGGCCTGTGAGTGACAGCAGGTGGGATGACTGGCTCCCAGCATGAATGAAGCCAGCCTCCTCCCCGACTTTCACTGGATGGAGCCTTGGGGGTTTGGGAAACACGGGAGCTATGTTCATATTTTGAATATCTGCAACATTATAACCTTTACACAGTCACACACAGGTGGCTCTTAAGCTCCGTGTCTTGAAGGCAAAGATGCCAATTCTCTTCCCAAATTCACTGCCCACTGACGCTTGGGAAGTGCCTCCTACAAGGGGCTTGAGAGGAGTTGCGCCCATCTCCCGGTGGTTGGTCACCTCCCTTGGGCCTCCCCCTCCTCCAGCAGGAATCAGGCAGTGCCCCTGCTGGCCCTCCAATCTGACCAGCTGCAGTAGGACTCTCCTCAGGTCTCTGGAATCCCCAACTTTTCACCCCAGTTCTAACAGGCACGTGACGTAGTCGTCTGAACATGGAAGCCAGACAGGTATTCTCTGGGTGTCATGAAACCAAGGGGTCACCCTGAACCCTCAGGGCAGGGGTCTGTGTGGAATGGGGGGAAACAAACACGGCTGCCACGTGCCCTAAATATTCTCAGACCATTAAATCCACACGTAAGGGAGGGCGTGCGTGACTATTAATGACCAAGTAAATAGTCATCAATTATGATGATGGCAATTATGCTTTTGAAATTAGCCTGGGAAAGGATGACCCAGGCAATTTTTTATTCCAGCTCAGGAAAAAATGGGACGCCAGCTGGGGCTAATAAGAGCTTTCATTAGAGCCGGGAGCTGCGGCCAGCACTGGGAAGAAAGCCCTCTCTGTCCTGTGGCCCTGCCCGCCCCGACATGGCTTCTGCTTTTTAACAAGAACTGAAAGGTGGCGAGACAGACAGTTCTCTCCTTGGCCCTGGTGAGCTGGCCTCTGGAAAGGCGGCGATTATTTTTGACGGCGCTGCCCAGGGAGTTTCCGTTGCCCCCGCTCTCCCCGCGTCTGGGTCCAGCCCGGGCCCTGAGTGCGTCGACCTGGTGGAGCCAGTTGGCGGTGGTGGATGACCGGGGGGCAGAGGGTCTGGGCAGGGCAGGACGTGCCAGGGCAGCTTGCAGCGCCCTGCTGGGAAGCGAGGAGGGAGGGAGACGCGCTTTTTGTACAAGGGCTGTGTGTGCTTCGCTGTGCTTCGGTCCCCTGGCAGCCCCTGCGGAGATGGCCACTATGTTTACCTGCCTGCACCCCCATCCCGAGTACTCACCAGGCCCAGCGGCTCCCCGCCCGCGCCCTTCCCGCGCCTGCACACCCTGGCCCTGGACAGCCTGCTGCACACCCTCCGCCCTGGGCAGCCGCCTGCACACCCTAGCCCTGGACAGCCTGCTGCACACCCTCCGCCCTGGGCAGCCGCCTGCACACCCTGGCCCTGGGCAGCCGCCTGCACACCCTGGCCCTGGGCAGCCGCCTGCACACCCTGGCCCTGGACAGCCTGCTGCACACCCTGGCCCTGGGCAGCCGCGCAAGCCGCGGGCTGAGCCTCCTGCTACAGAGAAAGTACAGAAGGCCTCTCGCTTAACCACCGGGTACCCCAGTCAGAGGGTTTAAGGGCCGATGGGAGTAAGGTCCCCTTCTCCCTCCTTTGAGATCAGGGACGAGGAGGCACACTACCTAAACATGGTTCCAAGTCCCGGCTAAACTCAGTGGCTTTCGGCCCGAGACGTTTGACACTGTCAGGGGGCAGGGTTGTCCCATCTGGGTGGGGCATGCGGAGGGCTTCTAGAGGATGGAGGATGCTGAGGATCACCCCACTATGAACTCGGCAAAGAACTGGCCCACCCAGAACGTCACCAGTGCATTGGTGGAGAAACCGTGTCGTGGTGAATGGCCCGGCAAGCACGGACGCAAAGGCCTGCCGGGAGACTGCAGAGCCGCGGACCTCCAAGGTCCTCCCACCCAGAACCCTGCGCCTGCGCCCTGAGTCCAGAAGGTGCTGGGCCCCGCCCCTGCTGCCACCGCCAGCCAATCAGATCATCGGCGGCTCCCGGAATTTATGCAAGAATTCTAGGCAAGGAGAGACCACTTCTGCCAGAGAAAGGCAGTTTCTCCTGAGCGAGTACAGAAGAGAGGAAGAGAAGGTGCTGCAAACCCAACTCCGGTGTATGGTCACCTCCCCGTCTGATAGGCTCTGATGTGGGTGCTCGTCCACTTATGATGGGGCCCAGTAAACCCACTGAAAATGCATTGACCCCACCTCGCCTACGGAACACCCCTCCTCAGCGACGGCTCACAGATCCTCCTGGCAACCCTAAATTCAAACCTGGGTTTCTACTGAAGGCATATTGTACCCCTATAAAGTCAAAAACATTGAAAGTGGGGCCACTGTAACATGGGGGCCAGCTGTCTACCCACATGGCTCAGCCGTGGCCTAGAGCTGGGAACCGTCCCTCAAACCCTGCTGTCCCCAACATTCACTTGGCAAAGACATAAAAGGCCTCATGTCAGGTGCTTCCTATAGTCTAATTCCATTCACCACCACAGGATGGCAAGAGCCTCACTCCCACTTTACTGATGAGAAAACTGAGGCTTGAGAAGGTAAGTGATTTGTGGACCAAGTCCACAGAGGAACTAGAGTTGGAAGTCAGGCTGACCTAAATAAATTTGGAGCCTTTTTGGAATCTGTATCTAACAAGGACATTGGAGACTCAGAAGGAACAAGACAGGACCAGAGGACATTGGCCAGGTGAACTGACTAGGGGCAGCAAGGCTAAGCTCTAAAAAAACCTGGCCACTGTGTTCTGGAAAGATCAGGCTGATGGCAGATAGTCCAGCGTCCTCACTGTGTCAGAGAAGCAGAGACAACAGGGACTCCACAAATGCCCCCGTGCTACAAGTGTAAGTTGCACCCCTTCAGTCTTTGACGAGGTCCAACAGAGTGATCTTGTAGAATTCATCAACTCAAAGCCAAGTGGTTGTACTATTGAAAGTGGAATTTATTTAGGTCCCACATAAATTCTAGAGACTTGGGTAGTGAAGACAAGGGACTATCATTTACTGAGTGCCACCTATGTGCCGGCCACTCTGCTACCCCTATACATAGCTGATTTCATTACCTCCTCAGCAGAATCCCATCAGGTCTTCCTAGCAGGGTTTGATGAACCAAGAAACTGAGCCTCAGAGAAGTTACCTAAATTGCCCAGCCAGAGACACAGCCAGTGACAGGGAGCCCTGGCACTTACCTATGCACAATGCCCGGCTGCCTGGTAAGACTGGTTGTTATCAAGGAGTATACAGCCATCACAGAGGCATGGCCCCATCAGAGGTACTACCAGAGATGATTCCCAGGGGGCCCCATAACTCTCCTCTGTAGCCCTGAGTGCAAAACCCTGGGGCACCCACCCAGTGAGCCGGATCAGAGAGGCAGACACTGGCTTTTCCAAAGCCCACACACCGAGACACTCTGGTCTCCATTTGGTGTCCTCAGGAGAAAGGCGCACTCTTTTGTTTTGTTTCTTCTGCACTGACCCACTCCAAGGTCAGGAAATTCTTCCATATAGACACCCTCAGGCCACCGCTTAAGCCAATTTCCTCCTCACTCATCCAGAGGAGAGATGAGGACCAGCTGGTGGCCACCATCTCAACAAATCTTTTGTAACCTGGAGACCTGTTACATAACCAGCCTCTGCAAGGGAAATCCTCCCAGTTCAACTTTTCCCAGAGATGTTTTATTCTCCACATTTCCTTTGCAAATTAGTCGACCGCTTTGTAAGTTCTCAGTGTTTCTCTGAGGATGCAGGACCATAGCCAGTGCAGGACAGGTATCTTCCATGAGTGCTGTCAGAGGGTGGCTTCCTAGTAAAGCCAACAGGAAGGACATGGTGAAGGAGTGAAAACCTGGAAGAGATCTGTGTTCAGATCCTCCTCCTCCTTTTCCTTTTCCACCAGTTGAACTAAGGCACATCAGCTGGGTTTGCAAGATAGTCACTTCTGTATCTCCAAAGTAGGAGGAATGAGCACCCCACAAGGTACAAAGAGGATAATATAAATGAAGTGCTTGATGCTCAGTGGGATGCTGTGCTGTTGGGCCCCTCCCCTCCCACTGCACAGTGTGGCTGCTTCACTACTTATATTTCTTTTGAATCAGATGAACACACCAAATCCCTGAACTTCCTTGCTGTTCCTGTCTTCATCCTGGAGAAATGAGCCCTCTGTCCTGGGTGCATTGGAATAAGACAGTTCATACCTCCTAGAAGTGTCTGGGAATGGGCCCCTACTTTGGATGGGTATAGGGTGGATGGCCTCTTGAAATCTCTTGTCAATTCCAAGATTCTATTTGTAAACTAGGTCAATTCATACTATCACCTCTGATCCATTTTCCACAAAGAAATCCAACCAGATTTTCCGTGGGGAGAGTGCAGGAGAGACGTTACCCTGGAGTACTGTTCCTCCATTCCTTAACAGACATGTCTGCCTCTGAAGTTCTCTCCCTCCCCCCGCACCTTCCTTGGTAGCCTTTCTCTGCCCCACAGCTACTCCATCTACTTTCTATTGATTCTCCTTCTCAATGCAGTTTTGCTCCCAAACATTTGAACCCCATTCAGGTCAACTAAGGCCATCTAACAGGACCTGTATTCCTACACAGGTAATATAGAAATCACCTACTCATCCGGCAGCATAGGTTCCAGGGTCTGACTCCACAAATGAAGGGACATGTGAGTGTGAATGCACTTCCTCTGTACACAGAATTATTTTCTGAGAAATTTCTATAAGACAATTTTCTCCAACTTCTCACTATCAATTTAATGATTTATGTTACAAACTACAAGAGCTTATATTTACCCCTTGTTAAAACTATGTTATGAAATACTTATATTTTCACATAATGATTTTTAAAAAATCCTTTCCTTATTACCTATTAATTTTATGATGTTCCTGCCTGGACCTTTACAGCATCTAATAGAGCTGGGCTGCAGCATCACAACTGGCCCATAGGTGGCGCCAGCCCACACATTTTTTTGATAAAGTCAGCTTGAGCTATATTTTAAGATCGAGGTTTCATGGTAGGTGAAATGAATCAGCTGCATACTTTTCTGCTTTGAGAAACTAAAACATCATTGAATAAACTCCCAGTAGAAGGGAGTAGCTGAACAAAGATCTTCACAGTGAATTTACAATGTGGATTTCTCAGAGAGATCCTTCCCCACAGCCCAGGAAGCCTCTTCTCAGTTAATCCTGCCAGGTTTTAGTCCGTGAGTCTTCTCAACTCTTCTTGGGTCACATGTCAGGGAAACCTCCAAGGGCAGTGGGACCCCAGGAGGCAATGCTTCTGTTACTGCTGAGCTGGACGTTGCCCACCAGTGCTGTCCAGGCAGGCCAACTCCTGGCTCCTTAAAAATCCTTCTTCACAGCTAGAGTTTTTAACACCAGTTGCAAAGCACCCTGGGGCAAATCAAAGGGAACTGGCATTGAGCAGCTCTCAGAAAACCATCTTAGCTACTGCACTGCGCCCCCCCCCAGGACTGGGACTGAAAGGAGGGTGGGCTTCCCCACCCTGGGCATCCAGGTGCAGCAGTGGGGCCCTCGTGAGTGGCAGGGCACAGTTAGCCGATGGCCATTTTTAGTATGTTTCAAAGAATGATCTCTTACTGTTACTGCATGGGACTTGGTTTTGGAACAAAATGACATGCTACAAAAATCCCTCTCCCACAAATTTCCTTTCGGCCCCATCTTCCCTTTCCCCACCTAGATTGGTATTTGATCTTCTTATCGCTACCAAATCTGTCAATCAAACCAGGGTAGCTTGTCAGAGAGGTCACGTCAGAGTTTCTGAAGAGAGGTCTGGTTTCCTAGTCCTGGAGCTCCAGGGCCCACTGGAGCTTTGGTGCTCTGTCCCTTCCTGTGGGCACAGAGGAAGCCCAGGGGAGAGCAGAGCTTTGGAGATGCACCCTACTCTGTCCCATCATCCCTCACTCATTTACTCAGCTGCTCTTACCTAGCCTGCTTGGTATCAGCCCTGTGGCTGTGAGCTGGGGACTCTGAGATGGTAACACATAGTTATTGTGTCTCAGTCGCCCCCAGCTGTGAAGCAAGCCACCTCAGCTTACCAGCCATTTTTTTTTTAATGTTCCTGTGTTTCTGGGATCAGATATTCAGACAAGCAGCTGCAGGGTTTGCAGGGACCTCGCTTGGGAAGACTCAAGCCCAGAGGTCACTTGCTGGCTGGAGAATGGAATCTTTTAAAGGTCTATGTTGGGAGACTTTTAAGATTAAGCCTGTTGGCTGGCCACCTGCACGTGGTCACTCCACATGGCTGACTTTCGCCCAGCACTGCAGCTTCAGAGTGGCTACATCCTTCACGTGCGTCTTTTTCTCTGTTGCTATAATAAAATACCTGAGACTGGGTAGTTTATAAAGAAAGAGTGGTATGCTGGCTCACAGGTCTAGAGGCTGAATCCAAGAACACTGTGCTGAGCCCTCGTGCTGCTTCCATCCATGGGAATGACAAGTGGGCATGTGGAAGAGATAAAGCACAGAAGCTGCCCTGCTCTCACAGAAACCAATTCCAGAGGAACAGACCTCATTCCTACAAGAAAGGCCCTGACCCCTCTTAACGACCTAATTGGCCCTTACAAGATCCACCCCCCAACACCACCTGATGGCAATCAAATTTCAACATGAGTTTCGGAAGGAACAGACCAAATCAAAACCCCAGGGGCTGGGGATGTGGCTCAAGCGGTAACGTGCTCGCCTGGCATGCGCGGGGCGCTGGGTTCGATCCTCAGCCACATAAAAATAAAATAAAGATGTTGTGTCCACCTAAAACTAAAAAATAAATATTAAAAAATTCTCTCTCTCTCTCTCTTTAAAAAACAAAACAAAACCCAGCGACACAGCGGCCCAGGACATGAGGGAGTGTCCCGGAACACAAGGGGGAGCCCCAGTGCCCTCTAGGACACAGCCTTGGATTTTACATAGAATTACATGCCAGTGGCCCAAGGCCGTGGAGAGCCCACATATACGCAAGGATGGGGACGCAGATACCACCTCTCCACAGAGGAAGAGTCCAGGTCACATTGTAGAAGGGCCTGTGTCCACTGGTCAGCATCTCAGCCTCCGCGGCTTCTCTTCCCATTCCCCAGTCCCTACACCTTAGGCACCCCACTTTTCCCAGTCTGTTTGCATCCCTGGCGAACTCTGCCCAGTCCCCAAGATGTGGTCACCAAAGCTTGTCAACAAGCTGTGCCGGCTGTCTCCAAGGCCTCACTGTACCCCGTCCTACCATCTGACTGCTCCTTGGGCCAACACTGACCGGGGACCGACTGGGCACCAGGCACTGCAGTGTCTTCCTGTTAGGACATCTGAAAACAGCGTTAATGCTGTGTGGCTGGGCCCTCTCACTTCGCGGAAGATTTCACCACATGCTCTGAGATCCAGTCCCAACTTCAGTCATTTGGAAAACGTCTTAATGACTTTTGCTGTGAGCTTGTACCACTTATGTTTTATTGGCTTTCTATCTCCTTAAAATTACTCATTTTCTTTACTCTCAATTTGTAGAATTTTATATCACTACCATTAAAAGAAAACTCTGATCCTTTGCCATAAATATAAGGCAACCTTAAAATTAAATTCTATTTTTAAACTTCCCTATGAAATTTTAGCTAACTACAGAAATCTGTGTCCACTCAACATAGGACCTCTTGGGCAGGAGGTGAACACGTCCCAGCTCCACACCAAGATGTGTTTATTGGGTGAAATCCACGTCATTAAAAAGAGAACAGTGTTCTTCCTGGGGGATGTCATAAAATTCAATGCCATCCTGTATACTGTCTGTAACCACCTCTGGTACCACTAGTGAGTCCCACCGAAATCAATCAGAATAGCTAGGTTCTGCGGCAGTAACAAAGAATCCTCAGATCTCGATAGCTTAAAACACAAAGGTTATTTCTCACCTGCATCTACTGTAGATTGGCAAGGTCCCAATTCATTCCTGTGGCTCAGAGTCCCAGGTTGATAAAGTGGCCACCATCTTCCGTGTCAGAAGGAAGGCACAGAATGCAGCAAATAGGCTCTGGCTTTTCCACCCAGCAGCGTCTGCTCACCACTTCTGCCGGTATTCCATGGCTAAGGGGAGTCCTAGGGCCGGTGGCGCTGACTTCACCTGGGCAGGAAGCAAACCCACCACATCCGGGAAGGAGACAGAGCTGGGACATTTGTGAACAGCCGTGTTCACTTCCACCCCTCCCTGAGCACCAAGAACACTGTGCCACGCTGCTGGGCTCCAGCCACTCCAGGTTGGCACTGCTACAATGCCCCCATTCCCAGGAACACCAGCCCCTCACCACCAGGCCCAGGGCTCCTGGCTTGGCCCCAGCTCTGCACCCAAGACCAGCAGTCCCTCTCCCTGCTTCCCCCTGCTCTCCCTGCTCCCTTGCTATAGGCTTAGCCGACCCCCCACTGTCACATGCCAACAGGTGCCAATGACACTCCTCCCTCCAGCCCTCCAACTGTGACGATGAACAAGGCCCCCCAGACACTGAACGTCCCTTGTAAGGGGAGGAAATCTCTCCCTCAGCTGAAAACCATCATTTACAGAAAGGACAAGAGAAATTAACCACAGAGCCCCGCGTGGCCCGTGGAGCTAACGGCAGAAGGTGCTGGAGGAATCCAGGCTCTCATGTCACCCCGGTGGTGACGTCCTGGGTGGTGCAGGGGGCCAGGAAGGGTGCTCGGGGGCATGACAGAGACTGGGTCTACGGGATGCTTCCCTAAAGAATGTGCTCTTAGAACAAACACTGCAACTACGTAGCTTCTGGGTCCATCTCGTGTTTGTTAACCTCTGATCAGCGCTGAGGACAGGAGGGCTTCCCTCCTGCTGGGGCTCTCCTGGGAGAAGGAGAGCGCGCTCACCACGGATGGCGGGCAGTTTACCATGTTAAGACGGAGGCGAGGCCAGGCTGGAGACTGTAAAACAGCCGTCTGTTTCTGAGGCGGAATAGTCTAGAACCCCAGCTCCTGCTCCAGGCTGCAGGCTGGAGGCTGCAGGGTAGGCCCAGTCCTGCGCTTCTGAAAACCTCGCAGGTTATCCTGGAGCTGAGAGTCCCTTGACAGCCTGGAAACCACCAAGTCGAGGCCCAGCCTCCCTGGTCCAGGGCGGGTGGAGGGACAGCTGTGGGGGCCGGGGAGTATCTCGCCAATTCAGTTTTCCCAGCACCAGCATGAACCTGGCACAGAGTAAGTGTTCCCTAAACACTCACCCTGCAAACCGAGTCCGCAGGAAGGTTGGAATAATAATGGCTTCCAGGCTTTTCTCTTGGATCACATTTTTTTAAAAAAAAAATATATCTCCCTGGAATTTGGGTACAACTTTCTTATGTCAGCCCCAGGATTTCTTGGAAGAAAGATGGTCATGGTGGGTAAGGGAGGTGGTGGAGGTGAGTCCTGCTCTTGCCACCAGGGGAACAAGTCCACCGAGCCCCAGTACCCGGACAAGACTTCCTCAGCTTCTTAGGGGCAAACAGACGGCGCTGCTTCTACGTCGGAGAGTCACTCTGCAGCAGTGCTTACTGAGCCAAGCACATTTCAAATCCACCTCCCTTCCTCAGCAGCTCCACATCTGGAACCTTCTCTGGAGGGACCCAGGGAGAGGGTCTCCCGCAGCACAGCTTGAGGTGGTGAAGCTGTGGACTAGACCACGTGTCTGTCAGTGGGACACAAGTGGATGTGACCAGAGTCACCCCTGTGACTGGACAGTCACAGCAGGGAGCCTCTGCCACACCTTGGCCTCAGGGGCCAGGGGAGGGTCAGTTGCTGGGGTCAGCGATAGCTGGAGCTAGAGGAGGAGGGCTGCCCCGGGCCACGTTGGGAAGTATAGGGCAGCAGGGCAGGGGCGGGAGGAGGGGAATGCCACCTGCCCGACAGCGTCAGCTGGAAGCCACGACAACCGGGCACTTCCATCTGTGGAGTCGGCCTCCTGGGCCCAGCAGGGTAAGAAAAAACCAGAACAGGGCCAGGGCCAGGGCCAGGGGAGGGAGGGCCAGGGGAGAGAGGGCCAGGGAGGGAGGCAGACCAGGACCACCAGAAGTGTGGTCGGCCCTTGTGCAAAGCTGCATGTCTGCAGATGCCCATGGAAACTTCTGGAGACACAGCCACCGCCACCCACCACGTCTTCAGGGCGTGGAAGGTGTTGGTGGGTGTGAGGGGCGAGGTGGGGGCCTCCTGCAGGTGGCACCCCGGGAACGCTGAGTGGGCAGAATACAAAGCGCCTTCAGGGGAGCTTTTGTGAGGTCACCACTCAGTCCAAGGCTTTCCTAGTGGCTGGGTGAGAAGCTGATTGACATGGAGAGACACGGAGAGACATGGAGGGACACGGAGGGACACGGAGAGACACGAAGAGACACGGAGGGACACGGAAGGACACGAAGAGACAAGGAGAGAGAGACACAGAGAGACATGGAGGGACACGGAGAGACATGGAGAGACACGGAGGGACACTGAGGGACATGGAGGGACACAGAGAGACACGGAGGGACACGGAGAGACACGGAGGGACACGGAGGGACACGGAGAGATATGGAGAGACACAAAGAGACACGGAGGGACACGGAAGGACACGAAGAGACAAGGAGAGAGAGACACAGAGAGACATGGAGGGACACGGAGAGACACAGAGGGACACGGAGGGACATGGAGAGACATGGAGAGACATGGAAAGATATGGAGAGACATGGAGAGAGAGACACGGAGAGACATGGAGAGACACAGAGAGACATGAAGAGACCCGGAGAGACACGGTCAGGCAGGAGGGTGATCCGTGGGAATAAACAGGGAAACTTAAACACAGTCACTGAATGTTTGGGGACGTCTTTTCTGCAGCCCAGGCACCGTCCCTGTGCCAGGCTCCCAGAGCTGAGTGGGGAACACGCAGAGGCAATGGCCTGGAGAGGGAGGGGCCCTGAGAAGGACCAGAGACCCCCACGCTGTGCTGCAGTACCAGGTGGGGCAGGGCCTGGGGCAGGGCGGCTGGACTCTGAGGGGCCTTGGAGTCTGGGAGGAGGGGAGGAAAGATCCTATGCTTTCAGAATCAGACAGACCGGGGCGCCCAGACCTGTCCCTCAGCTGTGGCTCTTGGCCAGTCTTCACCTCGTTATTTCTTATATCAGTAAGAGCAGAGGGACATCCCTGCCCCCCAGGGCGCTCCAGGGTTGGATGGGTGTTGCATCACCCCGGTACCTAACAGAGCCTCGGGGAGGCTCGGCATTACTGTCATGGCTGTGGGTGGTGGTGTCGGCCAAGCCCATGGTGGATGCCACCCCAGGTCCGGCTGCTCAACAGGGTCCCAGGGCAAGTGAGGTAAAGGCCCCAGGGCCCCTCTTGCTGGAGGCAGTTGAAGCTGTACGTTCTGTGGTCACACAGTGTCCCCCTCACCCAGCCAGCTATCTGACAGCCTGTAAACAGATGGCGGGTGGGGTGGCCGGTGAGATTGTGCAGATGGCACTGAGCTAATCCAGCCGCACTTTTGGGAAAACAAGTCAAAGGCAGGCTGTGCCAATGGGGGCCACGTACGCCTTGGTCTGTGACAGACAGCACACCCAGGGAGGCCTCCCAGGGAGTTGTGAGACGTACCAGACCTTGGCGTGCCCGGCCAAGAACTATCTCCACCCTGCATCTCCATGGCCCAGGGCCACGACACTGCTGACCGAGGGAGGTCACCCTGGCCGGGCTCGTAGCACAGACCAGGAAGCCCTCCCAGCCTGGCCTCCTGGACTCCCTCCTGAGCCCTTGCCCGGCTTCTTCACCTGTGTGCTGCCCACTTCCAGGGGCCCTGGGGCCACACCAGCCTGGAACACAGACATGGGAGCCCAGAGTTGCTTCCACCTGCTGTGGCTGGAAGGAAGGAGGATGAGGGGCCCTGCAGGGTCTGGGGGCCCCAGAATGGCTTGGGCCACCCTTGTGGCTGCCACCTGTCTTACCTCTTCCTCCAGATGCCAGCCTCAGCTGCTCCAGCCTGTGCCTTGAGCAAGCCGAGCTCTGCAACGACTGATGCCCTCTCTCCTTTGCCTGCATGAACCCTTCCCCCCTGCGAGGAGCTCAAGTGAATGCCGCATCCTCAGAAAGGGGTTTTTAAGTTAATAATTCCCTCCCTTGAGCTGCACAGCACTTGGCACAGACCTGTGCTCTAGCATGACCCGCGTTCTCCAATCATGTTCAAAGCTGCCCGTGACTCTAGAGCCTCACACACAGACACCGATTCTCTGCACCCTCCATTCTAAAACAGTGAAAGACGGTCGTGATTGCTGGAGGTTGGGAGGCAGGAGGACGGGGCAGGCAGGCTGGACTGGATCAGTGTGTGCTGTGTGCACGTATTGGTGTCTCTCTGCTTTCAATTAATAGGGCAATGAACACGTTAAGAAGAGTCGAGTCTAAAGCTTTGACTAGGAGGGTGGCCCCGTCCTGACTTTCACCATGATGTGGCTCGGCCACTCAGAGAAAGCCTAGGTTTGTACTGATACTAATGCTAAGATGGACACTCCTGTTAATGCCACGTGCCACTTTGTATTTTTTATTTGTATTATTTATTTATTTATGGTACTGAGGATTGATCCCAGGGGTGCTTAGTCACTGAGCCACATCCTTGCTCTTTTTAATATTTTATTTAGAGACAGGGTTTCATTGAGTTGCCTAGGACCTCACTAAATTGCTGAGTCTGGCTTTGAACTCTGGATTCTCAGCCTCCCAAGCTGCTGGGATTACAGGCATGCACCACCATGCCTAGTTCATGCACCACTTTTTAAAAAATATTCTTTTTTAAAATTTTTAAAATTTGTTTTAATTAGTTATACATAACAGTAGAATGCATTTATGCATCTTGATATATCATACATAGATATATCTCATTTTTCTGAGTGTACATGTTTCAGAATCATGTTGGTCATGCAGTCACATATATTCATACAGTAATAATGTCTGTGTCATTCTACTGTCTTTTTTATCCCCACATCCCCTTCTCTTCCCTCCCATCACTTCCCTCTACCTAATGTATGGTAACACTATTCTTCTCTACTGCCCCCCACCACCTTATTGTGAATTAGCATCTGCATATTAGAAAAAAAACATTCAGCCTTTGGTTTTGTGGGACTGTCTTATTTTGCATTGTATGATATTCTCCAACTCCAACCATTTACTGGCAAATGCCATAATTTTACTCTTCTTTAAAGCTAAGTAAGATTCTATTGACTATATACACCACATTTTCTTTACCCATTCATGTATTGAGGGACACCTGGGTTGGTTCCACAGTCTAGCTATTGTGAATTGAGCTGCTATAAACATTGATGTGGCTGTGTCACTGTAGTATGCTGATTTTAAGTCCTTTGGGTATAAACCAAGGAGTGGGATAGCTGGGTCAAATGGAGGTTCACACCACTTCTGATACCAATGAGAGAAACCTTTACATCCTCAGGAAGCTCGATGGCATTCATTGTACCCAAGACTGGCACTATTCCCCATGGGGAGCAACTATTATTCCCCTGATTTGTAGATAAGTCTGCAGGCCAGAGGAAAGGGGGCCTTCTCAGTCACCCAACTAGTCATGGCAAACCTGCCCCTCAAGGCCAGGTGTGGCCCTGGGGTGGCATCACCTCATGAGCACCCTGCTCTTGTGCTTTCTTTCTGGGCACCTGTGTTGGCCCAGCTGTGCCCACGGCTGACCTGCTGCACCCACCCATCCAGGGTTCCCCGCTGTGTGCTGAGCGTGGCTTCTCTGGGGGTCCAGTGTGCCGCCCACACCACGGTGCTCAAGGCTGGTGGCTGTCTGTCTGGAAAGCTTTGGTCTCCAGTGTCTCCCGAGTCACCTGGTCCTCCATGCAGATATGCCCAGCGATACCTAGGTCTTTCGGAGACTTCCCCAGCAGCCACTCGGGCCCCCCCAAGACCAGTCCCTCCCACTGAGCCCAGTGTGGAAGCACATCGCCAGCTGGGGGTGGGATTCCTTTCTTCCCCCCAATATATCCGTGTCTCCCCTTCGCAGCCCTGGTGACCCCTCCACTCTGTGTCCGTGAGTTCGATTTGTTCTTAGGTCCCATGTGTAAGGGGGTCATGCAGTGTCTGTCCTGGTTGATGTCCCTCAGCAGAATGTCCCCGGGGTTCATCCATGTTGCCACAGACGACAGGGTTTCCTTATTTCTGAGGCGGAAGAGCCTCCTGGTGTGTCCACTCCATTCCTTTATGCTCACCGCCATCCATGGACGCCCAGCTTGACCTCGGTCAGTAGTGGGCAATGAACCCAGGATGCAGACGTCTCCTCCGTGTGCTGAGTTCATTTCCTCTGGACGTGGGACCAGGCGCAGGGTCGCTGCGTCCTATGTGAGGTCTGTTTTGGTTTCCGGCTGTTTCCAGGCCTGTTCTGATTCACGTTCCCGTCAACAGCACCGGGTTCTTCTCTCCTCATCCTCTCCAACACTGGTTTCCTTTTCTTCTTCTTCTTCTTCTTTTTTTTTTTAATAAAAGCCATTTGCAGGTGTGAAATGATATCTCCTTATGGTTTTCATTTTCCTTTCCTTGGTGACCAATGACGTTGAGCATTTTTTCACCTACACGCCAGTATTTGTAGGTTGTCCTTTGAGAAGTGTCTGTCCGGGTCCTCGGCCCATTTCTAATGGGATTGTGTTCATGCCCTAGAGTTGTCTGAGTTCCTTGTGCATTTTGAACATAGCCCCTTATCACAGGGATGGTTTGCAGAGAGTCTGAGACTCTGAGGGTGACTCTGGGTCTGTCTGCCTGGGTCAAAGCCTTGCCGGTCTATCCTTGAAACCCGGGGCAAGCACACGTCTTCTGAGTTCACGTCTGTCCTCTGCACTCAGGGATGTTTACAGGACGGACTTCCCGGGGTGTGATGAAGACAAGACACAACGCGGAGAGCTTAGCACAGGTCCTCTAAGATCGTAAGTGCCATTAGAAGCCAACTGAGAGTAGTTTTTAAAAATGTCACCGAGCGGGTGTCTTCCCAGTGGGCTGGGTAGGAGGCCTAGACCCACACACAGATCCCACCAATGTGATGGGTCAGAGCCAAGGTGGAGAACACACATGGAGAGGCACCCACCCACGTGGGCATCAGCAAGGCCACCGAGGAGGTGGCACCAGCTGACACCCAAGAGTGGCACATGTCCCTTCAGAGTTGCCGTGCCCTGCTATCCTGGGTTATTCTGAAACTGTTTCTCACTGGGATCCACTTCTCTTCTCCCAGGAACCTGGAAATCCAGGCTGTAAGGCACCCACGTTTCCCTCCCTCCGTTTCCCTCTGCGAGCCACCCTGGGCCAGCGCTGTGTCACGGAGCATTATGGGACTCACACAAAGGACCCGTTGCTCCCTCGTGTTTAGAAGGAGGAGGCAGAGAGCACGCGATCCCTGAGCACCTGCCCATGCCCCTGCGTTTCAGCCATGCCCTGGCCCCTTGAGTTAACTGTGCCATCACTGCCAGGGACAGAGGGGAAACTAGGAGTCAGAGGGAAGTCCCCACGTCCACCTCGCCAGAGATGACAGGCGGGTCCATCCAGGTCCACCCAGCCCCAGCCTCCCAGACGCCAAACCCGTAGTCACATTGTGACGGGGTTTCAAAAGCAGAGGAGCAGCTTGCTGAGCCACCGAGGGGAAGCAGGCTGGCGAGGTCCCCGTGGGCGCTGTCCTCCAACTCGGTCCCCTCGTCCCTCCAATCATCTCTGATGTCCACCCTGGACAGCACACTGGCAGAGAGCTTCCCCCAGCCCAGCGGCCACTCTGTTTCCAGGTTCCACCCAAGGAGCGGAAGTCCTCGAGCTTCCCCTGGCTCCTCCTGCTCAGTCTGTCCACGGCCTGGACAGTGCTGAGCGCTGGCCATCCTGCCACACCTCTTGGCAGAGCCCCGGCCTTGGCCTTCCTGCTCACCCACCACCTGCCAAACCAGGGACGTGCCCCCGAAGGGCCCCCTGACCAGTCAGCCCCACCAGACCCAAGTCAACAGGCCTCCAGACCAAGGCTTAATTTAGAGCCACCGCCACCCCCCGCGTGCCACCATGTACCCTGGGGCTGTGTTTGTGGCTATCTTTTGGGCGCGGGCATCTCGGCCAGGGTTATTTTAATGCTGACTGACGGCTCTGTCTATTCCGGGAGCCTGTGCCCAGGTCCCAAGACCTCTGGAATGTGCTCCTGGGCCGTCCCCAGCACACAGGTCTTCTGGGTGGGAAGGAGCCTCTCTGTGTGACCTGCAGAGACCTGTCGAGGGAACTTGGGGTTCCCAGCCTCTGCGGACCCACATTTTGAATCAGTCAATCGATCAAAATAGACCATAGAAGGGGACCAAGGACAGACACATGCCACAACCAAGGATCCGAGACCTTCTGCAGATGAAGACGCCGACACAAGGGTCACGCGTGGTATGACTCCATCTGGATGAAATATCCAGAGACAGTCATGCAGACAGGAAGCAAATTGGTGGGCACCAGGGGCTGGACGTGGCCAATGGGGAGTGACAGCTCATCTAGTCCATTTTCTGTTGCTGTGACAGACTACCTGAGACTGCATAACTTATAGAGGAAAAGGTTATTTAGTTTATGATTCTGGAAGCTAGAAACCCAGGATCAGGTGGCCACATCTGGTGAGGGTTTCACGCTGCATCAGTAGAAGAATGGAAAGGCAAGTGGGTGTGTGTTGTGTGGGGAAGGAGCAGAACCCGGGCAACTTGCTCTACGAGAAGCCACTCTCGCGAGAACAAACCCCCTCTCGCCAGAAATGCCTTGATCCCTGTCAGCTCTGAAAGCCCCCCATCCCCCCACCTCCCAACACCATGGCAACCACAATCAAGCCCCGTGGTGAGTTTCGGAAGGGACGGACCGTATTCAAACCAAAACTCTGCTTAAAGGGTTCCAAGGTTCTCTTTAGGATCATGTTGTGCAACTTGGTACTGGTGGTGGTCTCGTGGCGGCTGAACTGTACTCTCTGCATGGTTCCTTTTCTGTTTTGTGAGTTTTGCTTCAATTTTAAAAAGTCCCCAAACCTCTGCAGAAAGGATTTGATGTGAATGTCCGTGATGCATCTGGGTATCGAGAGCTGTGGTAAGTACAGTAAGAGGTCCCAGTGGAAGGACAACAGGGCTTGGAAAGGCTACTGGATCCTGGGCACAGTCTGGGCCCAAGTTGAAAGCCTTCAGCTGTCATTTGGTTGAGCGGCTGCGAGTCCCTCAGACCCCCAGAGCTGAAGCGGAATGGAAGCCAGGAGTTCCTCCCCAATCCGCAGTGTGAAAAGAAATGGAATATGTTGGATGTTCAGAAGACGCTCCACTGAAGGTGGAAGAATCTTCTCCCAGAGGTCCCTGGAGTGTCCCTGTGGAGGGGCAGAGATGGGGGCTCTCACTGGTGTGGGCTCTTCTGCTGGGCTTCTGGCTCTGCACGCACCAAGGCTCAAACACCAGCTCAGTCTGCAAAGAAGCTCGCTGGGCAGATCCCCCACCTTCCTCTTCCAGGCACACGAAAGAGACGATCCCATTGAGAAAAGTGTGGGATCCACGGTTCCCGAAATAAACCGAAAATGTCACCGAGACAATATAGCAGGCACCTCCTGACCCACGTAGGCCCCAGGGACACAATGGTCAGCAAAGCACACCTTGTGAAGCTGACCTTTACAACACAGGATAGGCATTTTTAAAAAAATCACAAAAATGTAACTGCTAATGGGTTTATTAGGAAGAACAGGTGGAGGGAGTTCTGTGAGCAGTAACAGGATCGATCGTTGGAGGTGGTGACCAGCAGAAGGCTTCTCTAAGCTGTGACTTCCAAGGTGAGATGGAAGGAAGAGTTAGACCATCAGAGATGGGAACTCGCCCAGGCAGAGGAGGGGCCCAGAAGGTGCCCCGAGGTGGAGGAGGGCTGGTGTCTCTGCGGCAGAAAGTGACAGGGAAAGTGCAGGCACACAGGAAAGGGGTACAAGGAGCCCGAGCCGGGCAGACAGAGAGGGAAGAGAGCCCTGGGGCGGGGGCTGCACCTCTGCCCACTCCAGGGCCACCAGGATGGGTAGGAAGCCAGCCTGAAGGACTGAGGGAGGTTGAGATGTCCAGGTATCCATGCCTGGGTGCAGGAAGGAAAATTCCAGAATGAGCCAGGCCCCTGTCCTAGGCAATACTGGGCCGGAGAGCTCTCCCTCTCGCCTGGGGAGCCTCGCTGGCCGTATCTACGCATCGTAGGTGTGTGTACTCAAAGTGGTGTTGAATTTTCCTCAGTGTTTGCCTTCAATATCTACAGGATCTCTCCTCACTTCCCAGGAAATTTGGAGAGAATCGTTGGCTTCCATAGCAACTATCCATTGAGCCTTTGATTTGGATCCAACCCTCCAGACATCACAAGCATCATGTGCAGTAGGTGACATTAGCCACATCTTCAAGATGAGAAGCCCCAGGCTGAGAGAGTCTGAGTGTTTGCCATGGAGATGGGCTGAGAGGGACAGCTGGGTTTGAGCTCAGGTCATCTTGACCCTTCTAACTGCTGCTTTTTCAACTGTGGCTCCCTGACTGTCTTCTGGTGACCCTGGAGATGACCCAGGCATGCCTTCAAGGGCTCTCAATCTTGGGCCTAATCTGTACCTCCATCCAGCTGGGAGATCTTAAGAAATGCACTGAATTATCCTTTCCTTTTAAGAGAAAGGAGTTGTTTGATTTAGGGTTTTCAAAATGCATTCCTCAACACGTTAGTCCTCAAGATTCTCCACAAGAGAGGTCGAAGCCTCTGAGAAACCCGGCACACTTAGGCTCCCTCGGAGACTCGCATTGTGAGACCTGGCTGTGGAGGTCTGTTCAGCTCCCCTGGCCTGGCATTGCCCACCACCATGTGGCCATGGAGCATTTTGGTGTGCAGCTCCTGAGATGGTCCCAAAAACTGGTGTTCCAAGGCAGCCACAAAGCGGACTTGAACAGTTGAGCCCTGACTGCTGTCTTCCACATACCACACTGGGCTCTGGACAAAGTGAAAATGGTCAAGATAAATGGATTCTGCTCTCACAAAAATCCTCCTCTGGCGGGTGAGATAAACATGTCTACAAAGAATTGTAGTGTCCTGTGCCAAGTGCCTAGACTGGTGTGGGCCAAGGGTCAGGAACTGGTTGTATAAGGCAGGGCCGGAGAAGATGTCACAGTGGAGATCCAAGATGACCTGGGAGAAGGAGCAGTGCCTCCGGTGTGGGTGGGGAGCGTGGGGGACCAGGGAGGACCTTACAGAAGAGGTCATAGAGCAGGGCACTGAAGGACAAGCCAGAGAGGGGAGTGGAGGAAGGGATGATGAAAGTTTTGGAGCCAAGTGGAAGGCCTAGCCAAGGCACAGAATGTCCAAGAAACGGTGAGTAATTTGACAAAGCCGAATGGGAACCCAGGAAACAGGGCGATGAGAATCCGGTGCTGTCTGAGAGGACATCCTCCCCTAAGGGCTAGGGGTTCATGACCCAAGGACCCTTATCTTCTTTTTTCTTTTTATCTGTGACACATCTAGACTTCCTGATGTAGGTTTTTCTGACCACTCTGCTCTCTACACGGGGTCACTGGGCCAGGCTATAACCCAGAAAGAAGACTGTGGTCAGAAAGAAAATTCCATCCCTGAATTGTCTGCTCTGTATTTGTTCCTGTGTTTTTCCTGAGTTCCCAAAGGCCACCAGCCCTCTGCTTTTTAGATAGGAAACTTTAGGCCGCAAGTAATGGGAAATCCAGCTGAAATGACTTTAACAATTTTTCTTCCTATGGACAAGAAGGGCCCAGGAAGAGGTGGTCATGTTTTTATCGGGGGTTTCCCCAGGCCCCCTTAACACCCTCATGTCATGTATCGGCCACAAAGAAGTTCAGCCATCTGGTCAACCCAACTCCCACCTCAGCCTTCTCTTCTTACTTTCCTCCCATTACCACTGGGCTGGAGGTAGAAAGGGCTGGCCGTATAGTTCAGCCGCTCTGTGAAGACAGGACCACGTCTCTGTTTGTCCCTGTCTCGTTTTCAAGGTGGTGGCTATGGAGGATCTAGAAGGAGAGGGGGGGAAGTCCTAGAAAATGAAATCTACCAGACTATATCATGTCTCCATATGAATCTACATGAATTGTGAGTGTGTTCGCATGGATAATCATAGTGCACTAATCCAAATAGCAATATAATAACAGAAGGGGAATGGGGTAGATGGGGGAGAGAAGAGAGGGAAAGGGAGATACCAGAAAATGAGATGATCGAATCATGTTGTGTCATGTGTGAATGTGGCATAAAAAATCCCACTATTGTCTATAATTGTAATGTATCCATACAAAAAGATGGCGGCCATGTTGCACCCGTCCTGTGTCTAGGGGGAAACACAGAGGACGGAGCGAGTGCTCATCTTGCAAAGAGTCTCCTAAGCTCCACCCTGTCCCATCCTCCAGAACATGTCCTATCACCACCCCTTGTTGCAAGTGTGTCTGGAAAAGTGTGTACATCCCTGGGACCTGGGTTCAATGCTGTCCTGAACAAAATCAGGGTACTGTCTGTCAGCAGGGAGGGGACAGGGACCTGCATCCGTTAGGCACAGCATCTGCTGTCCCAGGCACTGCGCTTCTGTTTCCTTCTTGGGTGGAATTCTTGGTGGGGGGGGCCCCCACAGACAGAGGTCAGCCCCCGTAAAATGATTGCTTCTTGGACATTTCTGCAAACCACTCTGTTCCCTTAAGGTCAGTGCAAGAAGAATTTCACTGTTTAGATAATTTAAATGGACTCTGTGGGAATTTAAGGATTTTCTTAAGGACTCAGGAAAAAACGCACAAGTAATTATGTGCCTTAAACAACACACAGAAAACTCTGACCGGGGCTCTTGGAGGACGGGACAGCTGTGCAGAGGGGCACGCGGAGCTCTGCCTTGCAGCAGGAGCTGGACATGGACAGCATCTTGGGAATCGCTCATATTTCCCTTGGGGAGGGTTGGGAAGGGGAGACTTCTTGCTTCATTTGAGAAAAGGTTAAAGATTCTTAAAAAGAAGATTCAAAATAGATACACAGAGAATGAAGGCCCCTAAAGCCAGGAAGATGTGTCTTTCTTTGATGTTTTTGCCTGCTTCTTAAAATATTTCATAAAAGGAAGGCCCAGCTCCCTGCCCTTATGGTGACCTGCATCTGAGTCTGTAGGGTAAGACAACACTGGCTACCCTCAGCTGAGCGCTTGTCACGGGCCAGACGCCACACCAAGGGCTTCCATGGGATTAAGCCTCACAACTGCTCTGAAGAAAGAGAACAAGGGTCACCTGCACATGAGGACACGAGGCTCCAAGATCAAATGACCTTCCCTGGAGGCTCTCGTGTGAGGTGCCTCACCCCCACCTCACTGGGCTCCTCAGGCGGCTGCACCAGTCTGAGAGCGCGGAAGCCGCCCGGGGCAGTACTAAAAGCCTGGGAGTGGCCACCCTGTTGGAGTAGCCTGCCTTGAAGCTGGCACAGGTGCATGCCGGGGGCTGGCTCTGTGGGTACTGAGCTCCTGCCAGCTCTGACCTGCAGTGCCAGGGCTTTGGTCGGCTTATCTGTCTCCTACAGTCAGCAGATGGCATATGGAACGGGAACGAGGGGCAGTGAGCCACTGCCAGCCAGGCCTGTCGCTAGGCCTCTAGACAGCAACATCTGACACAAGAGCTGAGCAGAAAATCTAGAGGACCGTCCGCATCCTGGTCAGCCCTGCATTCTGGGGGATTTGGATCCTGGGCAAGGTTCCCACCTCCCTGGGCCTTATTTTCTCTTCTGTACAAGGGCGGCCCTGTCACAGGAATCTTGTGGATACGAAAAGGAACCCGCAGGAGCAGCTCAGCACGGCCCTCAGGCCCTGACCAACAGCACCTCCCGTCCGGTGGCTACTCGGGAGGGCAGAAGAAATCAGCCTCCTTTCATGGTGAAGAAAAGCAAGCTGGTTGGCCCAGGTGACACAGCTGGGAAGTGGCAGGGCCAGCATGGTCCCCGGGCTGAGCTGGCTATGCTCACGAGGCTGTGTGGCCTTTCAGTAGGCGTCCCCACAGGCCACAGCAATGGCAGAGCAGCGCCTGTCCTGCCAGGGAGGAGAGGCTCGCTCTTTTGAAGGCCAAAACCTCGAGGAACGGGGTCTGGGCCTGGCCGGCCTGGCCAAGGTGACCCTTCACAGGCTCCCTTTGTGCGCCCAGCAGCGAGCAGTCATAAACTCGCGTCCTCCGGAGATGGCGCCCGGCACTCCCTGTAACATCTCCTGAGGTGTCAGCACATCATAAACCATCCCTGCTTGGCCCGAGCAGCTGCTCCTAATTTTGTCAAAGGTTCAGAAACAACAAGACACGTGGGCCCGCCACTGAGGGTTCCGGCGCAGCTCCGGGGGCTCCCGGCCTCCAAGGCCTCGGCCCCCGGGAGTGGCCATTCAGAGCCGTTTTCCCAGGCCAGCTCCAACACTCTTCCAGAAACTTCTTCCAAGTGCTTCTGCCTACTTCACACGGGCCGAGAGTCCCCCCCCCGCCCTTGGGCACCAGAAAAGTACAGCGTGTATTAAACACAAATGCAATCAGTAGGGTACGGTGGGCAGAGTGGTTTCATGGGGAATTTTTCATGAGCACATTGAAGTCGATGAGCAGGGCACTCCTTCAGAGTGAGCTGCCAGGGTCCCCTGGGAGGGAGGCGTGGGGGCCGGACGTGGTCAGCCTAGCGCTTGGTGCTCCGGATGCTGACCCTCAAGTGGAGAGACAGTGTGTGTTCAGCCAGGTTCTGCGGTGAGCTTTATAAATCCCCAGTTGTGTGCACAAAGCAGAGAATTCTCTGCCACAGGATGAACTCTCTGCTGGCCCAGAATGGGCCTCCTCAATATGGAGTGCCCCTTCCTGGAAATCAGATGCCAGAAGAGCCAGTCCAGGGTCCAAGGGCTCAGTCCTACCCAGGATGTGGAGGAAAAAAGAACTCCAAGCTTGGCTCAGAGGAGCTGGGCCCAGGTGCCAGCATCCCCACTCTCTGGAACCTCAGCCAAGTCTCCTGCCTGCCTTGAACCTGATGCCCTCATTTAGAAAATGGATGGGGCCACTGTGAAGGTGCAGGCCCTTCCTATCTGCAGAGGACCATTTTCCAAGTGCCCAGTGGACAGGAGGTGAGTTAATGACTCGGTGTAACTGTAAGAGAAAGTAAGATTCTCACACCTGCACTTAGGATGCTCGTCGCCAGACTGGGCCTCACCGAGAGCCCTGGACAGATGTCCTCTGTGATTCTCTGAGTGAGGGGAGGGTGCCAGGCAGCATCACTGAAAGCCAGCACAGGCCCAGGTCAGTCTGCTGCTTACAACCTTCCAAGTCCTCACTGCACCCAGACTGAGCACAGCTCCTACCGTGGACTTGGAGAGACAGAGCTGAATATCAGTACTCCTCCCACTGAACCTGGGTGGGCTTGCGAGGTCTCGACCAGTGGGTATGACGCCTCGTGACTCCTGGCACTTCTGTCTGGTTGGCTGGGACACCTGCTCTTGGAGAAGACAGTCTGGCCTGAGTCCAGCATGCTGCAGAGGCCATGTGCAAGAGTTCAGGATGACATGGTCCCTGAGCACACTTTGACCCAGCTGAGCCACCAGGCCCAGCCCTGGGAATGAAGAACTCTTGGAGTGACCTGCCACACCCCAGCCACGCAGGTCATTCCCAGCTAAGGCCTAGGCCCAGGGGAGACAGACCAGCTGTCCCTTTCCAGATCTTTGACCCACAGAACCTTCAAGCCTAACAGTTGTGTTCCACACCACGAAGGCTTGGGGTGCTTGTTTGTAGCGATAGGTGACCAGCACACCCCTGCCTCAGTTTCACCCTTGCTCCCTGATTCCTGGCCAGTGCCACTCTCTGAGCTCTGACCACACCCAGCTCATCCCCACCTGGACCTTTGCATTTCTCATTTCCTCTTCCTGAGCACTCTTCAGTTTGGCTCACTTACCCCTTGTTTTGGCTTCTCTGGTGCCAGTGTCCCCTGCTCAGAGCCTCCCGTGGCCTCCTGTGGAAGGCGGCTCCCTGTGTTTCCTTACGGATCTTGTTACTGGTGAGCACGGTTGACTTCGCTGCTTGCTTTCTTAAATCCGCTGCCCACTGCCTGTCCTGCCACTCACAGATGCCCAATAAACATTCCCCTTTCCAGCCTCACTCCTGACCTGGGGTGACAGTGCCCATGAGAGCCTCTTCTGGACACCCGGGAGCCCCAACCTGGTGGGGGCAGGATGAAGGGAGGGAAAGTTGGGGAGGGGTTCAATCTGATGCCAACTGTTCTCCAGGCAGTTTGTCCTCAGAGCGTGACCCTGGACTGCAGAGTGTGACCCTGGACTGCAGCATCAGAATCCCCGGGGGGCTGTTGGAAATGCAGATGGCTGGCCTGTCCTTAGGTATGCCAAGTCACAACTCCTGACAATGAGCCCAGCGACTTGTTCCCATCAGCCCCTCTAAGAGGTTCTGATGGGATGTGTCTGAGGGCTTGGGGCAAAAGCAAGTCGTTGCCACCGTGTGTAGGGGACTGTGAATGGGGGGGGGGGGACGGGTGCTGGAGCCGCCCTGCACAACCCGTGCAGCCAGTGGGGTGCTCTCAGCTGCACATAACAGGCCACCCAAGGGAGGGGGCCGGGACAGCACAGACCCTCATGTCACCCTCCAGGAAGCCCAGGGGAGGCAGCACTGTTAGGGGTGTCTCCCACTATGCCACTGTCTTGGGTCTCCCCTGGTGTCAGGGCATCTTCCAGGGTCACAGATGCCCTTCTGGCCCTCCAACGCCTGTGGCTGGCCTGCCAGCACTCTGCCCTAGAAGAGAAGGAGTGCATCTGACACCCTGCCCTCCATGGGGCCACAGGAGAAGAGGAGGCAAAGAGGGGTCTTAGGGAGCACCCCACAGTGAGGAGCAAGGTATGGGGCCACCTGCCCAGGGCACCAGCCTGGAAGCCTGAGGTGAGAGGACTGAGGGACCCTGCTCCAGATGTAGGGAGGGACCTCTCCCTTCACCCCCACAGCCCAGGACTGGAGTTAGGGGGGCCTCTGCCAGGGCGAGGGGAAGGGAGGAGGATTTTTAGCAGGTTGAAAATAGGGCAAGCTCTGTGCAGCCTTCTATGAACTGGAGCTCAAGTTCCCTGAAAGCCTTCTCCGAAGGCTCCTGAGCCCAGAGGATTTACTGTTCCGGGGGTCTGTGTCAGCAGAGCCACCTGCTGCGCTCCCAAGGCCTGGAATGGCCCCGCCCAACAGCTGCCGGTGGCAGGCTCCCCCTCCCTCCCGCTGTGTCCTTCCTGGGCAGGGACAGGCAGCTGCCCAGCCTCCCAGCAGCCCCAGCAGCACCCCTCTTCTTGCTGCTCTGCATGGACAGCCCAAGGCCCAACCACACCTGCAGCCCGGCCACTGCCAGGTCTTCCCCTGCAGACTGCCTGCTCTCCCTGGCCTGTCACCAGGGCTCACAGAGAAGGGCCCGCACCATGACCCCACACGAGCAGCTTCCCACTCAGAAACCACACCTTTGAGGTGCCTCCTCCTGCAAGTCACCCTCCCGCCAGCCACCAAGAAGAGCAGCGAGGCCCTGGCCCTGTTCTGGGTGCCACGTCCATCCTGGTTCAGGCCTCGAGCTGGGCAGACCCTTTCTCTCTTAGTAAATCCCTCTTCAGACTTTGCAGAAGTGGCACGTGTCCACCTACTGAGTGACACATGTGAGTTTGGTACATAGGAAAATCCCACAAACACCTCCTCTCCCCTTCGCCTGCCCTCCTCCACGCCTCCAAATTTGGGGTGAACAGGGCAGAACCTGGGTTCGTCGGAAGATCGTAGAGCTGGCCCGTGCTTGGGTGAGTGGCTTAGGGTCTAGGAGCCTCCTTGTTAGTCCAGGGCCCCATGCTGTCCGCTCAGTCAATGGTACCGAAGCCATGACCGCAACAGGGGTAACAGCAAAACTCAAATCAGTTAAAAGTTATTCCAAAAGCACAAGGACTTTGCAGAATGAGAAAGAAGCTTTCTGCTACAGTTTGTCTGTGGTGAGTGAGGACTTTGGAATGCCTGACTGAGCCCAGGGAGGTGGGGGGCTGCAGATGATGGCGAGGCCCCTGGGTGCCTAGAACCAGCGTTCCCTCGAGCTCCCAGAGCTGCTGCATGGATTCCTGGGCCCTTCCCCCAGAAATTCCACCCCACTGGGCCTGGGATGTCAGAGGAATCTGCATTTTAATAAACCCCTCAGAGACTTTTGAAGCCACAGCCAGGTCTGGGGAGCTTGCGTGGAGATGCTGAGCCCGGCTGAATGCTGGTCACCCATGTTTTCCTCAATGAGCTTCACGGTTGAAAGTTTTACCCTTAGGTTCGTGGTCGTCTTGGTGGGCTGGTTTCTTTGCCTGTGCACACGGAACGCCCCAGCACCATCTGATGGGAAGTGCGCCCTCTCTCCCCTCACCTGGCACCTCTGCTGTAAATCAGCTGGGCACGTCCCTGTGTGTCTCCTTACAGACGCTCCCTTCTTGCGCTGACCTACTTCTTCCTCCTGCCGTCCACACCGCACGCCGATGTGTTAACAGAGTAGCTTTATAATAAGTCTTGAAGCCAGAAGACGTAGCTCTCCCAACTTGTTTTTTCTTTTCTAAGCATGTTCTGGCTACTCTGGGTTGTTTATATTTTCCTATCAGTTTTAGAATGGGCCTGTCCATTTCTGCACCAAGGCCTGTGAGATTTTGATTTTGCTTGGGTTGAATTAACCAATCAACTTGGGGATAAGAGACCTCTTAACAGCAGCGAGTCTCTCACCACAAACACATGGGACCTCTCCACAATGCAGCAGCTCAACCACACTCTCAGTCTACTTGCATGTCTTCAGTCACATTTATCCTTAAATAGTTCATATTTTTGAAGCTCCTGTAAATGGCACCCATATTTAAATTTCAGTGTCCTACCACTTATTGCTAATATATAGAAATATGATTGATTTTTCAAATACTGATACTACGTTTTGCAACTACACTAAACAGACTAAACCAGTCTGTTTGGCTATTTTGGGAAGATGCTTCAGGACATTCTACAGAGATGATCAAGGGAGGTTTCTTGCTTTCTAACCTGGATGCCCTTTGCTTCTTTTTCTTGCCAGGCCGTGTTGGCTAGACCCTCAGAACTATCTGGAATGGAAATGAGAGCCAACAGCTCTACTTGTTCCTGGTCTTGTGGGAAGGTGACAGCTGCTGTCATCCGGGGTGCTGTTGGTCGAGGGGGTCTCATACATTTCTTCACCTAGTTAAGGATGTTCCCTTTCTTAGAGATTAAGTTAGAATAAATGTTGGTGAAATACTCTCTGCGTCTGTTGAGATGCTTTTCCTTTCTCAGTCTGCGAATAGGCGAGTTACACTGGCTGATTCTCGAGTCAAACCACGTTTGCAGACCTAGGACGAGCCCACTTGGTGGTGATGTGCTTTATATCTAATAGGATTGAAATGGTGGGCATTTTAATGACTTTGGTTCATAAGGAATGATGCACTGATCCACATCCCCCACCCGCACATGTCTCCATCTGCTTTTAGAGCAATGTTTGCATCTCGGAATGAATTGGGAAGTGTTTCCTCTGTAATTTGTGTAGAACGGCACAATTCCTTGAACTCTGGTGGACTTAACCAGTGGCACCGTAGAGATGAAGTTTCCTTCATGGGAAGATTTTGAAACACGAGTTCCACTTCTCCAGTATGCAGAGGGCTGCTCGGATGGTCTGCGTCCCGGGAACGGGTTGTCTTGGTGTCCTCCAGGGAGTCTGTCCACCTCACCCTGCTGTTGGGCTTATTGGTGGGAATGGCTCCCGATGTCCCTTGTACAACATGCAGGACCACGGTGGCACCAGCCCTCTCCTTCCTCACCCTGGTGATTGGGATCCTCTCGCTCTGCTGCCTTATCTTTGGTTTTGTTGACTTTCTTCATCATTTTCCTGCTCTGGTCATTGTTATCTCCTCTGATATCAGGAGGCTGACTCATGGTGGGGTGGGGAGGGGGTGTGGGAGGAACAGATGGACTCTAGAGAGGGCAGAGGGGTGGGCGGAGAAGGGAGGGGGCAGGGGTTAGCGAGAACAGTGGAATGTGATGGACATCATCATCCAAAGTACAAGTATGGAGACACAAATTGGTGTCATCCTACTTTATATAAAAACAGAGATGTGAAAAATTGTGCTTTATATATGTAATGAGAATTGTGATGCATTCTGCTGTCCTGTATTTAAAAAATTAAAATCAATTAAATAACTAAAAAAAAGAAATTGCTTTACCTGCCCCCCAAGTTGCCGTCGGGCCGTCTTTTCATCTTTCTTCAGGTCAGAACACTTTAAAATGTTCTGTGTGGTTTCTTCTTTGACTCATGAGTTATTTAGCAATGTATTATTTAGTTCCTAAATATTTATGCTTTTTCCAGATATCTTACTGGTATTGACTCCTAATTTCTAATTCCATGTTTACCGTGGAATACACTCTGTGATTTCAGATTTCCAACGACCTATTCAGAGTTGGTTCCTGGCCCAGAATCAGGTCCATCTTGATAAATGTCCAACGTGCATGAAAACATCGAACATTCCAATGCTGGTGGTGGCAACAGGTCAAGTTGACCCACAGGGTTGCTCCCTTCTGTCGGTAAGTCTGAGGGTTTTGTGGTTGGGGTTGTTTTTGGTGGTGCTGGGATGGAACCCAGGGCTGTGCCCGCGAGGCAAGCCCTCTGCCCGCTGAGCCCTGTCCCAGCCCCCAGGATTAGTGTCGTGCCTACTAGACCCATCAATTGTAGAAAGCGGGGCTGGGAGCCTGACTTCATGGGTGGTCTGTCCACCGCTCCTTTCAGTCCCTTTGGTTTCTACCTGGTGTGTTTGTGACTCTGCCACTGCTTCCATGAATGACAGGAGCGTCATCCTCTGGCGTAACTGGCACTCCCGCTGTCAGGAAGTGGCCTGCTTCACCCTGGCCCATCTACGTGACCACTGCTGCGTGGGCTCGGGTCTCCTCCCCCTGGTGTCAGTGGGACGAGCCTGTCACTGACCTCTTGATCTTCTCCCGTCTGTCTGTACCCGTGGTGGGCGTCTGTGGACAGTGGACAGTTGCCCTTGAACGTGGCTCTCCAGACCATGGACACTGAACCCGTGTGGTTGGGTATTAGTAGTTCGGGTCCAAAGCGGTCATTTGATGTTTGTTTTATGTTTGTCCCTCTGCTCTCTTTCTGTTTTCTTTTCTTGCCTCCTTTTGAATTCAGGAGAATTTTTATGATTCTTTTTTTTTTTTTGTCCCTTTTATTGGTTTATTAGTTCTAACTTTTTTTAAATAATATTTTTGGTTATTTATGTTATGGTGAATCCGTCCCAGGCTACCTTCAAGTGGCACTATCCTGTTCATATCTAGAATGCGAACTTGCAAATACGTGCTCCCATCCTCCCCTCCTGGCCTCTGTGCTGTACGAGCACACATTTTACTTTTCCACGTGTTAGAAACCAAATAACTTGTTATTGCCTAAAATGCTCAATTATCTTTTTTTGTGTGTGTATGTGGTACCCGGCATTGAACCCAGCAAGCCTAGCCTCTGAGCTACATCCTCAGCCCCATTTATTTTCTCTGTTTTGAGACAGGGCCTCACTAAGTTGCTGAGGCTGGCCCTGAACTTGTGATCCACCGATCTCTGCCTCCCAAGCCACTGGGATTTCGGACATGCAGCACCATATCCAGCAACAATCATCTTCTAAAAAGGCTTAAATAATAGAAAAATAGTGATCGATTTTTTACATGCAGTTGTCACATCGGGTGCCCTTCAGTCCTTTGGGTTGATCTAGGTTCCCCTTGTATCATTTTACTGCTCAGACGACCCCCTTTAGCATTTTTTTTTTTAGAGAGAGAGAGAGAGAGAGAGAAAGAATTTTTTAATATTTATTTTTTAGTTTTCGGTGGACACAACATCTTTATTTTTATTTATGTGGTTCTGAGGATCGAACCCAGCGCCCCGCACATGCCTGTTGAGCGCGCTACCGCTTGAGCCACATCCCCAGCCCTGTGATCCTTCTTTTTCTTTCTGGTTGCTGTTTAAGTTTCTCGCTGATTTTAAGAGCTCCATTAAGTAGCTGAGTGTACTTTCCCTCATGTCTCTTGTACAGGGGTTCACTGAGGTCAGGTCTATGGGTTCAGAGTTTAGCAAACCTGAAAACAAACATTTTGTTTGAGTCAGGTTTGTGCTGCCGTGACCAAGACACATGACAACAGGAAGAACACAGAGGAGGCAAAGTTGGGTTGGACTTTCAGCTTTGAGGTTTGGTCCATAGCAGGCCAACCCCACAGCTCTGGGCCCAAGGTGAGGCAGAACATCATGGAGGGAGGGCCTGGCCAGGGAAGCAGCTCAGGACAAGGACACCAGGACACAGAGAGCTCCAGTCCCGGGAGCCTTCTTCCTCCGGCCACACCCTGCCTGCCTCAGATACAGCTCAGCTAATCCACCAGTGGAGTAACCCACAGATTGGATTACAAATCTCACAACCTAATATCTCACCTCTGAAAATCCTTGTGTTGTCTCATACATGATCTTTTGGGGCATGCCTCACATCTAAACCAAAGCCCCATTATTTCTCCCATGGTATTCTGTCTCTGCTTCTCTCTCAGAGGCTCCTACTCCAAGAGCTCTGAAGTTGCTCACGCTTCTCTGCTTCTCTGCCGCTGTTGATTTCTTTTCGGGCTCACTGTGCCTGTTTCACTTTGGACTGTTCTGTGGCTGTGCCTTCAAGTTCACTAATCTTTTCTCCTACAGTATCTAACCTGCCAATAATCCCATCCCACCTATCTTCCCACCTCATGGTCTGACTTACCTTTTGAAAGTCTCTGGCTCCTGCTGGAGAATAAACTCCAGGAGGATTAGTCAGGAGCCATCAGCAGCTACTGCCAGATAGCAGAGTTTCCCAGTATTCATGCCCCCAAGGCAGCAGTAAGCATTTACATCTCCTCCAGTTCCCGTAGGTGGGTCAGGAGCGTGCATGTAGCTTGGCTGTATGGATCTGGCTGGGGCCTCTTGTGAGTTTGCAGGGGCCATGGCTGGCCCCACAGTCCTCTCAGGGTCTGCCACGTGGGAGGCTTTGCTTCTAACCCAGCCCTCTCCTGGACAGCCAGGTGGTGCCTGCTGCTAGTCACATGCCTCAGATTCTTACTGTGGATCCCCTGCAGGGCTGCTGGAGGGGCCCAAACGTGGCAGCTGGCGTCCCCAGAGCAAGGCATAGGAGAGGCTTTGCCACACATCATCACTTCCGTGTTCTAGGTGTGGGGCTGGGACCAGGCGTGGGAGGAGACCATGCAGGAGCCTGAACACTTGGACATGAGGACCTTTGTGGGCAGACTTACAGGCAAGGTCGACAGCCAATGGCTGACTCACGACCACTGGAATACAGAGGTAGAGTACAAGGGAGAAAAAGGAATTTGGGAGGCAAGAATAACTCCAGGGTTTCTAGTCTGAACAACTGGAAGGGCAAAAGTGCATTGACTGAGGTGACAGGGACCATGGGAAGGGACATTGTGGAAACCAAGGATTCAGCCTTGACTGCATTAAGGAGCAATGTCAGGTGAACCGTTGGACATGGGAGCCCTGAGTCTAGGAGACAAACAATGGATCATGCTGAAGCTCTGAAGTGGCACCTGGATGGTGAGTGCAATTCCAACAGAGAAAAGGGTAGGTAGACAGAGAGGGACAGTCGGGGACGGGGCAGACGTCATGGGGCTGAGCACGCTGAGGTTCTGGGTGCTCACGACAGGAGCCATGCTGGTGTTGTGTGAAGACAAGAGCTGGCTGCAGCGGCTCCCAGAGAGCAGGGGGAGGCTTGAACTCTGTTCTGTTCAGGATCCAAGAAATGGGACAGACGCCCCCCGGGGAACGAGAGGTCAACAGTCGTTCACTGTAGGATGGAAGGAAAACATCATCCGCCAGCGCCCATGGGAATTGTCCATGTGTCTGTTTGATGTCACCAGGCTCGTGACCTCCCTGCTCCAGGCCTGTGCTGGGGCCTCTTCCTTTCCTTCTCCACCTTCCCTGCAGAATCCCCGGACTCTGATCTATGGCTCCATCCACTGTCCCTTGCTGTCCCTCTCTGCCTTCCCAGATTTCGATTGGGGTGGTGGCATCTGTGTGTATTTTATGGGTCAGTCACCCTCATGACTTAATGATCAGGTGCCACTTCTCCTCCACGTCTCTCCGCGCTGTGAATCGGGCTGTCAAGACCTCAACTTCTCAACTTTTGATTTCCCTCTTTCTCTTCCTCCTCTTCCTCCTTTGATTTGCTCTATCTGGTCCCAGGTAGAGTCCAACTGATTAAAAATACAACCTGTATGTCAACAAAACCACGTCCCTGTTATTCATGTCAGGCCACATTGGGTGTTCAATGAGGTCCCCGTCCCTTAAAGCCTTCAATCCAGCTATTGGCTCATTTTTATGCTTCCACAGTTATTGACTGAGTGCCTGCCTCGGGCCAGGTTCTGTTCTGGTCACTAGAGAGGACAGAGACTCTGAAATCTGGCCCCGGGAGCTGATGTGCCAGTGGGGACTCCACAGTGAACACAGGGACATCGTCCCAGTGGGGCAAGGGGGGACCTCTCAGTCAGGGCTGCTGGGCCCAACTGACATCACAGCCGGGCTCCAGGAGGAAATGGCCACGGCCACCCTGGCTCTCGATTTTCTTTTCCTACCTTGACCTTTCTTCATGGCCAAGATAAGGCAACCGGATCCCTAATTCTCCTCCAGCTCAGCAGTGTGGCCCCTCAGCCCCTCATGGGGACGGCTCACTGCTGGTAGCAGGACACCTAACAGCTTGAATGCTAAGAAGCTTGGTTGGCACTCACTGGGCTTGATAAAGAGGCCTTTAAGCGGCAATGGTGACACCATCTCATATTTATCAACTAGTTTTCTGTTGTGGCCAAAAAATAGAGGTTGGGGGGAGGGGCCCTCTCCTCAGCACTGGAGAGACAGGACGCTGTCTCCTTTGACAAGAAAAGCTCGGGATGCCAGCCCTCTACGGGACCCCTCTTCATTGCCTTGGCAAGTTTAACTTCCCTCTGACTGGGATCGTGTCCTGGTCACAGCAGCACCCGCAAGAGCAGAGACCCTCCCCTCCCCTCCCCTCCCCTCCCCTCCCTCCTCTCCCCTCTCTCCCTGGCTCAAGAATGGAGCCTGGGCCGTCACTGTTGAGCAGGCCAGAGGTGTCATGCCAGGAGGTGGACAGGATGATGAAGGGCACAGAGGGCGTCTGACTCACCTGCACTCCACCCTGGTTACAGAGCCGTGACCGTAAGAGACCGAGCCCACCTTCAATCTCCATTTCAACAAGTCAGTGATTACAGACACCCACCGTGTTCAAGGGTTTCATCGTGACAGGGAGACTTGGGGAGTGGGGTGGGGAGAGCTTTCATTTCCGATTGAATACACTTCAAATCATTCAAACATTTTTAAAATGATTCTGTCTACCATTAGACATTTAAAAAAAATTTAAGCTAGTTTAGCTTTTATTGTTAAAGCAAGTTCTAAAATCAGAAAGCTCTGTCTTTCTTGAGATAAAATTCCATGAGAACTTTTGCTAGCCTGGAACTTGTCTCCCTCAGGACCGCAAACAATCATTGTACTTTGAAAATGCTTTTAAATGGTAAAAAAAAAAAAAAAAAACAAGAAAAAAAAGCAGATTACAATAAGAAGTAGTTAAAGGGTCAGGCTGTGGCCTGGTGTGTCCTCAAGCTATTTGTGGGCACACAAGCTCTTGTTGCCTCTGCACGACCCAGCAATAAACAATAACCCAGATGGCCTTCAGAAGAAAACATTCACAGGCACAGACTTGTGCTTGTGGTCACGATGGAGTAGCAGGGACGGACTGATCCTCCTGCCCTGGGCAGCTTCAGAACCAGCAAAATGCATGAAACAACGGTTCTCAGCCTGCTCCTGCTGACTAACACCGTATCTTGGCCTGCATAACCTATAAACAGTATGGATTTGTCTCGTAGTTCTAGAGGCTGGGAAGTCCCATGTGGGGGTGGGATTGGCACCCCAGGCAGACCTGCCGTCTGGTGCAGGTTCATTGGATGATGCTTTAGTGCATCCTCACTTGGCACAGGGGACACATGCCTGTCCTCACGCAGCAGAGAAGGGGGCCAAGTGGGCTCCCTCCAGCAAAATTTTGCTACATATATGTCAGATAGAGCATTTCTCTCCAGGATATATAAAGAACTCAAAAAACTTAACACCAAAGAAAACAAACAACCCAATCAATAAATGGGCCAAGGAACTGGACAGACACTTCTCAGAAGATGATATACATTCGATCAACAAATGTATGAAAAAATGTTCAACATCTTTTAGCATTTAGAGAAATGTAAATCAAAACTACTCTAAGATTTTATCTTATGCCAGTCAGAATGGCAGCTATCAAGAATACAAGCAACAATAAGTGTTGGCGAGGATGTAGGGGAAAGGGCACATTCATACCCTGCTGGTGGGTCTGCAAATTGGTGCAACCAATCTGGAAAGCAGTATGGAGATTCCTTGGAAAACTGGGAATGGAACTACCATTTGACCCAGCAAGCTCACTCCTCGGACTATACCCAAAGGACTTAAAAACAGCATATTACAGGGACACAGCCACATAGATGTTCATAGCAGCGCAATTCACAATAGCTAAAGTGTGGAACCAACCTAGATGCCCTTCAGTAGATGAATGGATAAAGAAAATGTGGTACATATACACAGTGGAATATAACTCAGCAGTAAACAAGAATAAAATCATGCCATTTGCAGGTAAATGGATGGAGTTTGAGAATATCATGCTAAGCGAAGTAAGCCAATCCCCAAAACCCAAAGACTCAATGTTCTCTCTGAAAAGTGGATGCTGATCCATAATGGGGGAGGCATGGGAGGAATGGAGGAACTTTGATTGGGCAAAGAGGAAGAAGGGGGGGAGGTGAGGGGGTGAAGGGGCAGGAAAGAGGTGGAATGAGATGGACATCATTACCGGAGGTACATGTATGACTGCACATATGGGGTGACACTACATCATGTACAACCAGAGAAATGAAAAGTTGTGCTACAATTGAGTACAATGAATCAAAATGCATTCTGCTGTCATATAGACCTAATTAAACATTTTTTTAAAAAAAAATTCTAGTAACAAAAAAAGGGGGGCTCCCTCCAGCTCACCTCTAAGGGCTCCGGTCCCACCCACAAGTGTGGAGCCCTTGAGACCCAGTCACTCCTGAAAACCCCGCCTCTTAATATAATTGTACCAGGGATTAAGTTCCACAGTGAATTTTGGAGGAGCACAAATATTCAGACTGTAGCAGACTCCAAAAGACAGGGACCTTGTCAAGACTGGAAGCACATGAGGTGAACCCCATGAACCTCCTAGCTGGTGACCCCAAGAGCGTTCCCCAGATAGGGCATGGTGAGGGGCACCAGGAGGAGCCCAGAGCAGTCCTCGAGCCCAGGGAGGTGGAGGGAATCGAGTTTGTGGGACACAGTACAACCCCAGAGAGGAGACGGCTGCACAGAGAAGTCCAGAGGTCTACAGGGTCTCCCTCGGTGTCCAGCAATAGCACAAGGCTGGGGAAAGACCACCACCAGGATCAGAGGTACCAGTGTCTGTCACAACCAGCTGCTGGGCATGTGTCACATGCCCAGGGCTTTGGTGCCAGCACCTGGGGCTGCCTGACCTGAAGGGTAGAGCAATGAGCCCGGGACAAAATACTGCCCGGGGGGCTAGTGGGCACCTTGAAGGAAGACCTTAAAGGGTCAAATGAGTCCAGATAACTTCACCCCAGAAGATGGGTCAAAATATTTATAAAAATATTAAAATATCTAACAACCATGAAGGTGAAATTCCGAACATCTGGCATCTACTAAAACATTACCAGGTTACAAAGGATCAGGAAAATATGACCCAGGGGGGGCAGAAGAGTCAACTGAAACCAGCCTAGAAATGACCCAAAGGGTAGAACAAGACAAATACGTATCAACAAGTATTGTGGCTGTATCCTAAATACTGAAACACTAAGTGAAACAGAGAACGTGAAGTTGGAAGTATGAGAAAAACAAGTCAAACATGCAGAGACAAAAATGCAGCGCTCGAGACGAAACAGAGACTGCGCATGATTAACGGCAGGTCAGACCCTGCCCCAAAGAAGTGTGTGTCTGAAGGTAGAGCAACAGAAACCAGGCCAAAGGCACCCAGGAAAAGACTCCCAAAACCAAAGAGGGTTTCTTCTTTCAGACAACTTACAGCCACCCGACACATGGGTCACGGGAACTTCCAGGGAAGGGAACGAAGACAGAATGAGATACCCAAGGAAGTGATGGTAAAGCCACAGGTCTAACACACACACACACACACACGGACACGCACACGCACACACACGCACACACACATGCACACACACATGCACACATACGCACACCAAAAGCCAAGCACAAGAAAGATCAAGGTTCGTCATCACCAAGAAGCTAAAATTAATGATAAACATGAAATCTTAAAAGCAGACATAGGGAAAAGGGCATATTACATACAGAGGAACAAAGACAAGTGACAACGCATTTCTCACCAGAAATAACACAAGCTAGAACACAGGGAAGAGCACCTTTAACACACTGAGGGGAAAACTACCTACCTAAAAATCTATCCCTATTGTCTTTCAAACATTAAGCAGAAATAAAGACATAAGCTGAAAATATTTATCACTGGAAGAGCTGCACCACAATAAATGTTAAAGGAACCTTTTCAGGAAGAAGTAAGATGATACCAAATGAAAATAGGGATCTACACCAAAAAGTTAAAAAAAAAAAAACGAACACTGAAAATGGTCAATATGGGGGTAAATCAGAGTTTCCGTGGGTGGGTTTATGATACACATCCTAGTAAAAAACACTGAGGACAGGAGCACCAGGGTCAGAGAGGAGAGGGGACCACACCAGGCGAGACTGCACTGTCCACCAAGGGACGCGACCCTGCTGGGGGGTGGACTCTGAGAACACACCACTTCAATAGCCACTGAAAATCAAAACGTTAGGGCTAATACACAAAGGAGACCAAATAGATATTTAAAATGACCCAAAATAACTCAGAAAAAGAGAGGGACGGAACAAAGGGCACTCAGGAGACAAGGAGACGAGCATCCAGGGGGCAGGATTCGACTTGCCCGAGCCGATAAGCACCCTAGACACAACTGTCTCCATCGAAAGGCAGGAACTGTCAGATGGTGTTTAAGAAAAATAAATAAACAAAATCAAGATTCAACAATATACTGCCCCAAAGAATTCCAGTTTAAATAGAAAGATAAAACTAAATAAAAAGTACTGCTCTCCCAGCTCTGTTTTGACATCTTTATTGGCTTCACAGGTGTAACTTCAACAACCGTCAACTAACTTGACCCAACAGACATCGAGAGGACCCTCGATCCAACCAAAAGAGAATGCACGTTCTTTTCAAGGACATACTGAAGATTGACCAAGACAAACCATATTTTTGGCCATGAACTGAATCTATGAAATTTAAAAGAATTTGAATCATACAAAGTATATTCTCTGATTAAATTAGAAATAAATCACAAGAAGAAAAGCAAATGATCCTCTACTAGATAAAACTCATGAGTCACAGAATGAACTAAAGGGGAAATTAGAAAGTATTTTAAACTGAATGAAAAGAGAACACACCCACATCTCTAGAATGCAGCTAAAACGGAACTTAAAGGGAACTTTCTTCACTGAATGCCTGAGAAGAAATGTCTCCAATTAATAGCCTCAATGTCCATCTTAAGAATATATAAAGTTAAAAAAATAGCAAATGAAGTTCAAAGTTATAGGAAGAAAGAAATTAATGAAGATTGACATCTAAAATCTAAAGTGGAGAATAGGGAAAAAATGGAATAAAATAAATGCAACCAAAATGTTCCTTCATTTTTTGAGAAGATTAAAAAATAACAGGGCTGGGGGTGTGGCTCAGTGGTAGAGCGCTTGCCTAGCATGTTCAAGGCCCTGGGTTCGATCCTCAGCACCACATAAACATAAATAAATAAAATAAAGGTATGTGTCCAACTACAAAAAAAAAAATCATTCAGTGGCAGAGCATTTGCCTGGCATGTCCAAGACCCTGGGTGCCGTCCCCAGTGTCGTCACCATCCTCTAACTAGACTCATCAGGAAAAGGAGGAAGACCTAGGTTAATTGTGAGAATGAGAGATGGGCTCTCATGCCGCAGCTACAGCCAAAGAAGGGGGGAGTGGGGAACACCAAGAAAATGGAATGGAGATCAGTGGGATGGAGATCAGTGGGATGGAAATCAGTGGGATGGAGATCAGTGGGATGGAGATCAGTGGAATGGAGGAGGGCTCAGAAAAGGGGAGAAGCAGCAGAATGAGGTTGATGAGGTTGACCAAATGACGCTGCGTGCACGTGCAAATGTACTGCGGTGAAACCCACCTTTATGTTTACGTATGAAGCACCAATTTATAAAAACAATAAACAGATGGGGGGAGACCATTGGAGTAGAGGAGGGGGAAACAGTGGAGGGAGGGAGGGAGGGAGGGAGGGAGGGAGGAGGTCCTGGGGACTGAAATGGAACAGACTATATTCTCTGAATGTGTGATATGTTAAAATGAACCTCATTATTATGTATAGCTATAATACACTAATAAAAACTTTTAAAAAGAATGAGAGATGTGGAATTACTACAGATTCTGCATATACTTAAAAGACAATAAAAGAATATTTTGAACAACTCTATGTCAATATTTTTGACAACTTAGAGGAAATGGGCAAATTCATCGAAAAATACAAAGTACTAAAACTCACTGAAGAATCAGTGGACACCCTGAATGGCCATATATCTTATTTTAAAACTTTAATTTGAGATTTAGAACTTTCTACAAAAGCAATATTAAACTGAATATTTAAGGAAGAAATAGTATAAAAAGGAGGGACTACTCCTCTACTTGTTATATGAAGTCAGACTTAATCTAATACAAAACCAGACAGAGACATTACAATCAAGAAAACTAGAAACAAATATCTCAGATCAACACAAATGAAATAACACTCCACCAAAATATTAGTAAATTGGATCTAATATCATGTACAAACAGAATCAATGTAATTCACCATTGTTTTTGTTTGTTTGTTTGTTTTTTGCTGCTGTGACCAAAAGACCTGACAAGAACAACATAGAGGGGGAAAAGTTAAATTGAGGTTCACAGTTTCGTAGGACTCACTTCATAGAAGCCAACTCCATTCCTCTGGGCTCAAGGTGAGGTAGAACTTCCTGGCAGAAGAGTGTGGAGGAGGAAGGCAGATTAGAACTTGAGAACCAGGAGTGAGACAGAGCTCCACTCAACACGAACAAAACGTATACCCCAAAGTCATAACCTAGGCACCCACCTCCTCCAGACACACCTACCTACCTGTAGTTACCACCCGGTTAGTACCTATCAGGGGATTAATGCACTGGTAAAGTTAAAACTCCCCTGACACCATCATTTTACCTCTAAACTCTCTTGAATTGTCTCATACACAGACTTTTTGGGGACACCTCAAATCTAAACCATAACAACCTTATTATCAAAATAAGGAAAACCCACATGATAATCAAAAAAGGGGCATTTAAAAAATGTAATATCTCTTTATAGAAAAACCTCTCGGTAAATAAAGAATAGAAGAACTTTCTCAACTTGAATATGAGCATCTATGAAAATCCTATAGGTGATATTAAACTTGAATGTATTTTCTTTAAGATAAGGAATAGCCGGGTGAGGTGGTACATGCCTGTAATCCCAGCAGCTTGGGAGGCTGAGGCAGAAGGATCAAGAGTTCAAGGCCAGCCTCAGCAATGGAGAGGTGCTAAGCAACTCAGTGAGACTCTGCTCTAACTAAAATACAAAATAGGGCTGGGGATGTGGCTCAGTGGTTGAGTGCCCCTGAGTTCAATTCTAGAAACCAAAAAAAAAAAAAAAAAGATAAGAAACAAATGAAGAATGTTCACTCTCTTCATTTCTATTTAATATTGTACTAGGGGTTCTAGCCAGTAAAATAGGGTAAGAAAAAGAAAAAAAGATGTCTATATCAAAAATGAAGAAGTAAAACCTGCTTTATTTGCAGACATTCAGAGAATCTGATGTAATCTACCCAAAAAAGTTGTTAGAATTTATAGCTGAGTTTAGCCAGGGTGCAGATACAAGATTAATATCCAAAAATTGATTATATTTCAATATACTAACAATGAACTATCATCAGTTAAAATTTTAAAATACCACTTGTAATAGCATAAAATATTAAACATTTGCATCTAAATTTAACAAAAGATGTACAAGACCCTTATATTGAGAATCGCAAAACACTGAAGGAAAAGTTACAATATATTCATGAGTCAGAAGACACAGTATTGTAGAGGTATTGATTTTTCCCACATTGTTTTATAAATTCATTATAATTCCATGCAAAATATTCTTTTTTATGAATATTAGCAGTCTGATTCTAAAAATTAATATTGAAATATGAATGATCTGCAATAGCCATAGAAGACTGAAGAAGAAGAAGAAATGTGGAGTATCAACACAACTCAAGTTCAAGATGTATCGTAAAGCTAGTTTATTCGATACAGAGTGGCATTGCCATAAAAGTCTACAAGCACATGGTTAGGACAGAGCCCAGAGAAGACTCCCTTAGCTATGGACAACTGATTTTTGACCGAAAAACAAATACAGTTGAGTGGATAAGTCTTTGTGACCTTGGGGTAGGCAGACTTCTTAGATACACCTCAAAAATGCGATCTATAAAGGAAAAAACTAATCTTCTTTATAATCTGAAACTCTTGCTCTTTGTGAGTGGCCTGAGGATGCGGTTCGGTGGCAGAGGGCTTACCTTACACGGGGCAGGCCCGGTGTCCAGCCTCCAATACTAGGACGAAAGAGGGGAAGAGGGAGGGGTCAGAGAATGAAATGGCAAGTCACAGACGGGGAGAAAAGTCACTGCAAATCATCCATCTAATAAAAGGTCTGCATCCAAACATGTAAACAATACTCAAAACCCCCAAATAAGAAAAAACTCAATTTAGAAAAAAATGTGAAAAGATTTGAATAGATGCTTGTCAAAGAAGACATACAGGTAGCCCCTCGTCACACGAAAAGATACCCAACATCGCCATTGATCACAGGCACACAGACTAGACCACAGTGAGACACTACCACCCACGTGCTAGAGTGGCTGAAATTTAAAAGTCTGACCGTCCCAAGGGTTGCCAGGGATACAGAGCGACTTCACTCTGCACGCTGCCCCTGGGAATGCAGAACGGTCACACTGTCGAGAACAGTCTGCCAGTTCTGAAAAAGTCAGCTGTACCCTGAGCATATGACCCCGAGGATCCGCTCCTAGGCACTACCCCAGGAAAAATGAAGGCTCCCTCCCATGCAATGACCATGCACCAACACCAAGGCAGCCTTGTTTGTCACAGCCCATAGTGGCCAACCACAGAGAAGTCCAGCAAGCAAATGACTGAAGAGTGGCAGCGACCCCACGCAGGCGCCGGCCACCGAGTCCTGAGAAGGGCTGCACCTCTGCTACCTGCAGTGGAGCCAATTGTCTCCATCATTATGGGGAGTGACAGAAATCAGACAAAATGGCACATATGTAGGATTCCATTTAGACAAAACTCTAGGAAACACAAACTGATTCGACAGAAGCAAATCAGTGATTGCGTGGAGTAGGGGGAGGCAGACGTGAGGTGGCAGGAGAAGTGCTAGGGTGGAATTCCAGGGGCTCTAGACGCTGGGGTGCAGCTGGGGGTGGAGTAAGCTTGGCGTGACCCAGGCCCTGGGTTCGAGTCCCAGCACATGCTCACACATTCTCTCTCTCTCTCTCTCTCTCTCTCTCTCTCTCTCTCTCTGTCTCTTACACACACACACACACACACACACACACACACACAAACACACAACCCGAGTGGGTATTTCATGATCTTGGTTTGGTGATACACATTTTCCAAAGCTTATCAAATTATAGATTTAAAGTCTGTACAGTTTACTAATAAGTAAGCCGACTAATGCTGAATAAAACTGTTGAAAAATCACAATTCCTATAATATGTCTTTTTTTCTTTCTTTCTTCAAAAGCATTTTAGCTCTTTAAATGCAACTCTATGCAATTACCCACACAATGTGGCTCTGGCCCCAAGTGACATGGTCCTAATCCTGCGTGACTGACACATGGACATGTACACTAGAGACCCTCATCCTCATATTGTTGTGTTTAGAGGTTGTATGGCAGCAGTACTGCCCATATTCATTTCTGACACCAAAGTATTCCAAGACTTCATTCAAGGTGATGGTGGGTGTGTGTGTTGGCGGAGAGGCTTCGGAACCACAGTGAACTCCTCCGAGCAGCTCTTGTCTAGGAATATGTGTCTTAATCTCAAAGCAGGAGCACATTTGCAAAACAACAGCGTTTTCTTGATCCGTTCCCTCTCATCCTGATCCTTCTCTCTGTTTAGGCCAATAGGTTGCAAGCATTCTTGGTACCTCAGGAGCACTGACCAGCAGCGGAGAGATTCTTATTATATTATGACTTTCAAGGGAAATTCAAAGCCTTCAAGTAAAAAATGCCACAGGAAAGATTCAGGACACAAACAGCAGATTCAGAAAAAAGTGTTGTGATGGGATCAAATGGCAGGGCAAGACTTCTGGTTCCAAGATTGGGTCCAAGTGACCCACATGCACTGGGGCCAAAGGACTGAGAAAGAGGAGGACGGGGATGGAGGACGAGGTGACTGTGTGGGGAGAGGCCTGCCTCCCGCCAATGGGAACCTGGGGGACATGGGAGGGAGGCCAAGGCTCAGACCACAGTCATCCCACTCCCACCGCATTGCTTAGAGCCTGGTCATGTGACCCTGGCTGAGTGTAAAAGAACCTGGGAAATGTAGTCTACGAGCCCAGCACCAGGGGAGTCTAGCTCTGGGGCTGGAAGACTCCACTCTGTTCCCTAACTGGACCTGCCCAACACCAGCCACTCTCCTCCCCTCTCCCACGGATGTCCTTTCCTGTCCCCTCCTTCTGTGAGTTGGCTTGTGTGCACCTAGCTCTGTCCTCACTTGACATATCATATAGTTCCCTGACTACACATCCTCTCAACATGGAATTGATTTGAGAAATCGTGACCACCTAGGGGTGCTGGGTTCTCCATTCAGCAAAGAATTGAAGAGTGAGACCCAGAGAGATCCAGCAAGCAGCAGGTTTACAGCAAGAGACGGATTCCCCAGAGAGAAGGGGCCCAGAGCTGGGAATCGGGTGGAGGAGTTGTGGCCTGTCCTCTTTACGGTCCTCATCTCCCCTGTCCACACTCTCCTCTCTATTGTTGATTGGCGCCACCCCCCCCCCCGCCCCCAGTCTGTTTGAGTTTTTATATTGGGTCCTTCACTTAGGAGCACAGAGTACACAGTGTCTGATTGGGCCCCCGCTTATGTCCACGAGCACTTTCGTCCAGCAGGAAACTGACCTCATGAGAAGACCCTCTCTAGGCTCCTTGGTTCTGGCCCTGCCCCGACTCCCCACGACCTCCCGCCCTGGCCGCCTCCGCCCTTCTATGTATTCTCAGAACTACAGAATGTGCTCTCTACAGCCAACCCAAGGTCCTTGGATACTCACCCGACTGTGACAGCCCAGGCTGATTCTCCTGCACTGGAGGAGGGCAAGTCCTGTCCTCCATTAGCAGTGCCCGGAGCAGATGCCTTGGGCACCACAGAGACGCCAAGGCTCACTGAATGGCTATGTGACGTTCCCGCGGCCTTAGACTCTTCCCTGATGTTGGGAAGTAAAATCCTCCCTGGCGACTCCTTGTCTGTCCCAGGACCCGGGGACGCCCCTGCCCCCAGCCCCGCCTCCTCCTAGTCGCTTAGGACTTATTTTCCACTCTGGACAAACTTTGAAGAATCCGCACACATTGGAAGGTCTTTATTTTATTCCTGCTTTTTGGTGTCGCCCGACTATGTGGAACTGGACCAGAAGGGGCTCCTGCACCTGCCTGACCTTCAGTCTCCACGCTGTGTCACCTCTGGCTGTCAGTGGAGAGCCCGCCACCGCTGAGATCTGGGCCATCTTGAACCGAGCTGGAAGACCCTTGTCTGGGCTCTGGCTTCCTCCTCAGGGGACATGGTCCTGCCCCTGTCTCCCCAGTCCCTGTCGACTTCATAGAGTGGCCACAGAAAACCTTTCATTTAATGGACATGTGGAGGTGGCCTCCTGCACGCTGTGCATTGACCTTGATCCTGGAAACACAGGGCGGAAACAGAGCTGCTGAGCTTCAGAGCCTACCATGGAGGGAAACATCACAAAAACCAAGGAGTATGGAACACACCGGTGGTGGCTTGGAGTGACACAGAGCAAAGGAGAAGAAGGTCATGGAAGGAAGGAGAACAAAGATTTTAAATAAGGTGATCCAGAAAGGGGACATTGGGACCAACTCCGGAAGGGGGTGGGCCATGCAAAGGCCCTGTGGTGACAGTGTGCCTGGTGTTTAGGAGGAGCTGCAGGCGGGTGGTGCGCTGGGGCAGAGTGGCTGGGGAGGGGCCAACGGTGGGGTCGAAGGCGACAGAGGCGGCTCCATCAGGACTCCCCACTCCCCAGGCCTTAGTGGGGACACTGGCTTTTACTCTGATGAGGATAGAAAACCATTCTATCTTGTACCCTCTTGAGCATAAAGGTGGTGTGAAGTTCAAGAAAGAGTTCAAGCTACTGTGTGGAAACGGTCTACACAGGAGCCAGATGGAAGCCAGGGGCCAGTCAGGAGGCCACTGCAAGAGAGACGAGGGGCAGCAGCCGAGGCGAAGGGTCGGGAGGGTCATGGGGCAAGTCCAGAGTCAGCAGGAGCCAGCCTCGAGAAGGCAGAGGACAGAGGAGTCCAGGCGACATCACGGTCTGGGTCCAGCGAGAGAAAACCCTTGCTACCCACGGCGACTGGAGACTGCAGAAAGGAGGCCCTGGACCTCCCCTGGACCTCAGTGTGGGAAACGTGGCCTCCAGACACCTGTGACATCCTGGGGAGGATGCGTGGCCTGGGCTGGAGGCCTCTGCAGCTGGAAGAGGTCTTGGGTGGAGCTGGACACCCCGGGGGGCCCAAGGCTGCCCTCGCAAGGACTGAGAGTGGACAGTGGCTGAGGGGCAGGTGGACAGGAGCCGCTTGAGGACCAGAGCCAGGGACAGAGGGAGGCATCGCCAAGGGAAGCTGAGCCAGGAGGAAGCACGTGATGAGCACCTGTGGGAGGCAGAGGGACTAGCCTAGTGGCCAGAGCAGGACCCGAGACAGCCCAGGCGTGTCCGCAGCCACGTGAGATCCAGGTGGACCAAGCGCACCAATTAAAAGTTATAGCCTTCAAACTGAAACCCGGATCCACTCATAAGCTGATTACTGGAGACACAACTTAAACGTACAACGTGGAGCTGTTAAAAAGTAAGAGATTTTTTTTTTAAATGGACCTTTCAAAAACCATGCAAAAGAAAGTTGTTAGGGCTGTGCTTACAACAAGGTATACTCCAGCCAAGGAGCGCAATTAGGATAAAATGAAATATTCATGATGATGAAAGGGTTAATCCTCCAAGAAGATAAACAATTCTCTAAGTATATGTACATAAAACACAGCTTGTTATATATTCAAAACATAACAGACAAAAGTTGACAGAACTATAAGAAGATATAGGTGAACCTAACTACTACATAAATAAAGCTCTAATTAAAAAAGAAAAGAAAATATAGGCAAATCCATAGTCATAATGGAAGACTTTAACATATTTCTCTCAACAATATAGATAGGGAACATCTACACAGCCCAATTAACAATTTTTTTTGTAATAATTTTTAGTTGTAGATAGTCAAAATGATTTTATTTTATTTATTTATTTTTATGTGATGCTGAGGACCAAACCCAGTGCCTCACACGTGCTAGGTGAGTGCTCCACCCCTGAGCCCAACCCCAGCCCGTGACCCACAACCCCAGCCCATTAACAAATTTGATACAGCAACATTACCAAAACACTGTATCAAAAGAACATACATTATTTTCAAGTGTATGTGAACATTTATACTGGCCACAAAAAAAAAGTCTCAAGAAAATTCAAAGGATTGAAATTACTTGGGATAGGTTCTCTGACCACAAATGAATTAAGCTGGAAATAATAACAAAATAAGTAGAAATTCCCCAAATATTTGGAAATATAGGCCAAAGAAAAAATTTCAGTGGACATTGGAAAATATCTTTTACTAAATGATAGCAAAAACATGACACATCAAAATATGGGGAATGTTGTCAAACCTCTACTTAGAGAAAAATCATAGCCTTACTTGCATGTCTTTCAAAAGAGCAAAGGCCAAAAAGAAGAAAAACAGCAGCAAATTATGCCTACAGAAACTAGAAGGAGGGAGATAAGAAAAACTAAGAGTAGAAATTAATGAAATATAAAACATACTTTAGACCAGGCACGGTGACCCATGCCTATAATCCCAGCGGCTCAGGAGGCTGAGGCAGGAACATCAAGAGTTCAAAGCCAGCCTCAGCAACAGTGAGGCCCTAAGCAACTCAGTGAGACCCTGTCTCTAAATAAAATACAAACTAGGGCTGGGGATGTGGCTCAGTGGTTGAGTGCCCCTGAGTTCGATCCCCAGTACCGCCTCCCCAAAAAACAACAAAAAAGAAAAAGTACTTTAAGGAAAATCAATATGCCCAAAAGTTGGCTCCTGTAAATGAATATAAAAATGTTAGATTTCTGGGAAGTCTGATAAGAAAAATAAGGGAGAGGGGACAAATTGTCAATTTGAATGAAAAAGAGTACATCGGTCCTAATCCCACATATGTTCAAAGGATGATTATGGTATATTATGAACAATTGAATGTCAACAAATGCAAAATTTTTGAGGAAATGGTAAAATCTTTAGAAAAACCAAACAAAATCTGACATAAGAAATAGAAAACCTGGAACAGTCTTCACCTGCTAGAGACGGGAGCTGTACTTAACAACATCTATGCAACACGGTCTCCAGGCAAAGAGCGCTCTCCTCAAGTGGATTCCAAGTGAATTCCCCAAATACTCACAAATGAAAAGACACAGTGTCATCTACCCCTGTACAGACTAGGAAAAGGACGTTCCTCCTGGTTTATCCAATGAGGTCATTGTCACCTTGACACCAAACACTGAGCAGGGCATGAAGGATAAGTACAGATGAGTCCTGAGTCCGTCTATGAGCAGAGATGCAAGACACAAACTAGCCAACGGATTTGGCTGAAGGCCAGAGGGATGATGAATCCTGAGCAGGTGAACTTATTCCAGGTGAGAGGCTGGTTTCCTCTTCGGAAAGTCCCCCTGACTTCCACGTTACCAGCGTGGAGGGCGAAGTCACCTGATCCCTCAGGTAGATGCGACATAGCTTCTGATGAAATTCAACGCATGCTCATGATGTTTTTTTTAAAAAAAGAGCTCTCTGTACACAGGGAAAAATGGACCCTCCTTTATCTGATACAGAGTATTTTAAAAAATAACTAGCTTGTACTTACTGGTAAAATATTGAAAGCTTTATAAGAATGAGTAAGAATACCTGTTTTTAACCACTTCTACTAAATATTGAACAAGAGGTTTTACCTGGTGCAAAAAAAGTCATAGAAGACATCCCAGCTGGGGCTGGGGTGGTGGCTCAGCGGTAGAGCACTTGCCTCACACACGTGAGGCACTGGGTTCAGTCCTCAGCACCACAAAACAGAGATATTGTGTTCACCTACAACATATATATATATATATATATATATATATGAAGGCATCCCAGCTTACAGAAGAAAGCTACAATATTTTCAAAGAAAAATAAAATTATTAGTACTTACAAAACAGTTGACTATGTTCCCAGTAAACAGGAGAATCTATACACAAGCTATTGTTTATAAGTGAATTTCAGAAGGTCACTCAATAGAGGTCAGTTGCATGCAAAAATCAACCATAGTTCCACATGACAGCAAATCTGTGCCACTTTACATAAGGGACGTGAGCATCCTCAGAGGTGGCTGTCCTCTGGAGTACGGATACCAATCCCATGGACACCAAGAGTAGTGACAAGAGTTTTAAAAGTCTTGGTATCCACGAAGAAGAAGGAGGAGGAGGAAGAGGAGGAGAAGGAGGAGGAGGAAGAGGAGGAGAAGAAAGAGCTGACTTGCACTTTGCTAATCTTTTATCTGACCCCACACATGCACAGGTGGTCAATCAGCACACGGCTGTGTGAAGTCAGTAGTGAGCTGCTCTCGCTCCTCTGTGAAGACTAGTCTAGACTTTGAGGTGTGTTGTGTGCTTCTGGCCTCTCAATCAGCCACATCTCAGCTGCCACCTGGGGCCACGCACAACAGAGCAGCCCAGAGCATCCTGCATCATTCTGCTCCCCAGGGACTCCCCAGGTGACCTTGGCCTAAATGGGACTCCAGGCAGAAGCTCCCTCCAGAGCACAGGCAAGGACCCAGAGAGCCTGCAACACAAGGCACACAAGGTGGCATCCCAGAGACCCAAGGTGTCTGGGGAGGACCTCAGCCTGGAGGGAAGTGGGCAGGCTTGAGGAAGAAGTGTGTGTGAGTGCCCCAGGTGTGTAAGTGGGTCCCCAGGTGTGTAAGTGTGTTCCCAGGTGTTTGTGAGTGTGCCCCAGGTATGTATGTGTGTCCCAGATTTGTGTGAGTGTGCTTCAGGTGTGTGTGTGTGTTCCAGATGTGTGAGTGTGCCCCAAGTGTGTGAGTGTGCTCCAGGTGTGTGTGAATGTGCTCCAGGTGTATGTGAGTGTGCTCACGTGGTGTGTGTGATCCAGGTGTGTGTGTGATCCAGGTGTGTGCATGAGTGTGCTTCAAGCCTTCACTCAACAATAGAATCAGCATAGCGGACCCCGCGGGTGAGCAGTGGGTGCCATGGGCCACCTCCCGTGCCTGGACTCGCTGATGACTACTTGGAACTGTTCTGCGTAGGAGACATGTCTCTTGTCCTGTTCATCAACTTACCACCTCTTGCTCACCGCGCGCGCACGTGTGTGTGTGTGTGTGTGTGTGTGTTTGTTCTGTGCCCTGAACCCTGATGCGTGGTCACTGTTGCCTGTGCCCTTTGCTGCAGCTCAGGCCACAGAGAGCCTCGGCAGCGTTTTGAGGGGGAGAAGGGTGAAAAGCGGTCCCCTGAGAGACGGGACAGGCCCAGGACGTGGCAGCTGGTGTCGGCTTCTGAAGCCCCTCTGCACCCCACTCAGCCCACGTGGGGCCGTTTGCTGTGCCCAGGTAAGTCCCTGAGGACTGGCTGAGACCCCACGCCACTCCTCCAGGAGGTCGGGCACGGCACGCTGGTGGTGGGAGGTCCTGGCGCGTGTGGCCTCTCTGTGTTCTGAAAGCTCGTAGCCAAAGGGAGGGTAATTACATACCCCAACAGACACCCAGAAAATCATCTGAAGAGCACTGGCTCGTAATGAAGGGGTTCGGGGCTCCATAAATAGTGCTCCCTGCCCCCGACCATCTTGGAAGCAAATTAGAGCTTGCCTGCACTGCCGGGCATGAACTGGCTGCCCTGCCCACCCCAGTGCCCAGGAGCTGCAGCAGGAGGCCTGCGACCAAGAGTCGGGAATGCTTGCCCAACCCCAGGGTGCAAGAGCTGAGTGCAGTGGCACTCTGTGACACAGAGCACCAGCCTCGCGCTAACTGCAGACCTCTAGGAATGGGAGGACTGCACAGTGCCTCTCCTTTGACTGGGGGTCAGGGGCAGGATCTGGAGAAAGAAACGGGCTCTGGAGAAAATCAGTTAAAAATACCACACCAGGGAGGGGAGGGAGCATGGGGTAGGAAGAGACAGACATCATTACCCTGCTCATGTGTGATTGCACAAATGCTGTGGCCTACTTCGTGTACAACCAGAGAAGTGAAAAGTCGTGCTCCATTTGTGTGCAACGAATCAAAGGGCATTCTGCTGTCACGTATAGCTGATTAGAACAAAGAAAAAATAAATTTTAAAAAACACCACCCCAAGGAAGGTCCCAAAGCAGAATCTTGGGGTGAAGAAACCTCTTCAGACAGAGTCGGCGGCTGCCAGGGTCTTCACTGTGCCCACAGGTGAAGCATGTGGGTCCCTTCAGGGAAAAAGCAGTTTCAACCTCCATGTCAAGACCCCCTCTGATGGCCCTTCAGCTCCGGGGCACCGTCAATGCCCACTTTGCCATTTGCACAGGGCGGTTCTTCATGGAACACTTCCTTGACAGAAAATTATTCTTTTTTCTTCTTTTTAAATCCAATATCTCTCTTTCCAAGTATTTGCTCAAAAGAAGGCTTTATTACGAGATATTCCAAACACGCAAGTGAGTTCTCCCCGATGGCTTCTAACCTTCTGGTCTTATTATGGTGTAGGTGACACGTATATTTTCTACCAACCATCCCAGGATCCCTGCAGCCTGCGCACACCCCCATGTCCGGGCACACCAACTCCTTGTCACCTGGCTCCAGTTGGCTTGTGTAAGTCCCCACTGGACCCCTTCTTCCCTTCTACCCAACCTGCCTGTGCCTCGTTGGTCAGGAAAGTGTGGGCCCCAGACCACTCCCCCAGGGAGCAGACCCACGCAGGAGTGAGCGGGCCTCGGGGAGAAAGCAGGGCAAGCAGCGTGGACGCCCCGGGCTCTGTCCTGAAGACAGGGCCCTTCTTCCGGAGGCAGAAGAGTCTGCCTGAGACCACGTGTGCATTTTGCCTTAACTTTTCTCATCTTTCCCAAGCTGAAGACTCGGATGAAAATAAGTCCATGTTTTAAAGATTGAGTGTTCTTCCTCCCCGGGGACCCAGGGGCGGGGAAGGGGCGGGTTGGGCTAGTGACTGGCACGGCCTGGGCCTCCGGGACCGCGTGGGCGAGGCCAGCGGATCTGGCTCTGAAGGCCCCTGATGTCTGAAGTGATGTATGAAGTGCTATCAAGCTCCTAGAGAAGCCCTGTGAGTTAGGGAGTGTCGTGTCAGGCGAGTGGCTTGCTGGGATTCTTACTTAATGCTCTGTGGACAAACTCTTTGGGGGACATCAACTGAATCAAGTCATAAGCAAAATGGGGATGGAACCACACCCGTTGACTAAATTTCCATCCCCAACTAAACTTGGATTGTCTTATGAAACCCCAAACTGAGCCCAACCAAAGGGGTTTCAAAATATTACTTGTGCCAGGCTGGGTGACCCATGCCTGGGGCTCAGGAGGCTGAGGCAGGAGGATCCCAAGTTCAAAGCCAGCCTCAGCAACTTAGTGAGGCCCTAAGCAACTTAGGGAGGCCCTGTCTCAAAGCATAAAAAGGGCTGGGGGTGTGGCTCAGGGGTTAAGTACCCCTGGGTTCAATCCCCAATACAAACAAACAAACAGTCACTCGACTGGTTCAAACTGGAAACAGGGGCCTCATTTCAACACTTTAGATCCAGACCCAGATCCTTCTCGGAACCCTGTGTGCACTTGGGAAGGACACATTGAGGTGGACACGTCTTGTTCTGTAGCGTCTTGTTCTGTAGCTGGTTCATCCCTCACAGAACCTCTGACAGATAGCATCAGCTCCATGTGACAGAGGAGGACAGCGGCCCTTGGAGACACCAGGCAGCCCCACAGGGCCACAGCCAGCCCGGGTAGAGCCTGAAGTTCAAGCCCCTCTCTTTCTAGGGTGGTCTCCCCTGGGTTGTGCTTTGGACAGGCTGCTTCAGACTGCAGGGAACAGAGGGCCGCCCAGGGGGGCTGGGGACTTGGGGATGGACTGGAGGCAGCCAGAGGAGGCCAAAGCAGTCCCCGAATCCAGACTCAGGCTTCCTGTGGCACCTCATGTCCTTGCAGGGACTGTCCCCTCAGGGTGGGCAGCATCCTGCTGACTGCACCGTGGCTTCTCCACCTCCTGCACCTGATCTCCTCCTCCAGATTCCCTTTGCAGTCCCCACCAAGCCCTGGGCCCAGGGTGTGTCCCTGTCTCCATGGATCTGGAGTGACCGGGCGCCCAGAGGTGGGTGTCCTCACGTGGCCAACAGCGTGTGGGGTCACGTGACACAGAGATGAGTCATTATGCACTAGAAGTCAACCGCTTTCCCTCGGAAGGGAGGGGTGTGGCCGGCCAGCCCTTCGCCCTCTGGGACACCTGTGATCCTCCTGTGGCTGCTGCAGTGGCTTCAAATAATGTCCATTTTTGCACCGTTCAGGGTGCTAGAAGGGGCGACCAAGGCATCTCTGCAGAGGACTCCGTCCTGGTCCCCGCCAGCTCTGCAGCCTCCAGTCCCTGCCTGGTCCCCTCCCCACGCCCCTCTCCCTGTGTCCTCTCCTCTTACTATGAAGACCCTGGTCATTGGACTTAAGGCGTGCTCTAATTCCAGGGTGACCTCCTCCTGAGACCTTAACTAGGCACATCCGCCCAGAGGGTCACAGCCCGCGGCTCCAGGGGGACAGTATTTAGGAGGATCGTTGCAGTTGCTCACCAGGCAGTTTATTGGAGAGACCAAGGGTCACAGCTTCATTCCCAGAGCCAGTGCCCATGGACGCCCTCAGTGTGGTCCAGAGAAGAGACGATGCTGGGCCAGCCCACTGCTGCCCGATTGCAGTAGGCGCCCACCGAGCGCCTGTGGCTGCGAACGTTCAGCTGTCTCGGGCCCCCAGGCCAACCCCAGGTGGGCTTGGTGGCTGCGCCCTCGCTGTGCCCACGGGCCTCCTCAGCCTCCCACCCTGCAGCAGGAGAGGGGGCACCTCTGCAGAGCCGGCTCTGCCTCCCCCGCCTGCCAGGGGTCCTCTTCTGGGTCCCTCTTGGTCCTTCAGGAGATAGAAGGTCCCCATCCAGCTCCGCCATGTTCCCTGAGTGGTCGCTGGTGGGTGGGAAACAAACCAAACCAAACCCCAGAGCTCTGGTTCGGTTCTCAGTGATATTAAAAAATATTTGGATTTGGTTCAAGGTTGAGCAAACTGGTGCAGTTTGTTCCGGTTTTTTGGTTCAAGGTTTAGGCCAAGTCCCCACGCCAGACAGAAAGAATGTCCTGGAATGCCTCTTCCAACCAGGACTCCCAGGCAGAAGGGCCGGGTGTGCAGACCAGGCCGCCCACTCTGCAGACGCCCAGGGACTCCCCTGCAGCCCCGGGGGCTCAGGGACAGAGCTGGGCGGCACATATAGCTCAGTCGTCGGTGGGTGAGGGCAGAACGCCACCGCCCAGATTAGCAGCAGAGTGCACTCAGTCCAAGGCTGGAGAGGGAGTCCCTAGAGCTGCTGCCACCTCCACACTCCACACTGATACCAGTGGCCTCTAGGTGGGGGTCCAAAGTGGAGCAGTGCCCGTGGAGACCCTTCATAGCTCAATAGCCCAGCAGGAGGCACAGAGACCCTGCCTGAATTCAAGCCGTGGCCGCGGCTGCTGGGGAAGGGGCTTCCTCTGCCCTCCAACTCCAGAGCATGGTTTCTGGGGCCCTCGCTCTTTCCCTCCCCAGCCAGGGACCAGGCCTCAGAGGGCTCATCCCCAGGGAGCGACCACGTGAGGCAGAGCAGCTGGGGCGCTGGGGCACCTGGCTGTGAGTCATCGGGGAGGAATTCTGAAAGGAGGACCCCTCTCTCTGCAGCCTCCTCACATCAGAGGGGGCCCAGATGTCCCCCAGGGCTCGCCCTGAGCACCAGAGCACTGGACCAAAGGGCACATCCTGGCATGTCCCAGTTCTGGGGTGTGGGGACAGATGCACCCCCCAGCCACCACTCAGGAAGCCGAGAAGCCCTGGCCTGGGGAGTGCACTGAAAGCCCCTGAGGAGGGCCCTCGCCAACCCTTCTGTTTCTCGGGGTCACCCTTGTGTCCCTGCCCTTTCAGCAACCAACAACAGGACCGCTTATCAAGGGTAGCTGGGTGCCTGGCCGACCCCGAAGCCGCTGCCCAAGAACAGGGCCCTTCTTATTCTGCCTTGGCCACGTGGCTAGGAAGGGCCGCCAGAGACACAATCCAGAAATATTTCCCTGTGCTGCTGCCCCGAGGGGCTGAGACCAGTGACACATGTGATTTCAGCTGGGTGTGCTTGGCTCGGCGCGGCTCGCCATGTGCTGGATTCAATTAGAGGTTTTCTTACACTTATATCTCCATCAGCTCTCCACGGGAGGAATGTGCTGTCAACTCAAAAAAAAAAAAAAAAAGGTGTTGATTTTTTCTTCAAGGATTCAACACTGTCCAGTCCTGTTAAAAAGAGAAAAGGAGAAAAAAAATACATCTTGGCTCAAGCCTGCATTGCTAATGGGTATGGAATTGATTCACAAGTCCCCAACTCCAGTTATATAAAAGTAATGACTGCAACCTGGAGTAATTGGTCCCATACCAACGTCCGCAGGCTGCGTGTAAGAGAGAGGCAGAGGCAGAGATGGAGGGAAAGATCCCAAATCCAAGAATATCAACATTTCCCATACGCATACCACTGAAGCAGATCTCAGCTGTGATAAAATTCCTGAAGCAAATAATAATAATAAATACTAAAAAAGCTTACACAGAGCAGAACCCTGAAGATGCGGGCATTCCAAGGCTTGGGGACAGGCCACCCAGCCACAGGAAGCCATGAAGCTGGGGTCCACAGGAACCTGAAAGGCCCATCCCAGGGCCAGCGACCTGCCGCATGCAGTGGCCATGTCCTGCTTAGGGCAGAACCTGGCCCAGAGCCCCTGTGTGACCTCTGCTGGGCCTCAGTCCAGGGAGTCTCATCTCTTGTGAGTGGCTCTGGGGACCACAGTCCCGGCACTGTTTCCCCAAGTGGGTCTAAGAGGGCCAGAGGCATCGTCCTAAGAGGACACAGCCCGGCCTGGCACAGAACATCGCCTCCAGTTGCAGAAACGACGCCAGGAGGGAAAGCGATCCTGGGGAAGGTCCACAAACCTGGAGGCGTCTTCCTGGGGCGAGAGGAAGGTGCTGAGTTCAACACAGGAGGAAGCCGGAGTCAGGCCCCCCCAGCGAGGCGGGGTACATGCGTCGGTTCACACTGACTCTGCAGTCTGCATGTGGTACCCACCTTGATCTCCAAGAGGTCTCCCCTGGGTGGAGCCCAGATCTACTGCACATCCCGTTGAGGCCCTTCATGAGAATGCCCATCCCCTACCTGCAGGGGCGAGTCCCCCGCCGTTCATCAGGAGAGGTGCCCAACCAGAGGCATGTCCGCCCTCCGCCCTGCTGCCCCTTGCCCAGCTCCCACTCGCTCAGAATATCACCTGAAGTGCCCATCAAAGAAGCCCCTGGAGATCTGCTTGCTAACAGTGTCCTCTCTTTGCTCAGGTTCATAAAGAGTTAGGAATGTGCTCAACTGACTTGGTGGAGCCTGCATGTGACACGGTGGCCCCTGGCCCAGGCTACTCTTGCGCATTCCACACCCACGCTGCAGGGACGCCAGGGACGCTGGCTTTCCCTTGTGGTATCTCTGGCCGGTCTCCATGGGTTCTCGCCCTGGCAGCTCCCTGGGGTCTGTCACACAGGACTTGATGGACGCTCAGGCCACCTTTGGTTCAATTCATCGAAACCCATCTTGGGAAGTTTGCCCAGGCCTGACAGAGCCCTTGGGGCTCTTTCCTGAATGTGCAGTCCATACGCGGAGAAAGAGAAACAGGATCACCCGTCAGCCAGCTCAGCCCACAGACATGAGGCATTTTTAAGTAAGAGGACCAAAAGAATTAAATATTTGAAATAAGTAACTGGAAATTCACTAGCTCATCCTCAAGTGCATTTAGTTATCTGCAAAGAGATGAGGTGGGCCCTGGGCTGGATGTTCCGTAGGCACAAAAGGTTGGAGTTCAGAACAGCTGGGCTCGGCAGGAACCATCTGGGTTCTGAGACAGGAGGCAGGTGGGGGCCCCTCCAGGCTGCCCCCTGTGGGGTGCAGAGCTGTGGCTGTCCAGTGGAGCGGTTGGCGGGCACACGTTCCCTTTGCACAAACGACAGCTATGGTTTGAAAGGGTTTTGCTGCCAACTTGGGAACACATAGAGCAGCAGGACTGGGGATGAATTCCAGCTCCCAGTCCAGCTGGGGTGGGGGGGACTGCGCATTTGGAAAGCAAGCAGAAGGTACAGGCTGGGAAACTCAGGGAGAAGCGCATCCACCGCAGTCTGCCATGAGGAAGTGAAAGGGCGGTCTAAAGACAGTCGCTTCGGGGTTCTGGCCTCAGTTCCCTTTTAAAATGCTGGAGGCCTTTGTTTTGCGAAGCTTTAGCTAGACAGTGATGTAAGGGTATGCACTTTTTTGGAGAAAGAGGAAGAGAGAGAGAGAGAGGGAGGGAGGGAGGGAGGGAGGGAGGGGGAGGGAGGGGGGAAGGAGAGAGAGGGAGAGAAAGTGAAGGAGAAAGAAAAAGAGGTAGAGATGTAGATAGAATGATGGATACGTAGGTAGACAGACAGCTAGGTAAAGACATCACCTCATCAGTCCTGTTCTGCATTGCCTGAGACCACACCGATCCACAGAGAAGGCAGAGTGGAAATAATTGTGTTCATTCAAAAATATTTATTTATTTCTACACACTATTCAAATATCTGGATACTAGATTCTGTTCTAGATCTTCAGTTACTTCAGTGAATAAGGAGGACGAACATTCCTGCCTCCACGGAGAACTATGCAAAAGCTTGATCAAACCGTACCTGAAGGCTTACCATCTCTAGGCATTTAGGTTACACGAACCAATGAATTCCCGTAACCCGTAGGCTATTTTGAGTTGTTTTTGTTTGGTGTTTTCTTGTTTTTGTTTTGTTTGTTTCTTTGCTACTTGCAAAGTATCCTTACTGCTACTGCCATCTTCTAGACATGGTGGTGGCACTTGAGCCAAACTCTGGGTCTGACCACATTTCACTCCACCTTCAAGCTAAGGAGGCACAGAAAACAAAACACTCCAGACTTTGTCTGAAGAACATAGCCACCTCTGGGTGGCACCCAGCTCTTATAAATAGCCAGGAAGCAGATTCAGGCTGAAAAAGTAATTTAAAAATTTCAAAAAAGATAAAAGGAAAAGAAAAATAGAAAGAATTCCTCAGGAAATTGAGGAGGAATTTGAGAGAGAGATTGCAGCAAGCGTCCCTGGACCGTGGCCAGAACCACTGGCCAGAACAAGCCTCCCTTATTAAAAGCACCAGGCGGCCCTGGTGTCCAGGAACACAGGGGCCTTCCCTGGGCTCTCGCTCGAGGGATTTAATGGATGGAGTTTCTGGTATCCTCTATGCATGAGCATTCTTTGTTCATTTTGTTCCCTCAAAATCACTTGGGAAAGATAATGCTCAGAACTTTAAGAATCCCCAAATGCATTTATTTTTTAACAATTTTCCCCTTTATAGGGTTCACCAAGGAGACCCTTAGTCAAGTTGAAGTTGAAGGGAATACATTCAATACGACCAGAGGAAGTCTTCTTTCGGGGGTGGGGGGTATTGGGGCCACTGAGCCACGTCCCCAGCCCTATTTCGTATGTGATTTAGAGACGGATCTCACCGAGTTACTTAGTGCCTCACTTTCTCTGAGGCTGGCTTTGAACTCACGATCCTTCCGCCTCAGCCTCCTGAGCGCTGGGATCACAGGCGGGCACCCTTCTACCAGGGAGCAGCCTAGCAACTAAATTGTGGTTTTTCAGTTGACCCTTCACATTTCTGTTCCCTGGACATTCTGGGATGTCCGTGTATCACCAGTGTCTCCTCTTCCATCTCCTATTTGTGGGATTCGGTTTCTCCTGGGGAGCTCAATTTCTCCAAGGTCTGGTTTAGTCAGACTCACCCCCATGCTTTGGCTGCAGGGGTGGACCCAGGAGCCATATCCGGCTAATCAGAGCACATGCCCACCCAGCCACGTGGCACCTGGTTTAAGGAGGTCACATGGCCCAAACCAAGCCAATGAGAATCAGTCTCTGCCAGTCATCTGTCCCTGTGACCAAAAACACCTGATGAGAATAATATGAAGAAGGAGAAGTTTATTTGGTCTCACGGCCTCAGGGGTGTCGGTGCATGGCTGGCCATCGCCATTGCTCTGGGCCATGATGAGGTGGGACTTCATGGTGGAAGGACCTAGAGAAGAAACACTACCCAGCTCATGGCAACTGGGCAGCAGAGAGAAAGGAAGGAGACAGGGCAAAAACCTGATCCCAGGGCCACCTCTCCCAGCCAGGCCCCACCTGCCCACAGTCACCACCCCGCACCGTGGTCCTTTAAATTTATTAGTTCACCAAGTAGTGTGATTCGCAGATTAGGTTTCAACTCTCATCACCGGATCGTTTCACTCCTGAATATTCCTGCATTGTCTCCAATGAGCTTTGGGGGATGCCTCCTATCCAAACCATAAAATTCTGCCCCTGGCCCCACAGCTCATGTCTATCTCACAAGACAGAATGCATTTGGTCCATCTTGAAGGTTCACCGTGGCCTTCCCAGTTCCAGTGTTGCCCAAAAGCCCAACTCCAAAGTCTCCTCTAAGTTATAAGTCCCTGGAAAAACCCCAAACAAGTTGGGTACATCCAATACACAATGGCACGGAGTGAACATTTCCATTCCAAAAAGGAGAAATGGGGTCCAGAAGGAAGGGATGGGACCACATGAAGACTAAACTCCAGCTAAGCAAACAGGTCCTGTAGCTCGTCTCCAGAATCTGGATGTTCTCTCCAAGGAGTTCGGGTAGCCCCACCTGCGTGGCCTTGCTGGTCGCAGCTCACGTGGCCTTTCTCTCAGCCTGGCTCTGTCGGGAAGCTTGGCTGGGCAGATGTCCATCATTACTGGAAGCTCTTCATCTGGGGACCGCCCCCCCTCCAGCTCCACCTTCCTTCTCAAAGCTTCATCATTACCCTCTCAGGGGCTTCCCATGGGAATCCCAAAGTTGCTACAAGTTGCTGGAATCCCAGGTCTTTCTTTGAAATCTGGATAAAAGCCTCCGTGACACCCTTTACTCCAGCGCTCTGCAGAACCAGAACCACACTGATGACGCCAAACTCTGCTCCATCAGAAGCTGGAACATGGCTGCAGGAGCCTCTGAGTGTCTGAGAATCGGAGCATGGCGAACTGAATTTTGGAAAAACAACTTCCTAGACACCTCTGTGTGAGCAGAGGGTCCATGGTCTTTTCTCAAAGAGTTTCCCTTTTACATCCTCAAGTCTGTAATGGGTGTGGTCCTGAGATGACCTCAAGACACCTTTCCTAGTGTCTGTGCAAAGTACTTAGCTTCCCATTAGTGGCAGTGATCTCTTCAACAACCACACCTTCTTTAGTCCCAATTTTACATATACTTTTCTGTCTAAATCGTAAGCTTTCCAAATCTTTCCTGCCTGATTTTGCCCCTGGTTCTCATCATGAAGATTGTTAAACTGCCAGCAATACCCATGGCACTGCCTAAATGCTGTGCTATCTTTAAATTTCTTCACCAGATTAATTAGTCTGTTACTTTTAAATTCAGCCTCACACAAAAATCTCAGGACATGGTTAAAACGTAGACAAGTTCTTTGCCAGAATGTAACATAAATGAGCTCTAGTCCAGCTTCCAGTGGAGTCCCCATTCTCTTATGAAACCTCATGAGCACAGTCTTTACAGTCTGCTGCCTTTCTCTTGGCATTCTGGTCTTCAGCGTTTCCACCAGAATAGCCCATTAAATTCCATCTACAACATTCTAAGCGATCTCCATCCTGCATCTCCAAACTTTTCCAAACTCCTCCTGCAAGCCAGCTCCAGAAAATTTCCAAGCCACATAGTCAGGTGAGTCACAGCAACAACTCCACTCTGGGTATCAATCTCTGTTAGTGAGTTTTTTGTTTTGTTTTGTTGGTGGGGAGGCTCATGGGCTCAGAGGTGCAGTCAATGGGTGGCCAACTCCATTACTCGGGGGGTCTGAGGTGAGGTAGGTCATCATGGTGGAAAGGAATGAAGGAGGGTAACTGCTCAGCTCATGGGAGTGGGAAATAGAGAGAGAGCAAGGGAGGAGTGGGGGGAACATGATAGAATCCCCAGGCATGCCCTCAGCAACCTGCCTCCTGCAGCCTGCCCCACCTGCCTATGCTGCCACCCAACGCAGTATACATTCAAATTATCAATCCATCAAGTTGATTAATTCCCTGATTAGGCCACAGCTCTCATAATTTAATCAGATCACCTCTGAACAGTCTTGTCTTGTCTTACCTGAGCTTTGGGGGGAACAGTCAGAGCTAAACCATAACACAGTCCAACAGCTTTAAGTGACTGTAAGCAAGCCTCTAGAGTCCCTTCTGTCCCAGAGAAGGCCCGCCAGAGAGACTCAGGAGGAGCATTGCATGTCCTCTGGCTCCCTGCAGGTGACCTGAGGTAAACGCTGTAAATACTGAAGTTCTCCTTTAGTAATTAGCAAACACTGAAGTTCTTAGGTGAATACTAAGTCCCCCCAGGCACCTCCCCACCTCCCCGGGCTGCCCGGTTTGAGCTATGAGGCCGCAGCCACAGCCCTGGGTTGCAAAGGTGCAGGCAGTGCCAGTTCCACCTGCAGCTGCCCACGGGAGAACCCGCTTCCTTCCTCTCTGTCCCCCAGGCACCCACATTTCTTAGCTCCTGGCCTTGTCACATGGCTGCCACTTCTTGCTCCTGCCATTATGTCTCCTACCCACTCCGACCCTGTATCCCTCTTACAAACTGCGTTGATCCCATCCGCCCTCAGGTTCCAGGGCTGGACTAGGCCCTGTTTGGGAGGCCATCTTCCAGCCTGCCATATCCACCCCTCCTGCACCCTCCTCTGCCCTGCTCTGGGCCCTTGGAGGCCAGCCTCTGTGGACCGCATCACCTGCCCCTTTCTTGGGCCTCCAGGTGGGTTTGGCCCGTGGGGGGGTCGCAGTCCCACTCCCCACTGCCTCACTGTGGATCTGGTCCCATGCCACAGCCTCTGGACAGGTCCCCAGCTCTGCCCAGGCCCAGTAGCAGGCACCCTTCTCTCATCCTCTCAGGTCTAGGGTAGCCATGGCTCCTGCAGACGCCGCGGTGCCTGGTGCCTCATGGTCCTCGTCGGCCCCCATCAGCCTGGCCCGTTGCCTGGCTCAGCCCTCCTCTGTTGGGCCTCCTGTTTCCCAGGAGGCCTGGCTGGTGCGGGTAGCCATGATTCCTATCAGCAGCACTCGACTCCCATGGCATCTGGAGTAAAAGCACACAAGCCAGGACAAGCAGGGGCTTGAGAGGCCGCAGGACAATGACGCGTCCACCCAGTGACCAGCCAAAGCATCCATCAGAGTAAATAGGCTCTGAAGGAAATCACCTGACCCGACAGACAGGTGCCCACTAGGCCCAACAGCAGCGTCTGCAATAAGAACAGGAATCCAGAGTCGGGTGGTAGGTGGAGCCTAGAGAGGAAGTGCACACCTGAGGGGGAGACGGGCCAGGCCGGGGCCCAGCAGAGCAGCGGGAAGGCAGCAGTAGAGCACGTGCCCATCGCGCATCTTATCCCCAGTGCTGGAAGGAGGGGGAGGAGGGAGGACTGGGTGGAGCCCAGGCTTTGAATCAAGCAGCCCTGGGCTCAAGACTTCCTGGCTGGGGGACTGTGGACAAGTTTCGTCCCCTGAGCCTGTTTTGTCACCTGACAGGACCAGAAAAGCTCCCCAGCAAGCTGTTGTGAGAATTAAAACAAATACACCATGGAATATTACTCACCTGTAAAGAAGGATAAAATTATGGTATTTGCTGGTAAACGGATGGAACTGGAGACTATAGTGCTAAGTGAAATAAGGCATCCCAAACAAAGGCTGGATGTTCTCCCTGACATGCAGATGCTGACTCACAATAAAGGGCAAGGGACTATCAGCTCACTGGATCAGACAAAGGGGAAGGAAGAGAAGGAAGGGGTGGGAATGGGAGAGACAGTGGAGTGAACGGAAATTACAGTCCTCATGGAAATTATAGAGGTGGGCACTGCCTTTCTTGAGAATCAAATGGACATTCTCTTTTGGCTTCCAGTTTCGGAGGCTTCAGTGCATGGTGGCTTGAGCTGGAGGGCGCTGCTGCCTAGCAACTCTGTGTCCGGATGGTAGTTACACACATCCACAGGTGTGCAAATGACAGACCTACAGACGGTCCCTAACTAACTGTTGGAAGCCGTGGATAAATCCTGGGTCGGTCTGAGCCATTAAGACAGGAAGCAGCTTTTCTGGGAACTCCTAGGTGAAGTTTCACGGTTGGAGAAAGCCCAGGTCACACTGGTGCCCTGCCGTGGCTCCCACCCTGGGACAAACACAGCCTCCTGGAGATGGGCGTCCCTGCCAAGCCCCAGACACCGGGTTTACCCATGATCCCCGCTACAAGGAAGCCTTCCATGTACCCCCTTAACGGGGCCCTGTTCAGAGTCCCGTTGCCGTCAGGGCTGGGGCCACCAGGCCCCCTTCTAACCTAACTTGTGTCCCTGCAGTTCAGACCTGACTGATTATTTTCAGGTTTTCTACTTTCCCAGGTGGCTCACATCTCCAAGCAGGTGCAGGTAACCCTGGTGACTAACGATGGTGCCCCTTGCAATTTTTGACTTTATGATTTTTGACTTTTTGATTTTCTCCTGAAGGTTTAGAAGCCCTACTTTGGATTTGAGTGTGGGTCTTCCCAGGCCAGCAGTGTGTGGTTCCATGCTCCTGTGAGACGCGGGCAGCTCCCTGATGGCCCATAGTTAGAAGGAGACGACGGCGGGCCACCGTGTGTGAGTCGCTAAGCTGGGGGTGGGGGTCCTGTGTGCGGGGTGGGGGGGGGTTTCCACACATGTTTTTTACTAACAATTTCTTCAACTTACAAAGAGTTTGGGGGACTGTAACTCCCATGTAAGTTGAGGAGCGTTGTCCACTCTTTGGTGGTGGTGGGGTTAGCTGCTGGGGTTTTGCATGATGATGTCATTATGGAAGACGTAACCCCTAAAGAAATTGGGCGAAGGACGAGAGGACCTCTGTGATGTTCATCTTCCTGTGGATCTGTAATTATTAAAATAAAGATCTTTAAAGCAAACATTAGGAAGAACTGAACTCGGAGGGGCCGAGGTTGAATCTGAAGCAAGTCCCTGGACTCCCTGAGCCCCCTGCAATGGAACCAAGGCAGACTAGGAGCCTGCCCAGAGCACAGTGTGGGCTGACTGGTGACCAGCCTGCAGCCACGTCCTCCCAACACACCAGCCCAGTGCTGGACACAGAGTCATTCCGGCCCTCCAGGTAAGGCCCTGGGCCCTGTGTTAGTCAGCTTTTCATGACTGTGACAAAACACCTGAGACGGTCAACTTTTATGGAGGAAATTTTCTTTGGCTTCCAGTTTCGGAGGCTTCAGTGCATGGTGGCTTGGCCCCGGGCTTCGGGCCTGTGGTCAGGCAGCACAGGATGGGGCCCTGGGGGCGCAGAGCTGCTCACCCGAGGGGGCCTGGAGCAGAGAGAGAGGGAGGAGGGGCGGCTCACCACTCCCCTCCAAAGGCACGCTGCCCCCCACTCCACCCCCATGACCAACTTCCTCTCACGGGGTCGCCTCCTACAAGTACCTCCGGCTATGATCAGGCCTTTAACATGGGAGACTCTGGGGGACACTCCAGTCCCCAGGACAGCCCCAGGCCAGTGCTGGGCATGGTGATGCACACCTCTTATCAGCTCAGGAGGCTGAGGTAGGAGGATTGCAGGTTCAAAGCCAGCCTCAGCAAGGTAGCATGGCTGTTAATACGCCACCAAAATACACCCTCTGAGAGATGTTCTCAGACGAAAATGCCAGCTCAAGCCACCATGCACTTAAGCCTCCAAAACTGGAAGCCAAAGAAAGTGTCCATTTGATTCTCAAGAAAGGCAGTGCCCACCTCTATAATTTCCATGAGGACTGAAGGGCCACCAAGTTGAATACGTCCATATCTGGATCCTGCTTATTGGCCTGTTCAGTAGCCAATGTCCATCAAGTGTGGTTGTCAAGGCACCTGAGAGTGGGTCTGACCCACAGACAGGCAGGGACAAGACACACAGACAGGGACAATGCTGTAGTCTGGCTAGGCACAAATAACCAGGAGGTCACGAGCCACTTGTAGGTTCAAACAGGAACTATTTTATTGCCAGAACCCAACGGGAACTCTACCGGAACTCAACGGGAACTCCGCAAGAACTCAAAAGTAGCGGGCACCCAAGGTAGCAGGAGCCGCCTTATTGCCGGACAGCAGAGGTTTATATACACAACTGAACACACAGCTTGTTTCAATTTAGCATCATCCAGTTACAGCAATCAGTCATTATCTTAATAGTTATACACAGCTTATCTTAATTATCATCATCTTAATGGCTCACTGGCATCACCTCCCAACCACTCCTTCTGGCAAAATGCCAGGAGCCATCTTGACTCGGTTGTGGCTCTCAACAGGACAAGACACACAGACAAGGATAAGATGCACAGACAGGTTAAGAGGGGTCTCGACTCACAGTTCTCCAGGAGCAGGAGTCAGGGTGCGGCGGCCCCGTGGACCACCTGGGGCAGTCAGAAGGTGGGACAAGGGGGACGTGGAGGGGTTATATTGTGTTCCTACACAGAAGCACAGGGGAGGCCAGGGGCAGGATGAGGAGCTGTCTGGTTTGGAGGACTTTAGCCGACCTGGGTACAGGATTGCCGCGTGGCCGGGTGCCTGCCCTGGGTGACAACGGCGATAGTGTAAGAGCCGGTGCAGAGGGCAGCTGAGCACTGGCTCTGGAAGGGATGGTTTGCCTGGGGCAGGCGCTTGCCTCCCCATCTCTAGGAACTGAGAGGGCCAGTCCTCCAGGGCCAGCAAGACCCCATAAATCAGAGCATCAGGGGTGGAAACTAGAAAGCGTGTTTATTCCAAAAATCAGGGAATCCCTGTGAGCTCCATCAAGACCACCAAGGAGAAGGGCCCTCTCAGTGGGACGCCCTCGCGGAGGAAGCCGGGCTGGTTTCTCCTGCCCATTTCTGTCCTTTGTGCTATTGTCACCTTGGCAAAAATTCTGGCCATCTCCAGGCGAGGCAGCGTGCTCACATACTGTTCCCTGGTGCACCCTGGCGAAGCCTTGGCGAACCCAGCCGCATGCTGGCGCCTGGAGCCGGGTGGGAGAGCGGCCCTGCTGCCGAGGCCCATGGGCTGCCGCTGGTCCCCGCTGGCTCCGGCCCAACCCAACAAGCTGCCAAGTGCTCGGAGCGGCCGTCCACTCCCACAGTCTTGACTGATGACCAACAGAACAGAATGTTCCCTGTCCCTGCAGACCAAATAAAGGCACAGGAAAATGGTGGCCCTAGGGCATGGCTGTTAATGCACCACCAAAATACAGCCTCTGAAAGATGTCCTCACGACAACTCCAGCTTGAGCCCCAGACAGCGCTAATCCTCTGCCTGAATCAGAATGAGCAACGCCAGGAAGGACCCGCCTCACAGCAGCACCACAGCTGGGCCACGACCACTGAGCACGCTGCATGAGCTGTCCCTCACTGTTCCTTCGGGGACTTTCAGGCCAGGTGCTGAGTTTATTTCCATCACACAGATGAGAAAACCAAGGCCTAAGAGATGAAGTCATCCGCCAAGTCCCTTCCCTCAGTTCAGCGTAGGTCTTCTTGTTCTTTCCAACAACCACAGTCCACACCTAGACCTAAGGTGGTCCTATGGTCCGTAATGGAGCTGGAGGGTGCTGCTGCTTAGCAACTGGAAGGGTGCTGTTTCCTAGCAACTGGAAGGATGCTGTTGCCTAGCAACTGGAAGGATGCTGTTTCCTAGCAACTGGAAGGGTGCTGTTGCCTAGCAACTGGAAGGGTGCTACTGCCTAGCAACTGGAAGGGTGCTGTTTCCTAGCAACTGGAAAGGCGCTGCTGCCTAGCAACTGGAAGGATGCTGTTGCCTAGCAACTGGAAGGATGCTGCTGCCTAGCAACACTGCAGCCTGGAGGCCCTGCTCACAGGTTGAGGTGGTAACTTCCAGACACATAAAAGAGTATGCATAATACTTGACAATGACAATGAACTGGTGTCCATGTGTACAGCTGTCCAGTACATACCTACCTAGAATACAACATTGACTGTGATCAGGGGCCACGGGACCCAGGAGCAGCCTCATTCGCCCTGTGTTGACTGTGTCTCTTGGTCACGTGGAGGGGCCACATGGAGTGCTGGGCCTAGGCCCCTGGTTCTGTAAGCGCAGGCAATGATGTTCACACAGCAGCGAAACTGCCCCATGACCGCCTCTCAGGACCCGTCTGCGTACCTGGTGGGCTACTTCCTCCAAGATACTCTCCACGGAGGTTTTGCTGGTCGGTCCATTTGCACCTCTATGTCTGTTACCCGTGGGGACGGCCCTTCCTCTGCAGCAGCCAGGGTGTTCCGTATTCTCTACCCCAACCCTGAAGGTCTTCTCGGGACTTGGAGACCAGCAAAGGGCCCTGCTGCGAGGACAGCAGGGCACAGCCAGGAGGAGCCCCGTAGGCGGAGCACTGGTCCCAGCCCTGCCTTCCAGGTCCAGGCCCCCATCTCAGGAGAGGGGAGAGACACCAGGCCAGCAAGGGAGAAGGGAGGGCCACGCCTGCCCCTGAATGTGGCCCAAAGATGAGGAAAAGATGGTGGCAGCCCCGTGTGGCTCTCCAGCTCCCTGAGAGACCAGCGCTGTGTGCTACGGCTGTCACTTTTCACCTGGAGCCCTTTTTTTGAAACCGACTTTTGTACTCACAAAAATAGACACGCATCCATAAACATCTTCCACATGCCTGCCGTGGCCTCCTCGCGGCCCCGCTGGGTAAGGGCCCACTCCTGCCCCATCTCCCAGGCAACATGACTTACTCTGGGATCCTAGTCTGAGCAACAGGGTGCACAGCTGGAGGGGGTCGGAGGCCCTTGGCAGCCAGGAGGAAGTTGTGGGCCAGTGTGGGGCGTGTGCCCAGATACCAAGGAGACAAAACCTGACACAAATAATGCAAGGGACCAAAGACAAGGACCCCAGATAGAGCCCCAGCCCTCAGCAAAACACCCCACCTGTAAAACCTCTGGTGAGGCGCTGGGACAGGGGCGCCTTCAGAGCATTCCTGTGCACCTCGTGGGCTGACCTTCCCGGAACACCCTGACCTTCAACCTCATAGAGAGAAAGTGACCCAGCTGTGGCTCCCTTTGGGACAGGACAGCAAGGCACCCCCTGGGCTACTTGGCATGCCCATGGGAGCCAGGCAGACTCCGAGGGAGGCAATCCTGGTGTCGGAATGCCACAGTGTCAACCTGATGGGACCTGACAGGGAGGGAAGGCAAAGGGACACGGAGCCCGCGAGGCCTAACACCAGACAATTGCTTCGTGCCCAGATAGGGACCCGCTTTGGCCAGATGCTGATTTTATTAAGGTAAGCTAGGAGACATATTGTGATGTGCATGTCCTGATTTTAAAGTGTTGATGATCTAAGTGGAAAATAAAAGTCAAAAAACCTCTCTAAAGAGAACCCCATGCCTGACGTGGACCAAATTTGGTCCAGAGGTTTCCATTTGTCACCTCTGCTTGGTCCTTGGGCCACAGCTTGCTTTTCTCTGGAGATAGAACTTTGTGCGTCCTACTCCACAACCCCAACGTAAGGCCTGCTTGTCCCCACACTGCAGATACAGCAAGGGCCTGCAGCTAGGAAACCCCAGAATCTGAGCACCCTGGTCCCTCAGCCATGTGACCTTGAGAGGTTATTTCATTCTCTGTGCCTTGGTTTCCTCACCTATAAAGCAAGAGTGGAAACAATGGCAGAGTGTTGAAAGGGGGAGTCAAACGTGTGTGCGGATGACCCTCATTGCGCAAATACATAGCATTCAAAAAAGACTGGACTTCATAAGGGGCTTTCTTAAAGTCACATGGCTCACCCACAACACAGCCTACATCTGCAGACCGGGAACAGCTCTCCTCCCAGCAGACAGGGTGCTTCCTGTCACACACACCACAAATTATGCCCTCTGCACATTCACCCACCAGCTTAACACCGTGCCCAAATCACCTCTCCAAGAAAGTCTTTCCAGCACACACTGAGTGACATGAGACCTCAGGGGCAGAGGACAGTTCTGTGGGGACACAAGACGAGCTCAGTGTGTGAAGCCACCGGGGCCTCAGCCCAGACTCAAGCTGCATGACCTCCCTTCTCTAAGCCTCAGTGCCCAGACCTGTGAAGTGGGTACAATACTTACAACAATCACCCACTGAGCCGAGGGCTCAGCGGACCCCCCGCTCCCCCCGCTGTTAGTGTGAGAGCCAAGGCCATGACTGTGGAGCAATGTGTGGTAACAGCCAGTGCTGCTGGGTGTAGCTGGACAAGGCCAGGCAGCAGCAGAAGGCACCGGGGAGCAGCTGGGGGCCTCCCACCACGTCTGGAAGGAGCTGGGGAGCGGGCGGCACCCACTGCCAGGAAGCTGAGAGGCCCGATGGCTGGCACAGGGGTGACAAGGGCTTCTCCTCACTGAGGGATATAGGAGCCCAGGCCTCCGGCTTCCAGATGAGACTACAGAGTGGACACTTGGCTATCATTGCTCAATTAGTTCTTAGTGATACCGCCAGTTATCAGTGACGAGTCCTGCTTGCCCGCATGATGAAGTCTGAACATTAGAGAAGCAGCCCAGGCAAGCATATGAAGCAGGGGTAACCTAGACTTCTTCCTCTCAGAGGGAGAAGGGGGCTATAGCTAGTATCCTAGTATCCCCAGAAGCGAGGTGTTCTACCCTTTTTATATGTCCTAGGCTTCCTCTGTTCTCCTGCCCTCTTCCCCTTATCTTTCTCCTTCCTGCTTAAGTGACTAGGCCCAGGAATGCTGGATGGGAGGGCCAAAGGTAGGACACAGGTGGGCTGAAGGGGGAAGGGCAGGATGGAGCAGCCCAGGACACATTAAAAACCGGGAGGGAGGGGCAATTCCTGGGACAGGTTACCTTGGCAACAGTTTGGAGCAGGGGCAGGTTCTCCTAAGGGTGGAGGAAGGGCTCTGAAGGAATTAACATTTCAATCCCTCAGTGGGCAGTCTCCCACTTCCCAGACTCACTCAAAATTGGCCTCCTTGATACGACCTGACAGGATGATTTACCAATCTATGCTGACTGCCTGTCTGATTCTGGCTTCATTAGGTGAGAAAGTACGGAGACTCAGGACCCAAATGGACATGAGAGTCTTAGAAATCCGTGCATATAAGTAATATACTTAAGACCTGTGCATTTTAGTATCTGTTCAAAACAAGTACAAGCAAATGGTGAACCCCAGCCTAGAGCACCCACCGTGAAGCATGCAGGAGGGGGTGGTCTGACGTGTACTCCGAAGTGCTCATGGAGGGCCCGTGAGGACCCCGGGAGTGCAGAATGTTGAGACAGGTGGAATTCAGGCGGTGGACGTGTGAAGTCTCCCTGTAGAAGTCATCAGAAAAACTAATGCCTACAAAAGTCACTTTAATGACACCAAAAAGTTGCATTTTTACATCTCATCATCCCATATAGAACACCTATAAAAATATAAATTGAGCAATATGTAGGTGTCTTTAAAAAGTGTTATAGTTTTGTTGTTGTTGTTTGGTACTGCGGAATGAACCCAGGGGTGCATAACCACTGGGCCACATCCCCAAACCTTTTTAGATTTTATTTAGAGACAGGGTCTCACTGAGTCACTAAGTGCCTCACTAAATTTCTGAGGCTGCCTTTGAACTTGTGATCCTCCTGTCTCAGCCTCCTGAGCCGCTGGTAGCCGCTGGCATTACAGGCGTGCACCATTGAAGCCCGGCTGTTATAGGTTTTTATACCTGTCCTTTACACAGTATGTGGGACATTTGATGGGTTAACATCAGAATAAAAGACAACCATATGGCCTCATCTGTGTGACATCTCCTCCACTGCCATGGCAGATTTCAGGCATTTTGGAAAAGACTCCCCTTTCAAAAAAAATAAATAAAATAAAAGAAGTCCCCACTGAAATACCCTCATTGAAGTCTCACTGATCTGCACCTGGCAGACTTCTGGTGCTCAGAGGCCCCTTTCCTGCGCAGGGGGTCTCTAGAGGAAAGCACTCCTACTGCATCGTCGAGAGACAGACACTGGTGAGATGCTGAGCACGAAATGGGTTTGGGGAGAGGCAAGAGGAAAGAGGTACCCACTAAGGAGCTGGGAGGGTAGGGTTGGGGAACATAGTCACACCATGTCAAGTAGGGACACTGAGGCCCAGAGCTGTGACGTGTCAGGTCACAGAATGCTCTACAGACATCACCATTAGGAGCAGGGCATCCGTGCCCACCCTGCCATGGGTCTGCTCCACCCAGCCGCAACAGGAGAAGGGTCAGGGATGCAACGGGAGCTGGGTCCTGGGGTGTCCATCCCACTTCTTCCAAGTGGGCAAACGCCTCTTGGGCTCTCTGTCACTGCTGTCCAGGGAGGATGTCCTAGTGTGGGAGTTGGAGGAGTGGGGAAGCAAGACCAAAGCAACTCATGCTCCACACATAGGTCCCCTCCACCTCCGTGCCTAAGGCAAACCATATGCCACCTGTTCCCTGTGACGCTGGCTGCTGGTGCAGACATCTTCAGGGGGTGGGGGTATGGGGAGGGGGGATGCAGGTAGTGGTAGGAGGGCAGAGGAGGGATGACCAGTCAGTACTGCCGCCAGGATCCCCTGTAGTCATAAAGAATTCCAATGACTAATCCGCTAGGAGCCGGAGATTCTTGAAAAGTGCTAGTGGAACCCCCTCTCCTAGTTGGCATGTCACTCAGAGTGGAATGACTTAGAGACTCTTTGCTCCTTAAACTGCCCCCCTCCATTTACTTTCTTTCAATAGTCCGAAACGTTTTGAGTGGACATTTGTTAAACTTCTTGAGCACACAGAACAGGGGGACTTCAGCCTCCACTCCCCCAGCCTCACCTGCTCCACATGCACGGTGGCGTGAGGGTCCCGAGTCAGACAGATGCTGATCAGGAAGCTAGAGTTTCAGAAATGGCTCCTGAGGGCAAAGAGACCAAGCAAGCTTGTCCCCCACTTCTGACCAAGGCCAGTGACCTCCCAACACTGGATCTAAGCCCGGGAAATAAGCACTGAGGCAGGAGAGGTGGGACAGCTGGAGCCCAATCAGGACAGGACAGGCGGGAGGGCCAGATGTCCAGGGGCCACCGCGGGCTCCCACGCTGCAGGCGAAATGCCCAGCGGTCAGGGAGCACACCCCTCACTCCCCTACCGACGTCCAAAGACTGACTCGTCAAGCTGCCCAGGCTCTTTCTTTTTGAAAGAAGGTAGGATTTATTGAATTTTCTTTGGCGCATTGTAGTTATACATGACATGATCAAAATGTCCATAGCACAGGGTTCTCTACTTTAACTCCCAGGGCTGACCCCTTCCCTCCCCCCCTTTTCTCCCCTGATCCAAACCCTCTACTGTTGAGAGCCACAACCAAGTCAAGATGGCACCTGGCATTTTGCCAGAAGGAGTGGTTGAGGGGTAGCGCCAGCGAGCCATTAGGTTGATGATGGTTAAGTTAAGCTGTGTATAATTATTGGGATGATGGCTGATTGCTGTAACTGGATGATGCTGGATTGGGGCAGGCTGTGTATTCAGTTGTGTATGTGGACCTCTGCTGTCCGGCAAAGGGAGGCTCCTGCTACCTCGGGTGCCCGCTACTTTTGAGTTCTCGCAGAGTTCCCGTGGAGTTCCCGTTGAGTTCTTGTGGGTTCTGGAATAAAGTTCATTCCTGCTTGAATCTACAAGTGGCTCGTGACCTCCCAGTTATTTGTGCCCAGCCAGACTGTGGCACTCTACCCAACTGGTCTTCCTTCCATTCATTCATCTGTTTTAATTGGTACTGTGTAGTCACAGGTGAACTGGAACACAAGGCGATGTATTCCCACAGGCACTGGCAGGACTTGGCCACTCTTATTCCCTGCTCCTCCCCTTTCCCTCCATCCTTCCTCACCCTTGGTCCCCAAATTCTACTCTACGGTTTTCCTTTCTGTTTTGGGGATACTCCCCCCACCACACACACTTTTTAAAAATTTCTTTTTCCTCTGTAGCTCCTACATGTGAGAGAAAACATTCCACCCTTGACTTTCTGCGTCGGGCTGATTTCACTTAAGTTCTCAAGTTCCACCCATTTATCAGAAAATAACATGATTTTATTATTTTGTGTGTGTGTGTGGCTGAGTGAAATTCCATGGTGCATACATACCACATTTTCTTTATCCATTAGTGTATTTCCGGGCACCCAGGCTGGTTTCATAACTTGGCTATTGTGTGTGGTGTTACTGTAAACATTCCCAGGATGGATCACTCTAGGATGCTGATTTTAGCTCTTTTGAATAAATACCCAGGAGTTGGATACCTGGGTCATCAGGTGGTTTCACTCCTTGTCTTTTGAAAAATCTGCTTTCTAAAGTGATTGTACTAATTTAGAGTTCTGCAAACGGTATTCGAGTGTATCTTTCCCACCACGTCCTTACCAGAAATGATCATTACTTGTATTCTTCATGATCGCCATTCTGGCTGAGATGAACTCTTGGTATAGTTTTGATTTGCATTTCCTTGATTGCTAAGGATGTTGATTTTTTTTTTCCTTCTGTTAGCCATTTGTGTTTCTTCTTTGGAGAAATGTCTCTTTAGGTCTCTTGCCCATTTATTGATTGGGTTATTAGTATTTTAGTGGCAAGCTTTTTGAGTTCCTTATATACTCTAGTTATTAAACCCCCAACAGAGGCGTAATTGGCAAAGATCTTCTCCCTTCTCTAGGCTCTGTCTCCACACTCTTGTTTCTTCGCTGTGCAGAGCTTTTTAACTTGATGACATCCCACTTATTGATTTGGTTTTATTTCTTGAGCTTTAGGAATAATATTATTAAGGAAGGCAGTGCCTGCACCGCTGTGTTGAGTGTTGCCTCTATGTTTTCTTCTAGAAATCTCACTGTTTCTGGTCTACCTCTGGTCTATGGTCCACTTTGGGTTGATTTTTTGTGCAGGGTTGAAGGTAGGGATCTTGTTTCCTTGCACATAGGACTATTCAGCTTTCCCAACACCATTTGTTAAACAGGCTGTCTTCTCTCCAGCTTACCCTTGGGCACCTCTGTCAAGGATCAGACGACTGTTTGTGGGTTAGCCTCTGTGACTTCTGGTCTGTTCACTTGATCTTTGTTGCTGTTTTTATGCCAAGACCATGCTGTTTTTGTGACTAGCTTTGGGCAACATGGCCATGTTGATGATGTTAATTCTCCCTATCCATGAATATGGTAAGTCTTTCCATTTTCTATTCAATTTCTTTCTTCGGTGTTTAATGATTTTCATTGTAGAAGTTTTTCAACTCCTTAGTTAGATTTATTCCCAAGGAACTTTTTTTTTTTTCATGGAACAGCTTTCTTGATTTCCTCCTCAGAAGATTCATTATTGAAATCTGTAAAAGCTATTGATTTCCACATGTTGATCTTGTATCCTGCAGCTTCACCTTAGTTGTTCATCAGCCCTAGAAGTCTTCTGGGGGCATATTTTGGGTCTCCTAAGTATAGTGTCATCATCAACAAATAGACATCATTTGACTTCTTCTTTTCCTTTGTGTATCTCTTTAATTTCCTTCTCTTGCCTGATTGCTCTAACGCTCCAGAACTAGGGTGAATAGAAGTGGTGAGAGTGAACAACCTTGTCTTGCTCCTGATCTTAGAGGAAATGCTTTCAGTTTTTCTCTGTTCATCATGAAGTTGGCTATGGGTTTTCAAATACGGCCTCTGTGGTGTTCAGATACATTCCTTCTATACCTAATTTCTTTAGGATTTTTAACATGAATGGGTGCTAAATTTTGTCAAAGACTTTTTCTGCGACTATTGAGGTGATCAGGTGATTTTTGCTCTTGATTCTCTTTATGCAATGAATTACAGTTATTGATTTACATATATTGAACCCACCTTGCATCCCGGAGTGAATCACACTTGATCATGGTGTCTAATCTTTTTAATCTTTTTTGGAGGTGGTTTGCTAATATTTTCCTAAGGATTTTTCCATCTGTGTTTGCCCTGTAGGTTTTGAATGGATTCACATACAAAAGAGGCCACTCTGACATAGAACACGCACACATAACCAAAGCCTCGCTGGTTGGCAGAGGCTAAGACCACGTGGGGGGCTAAGGCTCACTGCAGGGGCTGGAAGAGTTGGGGCAGGCTGCAGAAAGGAGGTCAACTTGGCCTCCAGTTGATGGCCAAGACAAACTCACGTGCAGTCCTGTTCATGCACTTCCTTTTAGATGTTGGAAATTCCAAAGTGGCTACAGGGTAACTTTCAAAAAAGAGATGGATGTAGGGTGCTGATGGCTTGGGAAGCTGGGGGCCGGGGTTGGAGCAAAGTCAGAGGCCCTAGGGCCTCTCATTTCTGCTTTCCTGAGGATATCTCCTCCTGAGATGCCTTCTGTCCCAACCCTTCCAAGACACTCGGCATCTACACCCTGAGAGCTGTCTGGACACTGTGGGATCCTGCTGGGAAAAAAATGTCCCCAGATATCTTGAGTATGAGGCTAGGTGCCAGACTGGCCCCTCTGCTCCCGGAGCAGGGAGGTGGCCAGTTGCAATGGTAGTTCTGCTTGGCCCCGCTTCTCAACCACCTGAGACGGGAGCTGGATCCTCCGGAGTCGGGGAAGGTTGTACTTGGGCTTCTCGGAGTCCAGAAGGCTCCCCGGCTTCTTGGACTTAATAAGGAGCGAAGAGTTTTGCTTTGATCTCTGCCCCAGCCATGGACGGTCACATTACTCTGGCTCGGTTCTTACATAGGTAGCTCCATTTTTAGGCAAAATTGCACAGGGCGACTTAATGGGCATTGGCACCTCCCAGGTGTAGCTCCCGTGGCCGCCCATGCCAAGCCTTGTAAGTCTATGCCTTGGCTCGCCGGCCCCGAGCAGGATGTGAAAGACTTATTGAGTTCCATCTTTAATAATATTTTTAAATGTTTAAGAACCACCATAAAAACCCCATTGGATGGCATTTTTTTTCCACTTTGGCAAAACTAGAGTCATAGTCTATGTTATTATAGACCCAACCACAAGAGATGAAAGCCGGCCAGTCACCATGTAGAAAATCACATTCCAATAGCCCTGGAAGGGCACATTAACCGAGCAGAGATGTGCCCAGTCATCTGTCTTTTTCCACAGACGCTGTTCCCCCAGGCCACTCTTGAGCAACCCGGCTCCTTTTTCCAAGCAGCCTCCGCCTGCTGGAGATGGACTTGAAGAGTTTGCTTCTCACAGGCACACACAGGGAGGCCTTGCCCTGGAGAGAGGTGGAGGAGCTCTGAAAGTCCTTGAGCCCCAGCCCATTCTGACAAACCAGGGATTAACTGGAGGGACTGTTCGCTCTGAAAGGCTTTTATAAATGTGAGGTGCTCCTCCGAGGGATAATGTATTAGACCAACAGCCATTCACACCTTGGCATGAAATAGTCTGATCATAGCAACTATTTACTGACATCTACTCCTGGGCAGGGATTCAAGGGGGCACTTCAGACAGTCCCTTAATCAGACCTAGAAGGAATTAAACACTGTGAATTTTCAATGGGGTAAAGATAGGACATGACCTAAAGAGCAAGATAAAGGATGTAAGACTGAGACCAGAAAGAGGGAGGAGGCCTGCACGGGCATCCCAGAGATGACAGGTTAGGAGACTTTTGAAGGATGTGGCAATCCAGAAGGGAGCCATCGCGTGGAGGGGGATTTTGGTAGAAGAAACACGGGAATGGATACAGGTGTGGAGACAGCGGCGTGGATCCCCATCCAAGCTCCGGCCACACTCTCAGAGAACTCAAGCTGGGTTTGGCAAGGACCAGTAACACAGGTGCTGGCAAGTGACAGGGAACCCACAACTAGCAGTGCAGCCCAGGAGGGAGGGTGTTACACCACCCTGGGCAAAGGACATTAGCTGAGTGTGGAAGAAGCTCTTGCTGGGAGGGCCACCTGGAGAGGACCTGAGGCTCCCCAGGCACAGGTGGGGGATCAGAGCATCCACCTTCCTCCTGATGAGACGGAGAAGAGCCCAGGGGGGTCTGGAAGGGGGAAACACTCCCACAGGGGGCAGGGTGTGGCCAGAGCATGGAGCATGGGTTGGTGGGACACAGAGGCACACAGAGCAGAGCTGGGTCTGCAAGGCCCTGTCTGTGAGGCTGAGAGTGACAGGAACCTTTGACCTGGGTGGACCTGGGGACGCTGGCCACTGGCTTCTACAGTGGCCCCAGGGACAAGCACCCACCTGAGGACCGCTGTACAAGAGTTTGCAGTACTGCCTCTGGATGGCCACCCCAGGGCCCTGCCCCAGCACAGCACGCAGGACCCTGAGGAGGCAGACGAGCTGTGCCAGTGGCCACCAAAGGGAAGGCAGGGGACGGGAAACATCTTGAACCAGTTAAAACCAGCCCACCTCCTTATTTCCACTCATTCCACCTTTCCCACCTAGGAGGAAGCGCACCCTGGGAAGCCAGGTCCTGCAGGAGGGGGTCTCCCAGAGAGACAGGAAATGTCCTCTGTGTCCCCCAGGGCCAGCCCCAGGCTGCTAGAAGCCAGCTCAGTCCTGACCCCCACTGGGTGATCTCTGAAGGGATTCATTAAGTGTCCTGGAGGCAGAGGACCCTCACCCAGATGTGAAAATAAACCAAGAGGGAAATTCCACCTCCCCAGTGGAGGGTCACATCTTTAAACAAAGGCACAGCTATTTTAGAGAAGAGAAGAAGCTTTGGCCTGGCTGTCCAAGCCCTCGGAATCCCAGCAGCACCCTCCATAAAGCAGGCAAATTCCCACCACGCCAGGCTCAGAAAAATGTGAAGACGTCCACTGGTCTCCAAGGCCCATTCCGGATGCTGGGCAGGGCAGCCCATGGCAGCACCCTGTCTGTCTGTCGGCCAGGGGGATTCAAAGGCAAACACTTTGGACTCTCGGGTCCTTCCCACTTGCTTTTCTTGGTGGCACTGCCCAGCGCACGCCCCCCATGCCCCCTACGCCTTTCTACCATGTCAGCAATTAAAGCAGAAGCAAAGGTTTCATTCTGCTTAGGGGAAAAATAATGGCACAGAAAATAAATGGAACATGAACCCAAATCAAGCAAAACCAAGAGGGTGTCTGCCCCAATAAAACGTAGAGAAATAGGAGGAAATGCCAGTAGTTGAGCACAGATCACATACTTCATGTCCAGCGTCTGCCAGGTGAAAATAGGAGATGAAGGAAAGGGGGTCGGGAGGCCATGAGCTCAAAGGTCACCCAGGAGATGCTACAGTACCCACTGGGGGGGTGGTGTCCCGGCAGAGCCAAGCCAACCCTCCTGAGCCAAATTCAGGCCCTTCCCATCAGATTCAAAATGCACCTGCGCAGCCATTTCTCCCTCCCTCCCTCTCTCCACACAAAGTCTTTCCAAGGACACAGCTCAAGGGCATTCAGCCCTTGTGGAACAATCGCCACCACCTCACACTCACATAAATGCTCTCTCACAAAACTCAGACTCTGTCCTGTTAGCCCCTGGCTCCTGTCCCCACCCCCAGACTCCCATCTCTGTGAGTGTGTCTCCTCCCAGTACCTTTCACAAGTGGACAGCACAACACACGCCCTTTGGGGTCTGGATCGTCTCACATAGCGTGATGCCTCCAGGTGGATTCGTGGGTCAGCATCTCCTTCCTTCCAAGGCTGGACACTATCTCACAGTACGCATTTGCCCCATGTTGGTTTTCCATCCAGCCACAGTGGACACTCAACAGTTTCCACCTCTAGCTACTTCATGATGCTGCCATAAATATGGATTATGCATTTCTCCTAGAGTCCTGCTTCCGATTCTTTGGGGTATATACCATTGGGATTTTTTTCAGCAATGAAATTCCTCTGAGTGAGCAAGGCATCCAGCTGCCCATGACTCAGGATGTAGTGATCATGAACTCGCTCATGTTTAGAGCACACAGATAGCGTGATGGCAAGAACCTGTGAGAGCCGCGTGAGCCACGCATGGCCAGCTCACCACCCCAGGGAAGGACCGTGCAAGGCACAGAGCAATGAATCCGAGGGACCCAGGTTCAAATCCCAGAGGAGACTTACAAATGCCCCAGCTTGTGCCAGTCAGAACCAGAACAGGTGATCCTCACATAGGATGGGCCCACGTCCAAATAAGTCCATCCTGAGCTGTAAACACACTGAGTGCACGCGACCTTGACCACCACCACCTGGCAGTGTTTGCCCTTGAATCCCCCTGGCCGACAGACAGACAGGGTGCTGCCACGGGCTGCCCTGCCCAGCAGCCAGAATGCATCCCACAACCATCTTGGTGCAAAGCAAACATCCTCACCTGCTGCAGGGAAGCTGGACAGGACTCAGCCTGTGTCCCACCAATGAGCAGCCTTGACAGCAGGTTCCCTTCCTCGACTCTCTACCCCTCCACCCCTCCCCTCCTCAGGGCACCCCAGGCCCATGCTATCGGACACAGTATGCTCCCCACTCCACCTCCCCTCCCGCCCCCACCCTGCCCTCCTCCTCTTCAGGGCCATGATCGTCTTCTGAACGCACAACAGGTGGACTTGTTCTGTGTTTCCTCAACAAGCTGGTAAGGTCCATGAGGGCAGGAAGTGCCCCTGGATGCCACTACATCCTGGAACCTTGTAGGTGGCAGGGTGGTTGGCTCTGCGTGAGCTCACACATCCAAGCAGATGGGAAAGCCTGACCTCTTGCCTTCCTCTCCCCAGACCCCTCCTCTTTCAAGGTTATCTTGCTTCACAGACCTTTCTGATTGTTCCCGTGGCCTCGGATCTCTCTCGCTCGCCCTCTGCCCTGCACCTGCATCCCGGTTCCTCCCAAGGCAGTCCACCTCCTCAGCTGTCTCCTAATCCTCTAAGCTCATTCGTGCAAAGGCACTGATAAATGATAACGGGTAACAGGAGCGATTTTTAAAGGGGCCCTTCTAGTGACAACATTGTGACACCCCAACACTGCTCACTGGGGGAGTCCTAGGCATCCTGCAGACTTGGTACACCTCGTACACACAGGAAATGGCATGCAGGTGCTTTCTGCTGGCCAGGCCAGTCCCCCACGCTGAGGTCATGCTGCTCCGTATGTCCCACCCACGGAAATTCCCCATTTAAAGAGGAGGCAGGGCAGTAGCAGACCCTGCGGGGACCCTGAGTCTCACCCTCACTGTAAAAATACAGGTGACCGCAGTAACAGAAACCCGCGCAGGGACCAAGGTAGCTACAGAAGTAGTCACAAGGCTGGCTGGGAGCCTGCAGCCTCTGCTGGCCATGACAGCTGGCACGTGGGTCCCCGTCACGCAGGGAGCCAGTCGAGGGGTTGCTGGTGTTCCGGTATCTGCCAGGGCACAAGCCAGGCCGGCTCCAAGTCCTCCTGCTCCCTGAGACCCTGCACAGTGGCCGAATCTCAGTACAGCCCAGGGGAAAGAGCATCAGGACAGTGACCTGGGGACTGATCAGATGCGGTACTTCTTCCCTCCTCTGGGATGTCCACGATGGAGTCTGCGTTCCTAGAGTTAATAACACTAAAGGCAAATCAGCTGTCAGTGCCGGCGATTTGCAGCATGGCCTGACCCGCGTGTCTAAGCAGCTGTTTGAATATTTGGCAGCCCATACCCACGTGTGTCAAAGGAAGCCTAGGCCACCAGCGATCTCAGCGACCACCGTGACAGAGCGGTTCTCTGGCCTGCTGACTAAGGTCAGTAACTTTTTGCAGAGACGTCCAAGACTTCATTCCAACTCAACAGGAGCCCACGTCACCCTCCCAGCCCCTCGGGAGGAATCTCTGCCCCCTCCTCTTCTGGCTTCCCTGCATCCTCTGCTCCGTGAGCTCCCAGCCACCGTCAGAAAAGAAGGCTTGTGCCGTCGGTGGTGGACACAAGCCTGTGAAGTCGTCCAGACACAGCAAGGCCCTGTGCTCGCCACGGAGAGACACATGCTATTCCGTGGACTTGGGCCCTCCTGAGTCACCGTGCAGAGGGAGCGTTGTGGGCAGGGCTGGGGATGGGAGGAACTCCACATTGCCCAGTTTGGGTCGGGCTGGAACTACGTCTCCCTCCAGAGATGAAGTCAGCCAGCCTGGGCCAACCTGCAGTTGCCAGACCCAAAGACCACGGGCACATGTTCACTGAACTGGCTTTTACTAATGCAGGTTGTGTCTCAGCTGCAGAGAGAAGGAAAGTGAGTGCTTTGACCAGGGACCGAGAAGACCTGCCCCACCCACAAGGTCCCAGACCCCAAGAAGGACCGCTTCAGGGATCCCCAGCAAGGGCCTGCACCACCAGACCTGCCCGTGGCTTTGCGTGAGGATGGCTGTGGCAGGCGGGCGGCAGCAGACCACCTGGATTCACAAGGGCTCTGTTTCTAGATGACTGTGTGGGCAGGACTGCGCCCCACGCACCCCTTTTGCACCCCTGCATTTCCTCCTCATGTCCCTAAGGTGCAATCAGATCTTTCAGTTTCATCTAAAGAGGGAGAAACTGGACTCGGAGAGGTGACATAACACAGCTGTATCACTAAGAGATCTGCGTGGCTGGGATTTGGACTCAGGCCTGAGGGACACAGGAAGTGGTCCCCTCAACATGGCACCACGCGATGCCACTATGGGGCAGGAGATTTGGCAGTGGAGTGGCATTTCTTGCTGGAGGGTGTTACCTCCTCATCCCCAGATAAGGGGCAGCTTGAGGGTCCAGTTGCCTGGACTGCAGGCCCTGAGCGTCCCTCCCCCGCCGGCCCTTCTCCCTGTCTCTACCAGAGTTCTCGTCACGTGATGCAGTGCAGAGGCAGCTTCTCAGACGACCATCTCCCCCACCAAATCCTGAGTCCCCCAGTGGAGGGGCTTTGTCATGTCCTGCGCATCTGCCACACACTCCTGGGGGACAGCAGGAAGGGACGAAGCCACCACCAGTTCTGCAAAGAGTTCTGACTGCTGAGTTCAAGTCCAAGGTTGGCCTCTGGTGGCGGTGACGTCACGTCCCCGGGCCTCCCTGTCTCACCTGTGCCCTTAAGAAGTCCGTCACAACTGTGTCCCCCAGCGTGAGGCAGCACCATGGGCCCAGCGGGCTGCCAAACTCCAGACGTCTTCATTCTCACTTCTTTCTACCTTATTTTAAATTGATGGTTTCATTTTCTGCTTATAAAAATATAAATAGCACATCACACTCCAGAGCTTTTTAAAATATAAGGTTAAGGAATTTAATTTTTTGAAAAGGTGATTTTTAAGAATCTGTGCGATAATGTCCGCTAGTACTCAAAATGATGAAGACTCTGAAAGTGACACACCTGAGTGACCATGAAAAACCATCGTCACTGATCTCGAACGTGGATGACAGGGTCTACATTCTGGGTCTCACTAGAGGACCAGGGAAGGACTCAGAGCCTCGGGAAGAAGTGAAGTGATAGATAATGGGTGGGACTTTCTGAAACAGCCTTGTCCTCCACGTTTAGGGTCATACCTACTTGGTGCCCACTGGGTGCCTGCCACTGAGCTACAAGCCATGGTGACATCCAGGTGACACAGCCAGGACAGATGGACAGGGTTGGGGGGCAGGGAAACGGGGACTCGGCTTTGTCTTCTTGGAGTTTCAACCCTCCTCTGGGCTTTCCTGGTTTACTCTGAATTTTAAAAATGGGCCTCAGAAGCTCCTGAAGACAGAGACGCGTGTGCTCGTCCCTCTGTTGCAGGGCAGCACGGGGCCGCTTGGATCCAGCCATCTCTACCTGTCCATCCCACTCGGCCACTACTTGACCTTATCAGTGAGCCTGGAGGGGTCTCAACACCTACCACTCTGATTGAGAAGCCCTTTGGTGAAGTAACCTGGCCACTAAGCATGTCACTTGAGAGCTGGCATGTGTCACACAGGGCATTGGGGTGGCGCCTGTAGGTCAGATCTGAAGTGTCTCCAAAGGTCCCATCTGCTGAGGGCTTGATCCTCAGCGTGACTGTATCGGGAGGCAGCAAAACGTCAAGAAGTGGGGCCCAGGGAGAGGCCTTCTGGTCCCTGGGGACACACCCTGAGGGGCATGCCGGGACCCCAGCCCCTTCCTCAGTCTCTTCTGCACCTGGGCATTGGTGAATGACTCCTCCACCATCTACCTCGCACCGTGACGCACTGTGCCACCCAGGCCCCAAGCAGCGGGGCCATCGGCCACGGCAAACCCTCCAGAATTCTGAGCCCAAATGGGTCTTTCCTCTTTCCAACCTTATTGTCCTGGGTATTTTTTACAGTAATGGGAAGTTGACCAACCAACATGGAAAAGTGTCCAGGAGTGGACCCTTGGAGTGACTCCACTGAGCCCTCAGCCCTCCTCTGGCCAGGGCCCTCCCCTACGCGGGGAAATGCTCTCGGCTCCCTTGTCCGAGTCCCCACTCAGAAGTGTCGAGGGCGTGTGGTGGCAGCGTAAGGGCTGAGGGTGGGACTCAGCAGCACAGCTCGTCAGCGCCTCTGTTTTCTCGTCCTTTGCTGAGCACAGAGAGGGTGGAGCATGTAAAGAACATCCAAGCCCAGAGCCCCCCAGCCTGATTCTCCCCATTTCTTAGGCATCAAGGCTAGAATGTGCCATTGTCACTGGTTGGAGACATTCCGCAGGCCACATCGACAAGACAATGGGCATGGAGGTCTCCGTCACCCGTGGAATGCGCTTCCCAAGAGAACAAGAGAGACAGACAGGGTTCTCTCAGCAGGTCTGTGCCAGGCACGGTGCTGGGTGCTGTGCTTGGTACCTCACATTGTCCACTTGGGGCTTCCCTGGGTAGGTGTCAGGGTTTTCATTCCCCAAAGACTCCGAGGCTGCAGTGGGGGTGGGCGCAGTGACCTGTGGAGATCCCAGCCAGTCAGTGGCAGGCCGGGCCACGAGCCCAGGTCTGTGACTCCCATGCCCACTCGTCTGCCTGACCCTCACATGTCCATCCCAGATGTCCTGGCACCAGCCCGACTCGGCTTCTGGAAGGTCCTTGCAGTCCACACCCAGGATGCCTGAGCCGTTCTACTCCGCTCCTCTTCAGCCTGGCCCGTGTGCCCCCCCACACGTGACTTCTGGAAGGTCCTTCAAGAACCCTTCCTAGCCCTCCCCCACACCCCACCCTTTCTCTGACCTCCGTGACTTGTACGGTGGTGACACACCAGCCAGGCTCAGGAGCCCTAGCCACCGTCTGTCCGGGTGTCAAGACCCACTCCTGTCCCAGGGGCTACCCAAGAATGGGGTGCCTTGAGAGAGTCGGGTGTCCCCACAGGGCAGGAAGGATGGGGCTTGGCAGAGTCTCCAGCCTCAGGTAAGTGCCATGTGATGGTGACCCACAGGTGACCATCATGAGGCCACCTGCTGCAGTGGCCAGAGTGAGGGCACTAGGGCTCCCCCTTGGCAGGGGACAGCCCTGCAGTGTCCACAGGGCCCTGTGGCTGTTGGCTTGTCCCCTGGGGGCCTCTGGATGCTGATCTTCTGCTCTTCAACTGGACGCCCAGGCAAATCTGGCCCATGCTCAGCCCACCGCCCTCCCAGCCAGGGGGCTCCTGTGGTCTGGGTGGACACAGGACTGCAGAGTTCTTTCCTAACCTTCATTCAGACCCTGTCACGGAGGAGACCTCGTCCCCCACTCCCACCCCCAGGTCTCCACGGGGGCTTTGGTGCCGTGGACATGGACTCTGGCAGGAAAGTGAGAAGATCAGCCCGGGGACTGGAAGCGGTCCATCCAATGCTGACCTCGTCTCCTCAGAGCAGGTGCCTCAGCTCGGTTCCTCGACCTCTGTGCCTGAGCCCTGGGCTGTGCCCTGGTCCAGTGACCAGCCGGTGTAGGAACGGCAGTTTAAAAGGATACCTGTGGCCAGCACATGCCTACTCTCCAACTGCTCCTAAGAGTGCAGGTCAACAGTGCAGAGGCACTTCAGGTGGGTAAGAGTCCCACTTCTGCCACCACAAGTCACAGTCACTCCAGGCACGGGGACTTCGTCTTTGGGGCACGAGTTCCCTCTTCCATCCACGAGGAGGGGAGACAAAGGCCTCGCCAGGGGGCGGGAGCCCTATAAAGAGTTTGCACGTGACCAGAGTCACCCTCCGTAAGGACCAGCCAGCCACGTCACTAGAGTCAGAGAGACTAGCGCACGTGTCATTGCACCCGGAGCAGCCTCTCCTGGCTGGAGAGCAAAAGCTGAACTTGGGCCCAGAGTCCAGGATTCCTCTGGTCCTCGGCTCCCAAGTGCTCTTGGCCAGGGACACAATTTCAGGTTGTTAAAAGTGTCCTTCTCCTAAGTCACATAACAGGAATGGGTGGTTCCTTGGGGACTGGGTACACATGAGCCCCGCCCCTAGGGCAGACCTTAGGCAGCTTTTGGGGTTGCTCTGCACGAGGCCAGAAGAGGCTTCAAGCCTCCATCTACAGCTTTGGAATAAGAAAGGGGCAAATGTGCCCAGTTCAAGAGCTAAAGGGGACCCGGGAGGCTCCGGGCTCCAGGAACTAACTCCACATGAAGGACGGTGACAACCATCGAGACTTCGAGGACACACTGGCTCTCCCTGCCCATCCCTATCCTCCGGGTCCCAAACCAAACCTGAGCCTGGCATTTGGGGATTGGTCATTTGATGTGGGAATTAAACAGCTGCTTCCGCTCATTCACTAAGGAGCCCCTGTCCCACCTGAGTCTTTCTTGACACAATAACAGCCCAGAAAACATGGCCTGAGCTTCTCCTTCCCTTCCCTTCACCCATCTCCCTGGGCAGGGAATCCAGGGCTAAGCTTCTGAGCCAAGTTCCCTCTTCATTTCACTGAAATAACACCAATATATTCCAAGCTCGCTGCTCCCTCCCGTCTTTGTTTAGCAAAATCCACTTATACTGTGAAACCGCCTCGACTCCCAACAGCCATGTCACAAGCCAAACTGAAGGTGGCATTTGGTGGGACAGCAGGATGTCCACAGCTAGAAGTGGCCAAGGACTGTGCTCGCAGCACCCTGAGAGACCAGGCCAAGGAGGGGATGCTGAAAATTCTGGAAGCTCAGAAATACGAGTTTAGAAACAGCAGAAGCAGCGAGGGCCTCCCATGGGGGGGGGGGGGCTGGAAGCCGGGGATGATTTTTTGCTTGAATGAACTCAGGGGTGTCGGACCCAGCGAGGACTGTGAAAGGACCTGGACAGGCAGCACGTCTGTAAAGTGAGTGGAATGATTCAGATGGTTGTCTTCCCTCCTTCCTCCCAGAAAAGCACTGATACGGCAAAACCAGGAAGCACTCCTGACCCTGAACTTGGCAATGATTAAATCACGAATATGACTCTCAATCCATCAGAAATGCAAAGATATCACAGCCTTGAGCCTAGGTGATAATCTGTGCCAAGAGCTGACGTGTGTGTCGGATAGAAGGGACGGTCCCTCGCCAGTCACACTCGTTGTATGAAAGTCCCATTTTCCTATAAACCACCCACGGAACACAGAAAGCATCTCGTCACAGCGAGTCCTTGAGCTCACTCACTAGCTGTCATTCACCTTAAATGAGCACCAGGCTGACAGGACTTCTTGAAACGTGGGAGGTTTTGAAGAAATAAATTCAATGAGACTGGTCTCTTTTGAGGATGGTGCGAGTAGAGCTAAACCCCTACCAAACCTCCCCTTGTCTCCTCTATAGTCGTCCTGCAGCACAGAGGCACACAGGCCTGTCCCCACGTTGACGTGGTCCAACGAGTCCCCCCTTTGCTGGTGGGGTGGATACCAGCAGCAGGGTCTCTCTTTTTTCTTAGAAGCTCCTGAGATTCCCACCTTAGCTGGGAGCCTTCAAATGCTGGAGCGTCACCACCAGGCAGCTCCTGCAATCGAGGGGGAATCCATTCTCCTGCCTCCGATTCTGCTTTCTTGTGACAAAGAAACCAATCTTTTCGTAGACCAGTTTACACAAGTCAAAATGCCTTTATCAGCCAGCACAAAGAGAGTCAAACAGTCAGGACACGTGTGGACTAGTGTATGGGGGTCTCGAGGCCACGTGAGCCCCCAGCTGGGGACTGGCCTAATGGCTCTCCAAACTCACGGGGCATCAACCTTCCCTTTCCCAAGTCTGGGTGTCCTTATGGTCACAGAATGGCTGCCAGCAGTCAGTGAGGCTGCCTGCCTTCTTGGTCACTCTGAGGCAGAGACAACAGAGGACCAACCAGGACCTATCCAAGTTGAAGGACCATCTGAAAAATGTCACTGCTGCTACCCCTGCGAGAGGGGGAAGGTGGGTGTTGGAAGGACGACCCCTGTCCACTCCCTGGCCCTCCCCTCTGCCGGAACCTTCTCCTTGCTCCCCCACAGGCAGGCTGCAGGGCCTCTCCTGGCCTGGCTGTCCTCCCCAGCACTGAGCACGTCAGGGTGGAAATCCCAAGGACAGAGGCCACTGCTTCAGTATCCCCTCAACAGTTCGCAATGGTGACAAAGTGTTTGCTTGTGGGTCTTGTGTCCCATCCTCTGGTTCTGGTCCCCAGGCTGGCCTCTGGGAGCCACCGCATCCTCATGTCAGCCCCTGTGGCTTAGGAAGGCTCTCCCTGCCCTCCAACTCAAGGGACGGACTTGCACTCCTGGCCTGGCCATCCAGCATGTCCATGGCCCTGGCCACAGTGGGTGATTCAGGGATGGGGACCTGACCTGGGCTAGGCTCAAGAGCCCACTATGGACTGTCCCAAGAAGAATCTGGAGCTCTCTTGCTGGTGAGGTGCAGGGCTGGGGTTTCTGAGGCCACCACAAGCAGACAGACGGCCCAACGGTGAGATCCATAGAGTTAAGCCAGGACTGAAGGTGGAGAGAGGAGGGTGCTGAAGACCTTGGTACGTTCCTGGATCCAGCTGTGCCTGAAGTCAGACAGTATTCTGTACTTCAGAAATGAGCCCACAGATTCCTTTTTGTTTCTTCAGCCAGTTGAGTTCTTCTACAGTTTGGATATAGTTTGTCCCCAGCAAAGCTCATGCTGAGGTTTAGTCCCCAATGTGACAGCATTGAGAGAGGGTGGGGCTTTAAGAGGTGGGTGGATCATTAAGAGGATGGGTGCCTTTCTCCCAGGAATGGGCTCTCTCCCTCACAGTTCTGGGTTAATCTCTGAGACAGTGGGTTGGTGTCCTCTGCTACCTCTCTTGCTTCACATCCCTCCGCATGTCTTCCACACATATCTGTTTCCCTGTCCACGCATGGAGCAGTACAAGGCCCTCAACAGGCCCCAGGACCATGCTCTGGGACCTTCAGAACTGTGAACTAAATAAACCTCTTTACTTCATAAATTACCCAGACTCAGGTGTTTTGTTACAGCAACAGCAAATGGACTAAGACAGGTGTTTACCTCCCCCCTGCCTCTTGATAAAGACACTCCCTCTGTTAAAGTGTGAAGCTGCTTCTCCCCCTCTTTCCACCTTCATGGCTGAAAGTCAACATCAAGAAAGGGCATAGAATCTTCATGCCCCTCCATTGGGACCTCTATCACTGGCCTCCACCATTTTGTTGGGCCAATGATTCCAAACATTTTGGATGACAAACCCCATCCCTAAGGGCCAGGGCTATTGCCCAGCCTGTCTGTATTTCCACATGACCTACTGTGTTGTCAGCGAGGGGTCCACCTTTCATTTTTCTCTTTCCCACCTCTCTCAGGATCCAGGAACGCGACCACATTGAATGGAGCCTGTCTGGACTGTAGGGAGTTAAACCCAGATCAACACGTGTCCCTTCAAAGAAAGCAAATGGTCCTGTCCCCGAGGGTCCTCTTCCTCTAGTGCATTCCAGCGCCGTGGAATGGACGCCTGCAGCGGGCCCCAGGCCACTGCGGCAGCCCGAAGGCCATCTGAAGAACGTCCCCCTCTTCCGGCCACCCCCACTCCAGCTGTCGGGCTCCCTGCCTGGCATCCTCTTGTTCCCAAGACGGTATGTGCAGGGCAGATGTCACAGGGCCACATTGACCCCTGAGCGTACCCTGCTCAGCTGCGACAGCTGATTGAGCCTCAGGCCCAGCCAGGGCCACTGAGACCAGGCCGCTGTCCCGGAGCAAGGCTCCCAGGGCCCCGCATGCCCCCGAGGCTCCCAGCCCTGGTGGCACTGATCCCAGGGAAGTCACTGCAGTCACAGGTACCATTTCCTTCTCTCTCCTTTCTGGAACCGGGGTCCAGGGCCCATCATGTCAAGCTAAGCGTGGTGGCCACGCTCGAGTGCACAGCTCAGTGCACCAAGAACATTCCCACCGTGCGCCACCCTCCCCCGCCGTCCCCGAGCCCTTTCAACCTGCAGAGGGGAAACCTCCACCTGCTATGCGGTCCCACCTTCCCACCCCACCACCCCGGCGTGGCAGCCAGCACTCTCTGTCACAAACTCAGCTGCTCAGGGGACCTCACGTTCTGCTAACGTCACTGAGCAGTGTCCTCAAGGTTGGCTCACGGGTATGCGTGTCCTTCCTCCTCAGGGCTGAATAGTATTCCACTGTGGAAGCCACAGGACGCTTTCCACACTGTCCCTGGACACTCGCGTGGTCCCCTTGGCTGCCATGCCTAGTGCTGCTGGGAACACAGGCGCACGGACGTCTGCTTGAGACCCTGCTTTCCACTACTGGGGGGACGTGGAGGAGATGTGAGTGGAGCACCTGCTGATCTTGCTTTTCAGTCTTTAAGGAGCTGCGCGCGGGGGTCGGTGCTCACACCCTCCCGGCTTCTTACCTGCTGCTCTGTGATGCTGTTGTGTTGGCACGCAGACAGGACATGCTGTCTCACTGTCGTCTGGATCCCTGTCCCTCTTGTGGCGGTCACTACCACAACTTTCTTACCGTGCCCCGTTTGTTTTCAGTGTGTAACAGCTGCACTTAGTTCACTTTGAAGATCCAATCCCCGTGCCTCCCAACTTGCTACAAATGGCCCATCTTTCTTCAAGAGAGAGGTGCTGGTGCAACATGAGAGGGGCCTGGAGATCCTGAGTGGTCAGTGTCATCCTCTCCTTCTCAGAAAAGGAAACCGAGGTCCCCAGAGGCAGAATGCAGAGGTTAAGAAACCTGAACTGAGCAGATCTAAACTGGAAACCTCGAGAGGTCCTGGCCACGCTGAGCCTGGCAGAGTGGAGGCAGGGATAGTGCTTCTCTGACGGGGTCATCCTGAGGATCTGAATGCCCAGCACATGCCAAATGCAGTGCCTGGCACAGAGTAAGTGCTCAATAAATGCTAGCAGCTGCCAGGGCCGCTATTTTCTTATTAAATAACTCACCCGAGTCCCATGAGTAGTGAATCGAGTTTCCTGATCCGCAGGGCATGCTCTTGACCTGAAGGCCCTTGATCCCACTCTCTCCAACACATGTGCCCGTGTCAGAAAGCCCTGGATCAGCCACTTGACTGTGACCAATTGCCTGGCTTCTGAGAGGGGCATGCGCTCCTTCCCTCAGGGGCACCCCGTCCACGGCCATGCCGGAGGACAGAGGACAGGCCAGGTGGGGGAAGTGCTGCAGGGAGTTACTGCTAAGTCCCAGGGGACAACTGTGGCAGGAGTCAAGGGACAGATGGCAGGCAGGGAGGAGAGGTGCTCACAGTGCTCTTGAAAGTCTTTTGGCCTCAGGAAGGCCACGGGTACTGTCCGCTGCCATTCTGCTCCATGCCCCCCTTTGTCTGTGGGTCTCAGACATTTGCTGCATTAGATCCACACCAACCCTGCCATGCTTAAGGCTCAGGCATCCGAAGAGCTCAGGAGATCACTGAAATCATATAACCTGCCCGTTTGTAAGACAGCAGTTAAATAAAGTGTACTTCCTCAGCCATAGCATGCTGTCCGAATTTCCCCTTTTTATAAGGGCACCAGTCAATTGGAACATAGCTGAGTAGGCCACTATGAAAAGATCACCACAATAAATTAGAAAGGGGAAAAAAACCTCGTTTTTTAAAGAGGGGACCCCACTTTACCTGGGTCCCCTAGTATGGCAAAGTATTATTAAATGATCCTTTTATGTAATAAAGAGTTATATACACATATGGGGTATATGCAGACTTTGGGGTAAAGAAGGACACATGAGAAACTACTCACATTGGTTTTCTAGGTGTGTTGGTCAGCTTTTTGTTACTGCAACAACATGCCTGAGAGAATCAATGGAGGAGGAGGAAAGGTTTATGTGGGCTCAGAGTTTTGGCGGTTTCAGCCCATGGACAGTTAACCTAATGCTCTGGGGCTGGTGACAAGGCAATGTGATGGTAGGAACACTTGGCAGAAGAAGCTGCTCACCTCATGGTGACAAACAGAGGAAATGACTGAGGTACCGGTGTCTTTTTAAAAGGGCACACTCCCCAGTAACGTCACTTCCTCCCATTGGACCTTGGCTTTTAAGGTCTCCACACCCCCCAACAGCACCACAGGCTGAGGACCAGACGACCACGTCCTGAGCTCATGGATCCTTAGGGGACATTCGGGATTCAAACTGAAGCACAAGGATCCGTATAACAAAGTACCACACGTGGGTCACCATGAATTAGATGGCGGGGAAAACAAAACCGACTCCTGGTGCCTGAGACAGACATCTGTAGGTGGCCCTCCCCTCCAAGTCCCTTCACATCGTCTCTGGACCCAAATTCCCCTTTTCATAAGGCCGTGGCTCAGTTGGGTCACCGTTGCCCTGATGACCCCACTTTACCTGGGTCCCCTCTCTAAAGGCTCTGTCTGCAGTAGGACACGTTCCGGGGGACGGAGGGTTGAGGCCTGGGCCCAGGAGAGGTCCCCCGCACACTGTGGAGGGTGGGGAGTCTCCGTTCAGACTGTCCTCCGCAGGGTTGGCTTTGCTGATGGCACCAGCTGCTATTACCTAAAACCATTTTAATCAAACAATAAGTTGGAAATTCCAACCTTCTCTCTTTCACACACCCACACCCAGGGCCAACCGCTCACAAAGGAAGGGCCCCGCCCGGCCGATGAGGCTGGTTTCCTCTGGAAGCTGACCCGTGTGGCTAACATGACCTCTAGGCTATCCACCCCTCCCTCAGCTTCCCTTCCAGTGATTTCAGTTACCTGAAGTCAACTGTAGTCCCAAAGTATTCAATAGAACATTCCAGAAATAACGTAGAAGTTTTAAGTAACTGGCGTTAGAGTGAACAGTTGGGAACTGTTGTCCCTGTTCTAGTTCATTGCTCCTTATTGTGGCCAACTCTCACAGTGCCCGATCTATAAACTGAAATTCATCAGAACTACGTCTAGAAAGCCCGTTATTCCTGGGGTGGCACCGCCCACGGTGTCAGACCCCCTCTGGGTGGTGGAAGGCCCTCCTGTGGGGATTCTGCTGGGGAGCCCCCAGGAAGCCAGGGGCGGTGGTCCTTGCTGGGGTCTCCTGCTCGCTGCTCCTGAAGGTCAGCTGCCCTGGGCTTGCTGGGCACTCGGCAGGCAGAGCAGCTACGGTGGCCTCTCCAGCACGGCGTCGGGATCCCAGCACCTTGAACCAGGCCTTCTCCCGGGGAATCTGGGTGGTCTGGGCGCACCACCCCAACATCACTGCTGCATCGTATGGGTTACCAGCGACTCTCGGCTTAGACTTCCGAGGACAGGAGGAAGGCCAGGGACTGTCAGACAAGGACTCAGACGCCGTGTCAAGCCTGGGAGGCCACCTCAAAATGCCCTACGCCAAGTGGCTTGCACAGGAGGATCGTCTCTCTCACACCTGGAAGGTGGGAAATCCAAGATCAAGGGAACAACAACTTCCGTGCCTGGCTTACAAATGACTGTGAATCGGGACCTGTAGTGTCTCTTCCTCTTCCCAAAAGACGCTGACCTCTCCCTGGGTTCACCCTCATCCAAATCTAGGCACTTCCCAAGGTCCCTGTGCGCACATCACATGGAGGGCCAGGGCATCCACAGGAGCTTAGGGGGGACACGCAGACTCAGGTGTAACTCCCTGCCCTGACCCTCTGCAACCCGTGACCTTTTCACATGCACAGCGCGTCCACGCCACCCCAGGGTCCTGAAAGATTTTACCAGCATCAGCTCTGGATCCTGAGGCCCAACGTCTCACCTGCATCCACATCAGTCCATGTCCAGAGCACACAAGCACAGTCGTCCCTCAGTATCTGCAAGGGATGGCTCCAGGACCCCAAGGACATCAGAACCCCACGGAGCACTCACAGAGGACAGAGCCCGCCTACCAGGCTGAGCTGGGGACTCTGTGTATGTGGGTGTTTCCCGGGATCCTAGGGAACAGGACAAGAGAGCAAAGGTTGGACGTGTTCAGATCAAACTTTTAAAATATCTTTCATCCATGGTTAGCCGAATCCACAAACGTGGGCCACTGGGATAGCAAGCAGTGACTTTGGGGTACCAGGAAGCACAAAAGGGAGAAGTGAGTCTCGGGTGGAGGAGCCAGGGACGGTGGGCTGCAGCTGTGGGCCGCTGGAGTTCCGTCCTGAAGGCTCTTCAGAATCCGCACACAACATGCCTCAGACCAGGAGCATGGGGAGGCAGGGGCTGTCCACCCCTGCTCATCCCCAGGTGGCCAAGGTGTTCCTGGCAGGTGCCAACGCCCCAGAGAAAGTCCTAAGTAGCTGGGGTGGGAACATGCACTTAAGACCATCGGCCACAGCTGCAGTAGAGCTCAGGCGGCCGAGTGGACACGGAGCACAGCCATGGAATCTGAGACCGTGGAGTGCTTCCAAGACAAACGTCCTTATAGATAAGGGAGAAGCCGTGTGAGAACAGGTCACTGAGCTGAGGAAACAGGTTCTGAGGTAGCCACCGATGTGTGCAGAAATATGCAGATGTGCTCAGACTATGGAGGACCCTGACTCCCTCAACAAATATGTCCCCAACCCCTACCACAAGCCAGAAGCCTCACTCAGCTCTGGGGACACAATAATGCACAAAGCAGATGTGGCTTCTGACCTCACAGAGCTTAGAGGCTAACAGATGAGAATGGCATTAGCAAATAATCACAAAACAAAATAAATCCCCGAGTTGTCAGCTGCGGTGAAGGTGCGGATCTTCCACCTGTAGATTCCACAGGAAAGAGCGCGCTTCCTGCAGAGAGGGCCATCCCTGATAGGCCAGGAACCACAGCCCCTGGCAAAGCCACAGAAGCCACCATGCACATCCTGGGGGATGAGGAACACATGGGAGAGCAGATGGTTCTGAGCCTGTGCAGGAGAAGAGCTTCCAGAGAAACGTCCTCGCCCTTCCAAGAAGCCTCAGGGGAGGTGGGGCCCTTCCTGCTGGTCGACAGAGAAGGCATGACGCTGACACTGCAGGCTTAGCACAGAGGCCACCATGGAATGCGATCAATGCCTCAAGGATTCCGAGTGTCAAAGAGAGAGGCCTGGGTCCCAGCGACATGGTCGAGCCTTTGCTCCAGACTTAGCTACTTGGCCCATACTCCCTACGAGAAGAGCCTATGCAAAGCCTTCATGGCTTGGTCGTCTGTAGGTCAAGCTCGCTGCTACTTGCAGCTCAAAGCATCCCTAGCTGACTCACAAGACATTCTGGATTTTTCCATGCCCTTCATGAGAACTGCTATTATCCCTATGAGAGAGTTAAAGTGAAAGATATGCCCAAGGTTGTAATCGAAGGAGCAGGAGGGGACTCAGGCCTTCCAAGGCCACACCTCCAGACTTCCGGGCCACACCTCCAGATTTACAGGGCCACACCTTCAGACTTCCGGGGCCACACCTCCAGACTTCCATCCAGGGCCACACCTCCAGACTTCCAGGGCCACACCTCCAGACTTCCATCCAGGGCCACACCTCCAGAGTTCCGGAGCAGAACTCAGTGCTAACATAGAACAAGCCCCTGCTTCTCCCATGGCCTTCGCCACATGTTGTCATCTTACAGAGATATATTTAGTTCCCAGATGCCAAATGAGGCCCTGGATTACCAACTGCCACCTTCTAGCTCAGTGCCATTGACAGGAGATGTCAGTGCAGTGGCCTTTTATGCCATCATTTGCATCCAGAGGTCCCGTGGACGTCCTTGCCTTGAGTCTGTACTGATCTCGTGTCCTTCTTGAGACACCCTCGTCTAACCACTTCCCTGGGACCCCCCTCGTGTCACCACATACACACATTCTGGCAATATCTGAAACAGTGGTTGTGAAGACCTCGTGATGACACCGGGACGTTACATGTTAAGTGGGGAAGAAGACACAGATTGCCGGCACAGGAAGAGGGAAACACATCAAAATGAGGGCCCAAGCCCCGGGACGCCTGCTGGGCTGTGGTGACAATTGAGGGTCATTTTCTTCTATTTTGATTTTCCAGATTTTGATTTTCTATTTTGATTTTCCAGATGTTCTGTTATGTATACGTAGTGAAGACATAGGTTAAGATGTTTGTGACCGATGTCGTTGGTGACCTGGCCTCTCCTGGGGGTGGCAGAGCCGAGCATGCGAGGTAAGGGCAGCAGCCCTGGAGCCCGGCTGCCTGGGTTCAGGGCCTGGCCTGGGCACTGAAGAGGAGCGTGGTCCTTGGCAAGTTCTGGATGTCGGCTTGTCCATCTGTGAATAGGGCTGATAAAGCACCCCTCTCCTAAGGTGACCTGAGGGTCCAGTCGCTGTTTGGGAAATACTTAGAACAGTTATCTGAGCGATTGAGAACTAGGAGACTTGACTGGGGAGGGGAGGGACACTTCTTGGAAGGGGCCATCGGGCAAGGAGGACCACTCATAAAAGCTGCAAGGAGATGACTTGTGCTCAACATAAAGGCCCTCCTCACCCAGTCAGCAGGCCGAGGACACTCCCCACAGCCCAGCACCTGAGTCCTGCCGTGGACGTCACCTCACCTCTCATACAGCAGCCGCACCTGACCCCTGGACAAACCAAAGGAAGGGCAGATGAGCAAAGCTCCCGCCATGTAGTGAGACCCCTGGCATCCCCCCGGGCTGACATGGGACAAAGTCCTCTAGTGGCCAGGAGGTGACACTACAGCTCCTCACCCCAGGCCCAGCAGGGGGTGCCCAGCTGTCCCAGGTCAGGAGGGAGTAAGGGCTTGTCCTGTGCCCTCCCTGGGGTGAAAGAGCAGTTCCTGTCCCTAGACTAGACCTGTAGTTGTCATGAAGCTGACCCCCAGGAAGGAGACGTTTGCCCATGTGACACTGCACAGATCTGTTCCTTAGAGATGAGGGCTTTGAACACGGGTGCCACAGGTGGGACCCGGGCCTAGCTCGCTAGTCTCCCAGATGGGGAGACCCTGACCTTTCCTACAGTGCCCAGGACTGAGCAAGTGGACAGTAATGAGGACCAGAAGCGACCATCAGAAGACACCTGGGCTCCACTACCCGCTCCTCCTTTCTCCACTTCCCGTGGCAAAACACAGGGAGAGCAGAAGGTGACACTGTGCAGCGTCCTCCCTGACATCCATGGTGCATTCTGTGGTGCGGCTGGAAGGAAGAAGGGAGGGGCAGGATGGAGAGGAAGAGGGGAGAACACAGAATGTTCTAGTATAGGGATTGGCAAAGGACCAGCAGCGAGCCTTCAGGCTTTGGGGTCCTGCTGGTCACTTCCCCCCACGAGCAGTGCATGGATGAACGGGTGGCTGGCTTCCAAACAGGCAGGGGGCCGATCTGACCCGCCTTCTCCTCCCCTAAGGCGACAATAGTGGCCCTCTCCTCTCATATAGGACAGAAATGGTTCACCGATCGGGTGTCCACTAACTGCCTGAGTTCAATCCCCTTCCAGGCCACCAGCTTTCTCATCTTTAAAGTGGGGACAGAAACCCCGGGTGCCTCAGGGGAGTGCAGTAGGCATCAAGTAAGAGCGCTGGCACAGGCACAGAACAGAGAGGGGCACTGAGCAGGCAGCCCCCACTGTCATTTGTCCTCTGTCACCGCCACCTGCCTCGGTGGACCAACGGACTTGCGAGCCCTGAATGAGGCAGTCACAAGGAAGCACCCAGGGGAGACCTTCGCTGTGCAAGGAGAAGGCTGAGGCGCGACAGCACCCCCGACTCACTCTCCAGGGTTGAGGTGCCAGGGAGGCTGGAGACATCTTCTGTGCTCCTGGGGTGCCAGGGAAACTGAGGCTCCGGGAAACTCTGGAGAGTCGTCAGAGGTGGCGATGGGGCCTCACTGAGCCTAAGTCTCACCTCTCCTTCTCTTGTCATCATCTTTGGGTTCCAGTGACCCTCCTGGGGCCTGTTGGCTTGGGATTTCTAAATACACCAGGAAATAAATAGTATTTCTTCAAATCTGATCCCTCCCCGCCTCAGCACCTGCTGCTAATCTCCTAGGAAGCCTCTGAACTGGTCCCTTGGACTTGTGTCTTCCCTGTAGGGCTTGCATTGTCCACCCTTCCCCAGGTGATGTCCGTGAAGCACAGGCCAGACGCTCTGGCTCAAGGCTTGCATATTCAAACTGGACCTGATCCACATGTACCCGCCCACGCCACCCCAAGTCCTTCCAGGGGCCCTCGGACTCCGGCTGCAGGAGCACGTGCCTCACTCTGCTGCACAGGCTCCCTGCAGCAGGGCTCAATATGACATCCACTCTTAGGAGCAGGGCCTCCTGAGCTCTGAACCCCGCTGGCCAGACAGACCTGGCCAGTGCACACCCCATAGTGCTCCCGCTTGAGGCCAGTTCCTGTGGCTAGGGCCACAGCCCACTGCTCCCACATCCCCGAAGCTGGGCTTTGGCCCTCGAGCTCTTTCCACACCTGCATCACTCATGGGCAGCTCTCCCCTTCCCCAGAATCCCCTGTGACTGGCCCAGAGGGGCGGGAGATGTCCCCTTGCCACATTCAAGTTTGCATCCATCCCACCTCCCTGAAAAGCCGCACAGACCTCGATGGCACTGGACCCCAGCTCCCAGCCACTGCCGACCTAAAGGAGCGGCTGCAAAAGGCTCACTCTGGTGCCGTCATCTGCCCTAAGCACTGTGCTCGCAATGATTTCTCCAAACCTCAAAAAGCCCCACGGGGTTGGCATGAGCACCATCCTCGTTTCCCAAGGAAGGAAGCCAAGACAGAAAGGTGAAGTCTTTCACCAAGAATCATTCAGGCCAGATTCACACCTGGGTGGCGGGGGAGACGCACTCACCTGCACTGATGTGGCTCACAGTGGTAGAGATGCGGCAGGCCCAGGCGTCCACACACAGGACAGCCGGCAAGAACACACAGCACACACGCTGCAGAATCCAGTGCCGGCCCCGCCACCCTCCTGTCCAAGATGCCCGGTGGTTTGGATTCCATGGAGAGGACTCTCCCAACACTCCTCCCTCTCTTCCCTCTATCGCCGCACTCTGATGACCCTGTTCCTCACCCACACCCTTGATCAGATGCCTGTCATGGGCCATAGCTGTGCCCCCCTAAAATTCATGTGCCAACTCTCCCCCCTCCAGTGTGATGCTGTTTGGAGGTGGGCCTCTGGAAGGCAGGTGGGGGGAGATGAGGTTGTGAAAGGGTTGCCCACAAGGAGCTTCAGAGCTCATGTCCCCCCTCCACCCCCCCACACAAATAAGAGGTCTGGTGGGCACTCAGCAGGATGGCCACCTACATGTCCAGGGGTGGCCTCGGGATAAAATCTATGCTGCTGACACCTTGACCTTGAGCTTCACAGTCTATGGTACCATAGTACACGTGGTGGAGGCCAGAGCTGACCGCAGCACTGACCACTCACTCCCCAGCTTAGCCCCTTATGAACGCAGCTCTGACCATCCTAAAGCCCACCAGGACTTGGAGTCATTGATGTGGCCTCCAAGAGGACCCCCACTTGCCGGGCAGCGCCACGGCCCTGCTCGCTCTCCCACACCCTCTACGCTGGCCACCTGCCTTCCTCACTCCCACCCCAACCCAGATACCCACGGCTCTGTCCACTAACTCCGCTTCCATGTCCAGAACCTTCTGTGTGTGTGTGTGTGTTCTCTTGTGAGAACGTGTCCCCTGGATAATGCAGAACAACCTCACATCAAGACCAGCAACAGCTACAGAGACCCCAGATCCAGAGAGCGGAACACGCACAGGTGCTGGGGGTCAGGACGTGGACGCACCCTTGCTGGGCCTCTGCTTAACTCACTGACCCTCCCCAGGGTATTCTCTGGCCACGGCCAGGGCCACCTTACACCTTTATATCTAATCACATGGTTCCCTGAAGCATCAGAGTGAAGCCCCGAGCCCCTGGGACCTGGTCCCCTCCTCTGACCTGGTCTGCGTCCCTCACCTTCACTCGCTCTGCCCCACCCTGCCCCTCCCACTTCACAGCCCTCCCCCCCCCAATGTCCCACTTGCAGTCCCAGCTGTGCCAGGAGCACCCTTTCCTGTGCACTTCTTGGTCCCCCTTCGCCCGCCCCTCTGCACCTTCCCCGCCTCCTCTGACAGCCCTTCCCTCTGTCAGCCGGGCTCCGTCCCTCCCTCTGTGTGATTTCTCCAAACCATTGTTAACCACCTATTCCCTGTTTGCTCTTTACTCTCCGACTCCCTTCCTGGGTGCCCCTCATGGGCGCCGGGCTTTGGCACTGCTGAGGACCACTACGTAGGACAGAGCGGGGCAGAGAGTAGGTGCTGCACAAGTCCAGTGGTCAGAACCTCCCAGCCCCGGGGCAGAGCTACCTCCCAATGTGGAGGCTCTTGGCTTCTGTAGAGGCCCTGACAGGGCAGCAAGGGCTGTTCTGGGCTCTGGAGTCACCTCACTAGCACAGGTATGTGCACCTCCAACACAGTACCACCCCATTGTGACCTGGGACCCACCTGTCTCCTCTGTGAGACCAGCAACTCTCTGGGACCAATTTCAGGGTGGTGATTTCAAGGGCTTCCTGAGGTCTTTGAGCCTCACCATCCGTCCCAGAGCAGTGATTCTGTTGGTGGTGTTTCCAGCACCCAAGCAGACCTGCAAAGGATGGGGTGGGTGTAATTAAAGGAAAGCCCATTCTGATTTGCCTTTAAAGGAAATGGAAGCCCTTGGAGGTATAACAGACTTCAGGCAAGGTCTGATCCAGCAGCTGAACAATCCATTCAACAGCCATTTGCTTTCAAGCCCTTGTGAGTCCTCCCAGTGTCAGCTTCCATCCTGAGCGGCTCCTCTGTTTCAAGACAACTAAGGGGTTCATCTTCCTTATCCACATCTCAGGGGGAGAGACTTCCTGCTCCTCCATAACCTTCAGAAACCTCCCAGGCTTCCTCTTGTTGAACCCATTCACACCCGATTCCCATTCCTGAGCCAATTCACAGTAACAGGAGTTAGGCTAGGTGCCTTCAGACACTCTACTTCTGGATCTGGAGGTGGGTGGGGCCCCCAGACACATGCTGGGAAACTGGGGTCCCCTTGGGAAGGAGGGAAGGACTTGGGTGCCAGGGAGACGACCTTCGCCTCTCTACCCTGGGCCTCCTAACCTCTGGCCCTCCCAGGTGACTGCTTCCCTGTCTCCACAGGATTGGCTCCGGGTGCCCACAGTCAAGTTCTGGCTATGAGCAAACCTAACCAAGGCTTTGGAATGTCTCTTTTAGAATTAGTGGTGAGCCGGCCAAGCATACAATTAAGTATTGAATTTTCTATAAACACAAATACGCATGTAGGAGAAGCAGCGTGGTATGAAGTCCTGGAGATGGAGCCTTTTCCCACGAGCCCGCCCTGTGCTGGAAGACCTCTGGCTGTGGAACGTGCCAGGCGGTGGGCTCCAACGTCCCTGGTAATTGAAGCCGGCTCCCGCAGCGGCTCCGGGGGCGCAGAGGGGAAGGCCTTGATGTTAGGGCATATCTATGCGCGCGCAGCAGCGGCCGGGGGTGCCGCGAAGACCAGCGGGGGTGCCCCCCCCGGGGGGGTGCCGCGAGGACCAGTGGGAAGGAGGTGCTTCAGAAATCCCGGCTCTCTCTGGAGTTAGCTCCGGCCCAAAGCGGTATCCAGATCCCAGAGCTTCCTTGTTTCTCACTCCCTCCTCCAGGACCTGCCTGGTGGGCAGAGGCGACAGCGGGTCAAGCTTGAGATCTGAGATCTCAGAAATGTGAGACCTTGACCACGCGGTGTACCTGGAGTGTGTGGGAGCGTGTAGCCTGCCCACTACACAGCGGAACCCCCACAGCCCATGAACCCCGCGCGGCACACACTTAGCGACCAGTAGCAAATAAACGTACGCGATGTTAGGTGTGTGGGCGTGTGTGTGCCCACTTGCTGTGCCACACTTGCTGTGCTGCCCATTAGGTAAGTCACTAGCAGGCAAGGGTGGCCAAATCCTGAGGAGGTGGAGCCCTCGTTGTACAGTGTTCACGAGAAGGAAGGGAAGCTCCACCCAAGGCCAGACCGCGGTGCACCCGGACGCCCAGACCACAGTGCACCAGGACGCCCAGACCTGGGTGAAGAGCTGGCTCCAGCAGGCAGAGGCTGGCTTCCAGCACCTCCTACACTCCAATGTGCAAATGCTGTGCTGCCGCTTTACGTTTTTCTTTTTCATTTTCTTTATTTTATTTTATTTTATTTTATTTTATTTTATTTGCCAATCAGTTCATGGCTTTGAGCCCAGGGCAATTCTACCTGAGCTACATCCCCAGCTCATTCTTTGAAAAAGATATTTCGCTGGTGAGCTATAATTATCCGTAGTTGTAGCCTCACAGGACACATTTGTACCTGCAGAGAGTGACTGGCTCCATTTCCTCTGCAGCCCGCCTCCCCTCTGCCCACCCTGGCCCCATCCTCTACTCTAGTGCTGATCCTTCTATTTTCATGAGGTTTTTTTCCGCCCCATCTTTTTTCTCTCTTGACCCTCTGAGTAGATGGGATTTTCGCCAGCTTCATCCACTTTCCAGCAAATGACATGATTCAGTTTTGCTTGTGGATGAACAAACTCCGGCATGTCCATAGCCCACGGTTTCTTTATGTGTTCATCTACTGATGGGCACTGAGGCTGTCCGCCCTGCACAGGGCTCAGCCAGGCAGCTGGACAGGAGGGAAGAAGCCGGCATGGCACACAGGGCTGAGAGCCGTGGTGGTGGGAGAAGAGTCCCCAGAGCTCTCTGCTCCTGGAGCTGAAGAGGCTGTGTCACCAGGGAGCCGGCTCGGGCTAGCAGACGTCAGGGTGGAATGCGTCTCCACAGCGAAGCCTCTGCAAACAGCGTTACCAAAGTCAGTCAAAGACGTGTCCTTTCCCCATGGGGCCCTCTTCCTGGTGCACCTGGTCCCCTGAAGCTGAGGCTCAAACTCATGCAGAAACCACCAGCCCAGTTCCACAGCTTCAGCAGGAGAGAAGGAAGAAAGGCATCTAAGATGCTGGGCAGGGCCAGGGAGACCAGGGCCCCCGGATCCCATACGGTCATTGGAACTCTTGTCCAAGGGCTGTCCCACTGAAGTTTTGCACTCCCAGATCACCAGGTCCATGACGCATTGTCCTGACAGCGTGATGGACTAAGGCTGGGGGCAGCAGAGGTCACCTCCCCAGGCGGCTGCGCAAATGAGCAGCGGAAGGCAGAAGGCTGGGGACTGAGCCGGCGCTGTTGTTGGCTTCACCACTACTACTGTTTCCATTACTGCTGTTACGGTGTCCCCCAGATGCAGAGCGCATCCTGTCCTCCTGTCCTGTAGGGTGGCTGCTGGCCCTGAGACAGCTCAAGGAAAGAAGCCTGAGCCAAATCTGTGTTTGCTCTCCGAGCTGCCGAACTCAGAGATGGTCAGCGCAGACCCGGGGACGTGTCCTCAGGGAGCTGCAGGCGCACTGACGGAAAAGAGGACCTCTCGGCGCCCCAAGTCCTGCCTGCCCACCGCCCAGCATTCACTCCTCACCTAGAAGGCGGGGGTGGGGGGGCAGGGGGAGGCAGGGGGTGGGGAGCTTCGCCTCCCAATGGGGCAGAGCTTGCAGAGAAGCTTGGCCTCCAGCAGGGGCTCTGCCATGGTCTGAGTACCCTGTGAGTGTGCTCCTCCGAGGCACCATCCAGAGGTGTTAAGAGGGTGCAAACTTAACCATCCAGGGTGTTTAGAGGGTGCCTCTGGGAGCTGACCAAGATTAGGTAGTCATCAGGGTGGGGCCCCATGATTGAATCCTGATGGTTTTATAAAAAGAGGGAGAAAGATCAAAAAAGACACATACACTCCCTGTCTCCTGACATGCGATGCCCTGCTCCACTTCAGAACTCTGCAAGCAAGAAGACATCACCAGATGGTGCCCCTTCAACCCCAGACTTCCGGAAGCAGGAGCCAAAATAAATCTCTTTTCTATATAGGTGTCTCAACCTTAGGTAAGTCATTTTAGTAACAGAAAATAGACTAACATAGATCCCAGGTCTGGGTTCTGCCCAGGCATCAGTGACCCGTGGGAGGGGGTTCACAGGCTGCAGGTCCGCAACCCTGACGGGCTCTGGGGACAAATCACAGCCCAGGGAACACAGCTCAAGGGAGGCTGGCTGTCAATTCACTCAGGAGGCTAAAGCCCTCATGACCCTAGAAGCTGGAGGGACCTCAGGGCCAAGAATGGGAGCAGCCCAAAAGAAACGGAGCCCAGTGAGATGCAGGGCCAGCACCGCTGGGCTCCCAGCTAAGCCTGCGCAGGAGAACCAGGCAGCTGAGTGGGGCAGACAGAGCTAGCGTGGTTCCTCCTTGGCGATCGCTCCAGCTGGGCCTCGGGTTCACGTGGTGCCCCTGACCTTGGTCAGCAGCCAGCTGATTAGAGAGAAGGACAGAGTCCAGCCCAGCTCCACATCCCTGAATGTCCCAATGGGGAGGGGACACTGGACTGACTCGCATGCACCCTGTGTCTCTTGGGGCAGCCTGGACTTTGGCAGCAGCATCCAACAGGCCCCACGCTCCCCAGGTGCCCTGGACAGCAGTGGGTGGGAGCTGGGCTGGAAGGGTCTGGGCTGGACAGTGGGAGGTGGAGGCTCATGGTGAATCCAAACCCCAGGAGGCCTAATCGTGAGTTGCGGGAAGCATCAGAGAAGAGGATGCAGAACAGAGGGTGCAGGCCCTCAGGAAGCAGAGGCCCCAGGCCAACTCAGACCCCGAGGACGCCTGGTCCCCACTGGGCTCCTGTGGGGTCTTCACCACCCACCCCTTCCTTGACGGGACCTGGTGGGTCACTCGGCCTGAGGTAGGGCCACGGGTCTGCGGCAGCACCAGGAATCCCTCGGCCCCACCCGCATCACACAGAGGGCCACCACCCACGGGAGGGGCCAGGGGCTTCTCCCCTCCTCAGGCACCCGAACCCACTGGCCCACTTCTTATTGACGTCACAATTCAGACCCTTGAACTCAAAATCCACTGCCTCGGGGTCACCTTCTTGGAAATGCAAGTCTACCCTCTTCCTCAAAATAAAAGACCTCCTCAGAGGAAGAGAATTTCAGTAAAAATGTAAAGTTTAAAAAGGCTTAGTCATCAAGGATCTATGTGTACACCCTCCCAAAATAATCTCAGAAGAAACAACCACAACAAACCCCAGAACAGTTTCTTTCAGAAGGACTCAAGGAACCTTCTGGAAAAAATGGAAATGTCCTATGTCTCCATTGGGGTGGTGCATCCAGAGGGGTAAGCAAGTGGGCGGATGCGTGGATTCATGGAGTTGAACACTTAGGAGTGGTACAGTTCACCCCAAATCCCCCTGTGTAGAGTGGCTGCTGCCCTGAGACAGCTTGAGGACTGAACCCATGGACAAAAGAACTGAATCCGCGGATGCAGACACGGGCCAGCACACCCTGCTCCCAGCAGCACTCACAGTAGCCCGGGGTGGGGCAGCCAGGACCACCCCCCTCCACCAGGGACACGTGGCACGAACCAAGGGTGGTTCCTACAGACAATGGGACATTATGAGGCCACACAAGGGGACCAGAACTTGATCTCTGTGTAGCACAGGCAGCCTCAGGAAGCCTGGAAGAGAAACAACCAGACGCACAAGGGCAATGTTGGCTGTGTGCTCCCCACGAGGCCCCACAACAGGCACCTCAGCAGGCCGGCTACCGCGGGGCAGAGAGCAGGGAGTACTGGGGACGGAGCGGAGTCCTCCAGACGGGATGTAGGAGTCGGGGTGACGGCTGCACAAGGCTCTGACCGTCTTTTTTTAATTTATTTTTTATTTGTTTTAATTAGTTACACAGGACGGTACAATGACCTTGACATATCTTACGTTTGAATCAGATGGGATATAATTTCTCATTTTTCTAGGTATGCCACTGACCTGTGTGCTCACCAAGGGCCCAGATGACCAATATTAGGTACATTTTATCACAAATAAAATCATGCTTTACCTACGCATGTCCACCTCCGCTATGGAAATGGGGGCATTGGGGGCATATAAAAAGCCCCATGGACACGCTGAACTTTTAGCAGCTTTTCCCCTTCAGAGCAACCACATCTGGGGTATTCTGTGAGGCTTCTGTGAGCCCAGGGACCAGGGATCTCCCTTTCTCATAAGCTGACAAGCCAGTTCTGCTCAGGCTGAGGATGCGCTGCAGCCTGCTGGGCCGGGCGGGGCAGGGCAGGGCATGGGCACGCTGCTGTCCTCTCTGGACCCAGCTGGCTCCATCCTGGGTGACTTGGAGCCCTGTCCTCCCTGCGTGGGCTGGCCCTAGGGCGTCTACAAAGCCACTCTGCCTGTAGAAAACACTCCAGTTCCCTTGTCTATAAAAAGAGCCCAGCTCAGAAGGTATGGCTAAAACCAGAAATGACAAAACCTCCCAAATCAAATGAATTCAGTCCCACCTGGCATAGAAGCCCAGGCAGGGCCATCCACTCCACCCTGTCCACTCCGAAGAGAGCAAATACAGATGCTCATGACACCAGCTCTCCGCCCTCCTGCACTGACCTGTCCTGCTCCACCAGGAGGTTCAGAACAACATGTTTGTGACAAAGCCCTTGGAGTGGAGGGAGAGGCGATTGGTTAAAGCGTCCTTTGAGGTCAACCTACCAAATCTCTGTTTCCCCAGAATAAGAAAAAAAAATAGGGAGGGAGTAATAAGGGTCAGTGATGTTTAGAGTTTGCTAGCCCAGGGTTTGAACCTGGCTTTGACACTTACCATTTGGATGATCTTAAACAAACTGAGCTGTTGCCTGTGGACCACAGTTTGCTCCTCTGCAAAACAAGGACAGTGACCCATGAAGCTGTTGTGACAATGAACTGAGACTAAACAATGGACATCAGAAGGCGGCACCTGTCCTCCCTCTTCACACCCTCCACACCCCATGGTCACCACTGCCAGCCTCCACACTGTGGGGACACTGAGGCCCAGGGAGAGGAAGAGGGTGTCCAAGATGGGGTGGCTGCGGGTGTAGCAGAAGTCTCCCACACCCAGGGTTTTCCTTTTCATCACCTGGGACAGCACCGATGCTGGGGACTACAAATTTACAGCATTCCGTGGAAAATACTTGAAATTATATGGCTTTTCCATATTTCCCAATTGGAAGCCCAGTTTGATGGCCAAGAGTCTCCTGTGTGGAGGCAAATGTTTCAGAATGAAGATATTGAAACCAGAGGACGTGTGTCCCCACCACGCCCTCTCCATCCCAAACTGGGACTCTCACAGGGGCAGCGTCGGGCTAAGAAGGTCTGCACAGCTCATCTGCAGGAGGGACCCAGGGAGGTCACTGAGCCTCTGCTCAGCCAGCTAGAGGCTGAGAGGAGAGGCGGGAAGAAATCAGGAACTGACGGCAATAACACATGGCCCGCTTTACACCTGGACCCTACTCCAGGGAGGCTTCCACACAGTGTGCCAACTCCATTCCAAGCTCCCTCAGTCCTGAGCTGCCTTCCGACCTGCCACCCTATAAAAGGGGCAAAATGATCACCCCAGTAAAGAAGGCCAAGCACCCCATGAAGACTTTTGAATTCTCCTTGCCAGTCCAGCCAGGGCAGGACACCCAAGTCCCCTCCCTAAGCCTCGGGCTCTCCCAGGTCACCTCTGCATCCCAATGACCCTCTCCACTTGGTGTGACCTACTCATCCTTCAAGGCACAGCGGGAGTGGTGTCCCTCACTTTCCCAGGTGTGGAAATCCACTGTGCCTGGAAGCTCAGCACTTCCTGTAGAGTGTGTGTGTGTGTGTGTGTGTATGCATGTGTGCATGTGTGTGCATGTGTGTGTGCACGTGTGTGTGCGTGCACATGTGTACGTGTGTGTGTGTGTGTTGGGGTTTCCTGTGTGCACATGCTCCATTGCACTAGGAGGGAGGCTCACCAAGGGCCAGGTGCCTGGACGTCTCCAGCTCGGTACTGTTGGTCATTCCACAACAATCCGGTCCTAGCGCATGAAGACAAGCCCCAGGATGCCAGCCACTGAAGGAGGCACAGAGACCCAGGACTGCACAGAGAGCAATTTACTGGGGGACCTGGGCAGCAGCAAGACCAGTTGGATCCCTGAAAATTAGGTCAGAGAGAGACACATTGTGGATTGGGACAAAAGTGATTTTGTCCTGGATGGAATGAACCCTGTTTATCTTAAGGTCAGTGCCTCCCCGGAGCAGGGTCCAGGTGTAGAGTGACTCTAAGCTTTTATCTATTTATGGTTTTCTGGGAAACTATGCAAGAAAAACCAAGCAGGGTCCTCTGGGACAATCATGGTGGTTACAACTCAAGATGGCCACACTCACGTCAAGGAGAATCCATACCCTGGTGTCTGTAAAAGACAGCCAACAAGGTTTGTCAAAATTCTTTTTTTTTAATACTTATAGTCACATACTTAGAAAAACTAGGACAATATCTATATGAACTTGTCACTCAATTCCAAGAGCTCAAACGATCTTTTAAAGCACATTATCTCCAAAGTCATCAAAGGTTAGAATAGACACAGTTTCAAACTAATCATGATTATGAGCCCATTGAACAAATGGGCAGGGATACATAGGCAAGGTCATCAAGGCTTTGTTTATAATGGAAAAAATGGAGGCAACCTAAATCGCCAACCATGAATGACGGATTAAAGATGTCTGAAAAGTCAACTCAAAGTGGTTCAAAGACTTAAAAATTAGACTAGAAACTTTTCAAAGGCTAGAAGAACACATCCAGTTAACAATTCAACACACTGACCCAGGCACTGACCTCCGTAACCAGACGGCATCCCATTAAAAAGCTTCTGCCCAGCAAAGAAGACAATCAGGAGTGCAAAGAGGGAGATGGATGGAATGGGAGAAAATCTTGACCACTTACTCCTCTAACATGGTATTAATATCCAAAAACATTAAGAACTCAAAACACTTAACAAAAAAAAAACACAATAAAAAAGAACTAAACAAATGTTCCTCAAAAGAAGAAATACAAATGGCCAACAAATACGTGAAAAAAATGTTCAACATCTCTAGCAATTAGAAAAATGCAAATCAAAAAACTACACTAAGATTGGAGAATGCAGAATGGAGATTCCTCAAAAGCCTAGGAATGGAAGCACCACATGACCCAGCTGTCCCACTTCTTGGTAAAACTAAAATCAGCAGACTATAGTGATATGGGCATGCCAATGTTTATAGCAAAACCAAATTGCCAAGTGATGGACCAGCCCAGGAGCCCGTCAATAAACAAATGGATAAAGAAAATGGGGTGCAGATACACAGTGAAATTTTACGGGGTCATAAAGAATGAAATGCTGGCATTTGCCAGAAAAGGGATGGAACTGGAGAACGTCATGCTACGTGAAATAAGCCAGGCGCAGAAAGTCAGGGGTCCAATGTTTTCCTCTTAGATGTGGAAGCTACAGCAAAATGAGGGAATGAAAAGGGGGGTTCTCACAAAAACACAAGAGATCAGCAAAGGGGGTGGAGCAGAGGGAGGAGGGAGGAGAAGGAGAGCAAGAGAGCAATGAAACAGGACAGAATTACCCCATGTACAGACACGAGTACGCCTCGGAGAATCCCACCCCTGTGTATACTGTGAAGCCTCAGTTAAAAAACAATCAATCAATAGAAGGAAGAGGTAGAGAAAGGGAGACGGCAGGCAGGGAGGGGGAAACACGGCAGTACTGGGGATTAAAATGAAGCCAATTCCATCCCACGCATGGGTGAACGCCACTATTATAGATAACTGCAATGTGTTAATGGAAGATTCTAGAAATACATCTCAGGATGTTCATAGTATGAAAGCCACGTTACTTTAAAATGGACATCTCTGGACAGATAGAGAGGCCTTCTATGATGTATTCCTGAGCTTTTTTTTTTTTTTAAGCAGGTCACAAAAGTGCGCCATTAATACTGTGTCACCTAGGTACGTTTACACCTGTGAACGTGTCTTTCCATAGCTTAAGGAGAAGTGAGCTCGGCAGGACTAGCAGTGATTAACCTTGTGGAAGACTCTTTGGGTGATTTTTACTTTCCATTTACACATTTCTGAACTCATGAAGCTTCTTGTTTCCAAAACATATTGTTTATACAATTAGAAAAATAATAAATATATCTTCATTTTGGAAATAACTTATGTAACTGCAGAAGAAGTTTTATAAATTCATAGGTGACAAGGATCCAAATGGCTTCCTCAAGAGGTGTAGAAGGCACTGCCACCTGAACAGGGATCCTAACTGCTCCATCCTGGACGCAGGCGCAGTGCTGGGGAGGCCACAGAAAGCAACCGGGAGGGATTTTAACTGTTTTGAAGAACAGACACCAGGTAGATGCAAAACAGGGGTTGTCTTAATGATTTAATCTTTGCTTTTTAAGAATTTACAATAAACTCCCAAGGCGTGTGCCGCAGTCTGGCTGGGCACAAATCACGAGTCACTCAAGCAGGAACAAACCTTATTTCCAAAACTCCCGCGAACGCCACCCACGCGGCCTTCTCCAGGACACACCACACACCAACTGGAACACCCTCCACCGGACTGCGCATGCACTCACTCTTGGAACCCCGTGAGAACTCAATAGGAACTGCAAAGTAGCGGGCGCCTGAGGCAGCAAGAGCCATCCTATTACCAGACAGTAAATGTCTAATATACAATTGAATCAATCCAGCATCATCTTAATGGCTCGCCTCTCAACCATTACTTCTGGCAAAATGCCAGGGGCCATTCGGACTCAGCTGTGGCTCTCAACATCTCCCCCCTTCTGTTTAATTAAACAACATGCAAAGTGGCTTAGGGACCGTGCCTGTTAGGTTGTCCAATACAACATATGGTCCTTACCCATCATCGGATGAGCTGACCTCAAGGCGTCAGCCTCCTGTCTTATGTTGGTACCATTGCAATTGGATCTTACCCGTCACTGACTACCGGTCCAGCATACAGCCACACCTGTGGATAGGCCTTTGCACCAGTGGGGGGGTGAGGTTCTTTGCCTCACCTCTGTTGGCCCCCAAATTTGGCCTTTGCACCAGTGGAGGGGTGAGGTTCTTTGCCTCACCTCTGTTGGCCCCCAAATTTGGCCTTTGCACCAGTGGGGGGGTGAGGTTCTTTGCCTCACCTCTGTTGGCCCCCAAATTTGGCCTTGGTGCCAGTGAGGGGGTGAATTGGGATCTGATGGACCTTTTAGGATATCAAATAAAGGTCCCAACTCTCCTGTTGGTATGCCATGATAAGGCCTTATCCAATTTATGTCTCCTAATAACTTTTGAAAGTCATTAAGTGATTTGAGTTGATCTACTCGTATTTGAATTTTTGGTGGACGGACCATGGTTGAGGATAATAAAACTCCTAAATAATTAATTGGAAAATTTAATTGTACTTTATCTATTGCTATCTCTAGATTATAATTTTTTAATAAGTTTGTAAGTGTGGCTAACATTCTAGCAATGTGTTTTTAATCTTTGTGTGCTAATAGTACATCATCCATGTAATGAAATATTTGTAGTTCAGGATTTTGATTTCTAAGTGGCTAGATTGCTTTATTAACATAAATTTGACACATAGTTGGGATGTTAGCCATCCCTTCAGGGAGTATTTTCCATTCATATCTCTGATCAGGACCTTCATGATTCAGTGCAGGGATAATAAATGCAAAACGTGGACTATCCTCAGGATGAATTGGAATTGAAAAAAAAAACAATCTTTAATATCTATAACTAAAACATACCAGGTTTTTGGCAAAGCAGACAATTGAGGAATCCCTGATTGAGCAGGTCCCATAATAACCATCTCATTATTAATGGCTCTTAAATCTTACAATAATCTCCATTTACCAGATTTCTTTTTAATGACAAAAATGGGAGTATTATGGGGAGATATGGAAGGTTGTATATGTCCTTCCGCTAATTGTTGTTTGGCCAGGTCATGGGCTGCTTGTATCTTTTCTTTAGTCAGGGGCCACTGAGGAACCCATACTGGCCTTTCTGATTTCCAAGTAATTTTTATTGTCTCAGTGACCCTTCCTGAAAACCCAATCCATGTCTGTCTGTTCCTTGATCTATTTGAATTGGTGCTGCTATACCTTGTTCTTGTTCTCCTAATCTTTTTTCTTTCCTAAAACCTTGTCTAGCACCAATAGTGGACGCATTTGGATTGATGTTATTTGTTAATGTCAAACCTAATTGATCTAGGACATCTCGTCCCCATAAATTTATAGGAAGATGATCCAATACACATGGCTGTATAGTTCCTTCACATCCTTCAGGATCCTTCCAATCTAATACCACTGCACTTCTATGGGGATTAGTTGCCACTCCTAGGCCTCAAAGCGTTTAAGTGGCCTCTTGTAATGGCCAATGTTTTGGCCATTCTTGACGAGATATGATGCTAAGGTCTACACCTGTATCCAGTAGCCCATTAAATTCATGTCCTTGAATATTTAGTTTTAGCATTGGGCAAGAATCTAAATTTAAAGACAGCATAGCCCAATCTACACCTGTGGAACCTAATTCCCTGGAACCTCTTTCTATAGTACTCCTGAAAAATTTATCATGCAGGCTGGGTATTATTAATAACTGTGCTATTCTATCTCCTGGTGAAATTACTGATATACCTCTTGGAGAACTAGCTATAATTTTTATTTCACCTTCATAATCAGGATCAATTACCCCAGGACTTCTCATAAGCCCTTTTAGAGTAGAAGAACTGCGTCCTAACAATAAGCCTACTGTTCCTTGGGGAAGAGGTCCTTTTACTCCTGTGGGAATAATTTGAACTCCCATCTCTGGAGTTAGTACTGCTCTGGCGGAGGCACAGATGTCCAACCCTGTGCTCCCTCTGGTTTGTCTGATGAGAGATCTGATGGATAATGTGTCCTGTGCACTGCCCTGATGGGGTTGTTGGGTTCCTCCAGTACCCTGTATATTTGTGGTTGTGGGCCCTGGAGCATTGGGCCCCCCTGTCCGTTTTTTGGCAATGGAGCCCAATGATTTTCTCCACGATATCATGGGTAAACACCTGGTCTTTGTCCGTTTTTTGGTAATGGAGTACCCTCTATGGTGGTTTGAGAATGGCATTCATTAGCCCAATGTCTCCCTCTATGGCATCGTGGGCAAATACCAGGTATTCTACCCCTTTGATACCTAGTTTTGTTAAACCCTCCTCCTATGGGGCAATTCCTTTTAAAATGTCCTGTTTGTTCACAATTGTAGCATGTTTTTGGCCTGGCATCTAAAGCCTGTTGTACTTCAGCTGCCAAGACTTGCCCTTGTTCATTAATGTCTCTACATAATTTAATATATGTGTTTAAATCTTCATGTTTCCATGGTCTAATGGCCTCCTTGCACCATTGATTTGCTTGCTCAAAGGCTAGCTGTTTAATTAATGGCATTGCTTGCTCTGTATCCCCAAAAACTCTGGTAGCTGTTTGAATAAGCCTATCTACAAATTCAGCGAAAGGTTCATTAGCTCCTTGTATTACCTTAGATAATCGACCTTGTAAATCTCCATGTTCTTGTAAAGTCTTCCATACCCTAACTGCATCTGCAGCAATCTGTGAGTATATGGTAGGATCATATTCAATTTGTTGCCATTGACCCTCATAAGGTCCTTTTCCTAATAACATATCTAGATTTCTCTGAGGATAACTGGCTACTGCATTTTGCCTAGCCATCTCCGTGCAAAATTCCTCATTGGCAACCTTCCATAACAGGTATTATCCTCCATTTAGCACAGCTTTACACATACTAGTCCAATCTGCTGGCATCATGTTCAAGTTGGTAATGGATTCAACCATGCTTACAGTGAAGGGTGCTTGAGGACCATAGGTTGTTACAGCCTCTTTTAGCCGCTTCACTGTTTTGAAATCTAAAGCATGGTGAATTCGCTGCCCTCCTGCCATCTCAAATACAGGGCATGCTAATCTTTGAGGTCCTGTCTCAGGATCCCATCTATCAACTATGGGGGTTGAGGGCCACTCAGCATATGTTGTCTCCATAGGTGGAGCTGTTGGTCGGACACTTACACCCTCTGGTGATAGAAAGGTGTTAGTAGTAACCTCCTGTTGTAACTTTTCTCCTGATGGCTTTTTCTGCTCTAAACTTTCTTCCCCTTTCTGACTATCTCGAGAGGCCTCCTCTTTTTCCTGATCTAATATGTCTTCTACCATAACATGAACTGAAAGCTTTGGACTAGGCAAACAAAATCGTATCATCATCCACAATGGCAATGTGCCAACTGGCAGAGTTCCTGGGTTTTTCTTTTCCCTGTCCCTTAAATCTTCACCATGATTGTCCCATTATGACATATTCAACAACTCCTCCTTAAAAAGCCATGGGCTACATTTTTGTATTGTATCAACGTATGCCCTAACTGCTCTTGGTTTTACTGGGGTGCCTCCTTCCTCTAGCATTTTACTTAACACTCTTTCGGTTTGTTTTTTACTAATTTCTAATCCCATATTTGTGCTACAAGGATAACGCAACCCAACAAGATAACACAAAACAAAACCGAAACAGAGTGAAACAAAAAAGGAACAAAAAATCGTTGTATCAATTATCCTATTTTTTATGTGAATTCTCTCAATTTTTAAAAAGTGGCCTCTAACTTAAAACACTGTGCCACTGGTCTAAAGCCCAGCCCCGAAATGACCTTTTGCCATCTTGAGTCTCTATTCCCCTAACTGAGCAGAAAGGTCAGAATCAGCTCATCCACTGATGAAGCTACAGATCATCATTCCCAAGACTGAAGTGATTCCCGAATTAAAAAGAAAACCTCAATTATACATAACCATAGAGTTAGATGTTTTATTGCATTCTGGTCTTCGTTGACTAACTAGAACATCCTGATAATGCCAAAAAAATTCTAAGTTCATGTGTGCATTCTGTCTGTCTGAATAGATGTGTCCCTATCCTGAAAGATGCAGATATGTCCTTAAAAATACCTATACACAGGCAGGGAGTGTAGCTCAGTGGAAGAGCACTTGCCAGGCACATGCGAGGCCCTGGGCTCAATCCCAAGCACTGAAAGAAAAAAAAAATTACCTGCACACAAGTGTTCTTCAAAGCCAGATCAGCACGTTAAACCTTAAAAAATATATAAAATAAAAAAATAACCCTGCTTTATATTTTTATCTCAGTCTGAAAGATATTAGCAGTTAGTCTGCATTTTTTAATTAATTTTGTTGTCTCTGTTGAAGGGGTGCAAGATGGTGCTTTGATACACACATGCACAGTGACGTGACCAGTCACAGGAATGTCCCACATCCCTGCGCTCTGTCGTCCCTCTCCTGAGGGTGGCTGATGGTGACAGCACCTGGCATCTGCTCTCCTGGCGGACCTCCAGCCATTCTTCACTTCAGTCCTCACACTCGTCATTAGGTCTCTAGACTCTTCTCCCCCGACCTCCCTCTCCACTCCCCGCCTCCTGCCCTGGTGCCCCCTGTCTGCTGTCCCCTGGGCTTCAATCTACTTTGCCTTTTATTGAGATCACACAAGGGGGTGGTGCAGGGTTTCCTCTCTGTGTCTGGCTTATTCTCTCAGAATAATGTCCTCCTCAGCTCCTCAGGATGGACGCAGTGAAATCTCACTCTGCATTAAAAAAAAAAAAGAGTATGATACTGCCATTCGCAATCCCAAGGACGAGTCTGGGTGGCATATTGTATTAGTCAGCTTTTAATAGCTGTGACCAAAGCATCTGGCACGAACCCCTGGGAGGAGGAAAGGTTTGTCTTGGCTCCTGGTTTTAGAGGTTTCGGTCCAGGGCTGGCCGGCTCCGCCGCCTGGGCTGGAGGTGAGCAGAACATCATGGCGGAAGGTGTGGCAGAGAAAGGCGCTCAGCTCACGGCAGCTGGAAAGCAGAAGGAGACAGAGGGAAGGGATGGGGACAAGCCAGAGTCCCCAACGCCATGTCCCCAAGACCTACTTCCCCTGACCATGTCCACCCACCTACAGCTTTCACCGCCTCAATGGACTGATCCACTTTGAGGCCGGAGCCTCCGATCCAGCCACTTCCCCAAAAGCCTCACCTTCAACACCCCTGGGTGCTTGGGGGACACTCCAGATCCATGTGTGACGCTCATTAATGAGGCCCAACCTCAAACTCCCAAGTGAAAGCCTGTTGCTCCCCACAGCACCTTGGGATCCAGAAAACCATTCCCAAATAATCCACACAGGTGTGTATGGATAGATGAGGGGTGGGTGGGTCTGAGGAAAACTTACAAGAATAAACACATTATAACCAAAAGAGAATGAGAGCATCGATATGGAAAGCACAGGCCGCACCCAGCCACCCCGGGGAGGGGTGCTGTGGTCCGTCATCCCCAAAGGCCACCATCACTGTCAACTGTCTGTGCCCTCCCCTGGGGGTGAAGCTAAATGAAACAAACTGTCCTGTGGCTCCAAGCTAAAGATGACACTGAAATTATTCTGAGGAAATGAGAAAAGAAGACGGCCAAGAATCCTGCGACGTTCCTTTATTCAGTACCCTGAGACTGTCTGTCCCCAATCACAGAGCTCTACACTGGCTTATTTTTTACCCCAAGACAGGCCCTGAGCACACACACGAATCATCCTCTTTCCTCAAAACTCCAATTTAAAAAAAAAAAAAATAGGAATGGCTTCATTTTAAACTGGGCCAGACTTTAATAGGTGCAAAGGACAAACAGTCCCAAAATACTCCTGCCCACCCACACCTCTCCTCCTCCACACCCACCACTTCAGTCTTCATGCTGTTCCCATTTTCCAGGTCCTAGGACTCTGGAGAAATCTTTTACTTGCTGCTGCCAGATGCATAGCTGTGTGGTGTCTCTCTGGGGTCCGGGAACGGGGAGAGGAGCTTCCAAGCAGGACAGAGACCTGGGAGGTCATGGGCAGCAGTGAAAGCCACTTTAGGTAGTGTCATGTCCTCTCAAAATGCACACACTGAAGAACTTGGAGATGGAGCCTCTAGGGGACAATTAAGACCCACTGAGGTCATTAAGGTCAATAGTAGTCCAACCTGACTGGAGTCCTTCCATCCCAGACACAGAGGAAGACCAGGGGAGACCGTGGCAAATACAAGCCAAGCAGAGAGCCCTCTCCAGAAACCACCTGGGGCACCTTGACCTTGGCCTTCTAGCCTGCAGAACTGTAAGGAAATGCATTTCTTTGGTTTAAACCATCCAGTACATAGAGGCAGCCCTAGCAGGCTGATCCAGGGATTGAAAATGCAACATGCTGTGTCCCTGGGGAGGCAGGCAGTCCTGAGGAGAGAAACCCAGGAGGAAGCAAGATGGCCTCTGTCTGGGGCCCACGTTCTGGGTGCACCCGAAACGTCTGCTCTATCGCCTGCCTTTCACTGGGAGCCACAGTTGGTCTGTTTGCCCGGCCTTGAACCTTTCAATCTGCTGATGGAAAAGCCAGATGGCGGGCGGTTCCCCGCCATCTTGACCCCCCACTGTTGGCACTCAGATGAGCCGTGGGCAAGGCTGACCGTGAGAGGAGGAGCAGCAGGACTGGTAGGGTGACGCTGGGGCTGCTGAAGTGGCCACGTGCTCTGTGGAATGCAGGTGAGGTGCAGGCCAATGACAGCCTTTGCGAGGCGCTCACCACGCACTGGACACTGGACGCACTAGACATGCCTAGGGGCGGGCAACACCAGTCAACCCCAGGTGCAGAGATGGGCGTGGGTTGCAGGGTTTGCCCGAGGCCACAACCACGGGGCAGAATCAGAGGCGACCCCACCGTCTGCTTCCAGGGCCTAAGCTGGCAACCCTCACGGGCCGGGGAGCTCCCATCCCTCTCCGGGGATCTCAGGGTCCAATGAGTGGGCGGTTAGGACTCCTAGCTGAGGAGGAAGGCAGCTCACCCCTCACCACTCAGCGAAGGCACGGCTCAGGGCAGGACTGCACCCCAGACTCCAAGGACGCCCCAGCTTTCCTCTCCCCACTTCTGAGTACTGGCTGCGTCTCTCCTAAAGGCCGGCCCCGCCGAGCGGTGGCAAAGACGGCCAGTCCCAAGGCGGCCAGCCCGCAGGTAAAGACGGGCACCCCGCTAGCACCAGGGGGTCCTGGCCAGCTGGAGTCATGTGGGACTACAGGCCGATCCTGGAGCCGCCCAGTCCCCCTCCTTTCTTGTTTGTAATTATCGAGAATATGTGTAGAATGTGCTGGAAATGCGACACCTCGAGACTGGCTGGAGCCGCCCCGCTGGGTCCTGAAGAAACAGGCTGTCCGTCCACGCGGGCTCAGCGCGTCCTGTGCCCCAGCCTCCTAACCCAGCGCAGGCTGCCTCCCAGGGTCCCTCGCATGCTCTCTCCGGCCTCGGGACCTTCCAGAACCCAGGAAGAACAGCTCCCAGGGCACCGAGGTCTCCCCTGCCCCTGGCTGCTCAAGGTGGCTCACCTGTTAACACCACTTGCTGCATGGACCGTGCTCTGTGCCTTTGGACTCAGAGAAGGTGAGGACCAGAACTCAGTGAACATGCTCAGACAGACACTTGTCCCCACCAGTCAGGCTGGGGTCGCGGACGCACATCCGTCGTCCAGCCTGAGCGGAGATTCATTACCAGGCAGGGTCATTACCAGGTCAGCTGATGTACATTCCAAGGCCCCATCGCAGCCACAGCTGGATCTCAGCAATGCAGGTGTGGGCCCCCCCGTGTCACAGCTGAGCAGGAAGAGACCCCCGAGTCCAGACTCTAGGGAGGGACCAAGGAAACTCTGAGGGGAAAGCGCTCTGTGTTCTGGAAAGTTCCCTGTGTGCAGGATATTGTAATTTTTTTGTGTGTAAAAAGGGGGTAGAAATAAGAGATCCAAGAAACTGTGATAGAATAGGTGTCTAAGAAGCTGGCCCAAGTGACCCCTCGTGAGGGATGGCTGCGGGGCCTCTCCCTGTGCATTTCCTATTTTTTAACCTTAAAATTATTACCAAATTTTAAAAAATAGTAATAAGTCTAAAATAACCCCCAAAATTAGTCACGGAAAAAAGACTGGAAGAAAGTGCTAAAACAATAATGGTATATGCCTTTGGACATCCAGTCGAAGCATGATTTGTTTCTTTAATCCTTTTTCCAAGTCTGAGAACAGCACACCGGCTGGCCACATGTGTCTTCTCCTACAGCACATTTTCTTTTGATCCTAAAAGAAACTTAAAAATTCTGAATCAAATGAAATATTTCCAGAGTTCTTATTTCTCCAGTGTGGATGCGTCAATCAAATGATTAGGAAGCAGAAATCACCATCATTCTGAACGCACCTGTCAACGGCATCACCGAGTCACTCTCTATCCACCCGTGGCCTCCGAGGGCCGTGCAAAGGCTGAGCTTTGAGTTTCAAGCGAGATTTCTCATGGCAGCAGCAAGAAAGGGGTTTGAAAATGAGGCTGCGTTGAGGAAAGGGGTGGCTGGATTCTGAAGAGCTTCTCTTGCAAAGGCGCCGTGTGGTGTCTGAACACATCACTGCCGTCAGGAAGAGGCAGCCTGCAGGACAGGGCTTCTCCCGCCACAGGAGGACAGAAACCCCTCTGCAGTGCTGAGGAGGCAGAGAGACTGCAGGGGTGCGTGAGGCCCCTCCTGTCCCCAGGGCCCCAGCACCCCCACACCTCCCCGGGCCTTGGGTGGGTCAGGGAACCCTCCAGCAAGAAGAAACCCAGATAGAAAGAGAGAAGGAGGTGGCTATGGGCTGAAATGAGTCCCCTAAATTCATATCTTCAATCCCAACTCCGGGCCCTCAGAGTGACACTGTATCTAGAGACGAGATCTTATTAAGATGGGGCCGTGCGCGTGTGGCCCTGATGCAGCAGGGCTGACGGGAAGGGGAAGTGGGCTGGGTGCAGCTCCGTGGTGGGGGTGGGCTTCGTGTGCATAGGGTCCTGGCTGATCCCTCGAGGAGGCGGTCTCCTTCACATGCATGACGTTCCCTTTCCATGATGAACTTGAAGTTCTCCCCTCATATTGGGGTTCTGCTCCTCTGCATTTCTGTGCATTTATTTCCACTCCGGCCGGGGCACGTTCCTGTCAGCAGGAAGACCACTAGGCAGGAGACACCAAGGGAAGGGGACTCCAGAGGATCCACCTGCTTGTAAGCCCAGGGCCAGCAGCAGAGAGTCCACACTGTGCAGAGAGTCGCCGCCCAGGTAAGATCCCGAGCCTGCACGGGCTGGGGAGGCACGGTCCCCTCTGAGATGAGGCACAGACCCCAGCAGCCACCTCTGAGGAGGGTCTGGGGTGTCTCTGGTGAGGGTGGGCGCCCCACTCACAGCTCAGGGGCCTTCCTGATTTCCCACCTTTAAGAGAGCAGATGTTCTCCTGGGAAAGAGATATTTAGCTGCTCAGACAAATCAGACAAGTGGGGGAATGGAAATAAACCGGGCATCTGCCTGCCACCGTGGCCGTGCCCAGAGAAATCCCATTAGCCGGGCCCAGCATCCGGCCACTCCTGCCCAGGACGAATGACGAATACGGCCGCTTTGTTCTGGTTCTCTGCGTGAAAGATGCTCTGTGGGGTTATTGGTCTAGTTTGTTGACTCTCATAAAAGACATTCATAAATTTATTCTTAGTGCCAGGAGCGCTTACCGGTGTCAAAGTGGCTCTTTTCAGACATTGCTCCATATTAAACCAAGCCACTCAGATGCGTCTATAAATAATCGTCTGGGCTTCGTTTAGCCAACAAACAGCGCTCTCTCTCTCTCTCTCTCTCTCTCTCTCTCTCTCTCTCTCTCTCTCTGTCTTTCTCTCTCTCTCCCCCCTCTCTTTTTAAAATCAACTCTAAAATGATTTCATAAACAACGGGAGGAATTTCCCATTAATATTAAAGTGCGTCTGGGTTGGTCGTTTTAATAGAACTTTCCAGAGGGAACAGGCAGTCCTTCCATCTTGTCCATGTGAAACCTGTTCCCTTTTCAGAGCAAGCTCTTGGCGGCCCGCCTGGCCAGCACCAGTCAGAGCCACCTCTCCCCCCACCCTGTCCATCTCTCTCCCTGCTCTGGCCCAAAAGCAGGAGCTCAGCCAGGCAGCCAGCGGCAGCAGCCCAAGCCAGTGCAGAGAGCGTCACCACCCTGGGGCCTCTGGTGTTTCTACTCTGGCCTTAGACATCCAGAGTTCGACTCTGCAGGCTGCCAGTCTCTAAGACAGAAAGGCGAGATCGTGGCTGGATCAGTTTAACCCATACACAAGACTCTCTCCTGCTAGCCAGCTCTCGAATAATAGGTTCAAGTAGGATAGAAATGTAGTTCTGTTTTTACATAAAAGAATTCCAGAGACAGACAACCCAGGGTGGATATGGTGGCTTGACTATGTCACCTTCTTGTTTTCATGATTCACCCTCCTTGGCATGTCACCTCATGGTCCAAGACAGCTGCTCTGGTCCAGACATCATGTGTGCATTCCAAGCAGCCAGCAGGAAGGGTATAGAATGATCCCCCCTGGGATTACCGCGTGACATTCCTTATTGTACTTATCTGGCAGAATTTAGTCAAATGACCCCAGATAGGGGCAAAGGAGGCTGGGACATGTTACAGGAAAAGGAAGAGCAGACACAGAAGCCACCAGCCTCAGGCACCCGGAGGAGCGCCTTGTCTGCACAGATTCCTTCCCCTCTCACGTTTTCCCTCAGGGCTGGGATTCTGAGAAGCTGAACCTGCAGAGTGACAGTCCCCTGCCGTGGAGAGCCAAGCCTGAGGCCCCCTCTGCCGTCCCCTGAAGCTGATGGTCCTACGCAGCCATGTGGTCAGCGGCCCCTGGAGGAACCCCGGCAGGGCAGTGCCGGAGGCGAGGTGGAGGGCGAACTCGGGGCCAGGACCCGTCAGAGGCACAGCGTCCTCTTCCCTACACCTCCACCAGGTTGTTGTCACGCGATGGCCACCAGGGTTACCTCATCTGTCCTCCCTCCCGCTGTGACAGGCACTGCTCCTGTGGACGAGGCAGCCGGGGCTCGCACCCCTGCCCACAGGCCCAGGCAGGCCCTGGGTGCTGCTAGAGCCACCTTGGGGTGCTGGGGGGATGCAGGGCCCGCCATCCAAGGCCCCTTCCCGCAGTGCCGCCCGCTGCTCGGTGGCCCCAAGGCCCCTTCTAGGTGTGTTCTTGTTGGTTTCTGAAAATCTGAACCTGAAACAGGTGTTTGGTAGTCTGCCTTCCTCGGGTGGCCATTCGATGACATCTGAAGGTCACGGGGTCTGCGGCCCAGCTCTCTACCAGCTCCAAGAAGTGACTGGCACTCCCAGGTCCCCTGCAGGGTGTGGTGGAGGCGACCCTCCTGGGACTGTCCAACAAAGTCTTGCTTGACCTCCGCCCCTGCTCTCCCTCCAGGAATGGGCTGTTGCCGCAGTCCGGCTGCAGCAAAATAACCGGGGGGTGACGAGCAACTTGTGTACATTGATACAGCAGGAGAGGGAGCCGTTTATTGTAGGACAGGAGGGGTATGTATACATTCCACACAGCTTATCTAATTAACATAAACTAGATACAGCAGTCAGTCATTAAGGAATCTCCACACTTAATGGCTCGCTGGTGTTACTTCACAAACCACTCCCTCTGGCAAAATGCCAGGCGCCATCTTGACTTGTTTACAGACCCTAACAGGCTGTTGCCAGGACACCCACCCCCCAGCGTCGTCCCACGTGGAGGGGAAGTCACACTGGCCCCGGCTGGGGAGACAGACAGCGGAGGTGTCATGCAGGCTGGCAGCGGGCAACCTGGAATCTCAGCTGCCCTGATCCAGGCACCGGGCTCCTCCAGCTTCAAGCTCGCCTTGTCCCACCCCACTCCTCTTCTAGAACGTTCCACAGTCACCAGCTCAACTGCCACGTCCAGCGACGTGGAACTCGAGCAGACAGCTCCCCAGACCATCCCGGCAGGGCCCGGCGCTGTACCAGGAACACACAGCGCACGCGGCTCCTTCCTGTCCCGCGTGGGCAGCCAGGAAGCCTTGCTCTTGCGCTGCCATGAACAGGTATCTACCTAGCGCCAGAGGGAAGGGGTGCCAGGTCCTTGGTGGTCACTCTGGAGAAGCTTCTCCTGGTCTGTGGCCAAAATGACACAAAGGGTGTATAGGACCTTGTCCCCACTGAGGGACATGGCTGTTTTTGTCTGCCTGGGAGCCACCAACAAGAAATCCTTAGGCCATGTTGTTTGAAGTTTCCCAGAGTGAGTGGGTGGCTTGGAACTGGCCCATCAGAGGAGAACCAAATAAATGCAGTCACACGCCACACGACGTCTGGGTCAACGATGGGCAGCATTTTTGATGGAGGGTGGATGATTATGGAGCTCTTCCCAGGCCTGAGAGGAACAGGCCAGGCTTGTGCCTTCCTGGGCACAGAGTTCTCCTTCCAGGCCCAGGTCACGCCTCCGGAACGCCAGCCCTCTGCCCCTACCTCGGGGACCCACCCTGCTCGGAACTCCTGCAACATTCGCCCATCTGCGCCACTTGCAGGCTCTTTACCACTGGTCATCCATCAGCCGCCGTCCGTGCATGTGTGGTGTGTCCCCCAAGGTGGTCAAGAGTCACTGAGTTCAGTGCTTCACCCTAACCCAGGCTCCAGGCTAGGTCTGCAGCCCTCAGGCCCTGGGTGGGCCTCACGTCTGCCCTGCAGGTGGAAGACAGTGGTTACCTCAGTGTCCCCACTTCAGAGATGAGGAACTGAAGCTTAAAGGAAATAAGCCACTTGCCAGAGGCAGCCCAGTGACATGGGCCAGGACAGGGGGTCTTTAAGAGAACAGACTTCTGCACGGTACCGCGCTGCCTCGCAGACCCCTCTGGACCCACGTGGCTGGTCCTGTATCATTTCCGCCCAAGTCCTGCTCACGGGCTCCTCCATCCTGAGCAGATTTCAGGGAGGCACAGTCCAGGCAGGAAGGACTTGAAGGCACGTGGGGCCACCTCTCTTGGCCACCCAGGCCTGGGCGCTGACCACACCCTTTGCCTGCTGGTCCTGTTGCTTCTGCCCAGCTCCATCCCCTTCACACAGAGGACCATTCACCATGGGGCCAGGAGGGGAGGTGTCACTGTCACTCCCAGGGAATTCTGAGGCAGCCCTCAGGGACCGAGAAGGAGCTCACGAACAGACGAGCGATTCTGCCTGGAACAGAAGAAGTTCAGTCTCCATCAAGGGCTCTCACTGCCCATCCACCACCAAAACACCCACGCCCGATAGCTGAACCCTGAGCTGGGCCCAGGCATGAATGTTGTTACTGAACAGTGGGACAAACCAAAGTGGTTTTTTCCAGAAAAAAAAGCAGATCAGCTTGAACCTGAACCTGTATATTTTCTAAAAGTCTGAACAGGAACAAAAATCAGACACCAGCATGCTCTGAAAATGAAACCGATATTTCATTCAATGCAATTTCTTGATTCAAAAAAAAAAAAATCAGGAAGGTGCAGGAGAAGAGAGCAGGCCACCTTCCTTGGGGGACCTGGTGGTGTGGAGCTGTTCCCGGGTGATCCAACGAGACTGGCTTGGTTCCATGTGACATCCCATGACCCTGAACAGCCTATAGTATTCATCAGGAGGACAGACCTGGGATATTGTCTCCACTGCCTGGGAGGCCTCAGGTGTGTTACCTGGGGCCAATCTCCAAAGCCAGAGACAGGCATGGCTCTGAGCAGCCTGGCACAGCCCACCCCACGTGGCACAGTAGCCTCATGTGGCATCACTCCCTCTTAGAACGTCTGACCCCCACAAAAACTGATGAGGACGGACTTCGTGCCCCCGGAGAGAGAGGGCTGGGCCAGAGGGCTCTCCTGTACTCGGTCCGCCCAGGTCCACACCAGCTGCCCTCCTGGCCCACTACACACATGTGCAGGCCACACCAACCTGGGCTAAGAGGGCACGGGAGCTGATTGGGGGTGGAGTAAGCTGAGCCGTACCCACCAGCTCTGCACCCATCCTGAGCAGGAGCAAGTGACAATGGCCTCCAGGCTCCAAAGACCAGTCACACCTTCTTTGAAGGCCCCGAACCTTCAATGGCAGTCACCTGGGGGTTAGGGGGTGGAGAGGCAGGACAGAGAATGTCTGCTCTGCATGTCATGATCTTTCTATCATTGTGTCCTTCAGAAGCAACTTGTAATGTTCAAAATACAGGCTTGAGCCAGGTGCTGTGGCGCACGACCATCACCCCAACTCAGGAGGCTGAGGCTGGAGGGTCACAAGTTCGAGGCCAGCGTCTGCAACTTAGCAAGGCCCTAAGCAACTTAGAGTGAGGCCCTGTCTCTTAAAAAATAAAACAAAAATAAAAAGGGCTGGGATGTGGCTCAGTGGTTAAGCACTCCTGGGTTCAATCCTTGTCCTTACCAATAACTGAGGAGCACAACCAACTGGGAACATTGGCCACCAAACTGGCAGATACATCTTGAATTTATCATACCTATTGATAGGAGGAAAGACAGGCAAACAAGCAGACACACTGGCCGTGGGGGTAAAGCATTTTTGGAGGGAAAGATTGTAAAAACTATTAATAACCTTTAAAATATGCATAAACTTTGACAGCAGTTCCACTTCTAAGCATCTGTCCCTGAAATCACTGTGGCTAACGATGCATGCATTTGGATGCTCACTGAAGCATTGTTTATAAAAGCAAAAAGCTGGAAAGACACTGACTGTCTAAACAGTGAAGGACTGGCCCAATATATCATGACCTTATGCACAGGGAACGACTGTGCAGCTATTGAAATAACAATAGAGAAAAATGTGGAACAACATGGAAATTTTCATAATACATGAGCAGAAAACACTGGTTGCTAATGGTCTATATAATATGAACTGACTTTTATAAATAAACCTAGGTATGTGTTGTCAGCATTTAATTTTGACCCTTGACCCTTGATCTTGGCCAAAAGGCTGAATAACCTGCATCTGACTTTTAAACAGCTGATTTTAGGCCATTTGCATTTTTCCCTTTATGGTTTTCTGTCTTTTTTTGTAACTGAGATATTTGTTATTAAAAACGACTCAGTGATGAAAACATCCGAGACCCATTTTCAAGTAATCAATCAGGAAACAAACATCTTTAAATCAACGAGTGAAGAACCAAAGACACATCGAATGAGATAAAGTAGTGTCATTGTTCCAAACAAGCCCTCTAATGAATCTTCTAGGCCTTCTCCTAAGACCACAGAATCTGAGTTCATACAGATGAGGTCATTGCATTGCAAAACTTGTTGGCCTGGCCCCACACTCCAAAACCCTAACCTACTCTTACCCCAGGAGGAGGAAAATAAACTTGCTCTCTTATTTTTGTACGAGAAAACCATGCATCTTCAAAGTTCAAGGTGGAAAGGCTGCAGCCGGATTCCCCAGGCCAGTGTTCCGGGACCGGGAAGGTTTGGTTCTCCCGTGACATTGTTTTGTGCCAGTGTGAAATGCAAATTCTCAGACAAGGGAATGGGGGTCCACTTGGGGAGCACCGTGGTCCTCAGCTCGATAAACCCTGGCTGACCCACGATGTCAGCGAAGGTCGCTGGCCCCTCTCACAGCCCCTGCTAAACCACACTTTCTTCACGAGAAAAGTTTCCTTCTCACTGGAGCCCAGCACGAAACATGTAGGTCACGGAACTAAAACTCGTAGGACAAGACATCTCAGTGAAGAGGAAAGTTAGACACATGAGAAGAGCAGCCTCAGGGCCCTGGTGGTGTTCCCCTAAGGCCTTCCTCCTCTGTCTCTAGAGAGGTCTTGCCAAGCCAGTGTCACCTCCCAAGACTAGTGGAGCACAAGGAGTGAACCCATGGGCTTACCTGTCAGACACAGCCATTGTCCCCTTGGTCCGCCCAAGCCCTGTGTGCAAGTCAGGAGCCACGTGTTTGCACCTACGTGCAAACTTCTTTTGTCATTTCTAATGGGTCATCATCCATAGACAGAATTACAAACAGGCCTCCGACTATTGCAGATCCCTTTCCTCGGGGGTACCTTCCAAGACCCTAAAGACAGCCAGATACGGCAGTAGTACGGAACCCCACACAGACCACACTTCCCTACACCTAACTGCCTATGCTCAAGTTCAATTAATAAATTAGGCACAGAGATTAGAACAATAATTTACCATCCATCTTGGCATCCTCCCTCAGCATACATTTTTTTTCTTTCTTCATCAAGTCAAGAACTGTCAGCTTTTCATCTAAGATGTACCCTAAGGCTGTGATGTAAATCATCAGCATCATTACTGTTGCACTTTGGAGCCTTATGAAGTAAATACAGATGAACATGAGTACTTGGCATCCTAACAGTGGATCTGATAACCAAGACAGTTACTAAGAGACTAATGAGCAGGTAGCATACACAATGTGGATACTCTGAACAAAAGGATGTTTGTATCCCAGATAGTACAGAGTGGGATTCTCAAGATTTTGTCACACTATTTAATATACACATCAAACAGCGTGTAATTTAAAACTTAAGAATTCTTTATTTCTGGAACTTTCTATGTAATATTTCCAAACTACCATTGACTATGGGTAACTAAAACTGCAGAAGGCAAATCTGTGATAGGTGGGAGGGAGTGTTATTGATCCTCCCCAGGATCACCCTCTCCTAACCTGCTACATAGTATTTCACTCCTGGATAAGCTTTTAAGCTCTGTGATGGGACCTTAAAAGGGGTTCATCTTTGCTGACTTGTGACCATCTGGAGATTTGTTCCCCACTGGCATTTCCCAGCAGCCACATCACAGATTTCTCAGGTACTGATGAGCCTAGTAGATTGCAAATGACCTGCTGTAAACCTATCTCAACTATAATTCTCCAGGAAGGGGGGGTTCTCTTAGTGACCTCTTGACCAAAAGGTAATTAGAAATGTTTCCAGAGGACCTCGGGAACATATGCATATAAGGTGGGTTCCAGAAGGCCTCTGGAGGGAGTCAGATGAAAAATCTCTCAGTGCAGAGATGCTAAGACACTGCCGGTCATGGATGTTGCTCGAGAACTACACCAGCACAGGGGGTTTAGTCCTGCAGATGGTAAGAAGGGAGGATGTAGCCTTATGGCAGGAGAAGGAGAGACGCTGGATACAGACATCAGAAAGGTTGAGCTCATCTCCATCTCTTTGTCCCAAATCAGGATGCCTATATTTAACTGACTGGCTTGATAAGCAACAATCATCCACTGTAAATTGTTTAAACATCACTTTACTAGAAGAATACTATTTTTTTGTATAAACATTCTTTGTCAAATACATGATGCTTGCCATTTTGGGCTGGAAATCTAGTTTATACTATTTATACAGAGATTTTTGGACCTCATGACCAAGTCCTGTAGATACAGGACTTACTGTGTGCCTGGCTCACTCCTCGTTTGCCTATGGCCAGCGTGGACTATATATTTGCTGAAGCAAAAGATAAATGAACGTCTGCCTTCGGAAAGCAAACATCTTCAAACTTTTGGCCACAAAACTGGGGGAAATGCTGAAGATAGAATAGTCTGTGAACCTGACTGTCTCTCATACAACCTGAAGGATTCCATCTGGAAACCTCCCCGCGAGAAGACGAAAATATATGTAAACAAAAGAGAAAAATAAGTGGACCCACTGGGGAGTTTGAGACATCGGGGATGGTGTTCGCTTTCCTGAGAGCTGTCCAGTAGGGCCAAGTTCCCTCCCTGGACCTCCTCCACTCTGCCTCTGCGACGGCCAGCCAGTGTGGATGGACCCGATTATAAGGAGGCACAGCACACCTAAGGCTCCGTTAGTACAGGGTCCGGGCAACAGGATGCTACCACGGACCCTTCTCTGCCCGATTCTCACCACAACTCAGAGGTGAGACCCAGATTCAGGGAGAATTAGTGGAAGAACATGAGCTGTCCCCACCTCTGTCCACAGCTGGACTCCCCGGGGTGCCTGGCTGGATGACCACCTGGCATGGTGGCTACAACAGGAACACTCGTGTTAAAGCATGGTAAATTTACTTACCTTACTTACATGTCCTGGGAAAATCATAACCAATCCACACAACGTTGCTTCAGATGGGTGCTTTCCAAGGTGCCACTCCACAAGGATCCCTTTCCAAACAAATGAGTTGGATCTGTGAAAAAATAAAAATGACAACATTCCGTCATTTGCAACAACATGGGTGGAACTGGAGGACATTGTGTCAAGTGAAATAAGCCAGGCACAGAAAGACATACCACATGATCTCACTCAGATATGGAATCTCAAAAAAAAAAAAATTGATCTCATAGAAGCTGAGAATAGAACCGTGGTCACCCGAGGCTGGGAGCAGGGAGGACAGGCAAGATGTGCCGCTGTTAGGTAGGAGAAATAGTGCGGGTGTCCCGTTCCACCACACGGTGATTACGGACAGAATAACGTCGTGTGCATTTCAAAAACACTACAAGAATTTTGAACATTGTCACCACAAAGAAATGACAAATGCTGGAGGCGATGGATGGGCTCAGCCTGACTCCCTGCCCCATGTCTACATGTCTTGAACTGTCACATGACACCCATAAGTACAGGCGATTCTGTGTGTGTCCATTTTGAAAGACTGTTTTAAGAGTTCAAGGTGAAGATACGGTTAGGGGACAAGACTGGGTGGCTCTGGTTGTAGACCAGGTATGGGTCTGGGAAGGGTGTGGGGTTTTCCTTGTCTCAGTCCCGGATCTCCAGTGGAATCCCAGTGCAAGGCCACAAGCGCACATGGAATTATTCAAATAGACTTTGCTAAGACGGCAGGCCATTGGGACATGAATGCATTAGCACGGGTACAGTTCCGAGGAAAACCAAGGGAATCTTTTTTTTTTTCCTTTAAAGTGACATTTTTAAACTACTGTGTGTTGGATCTTATTTCACATGGGCACATTCTTATCCCACAGGATGGACCCTGCGAGCATCACTCCTCATCTTACCTCAGGTAAAACGCAGCCATGAAACAGCCTAAGCACAGAACACTGGGGTTCTGCACAACCGGTTCTGTTGGGGGACTTGCTCACCGGGCACCAGCTCCTGTGGGACTCCTGCTTTTGCAGGTGTGTGAGGCTCATGGCTCTGTGTGCTGCAGAGCTGTGACATGGGGTCCTTGGCTTCATCACAGGGGGCCACCACCACAAAACCCTGCACTGCCCCCCACCCCCGGCCAGGCCCCCGCTCCTAGGAACTGCTGGTTTCTTAAGGGACAGCCAAGCCAGGCCCCGTGTGGGCCTCATCGCCCCCTGGCTTTGGCCACCACTAGTCTCACAGACACGTCTGTCGTCCCCGGTGAGTGGGTGGGCAGGACTTGAAGGCAGAACATGGGCACACACGTCCACTCGGGTACTTCCGTAGTCCCTCTTTGTCTCTCTTCACTGACAGCCTTGTTCATGCGAGTCGCCCTGCTGCTCCCTAACAGAGGCCGCGGTGGTGAGAGTGCAAACCCGGCCACACTCAGCCCCTTCACCCCATGAACAGGCCACCCCTGGGGAAAGGCCTGTGCTCCTGAGACAGTGAACACCCTGCGGGATGCTTTGCATTTTTATGTGGTTTTCATTTTATACTTTTCTTAGATTGTGGTGTTCCGAAATGATTTGTTTGGGTATAAATCATCAAAAAGCAATGTTTGGGGCTAGGGCTGGGGCTCAGTGGTGGAGCGCTTGCCTAGCATGTTGAGGCACTGGGTTCGTTCGATCCTTAGCACCACATAAAAATAAACAAAATAAAGGCATTCTGTCCATCCACAACTCCAAAAATCTTTTTTAAAAAGCAATGTTTGTATATCACTTGCCTATTTTTGTTTTTAAAAAACACTCTTGTGTGATTGTAGCCTGAGTGTATGTCGATCCCATCTGCCCTCCAAATAAAAAAGTCAGAGCACTTACCTGAAAACTCAGAGACCAGCCTGGCCCCTCCCCGCCCCCGCTGCTGCCCACCTCTGGCCCAACCCAGCAGCAATTCACAGATGGAAGCCAAGGCCTGTGGCTCCCACCAGAGCCCTTACTGCCACCTCCCAGGATTGCAGCATCTTATTTTAGTTCTATTCCACACGAGGGTAAAAGGAGACCTGGTGAGTTTTCTTCGATGGCCTCTGAGAAACTAGAAGAGTCAGCCCCCATATTTGTGGATCTCACATCCAAGGGTTCAACCAACTGTGGATTAGAAATATTGGAGGCGGGGGGTGCATCTGTACCAAACATGAACAGACTTTCTTCCCATCATTATTCCCTAAACAACACAGCATAGCATATTTAGATGGCATTCCTGTCGTATTGGATGTTATCAGATGTAACCTGTTATTAGATGTAACCTAGAGATGACTCGATGTACCCAGAGGATGAGAAAATTCAGAAACTAAAATCCTGCGCAAAACCTCTGCCATTTTGTTTAAGGGACTTGAGCTCCAACAGGTCTGGGTGTCTGCAGGGGGTCCTGGGCCAGTCCCTTGCAGCCACTGAGGGTCAAGGGTCAAGGTGTTCTCCATAGCACACACTGGTTCCTTCCATATGTGGCCACAAGACCAGTCAGTTCTCTCCATTTTACCAGCGAGACCATCAAGACTTCGGGAGTTAAGGAACCCAGGTTTGCATAGATCCTCCCCCCACCTTGGTCCTCCTATGTGACAGGCCGGCTGGGAAGGGTGAGAGGCTAGAAGCTCGGGTCAGCCTTTAAGGAGCTTGTGGGCCGGACAGGAGGGCAGGGGGCGGGGTTTCTCTCGATGCCCCTGCTCCCTCTGCTCTCTTCTTCCATTCTCGAATATTCCCTGTGCTCTTATCTCTTTCCTTCCCAGAAAGCTGCCGAGATGCCTCTATTGCCCCCCTACCCCATGTCTGGGTTTCCCTGCCGCCTCCCCCTCCTCAGCCCTGATCCATCAGCACATCCTCTGTTCTCTGGTCCCCAGCCTGGAGCCCAAAGACCCTGCAGGGAGAGAGGGTGGACCAATCAATCCTCTGGTGGGAACTGGACACCATTTTCTTAATGTCTTCCTTCTCTCAGAACCATCCAGGGAAGCACCCCACCTGGACCCAAAGGAGAGAATTCCTGATGGGGAGTCCCAGCAGCAGGAGGGAGCAGCGGGCAGTGCTGCCTGTGGGGGCCTCGAGCCTGTGCTGGAGCGTGCACAGAGGGAGCCCAGCCTGTGTCCCCCACCCTATCCACAGCTGCCCTTAATGGCTAGCACATCACAACAGTCAGAGCCGTTACTGCCAAAGGATGGCTTGCAGGTGGGTCTGGAAGCCAGGGCCTCACTGGACCACCTTGAACCAAACTGGGCTGGACCCAACTACCCGTCCAGACCACCTCGGGCAGGAGACTCACCAGAAGGCCCTTCAGGGAGAGGGGAGCATCCCCTGCACGCTGCAACCTGGGGCTGGACCTCCTGCTGCCCACTCCCTAGTGGAGAGAGGGAAGCCTGCGCCTCAGGCCCTGCTCCAGCCTGGCTCAGGCCTGCCTCTGGTCAGCATGGCTGTCCTCCACCCACTGGGGACAGCTGGCCATCTAGGCCGGACCTCCAGGCAGAAAGTAGACGGAGGCCCCAGCAGGCACATTCGTCCTCCCCAGGCCTCTCTGAGGTGTCTGGGGACCTGCTCATCCATCCACACCACGTCTTATTCTACGAGGTATAAAATACCTGAGCAAAAATTGGAGCAATGTGTCCGTGTGTCCCCACCCTCAGTGGAAGGACCAGGAGTTTTGAGGCCATGCACCAGTTTATGGATTATTCTTCCATAATTGTCCAGATGTTTGACCCGGCCCAGATTGCAAAAGCAATCAAATACCGCCCTCCCCTCCAGAGGTGACTTGCCTGGCCTCCGGGCCCTGTCACACTACCCTGTAGCTGTGACCGCTCAGAGGCCCTGGAGAGGCCAGCATCCCTGTTCCAACAGCCAATCAGAACCAGATGCCCTCTCTTTAGAGCTTAGTCGTCTCTGACACGGTGAACATGTTGAGGGCCTAGGCATTTGGTTTTGGACTTTAATTTTGGTTTGTTAGTTGCTTTTCCATAAATTCGAAAAATGTGAGAGATTTACATTTTCTTGAATTCCTTAGTGGGATGAGCTTTGGGCTCAGTGACTCACTGAGGTGGGGGTACAAGGAGAAGTGCCTGGGAGGAATTGCAATAAGATTCAGCCTGCCTCAGCTCAAGTTGATGGAGAACCATCAGAAAATAAGGACAGAAAGAACATTCCAGGTCTTTTCTGGGTCACCCATTCCTTTAGCAGAGGGCAGTCTAAGCATAAGGATAAAAAGGTAAATAAGTTCCCCAGGTTAGTCAACTTCAGTCAGTCAGCTTTCTATTACTGTAACAAAATACACGGAATAATCAGCTTATCAAGAGGAAAGGTTTGTCTTATGGTTTCAGTCCATGGTTGGCTGGCATCAGTGCTATGGGCCTGTGGTGAGGCAGCACATGTTGGTGGGAGAATGGGATGGAGAAAACTGCTTATCTCTTGGTGGCCGAGAAGCAGAGAGAGACAGGAGGAGGTTGGGATCCCGATTTCCCCTTCAAGGGCACATCCCTGATGGTCTCACTCTCTCCCATTAGGCTCCACCTTTGAAAGGTCCCGCCACCTCCCACTAGTGACACAGGCTGGGAACCAAGTCTTTAACACATGAATCTGGGGGACAAGCCAGATACAAACTATAGCACAGGCTTCATCTTCCAGGAGCTCCCCAGGTGTGATGAGGGAAACAGAAATGGGGGCTCAAAAAAAAGTATAGTACAGACTGGACATTCCTAGCCCAAAATCCAAGGTCCAAAATCCAAAACCCAACATATTTTGAGCACCAGCAGGACAGCACAAGTGGAAAATGTCCCACCTGACCTCCTGGGATGGATCATAGTCAAAACACTGGTGCACTAAAAATAATGCAAGTGTCAGCTTCAGGCTGTGTGCAAAGGTGTGTATGCAGTGTCAGTGGACACTGGGCTTAGCCCCAGGACCCACCCCGAAGACATCTTTCTTGGGCATTTGCAGCTCTTCCCAAATCTGAAGCATTTCAGATAAGACGCTCACCCATATCTGCTACTTTCCCTGGTGGAAGGATGGACCACAAGGAGGAGAGGCTCAGAGGACGTGTTCTTCATTGAGTTTTGAAGAAAGGAGAAGAAATGCCCTCCTTGGAGATGCTCCTGGAGGCCTCTCTACTGACCACAGATGTCCCTCATTGACTCATGAGCTCAGCAGGCCAGGACAGAGCCTTGGCTCCCACCTCAGCCTTTCTCCAGAGACTCCCGGGGCCTGTAGCTGGTTGTGCACCTCCCTCAAAGTCCACCTTCCCCGGATCGAGGAGCAAGGTGGAGCAAACACTGGTGCCATTAGCAATGAGAGGGGAGCTTGCGGGAGACTAGTCCAGGCCCCAGATGTTTCTTGGAGCCTCCAGAATGTTTTTAACATTTTTAGTTAGTGCCATCACTTTAAAAGTTAGAATAGTTCACCTAAGAATTCTCTTGAATTTTTTCTCTTCTCTTGAACTACTGGAAGACACGGTGACAATGGGCCCATATTCAGCAGGTCAGCTCTGAACTGAGTAGGAGTCGTGCCCATAGGTGAACTGCATGTCATGCCCATAGATGAACTGTGTACCAAGCCCTTCTCTTCTGTGTAAGCAACACCCCCAAATCCTAGTGTCTTTAACAGGGATCAGTAATTAGCTACAACTCAGGGTGCAGGCATTTGGGCCAGTGGAGCATTTCTTCGTGGTCTCCCAAGGCTTACTCCAGGAGCACTTGTAGGACAGGATATCCCAGTTCTCCAGCTCAGCCTTCACCAATCAGAAGATGGCAGTCCCAACAGCAAGCACTTTTCCAGCCTCTGCCTGTATGACCGTTACCAACATCCCCTCTTACTTAAAGCAAAACACAATACCAGTTCAATTCCAAGGTTAGGAAAACGAATGTCAGAGAATTTATAATTTTTATTGCAAAAAAAAATTACATGTCGCCATGATTTCCATGACACAGAAACTAAGTGTCAGTTGCCATTGCAGTGTGAACTTGAGCCTCCAATTTTCTTCCAGAGGATCTTTATCAACTTCACTGTACCTGATGGAAGGCTGTGGACAGCAAGCTAAGAAATAAACCCAGAGCTCTTGTCTTGCTTCATGGTTCAGAACTGAGCTCACCTGGCCCTTCCACTCATGAACATGGGAAGGTAAAATGGGATCTGTTTTAGTTTTTTCATTGCTGTGGTGGTAATGTCTTTAACAACTGCAACTTCCTTAGCCCCAGTTTTACTCTCACCTTTCAAGTCCAAGTTTTCCAAATCTTTCTGCTTTGCTTTCTGCTCCTAATTATCACAATAAATTTGAATAAAAGCCACCAGCAATATCCATGCCACCACCTGAATGCTATGCAAATCAGCCTCACAGGAAGTCTCAGGACATGGTCAAAATGCAGACAACTTCTTAGCCAGAACATAACATGAATGGTCTCTAATCCAAATTCTAATAGCCCACCATCTCCAAACCCTCTCAAGCCCTGTCCTTCACTGTCCATGGTCCTATTGGCATTCTGGTCCTCTGAGCTCCCACTAGAATCAGCTATTAAGCTCCGCTTACAAGAACCTAAAGTATTGCCAACTTTCACTGCTAAACATCTCAAAATTCCTCCCACCAATTCCAGAAAGCTCCAAAAGCTTCTGGACCATATGGTCAGGCTAGTCACAGCAATGACCCCACTCCTGGTACCAATTTCTGTTTTAGTCAGCATTTTCACTGCTGTGATGAAAGGACCCAACCAGAACAACTGTAAAGAAGGAAAAGTTTATTTGGGGGCTCACAGTTTCAGAGGTTTCAGTCCATGGACAGCTGGCCTCATTCCTTGGAGCTCGAGGTGAGGTTGAACATTGTGGTGGAAGAGTGTGGCAGACAGAAGCCGCTCACATGATGATCACAAAGCAGAGAAAGAAAGGTCTCCACTCATCAGATACAAATATATATATATCCCAAAGCCATGCCCCCAACTCCCCACCGCCTCCAGTAACCACTCAGTTAATCCCATTAGGTGATTAATTCACTGATTGGGTTAAGGCCCCTCGTAACCCAATCATTTCTTCTCTGAATCTTCTTGCATTGTCTCACACGTGAGCTTTTGGGGGACACCTCACATCCAAACCATATCAGGACTCAATGAAATAAATCCCAGGAGGAGGACCCCAAATAAGTAGTAGGTAAAGGCTCTGCTCAGGATGACAAAGGGAGGCCAAGATGGCCAAGATCCAAAGTGGTCATCTGGTCATCCCAGAGAGTCCAGCAGAGATGACAAGCCAGATCAGCATCTCAGGTGAGAGATGTGGGGGTGGGTGAGAACATGACACAGTGCCAGGTATACAAGGTGGCTCCAGGAAGAACTCACGAAGAGGACAGCAGGACATGAGAACAGAAGAGGAAACTCCCTTCATGGTCCATTCTCATCATTCAGACTCTCCAGCAAAGCTGTCGGAAAGGTGCAGACAGCCAGGCCCAGAATGCCCCATGTGTTAGTCAGCTTTTCTGTCGCTATGACAAAACACCTGAGAAAGTCAGCTTAGGGAAAGAAAGGCTTATTTTGGCTCATGGTTTCAGAGAATTCAGTCCATGGCCAGCTGGCTGCATTGGGGACAGAACATCTTGGTGGAAGGGCATGGAAAACCAAGCAGCTCACCTCATGGTGGGACGCAGAGAGAGAGAGAAAGAAGCAGGGGCCAGGGGAATCTAGTCCCAGGGTACATCCTCAAGGACCCACTGCTCCAGCTAGGCTCCACCTCCTGCCATTTCTACCACCTCCCAGGAATCCATTCAGCTATGAATCCCTCAGTGGATTAATCCACAAACAAGCTCAGAGCCCCCAACACCCACCATCCAACTGCTTCCCAAAGCCCCCCCTCTGGACATTGCTGCATTGAGGACCAAGTCTTCAACACGAGAGCCTCTGGGAGAGGAAGACCCCTGAGGAAGCAGGGATGCCCACACTGCCCACTGCAGGACACACGGGGACCCAGAGGCCTACAAAGCAGGGTGATCCAGGGATACAACCATCTCCACAGCAGAGGTTCCAGAGCACAGCCCGGAGCATCTCAAGGTGGCCCAGGAGGCCACATGCACAGGGACGAGGGCCAGGTCCAGAACTGACCACCAGCACAGTTAGGATGAAAACCCACACCTCCCTGCCTGCCCATGAGAATCGCCTGGCTTTTGTAATAGGGCTTCAAAAGCATGTCTGAAGTTCCTCAGTATCTTCAAGGATGATACCAGAACCCACATTCTAAAGTCACACTGCAGTGGTTACAGCACCAGAGGTACAGATAATGCCTGATGCAAACGGTTCACCTAACAATGTTCCAATTTATTCTGTTTTGACTAAAATGTTGTAACCTTTTGATGTCACGAAAGCAATATGCATTCAGTGAAAACTTGTGTGAATTTTGAGCTCTGACCTTCTCCTGGGCTAGTGATTCGCTCAGCCCCTCAGGGACCACAGAGAGCCCCCAGGGCATCATGCTGCTGAGCGGATGTTCAGCCCACATGGGGGGGCTCAGCACATGCTCAGCTTGTGACATATTCAGTGCAGGATGGTTCATTGGGATATAGCCCTGCTGTGGGTCAAGAAGCATCTTCCATTCTTAACAGAAATCAATAAACCTAATCAACCCAAGTCAAATTGAAGCTCTAGGTTACAGGAATTACTGGGGATAGAGAAAACAACACCAGGAAAGACACTCAAAGGTCCAGAACATGGGACTCTGTGGGACTCAATTCACCCAGCCTCAGTCACAAGACATATTTAGGGACAGCTGAGGAAATTTTATAGCATGCACTGGGCATTTCGCAATATTGGGAACTCACTGCTTCTTAGGCATGATAGTGCCGTGACATGGAGAGGATGGTCCTAGGCACGTGCTGAAGTATTCATAGTTGGTGCCAACTCCTCCACTGGTGTCTTACAACACACACCCTTCAATACAGTCAGCTCTTGGTAGCTGTGGGGTTCATATCCATGGATTCAACCAACTGCAGATTGAAAACATTTTTTTAAATTGCATCTATTGCCCAAGTGAGCACTTTTTTTTTTCCTGGTCATTAGTCCCTAAACAATACAGTATGGCAACTATTGACATAGCATTTATACTGTATTAGGCATTACAAGTCATCTAGAGATGGCTTAGGGTGTACAGAAGGATGTGGTAGGTTACGTACAAATGTCACATTGTTTTACATAAGGGACTTGAGCATTCGCAGACTTGGCATCCACAGGGGCTCCAGCAACCAGTCCCCCAGGGATACTGAGGGACAGTGACTTGGCCCTGGAGAGCTAGCTGGTCTGGGACTTAGCATACCATGTGACAAGTTCTGCCAAAAGATAGTGCTAGAGGGAGTCTGAGGGACCAAAGGGAGGTGACACACTCCTCCTGTCACTTCTTCCTATCTGTTATCTGGCAAGGCTGCCTCCCCTGCTCCCCTCTGAGTTACCTGGTCAATAACCTCAAAAACTATCAATCTATCTGGTTGACAGTTGTCATGGTTGTGCCGGCTGCAGTCCTACATTCCGTGGCTTGATTTCCACAAGAACAACTGCGGTCTGAAAAGCTGACATTCATCAAGGCTGTTCAAGAGAGACAGGCCACACAACCTCTGTCACGGATTGTTGTTCCCTTGGTTGTATTTCACACCAGCTCCTGAGGCCAACCTCTAACTGAGGCTGACTTATAGATGAAGCTTTAGCACAGGTGCGCAAGCACAGAAAAGATGCTCTGCCTGCACAGGGCACCTCCTGGGGGTCTTGGACCATCCCTCACAGAAGAGTGGGCACCGCTGCACAGTAAACGCTCACAGAGTCCCGGTCCAGAGGGGTCCACACTGCAGCCTCCAAATCATTCTGACAGAACGGATGGGATGGCTGCATTATCCAATAAGAAGAGAAGGACGGTCCCCAGACTCCCGCAAGGCCCCGCAGGCAGTGAGGAAGCCCCGCCCACCGCCAGGCGGGTGACCTGCTCAGGGTTCTTGGCAGGGCCCGGGCCAGAGCCATTGCCACCCGCGCTGTTCCTCCTTGATGGCCTTCTGCTTTCCCTCCACGCCGCTGTCCCTGGCCAACGTGTCGGGCTAGCCTCCGCTGGTCCTGACGGCAGCGCCCAGGTCCGGTCTCCTCCTGCGGGCGGAGCTCCCGCCGCTGGACCGCTGACGGGAACCAGATCTGCCCACACCTCGCGCAGGACGCTTCCCTAGCGAGCCTCCTCTGGCTCCTGCACCCTCGCTGGGTCATATTTTTGGTGAGCAGAGTTGGTTTCATTGCCTTAAAAAAAAAATCAGGATACCTCGGCCCCCAGGAAAATGTCATTCAGACAAGAAGGTGGGTGTGAGTTCTAAAATGACCTAAAATAGGAGGCCAGAGCCACCCTCTCAGAGGCCTCTTGCAAAGCTGGGCATAGGAGATGGTGAAAGAAGCAGCAGAGACAAAGTGGCAGGCCATGGCCACCTGGCTGCCACAGCTCTGTGCTTGGTTCTGCCGCTGCCCCCATCTGAACCGTCCTCCAGTCTCACTGCCGCCTGGAGCCTTCTCGGGTGACATCTGGTTCCACGTCATGCCCCTCACACCAGTGAGAAGACAAGCCCCCCATAGCACTGGGAGAGAGGGCCACCCTCTCCCACCATCAGGAAGACAAGCACAAGGGCACCCAGCAGCACTCCTCCCCCAGGGCTGTGGGGGGCAGATAGAAAGGGTCTGAAAGCTGGGTACCCCCAGGTCCCCTCTGGTGGTGTCTACGCTGGCAGGGCTGCTGTGGAGAACCAGCTGGCACTTCAAGCAACATCTCAGACACACACACCCTGTGACCCTGAAGTCCCACTTCTCAACAGCCTCCCTTGGAGACACTCCCCAGGCAGAGTGATCACCGAGAGGTGCTTGAAATAGGGGCACCCCACTCCACCTCAACATCATCAACGTGGCAACAGACGAGCTGTAGGGAAGTAGGCAGGAGGGATACAGTGAGCCAAACCCCAAGCCCAGAGCAGGGCGTGCACCGGCTGGCGGTCTCGGGCCATTAGGCTTCTTCCTGCTGCAGGGAACCAGGCTCCTGGGAGAAGCAGCTGGTTCCGGGGCTGAGGCAGGAGGGGTACAAGAGGATCTGGACACCCTGCAATGCCAGAGTGGAGAAGAACTCAAGAAAAGTGGCAGCGCGTCTTAAGGACACAGGAAGGGGCTCCCCAGTGGCCAAAACAGGGCAATTTAGCACCCAAATAACTAAGGATAGTCCAGTTGTCCTTCCACATGTGCAGACATCCCATCTGCAAATTCAACTAAGCACAGACAGAAAAGAATCAGAAAAAAAGATTGCATAGACCGCTTTTTCTTGTCCCTAAAAACAATGCATTATAATGACCATTTACATTGTATTAGGTCCTATAAGGAAACAAGAAATGTTTTAAATTGTACAACATAGGTTATGTGCAAATGCTAAACCAATTTATAGGTGGCTTTTGAGCATCTGCAGTTTGCTATCTGTGAGGGTCCTGGAACCCACGCCTGGCAGATGTCAAGGAAGGACTAGCATAAGCTATAGACCATTGAAAAATTAGACCCACTGATCATAATAAATGGACTCATACACAGGGAAAAAGAAGGAACTCAGCATATGGCAGAGCACCAAGCCAGCTGGTGTACGAGAAGAATCTCACAGCTGTAAAGCCACACCTTGTCACCACCGTGAGGGCTGGTCCAGGTTCAAGTCATCCATGGGCCCTATGTCTGTGGGGAGAGGTGGTGAGGGGCAGGCTGCTTGTCTCCAGTGTCTCCCAACAGACTGCTCATTAGCTGCAAGAACTAAAGGCAGTAACTACACAGTAGACAGACAGGATGACACCTTGACCAGGTGACCAATATTTGCATCGCCAGCAAGGGGCAGGTGGACACACAGAGGGTGCAGACGTGGAGCCCTGAGACTCATCACCTAGATAATAAGCACCTTGTCTCTGATCCACAGTCACATCACGAGAGACATCAGAAAGCCCACATGGAAGAGGCCAGTTCTACTGAAAGTCACTGTATCCTTCCAAAGGGCCAACATTATACAACCAAAGCTATACAGTGTCCCAGGTCAGAAGATCAAAGAAGCACAAGACAGCTAAAACACAGCATCTGATCCTAGCCTGGGTCCCAGGTTTGAGGGACAGATACCATGAGTAGCTTCATTGGGTCAGCTGACCAAAGTGGCCTGCAGCAGCTAGGGTGGATAAGAGTAGCATGTCCCTGCTGAACTTAGAGGAGTTGGTAGCTACTACAGCCATTGAAGAGAACATCTTACTCTTAGGAATTATGCAGTGAAGTATTAGGGGTAAAGGGACATAGCAGATGCCATATTTTCAAATCATCCAAAAAGAAAATTAAATTTTATATATTCATATACAAATTATATATAAAGTGTATGTGTATGCACATCATATATGCACAAACATTTACATACAGGTAGACATCGATGTGGCAAGGAGGGCAAAATGAGAATTCTAGGGAAAGAGGACTTAAAGATTCTTTGAGCCAGTTCTCGCCACATTTCTGTTTCAAAATAAGAAGTTGTTTCAAAACAAAAAGTTGGAAATAAAGAAGAATGATGTAGCTGTGTGTGCTAGCATAGAAAGAGCTTCAAATACAGTGCTCAGAGAATAAAGGAAAGTGAAGGGAACTCACTCCATGTGGTTTCTTCCGATATCACATGTATTTGTACGTAGGTTAACACATCACGGACCAAGAAACAAATGGCAAGTTGGCAATGGATGGGGTTTACCTGTGGTGCAGAGAAGGGGAAACCAGAATGGCAGATAGAGAGTCTCTTGGTTTATCTGGAAGGTCTTATTCTTCATAGAAGGGTGCATGTGACTTGTTCCCATTAGAAGTAACTTTGGGGGCTGGGGCTGTAGCTCAGTGGTACAGTACTCGCCTTACCTGTGTGAGGCACTGGGTTCGATCCTCAGCACCACATATAAATAATAAAGATATTGTGTTCACCTACAACTATATATATATATATATATATATATATATATATATATATATATATATATATATATATATAAAATAAAGTCACTTTGTCTGAAGGTTAAGCTGCCTTCCTCTCCTCTCCATCCATCAATGACCAAGGTCACAGCCCAGGTCTCCTAACACAGCATGCATTTAAGCATTAAAGCCCACTCCACTGTCTGACAGTCTGAGAAACCCTGTGACCCTGGGGTGGGGAAATGTAGTTGGGATTCCACAGCAGTCGCTGGCCTCCGATCAGACAGAGCTGCCTGGGACCCTGTCTCTGTCTCTCACTGAGAGGTGCCAGGGCAGCAGGAAGCACCCACTCGGAGCCTCAGGTTCCTTGTGTGAATGAAGAGAAACAACGTCTCGAGGGCAGAGTGCAGCGAGCATGGGGTAGAAGCTGCCTGATGGGCGTGAGCCTTGGGCAGCAGGCTTTGGAGTGCCCAGCCTGCCCTGGGTCTGACATATGGCATCTGCTCACGGCCACTTGTTCTGCCTTCTCAGTGACATGCTGGCAAGCATGTGCCCGTGAGCCCCAGGCTTTTTTTCCCTTATTCATCTCCTTGCCTCCTACTGTGCCCACAGAACACTTCACACATTTCTGCCTCCCAAAGGGGGGCTGGCAGAGTGAATGAGTCTCGTCACAGGGGTTCGGAATGACGTGGTGGTGGGCGTGAAGCCCCCAGGGGGCTTCAAATCTTCAAACATGGTACATATATGGCTCTGAAGTCACTGTGTGGAAAAGTGCACATGCCAGGATGTGAAAAGGTAACCGTGACCCAAGGCCCAAGGAAGGTGAAAGGTAACCTCTCGCAGGGACGGTTGGTGTGTAAGACTGTTGGGTGGTCAAGAGTGTTCAGGAAATAGCAAACCAGATGGAAGAAGGCCGACTTCTCTACTGCAGGAGCGATCAGGGCCTTTAATATTCTAACATACATGATGAATAACCACTGGGCTGTGGTCTGCAATACATCCTAAGCTTATCTGACTATAACTACACACAGACACGCACGTGTCTTAGTGAAGGCCTAGACCCCTAGGAAATTACTCTTTAAATGTTGCTGGAAGCTGTTTCCCATGTCAGGGCACAGACAGAACAGACTTATTGGGAATTTTATGATAGAACTTGCTCACTTAACCTGAGAGGGCAAGAGAATAAAGCCATTTGAGAGCTCAAGGGTCCTCCTCTTCCTTTGCTGTCTGGTCCAAGGAACCCATTCAAAAAAAAGAACAGCCCAAAAGTCATGTCCAAAAACTATGATATTGAAACAGAAGCGACAAGCTCCAGTGTTCCCATCCCAGCCTCACCTGAGGCCCAGCGCTCAGCTCAGCCATGAGGGGAGAACAGGCAACTGGAATGCTGAGCCAATCTTGTAGGATCAGGCTGAAAAGACAACTGCTGGTCCACCTTGTCCCCTCTGCAAGTGCCACCTCCAAGTCCTGTGGTCAATTAAGAATTAAAATTAAATGTCAATTTAGCTCATCTTTTTTTTTAAGCAATAAGACCTTGTCCTTGAGCTTTGGCTCTGCCCTCCCCCACGGTCAACAGCCTGTCCATCCAGGGACCCTGTGCTCCTCGCATCCAGGCCAGGCCCGCCAGACCCTCTCCACACAGGAGCCTCGCCGGGCAGAGTGGTCCACAGCTAAACAGGATGGCACTGACTCCTTGGCATTGGGCCCTGAGAGACTGGCCTCAGCTCCCGCTGCCACTCCCCAGTGGGCTCCACTCCCCATCCTCAAGACTCGGGCACTTTTGCTCCTATGAGGGTGCCCTACATTCTGCCCGGTAGATTCCCAGAGAGTTTCTGTTGCTTACAACCTGAGAACCTGGCCTAGTACATAGAGCAAACAACTTTAGCAAATCTCTACTTCATTTCCAAGAAAATCGTGGAACTTAAAAATCTGAAAGTAAAGAAGAATTGGGTTTTGATGTAAACCAATTTGTCTACCTTTACTTTTGTTCCCTCCACTTTGGGGCTCTTAGTCTAAAAACCTTGCCCGTTCCTGTGTGCTGGAGATTTCCTCCTGTTGTCTTCTAGCAGGGCCAGAGTTTCAGGTCTGACATTCAGGTCTTCAATCCATTTGGAGTCTGCTTTTGTAAGTGGTGAAAAACAGGGGTCTGGCTTCATCCATCTGTGCAGGAATTTCCAGTTCTCCCAGCACCAGTTATTGGTGAGGCTGCCCCTTCTACAAAGCACCTTCTTGGCACATTTGTTGAAGATCGGCTGCTGCCCATGTTGGGTTCATTCTAGGCTCTCTCCATTGTCCCCCTGGTCTATGGGTCATTTTTATGCCAAGGCCCTGCTTTTTTAATTACTATGTCTCTGTAGTAGGTTTGGGGTCAGGTGGTGCAAAGCTCCAGAGATGACGATGTGACACTTACTTGTCTTAAAGCCAGATGACAGAATGTTGAACGTTTTAACCACAAAGAAATAATGATAAGCATTTGAGGAGACAGATTTGCCCTGATTTGAACATTATACAATATACACATGTATGGAAACATCAAAAGGCACCCTGTAAATCTATTTTATATATTGGTTAAAATAAAACAAAAAAAAATTTTAAACTGACCTTAAAGCATCTCTAGTGACCTAACCTCCTCACTTGGGGCAGCGGGCAGAAAAAGCACCCTGACCCTAGCAAGGTCGGGCAGCACAGCCAACATTCCCTAGCTCACCATGATGGTCAGATTTCCCACCGGCCTGTGCTCACTGAACAGATTCCCAAACCTTCATTTGCCACATAGATAGAGCCTGCGCTGCCCTTGGTGGAAGGCTGACATAGGGACCATTTCCTCTCCCCTCCCAGGCCCAAATGGGACCCAGTACCCAAAGCTGCCCAAGAGTGTCTGCATCTTTTAAATATCTCAACGGCTATATGTTCACACCCTGAGCCTCACCACAAGCCCCCAGCTCTGCTCTGAAGGTCGGGAGCTCCTCATATGGAGAGTGGCGGTCCCACTCAGGGACCTTAGCAGCTCACCAGGAGTCACTGCCCCAGCGGGTTTCATTTGGACTGCAGGGTGCGCTTATTCTGGAGAGAGGTGTCTGAGCACGTGCAGCACAGCCAGCAAGCTGGCCCCTGAGTCCCAGCCACGGAGACCAAGGCTATCTTTAGTTCTTCAGGGAATGGCAGGGACCAGAGTATCCACTTCTCTCTGCAGAGCCAAGGTCACCCTGGTCCCTGAGCACATTCTGCAACCCTGATGTGAGGAGAGCTGGTGAAGGCAGGTGGGCTGCAGGCCTTCCCTGGGGCCGCAAGAGCAGGAGGGAAGCAGCCGCCCTCCCCTTGGGTGCTGAGTGGCAGCCAGGCCCCCCCCTCCCCAGGCCCTGCGGCCTCGCACACTTCCCCAGCTGCTCTGGGCCTGGGCGGGGGTCCCTCTTCCTTTCCAGGTGCATTCTACAAACCCACCTCCCTCACACCTGTGAGGGGCTACAGACGGTCTCTAGCCCACCCTGTTCCCACCCCACACTGTTCCTCTCACAATAGAAGCCTCCTCCTGTGGCATATTCAGTGCCACCTACAAGTCCTGCTTGGCCACTGGTGACCATGAGCTCCCTGAGAACCAGGTCCACCAGGGTGCATTTATCACTAGGCCCTAGTGCCAACAGCTCCACGCCCACAGGAGACACGGCACTGTGGCACGACAGCCACAGGCCACCCAGCTCCCCCCACCACACTCACTGTGCCGAGATGGCCCAACCCCACTCTCCACCGCCTTTCAGGGGGCCGCCATTGCCACAGGGTGAGATGGGCAGTCCTCTCAAGAGCCTGTGGCACTGAAAACAGAACCACATCCCAGGTGGCCACCCAATGGACACTGAGCCGGTAACTCTGCAAGCCCAGGTTCACTGCAGCACTGCTCAACTGCCACGATTCAGAGTCCACGCAGGTGTCCACCAAGGACAGCGCTCTGCCACAGAGACTGCTCAGCCGTGAGGCTGGAGCTGCCACTCTCCACAGCGCGACTCACTTGCTGAGTGACCCAAGCCAGGCACCGGGGACAAGCATGGCACCTTCTCCTCCAGAGCCACAGAAGCCGGTTTCAGAGAAGTAGGGGACAGAGGGGCCGGAGGGGGAAGGGGCGGCTACGAGCCCCTTGGGTAGCAGGTGACTTCTGCCCCTCTTAAGTGGTGGGGTGAGGAGGGTCAATACTGTGTCTCAAAGTCGGTAGACTAGAGATTCTAATCACAAAGAAATGATAGATGTGCAAGGTGAAGGAGGGGGTCCTTACCCTGATTTGCTCATTACACAATGTCCATGTGTCAAAATATCACGTTGTGCCCATAAATAGTTACAATATATTGTATCAATCAAAAATTTTTAATTAAACACACAAACAAAAAAGCCTGTACAGTGTAGGGTTCAAGATCAAGATCAAGATTAAGGCATCCAGATATAGCTGCGTGCAATGCTGCCCCTACTCGCCAGCAATGTGAACGTGGCCAGGTTGACTTCTCGGTGCCTCTGGGTCCTAACCTGTGAAATGGGGATGGCCATTACACAGCATCGCAGGACTGTAAGGAGAGGCAAGTGGGCCTGGCTAAAGCACTTAGTGCCCGGCATGAGTGTTGGTTTAGGTTGTGGCCAGACATAGTGCTCAATGATATTAAATCCAATTAATTGCTCTTAATTCTCTAACTGCTTTTCCTAGGAAGAATCACAGTGGAAGGCTAATGTGACAGACGGCTCAGGAACACAGAGGGAGAAGCCAGGCTCAGCTCTGGCCAGCAGGAGGATTTAGCCAAAAGGCACAGAGGGACTTTGCCTTTGCTGCACTTATCATCATAAGCGAGCAGAAATCGTCACTGTTTTTCTATTTGAGATCACGACACAGAATCCCACTTAAAGTTTATTGATACTGAACAGTGAAAAAATTCAAAGAAAAATATGGGTCAACAACAATATATGGACAGGCAGCCACCCATGCCTGTGGGTTCTGCCTCGGAAGGTTCAACCAGCTGGGGATCCCGAGTATTTTTTGATTTAGTTAATTCACTAAACACGCACAGACTGTTCTCTCATCGTTATTCCCTAAGGAACGCAGCACAACCACCACTTACACGGGAGGTAGGTGTAGCAGATGCCTAAGGAGCCCGGATGGGATCTGGAGCACGGGAAAGCAGCACATAGTCCCAATCGCGGGTCAGTGACTGCAGTGTCTGCAGAGTTTCCTGTCAGAGGATCCTGGAGCCAATCCCCGTGGACACCGGGGGTGGCTGTACTTACACATTCTACGGCATGACCTGAGGGGCAGCACTAACCCTCCACGGTGGGAAACACTGCTGCGGGCCGTGCCCAGGGAGCACCAGGTAGATGGCCAGTGGCAAAGCCAGGACCCAGCGGGTCCCCATAGAGAACAGTCCAAGTCGTCCCTAGAGATGGTTTCTGTCTCCCAGGTGTGGACGGAGGTGGCACAGGGCGGAGGCACTGGAGAGCTGGGGACTGCAGCTCTGGACATGGGTCACCAGTCCCCCGAGCCTGCCCGGCCCAGCCCACCACCAAGCACAGGGTAGGCAGCACCACACGCAGGTCCCAGGGAACCCACGTCTCCTGGGTGCCCTGTCTCTGAGGATGGGGGGGCGGGGAAGCCAGCACCCCAGGCGGTGCTGCAGAACAGCTGCTTGGCGTCCCCTGGTGCGTGGGGACATGGCTCTAGCCATGATCCTGGGTTTCTTTCTTGCTTTGGCTTCACCCATCATCATGCCCATTGGCGGGGACGTCGGTACGTAGGTCCAGCTTGCTTTTGTGTCCTGTTCCCTATGACTCAGGGACAGACCTCACCCCCAGACACGATACCCCTGTCGCTGTCCCCCAGGCAGCCAACATAGCTGGGCCTGGCATCGTAGGAAGGCGTGGTCAGAGCACCTCTCTGCCTCCACCTGAACCGGCACAGAGGACAGGACCAGATGCCAGCTCAAGGCCTCCCGGCACACACTAAATTGTTCAGAAAACATCTTTAGGTGTTGGCGATGTCCAAACCAAGGCTGAGGAACCAACCTAACCAACAGTGCAGGGGTGCGGATAGGCCGCCATGTTCAAGGAGGCTTGGGTCAGTGGGTGGACTGGGGCTGGACTGCTGGAGTGGCCCCACCTCAGGCTCCTCACTCCCTCACCTTGGCAGGAGTAGAAGGGGAAGGTGGGGACAGAACAGAAGACGGAGGGAGCCACCCAGCTCACGGGAGGATCTCCCTTCCAAAGTCATCTCTCTCTCGTCTGAGCGTTTCTTGGGTGCATTTTGAGATGGAAAGGCTTGAACTGTGAGCTAAATGAGCAGGAAGACCAGAGGGATCTGGTTAACTTGGGCTTTTTATAAAATAAATCATGGGGATGAGGAGGGAGGGGGGAGATGGGAAGAGGGAGCAGGTCAGATGAGAAAAGTGGCTTCACCAAGGTTCCTGGCCTGCAGAGGGGAAAGGGGTCAGCCTCCAGAAGTGACTTCTCAGCCCAACCTCGACCCTGGGGCACCTCCACGTCTGGGCATGAGGGACCCCCGGCCTCCCCACTTACCAAGTTGTAAATTTAAAGCTGTGATTCCACCAGGGGTTCTGGTGACATCATGACCACAGAACCACAAGAAGCCCCGAGATGGAATTACACCCTTTTTTCCTGATCCAGGCAGCTCTGGTCACCGCCACTTTTCAGGACATAATAGAAGTGAGCAATAGTTTAACCACGTGTGCGAGGCCCTTCTCCTTCCTGGCCACCCCCGGCAGTCCCCTGCCCTCCAGGGCTCCCCTTCCCCAGGCCTGCCTCTCTGCTCTTTCCAGCAGACCCCTCTGCCCCTCTGTCTCCTCTCAGCACTCCAGCTCCTACCTGACAAGGTGGCTTTCCAAGGGAAAGCCTTCCCAGACAGCACAGATAGGGAAGCCCGGTCAGCATATACTACACGAAGCTGCACGCAGGACGTGAATGCCAACAAACAGGTGTCTTGTTCCTCCAACTTCAGGGCAAGTCGGCAAAATCCCCTAGTGATGGAGAACCATTTACTCCTTCCCAGCAACCAACATTTAATTTTGGCAATTAAATTAATCCCACATCATTACACTGCATGGTGGGAAATCACCTCCTTCTAACTGTAGGAAAACATCCTGTGGTTTTCCTCCTACAGGGAATGTCCAGGATCCCACTTGCTGTGCAGAGCCAGACTTGTCCTGCTGCAGGGGAAGCACCACACAGCATGCCCTGTACTAAAGATGCTGCAGAGGCCATGGCTCTGGGCACCGGCTTGGGGCCAGCTGCCGGGCTCACTCCTGGCTGCATGACCCTCAGCAAGTCTGGTGAACTGTGTACACCCTAGTCTCCTTGTCTACAAATGGGAGGAGGAGTGCCCTGCCTCACAGGCTTTGGGAGGGTTTGGTGAGGTGTGCACATAGGGCAGTGTGGGCCAGACCCTGGGTGTGACGGCCACCGTGAGCTTTCTTCTCCATCAGCTGACGTCCGTTGGTTAGAACTCTCATCAACAACAGGAAATCCGACTCAGACTTGTAACTGAAAAGTCCGGGAAGGCACCAGCCGCAGGTACAGCTTGACTCAGGGGCTCCAGGGGTGTTCTCAGGCTGGTCTCGGCTCTCCTCACTGTGGCACGATTCCATTCACAGACAAGTGGCCCCCTCATGGTGGCAAGATGGCTGCGATGATGTCAGTCTGCATGCACCCGGGTTTGAGTCCAGTAGGAAGGAACACAGCCCAGGCCTCAGCAGGTCCTGCACAAATTCAAGAATTCAATCTTGCCACCGCAGGACATGCTACCTACCATTTCTGTCACTACCGAGCACGCCTTCCCATGTTTACTGGCATTTATGGTATGGAAGAGTGTTACCTCCACCTGCTTCAAAGGACTTCTTGTTCACTGTGTGCGGTGACAGGAGGGTGTGATTTCTTTGAGCAAACGGATTTACCGTAAGTGGTGTCCCTGGTCTGACAAAATCAGCCACGCCTCCCCTACAGCACAAGGCCTTCCCTCCTGGGGTCTGCCATTCTGCAGTGACCCCAGGTGCCACACCCAACCTCCTGAACCATGGCTTTGCCCCACCTCTGCCTTGCTGCCCTCAAGCCCCAGCCTGGTGGCCACCTGGCTCCTGGGGCTGCTGATCTCCCCCTGGAGAAAGCCTCGCTTCTGTCCCTGCCATTGCTTCCGACGTCATATTAGATCAGGTTCCTGATCTATCTACATATTTGATGAAAATGTGCCTCTCTGCCGTCTCTCAGCAGTGCCACGGGGACACCTGTCGAGCACCCTCAAATCTGCCCACACCTGGTTCCAGGCCTTGCCGTCCAACGCACCTGAGGAGCTGGCAACCCAGAGTTCTCCCACCAACACACCCAGTGCCCACGGCGTGACTCTCAAGCTGGCTTTGGCCCACAAAGGCCTTCTCTCTTATGCACTTGACCCAGTGTCACCTGCCCTAGCTCATGTCCTGATGACATCCCAGAATGCCACAGCGGGGGTGATTTCTTATGAAGAGGTTTGTTTCTCAGAATCCTGGAGGTCGAGGAGTCCGTGAGTGTGGTGTTGGCTTCCATGCCAGGTAATCCTCCACAGGAAGGTAAGGGCAAGTCCGCGTGGGAGGCGAAGAGCATGGGCCCAGGGACCGTCCTGTCAGGATTCACTCCTGCAATACCAACGACTCCTGTGATAATGACACCAGCACCTCTCAATACCATCACAGTGCAACTAAATTTCCACATGAGTTTGGAGGAAACACAAAAACCCCAGTGACCCGCAAGCGGTGGTGAGCAGCCAACCTGCACCCGGGCACTCTGGCTCATGACCTCAGCAGAGCTGAGCTAAGGCTGCTAACTTTTCCACCCACGTTTTCCCCACCAGACGGGGCTCCTGGAGGACACTTGGAGCTCCTAAAACTAGCCCAGCACCAGCACAGAAAGTGAGCGCCACACAGGTGGACTGAACGAGTCCCCACTGGAATGACGGGCATCCGTCTACACCCAAGAACCCCATCTTCCTCAACACCACTGCAATGCCTCCTGCAGCATGTTGTACATCCTCATGGTCAGAGGACGGCTCAGTAAGAAGCAAGGAGCCACACTGGGCTGTCTTCCTCTTCCAGTTCGTGTCATTGAACATGGCCAAATATGGTACAAGAGTGCCAGCACAGTGATTAAAGATTTGGAGAGAAAAAAAATAAACAATTTGGCAAATGCTTTTTACAAGCTTCCAACATAAAGTGCTTCAAGGAAAAGTGGCAAAAGTAAGGTGTGTCAGTCAGCTCAGATTAGGTTTTGCTGCAGTAACAAACAATCCATGTGGCTTTTAACAATAAAGTTTTGTTTCTTGCTCACATCACATGCCTATAGTTAGTGGGAAAGGGATGGATATCCAGACCGACAGAGCAGCCACCATCTCCAAGGTGGTCAGTCAGCAATTCAGATAGGACGAGTGCATTTAAATGACGCTTGTCACCTTCACTCCACAGTTCTAAGGGGATCACAAAGTATGATACTACCAAGTGTTTGAAGAAGCTGGCAGGGGCCTGGAAGCATTTGGGGAGCAGCACTCAGAAGACCCATGGTAGATAAGTTCTGGCCTTGTCGTTGATGGAGGAATAAAAAGAGCACCAATGACAAGCAGGTGGGAATACAGGAGGGGACAAGGACACAGGGGTGTAATGAGCAGGTCTCAGGGTCCCCCAGCACAGGACTCTGTCTGCTGAATTTCAAGGACCCATTTGTTGCTTGAAAGTGAAAATTTTTATATTCCATCCCAAACAGGACTGAATTAGAATCTGCATTTTAATAAGACTCTCAGGAAATCTGCAGGCACAGGAAAGTCTAAAAGAAGTTCTGATAGGCAGAGCAAATGGGAATATCTTAGGTGGTCTACTTTTACTTTTTTATTGGTTTTATTTATTCTTTCTACAGTAAATGATTTTTTTCTCTCTTATGGAAGTGAAATGAGGTGCAATAACTTATTTCCCTGATAGTAAATTTAAAGAAACATATCAAATATTAGTACAAGGAAGACATCCATATGGCACGAATTGTAAGCAATTCTATATGAATGCCTGAAACTTGGGAATCCCGCCCCTGGGAAAGTTCCCGTCTTCCAATCCCCCCATACACTCACTCTGGCCTTCACTCCTCCCAGATGCTTGGCTCTCTTCTAACTTCCTGTCAGCCTGCAGAGTCCCCAGTCACCAGCCTCCTGCTGTCATCTGGCAGGGGGACAATCCAGTCACGCCTCAGCAGGGATCAGGGGTGGCCTGGTTCCAACTCTTCGGTAAGGAGCAGAGGCAGTAACAGCCATTCCATGCCGAGGGACAAGTCAGCAACGCCAGACCAGAGAGGAGGGGTCCCATATGGTGGTGATGGAGCTGAGATTCCTGGGGCCTGGTGACATCACAGCCCAGCACACTCCTTGTGTGCTTGTGCAGGAAGCTCAGCACATACAATTAGGCCCAGCACATGAACTTGACAATGATACAGTAAACAGCTGTGGGGTCACTGGACTATACTTTGTTTCATTATTTTGGAGTGTGATTCTGCTTTTAAAAGAGAAGAAAAAGCCATCAAACTGTGACTTGTACAGGCCAGCAGCAGCCTCAGGCATCTCACATCTATGGATCAAGTCCCTTGATGGCATTGGCAATGAGGTCCTGTCAGGTGACCAACCTGTGCCACTAGGTTTGTGTAAATACACTCCATGAAACAGCCCGTGGGCACATTTCTCAGAACACACCCTGTGGTTACTCCACACATGGCTATATTTGGAAATATCAGGCCTAATAAGCCTGAGGAACTCAACCATCCAACTAATTCCTCTCACCTTCCCAGGTGCTGCGTGCACACGTGCGGGTCCACGCTGGGAGTTCTCTGCTAAAGGTCATCAAACTAAAACTGAGCCCCCACTGCCAACAGTGAGGTGGGGAACACTCTTGGCGAGGCTCCACCTGGGGCTCATCCACAGGAGACAGTGGCTTCCTGAGTCCTCAGGCTGGGGCCCTGGGGCTTTTCCCACCCAAAACACAAGTGTAACCTCTGTTTCTTGGCTATGCCACCTTGAGCCAGTCACCCCACCAGCCAGAGCCTGCTTATCTATAAGCAGGGACAAGGACTCCAACCTCGACAGGGAGGACCAAATGACCAAATTACATGATGTGGGGAAAGCACCAAGTTACGGCTCCTGCTGTGGCGCCTGCTGTGGCTCCTGCTGTGGAACCTGCTGAGGCACTTTGTTCTTGAACTCTGATGACCTCACAATGGTTATGAGAGTTTTCAGAGTTTAACTAGAGTTGATATTTTAAGATCTCTTTTTTCTCGGATCCTATAGGTTACTATGGCATTTTCTCACCGTGCCGCCCTGCCCTTGCCCATCCTCACAGGCCACAGAGGGCACTGCTGTCTAGGCACCCAGCACCCAGGCCTCGGCTCTCCGTCCCCTAGGAAGCCAGTCCCCCAGACCCTGCACTCACCCCACCACGCAGCAGGTATGACTGGCCTAAGAGACGCTCAGTGATTGGCCCAGGACTTGAGCCAATCAGCACTTAGCGTTGCCCAGCAACCGTCCCTAGATCTCTGGTGGGTGAGTAGCCCGAGCTGGCCCGACGGGCATGAGGAGTCGGCTCCTCTGTCACTGGTCACGTGCTGACATGCCTGTTGGCTGCGGGCTGCCGCATGTCACAGTGGAGGGAGGCGGCCTGGCATGGAGTCTACACATCGTGCAGGATAAACCCAGAGAGCCCAGAGGTCAGACAGGACCCCCGCACCACACAGGCAAGGCCACGCCTCCTCTGGACTCCTGTCACGTGAGATCGTGCATCTTGGGACTCCAGTCAGTTTGCACCAGGACCCAGCAGGAGGATATCCTGGGAGGATTCCCCGTAAGTGCGCATGCGTGATACAGAACACTGCTCCCTCCAGCGCTGCTCCAAAGCCCACGGAGCGCCCTGCGGGTGCGGCAGAGGGGACCACGCAAGGCCAGGCGAGTTCCAGGTAAAGCTCGGAACTATGGATCCTGCTTTCTCCTCGCTGAAGGTCAGCAGTCCACTGGAGGTGGAGTGAGCCACCCGCTCTGCCTTCTGCCAGGCAGCACCTCCGAGAGGCGCAGGCGGCAGGGAGCTTCATGCAGAACCTGGGCTCTGCTCCCTGCCTGCAGCTGGCTCCTCTGCTCCATGGCTGGGTACCTTTATTCACTGTCTTCTCTGAACATCTCCTATGCGCCGAGCACAGTTTTGATGCTCACTTAGTTTGACTGGTGGGGAATCATCAGCCTCAGAGAAGTAAATAATAACTCACGCAGAGTCACAGAGCCCGGGTGGTGGAACTGGGGTTTGAGCCCCACCATGAGACACCAGAGACATCTGGTCAACCCCAACCACCAGGCCATGCCATGCCTCCAAGCTTTGGAGAATTAGGGGCAGCTGGCCACGTCCAGCAGAAAGCAGAGGGCAAGCCCAGGGAAGCTTCAGTGCCCAGGGCCCTTCCAGTCTTTTAACTCATCTCCACATACATGCCCAGTGGGTTTTCAGATTTCCGTTTCACAGGTGAAGTTTTGGTAAGGCCCTCTCTGTCGGGACTGGCAGGAAGCTGGGCTTGCTTTCTTGAGGTCGTGCTTCCCCAGTTCTATGAACACCACAAGCCCTAGACACCTGCATCACCTACAGCTCCGACACAAGAAGAGAGAGCTCTCAGAGCCACCAGGGGAGGCTAGCAAAGCCCGCTCTGCAGCAGAGTCCCCGTACGTCCCATGCACCTGGTCATTTCCATCCGCTATCCCTCCCTCCAGCTCCACGCTGACCATAGTCTGCCAACCCCACACTTCAGAGCAGCAGCCTGAGTCCCACACCTGACAGGGCAGCCCCAGCCAGGTCGTCACCTCCAACGTCACTACAGAAAATAGGACCGCGGGTACCCTGGGCCCACCTCTACCTGGCCCACCTCTACCTGGGCCCACCTCTACCAGCTCCCAGTCATGTCTTCATCTGGCAACTGGGATGAGTGAGAGACCAAGGGGGTCACACACGTGACTAGAAAGTGCTCTCCCAACACAGTGCACATGTGATTAGTGATTAGCAACTTCAAATTCCTTCTCCTCTTTTTTTTCTTTTAATGGTATTGGGGATTGAACCCAGGGCCTTGTGCATGTGGGGCAAGCTGTCTACCCACTGAGCTATATCCCCAGCCCTCTTCTCATTTTAATGCCAATAAAACTGGCAATAAGAAGGCCACCATATTTGCATGAGACAGCAGATAACAATGACCAAAGTACTGTCTCTCAAGTCCCACAGTCAGCTTCTGACTCACCAACTCATGCCATCACCTTGAGGATTAGGTAAGGAAGTGGGGGCTTTGGGGAGGTGACTAGGTCATGAGAAAAGAGCCCCTGGGACTAGGCTGAGAGCCCTGATAAATGAGACTCCACAGAGCTGGCTTGCCCCTTCCAGAAAGTGAGGACACAACTAGAAGGAGCATCTATGGGCCCTCACTTTTCACTGAATCCACCAGCACCTTAATCTTAGACTTCCCAGACTCCAGAACCATGAAAGATAAATGTCTGTTTCTTATAAGATACCTCATTTATCAAAGGTGTTTTGTTATAGCAGCCTGCACAGACTGAGACCAGCAGGGCGAAGGTGGGATGTTCCTTAGGTTCTGAGGCTCAGCTGGAGAACGTGGAGGTAGAGATGCCCACGTGAGAACCCCTCTTGAGAATGGCTTTGGGTTTAAAGTGCTGTTGTGAGTCCATCTGGGTTAAAGTGCTGTTACAAGCATCTTTGCCTGAGCAATCGTCATTCACCACCATTCTCCTAGAAGCACCACTGACTGAGGAGTCAGTGCCACAGACATTCGGTCTTAGTGAGGAACCCTGGCTCCTCTTGCCAGTGGTGCACCCAAACCCAAGCCTTGCTGTAGCCTCTTTGCAGCAAATCTGCAACTGTGTGGCATCAAGACAGGAGACAGGGCTAGAGGTGTGGTTTGGTCCTGCTACTGAGAGCCTTAACTGATCTGATTTCCACTGGAAGACTGGTTCCTCTGCTTTCCTTCTAGTTCTGTGAGTTCCCCTTTAGCCTTCCGCCATCACCACCTTTGCTTGTTGATCAGAAGGCATTTCTGTAATTAACCTCCTAAATAACTGATCCCAGAGCTCAGCACAGGAGCTCACCTGGTACATAGTACACATGCCAACAAATGGTGGCTCTGTTACAGCATATGGAGCGACACATTCAGAGGACAGTGGAGCCTGTTCTTTCTCTCCCCACCTCTCTTCCCACCTCCATAGGATTGGTGCTCTTTTTATTCCCCCTTGACATTTTTTTCCACTCTCTGTCAAAGTTCTAACTTACCTGCCCTGGATCTCATGAATGCTGCTTACCAAATATTTCCTGACTTTGTACTTTCTGGTTCCCCCACCTCATGGTTGGGTGTGGCCTAGCTCTGGCTCCTGAGTTATGAATAAAAGTGATACCTACCATTCAACTGCTCATATCCTGTCTAGGATGCTGACTGACCACACTGAAGATACTTGCTACTCTATCAGCCTGGGTACCAATCCATTGCTCACCTGCAGTGAACATGGGGAATGAGTGGGTAGCAAATCTTTGTGATCAAAAGCTTCCAAGATTTAGGGATTATTTGTTACTGCAGTGAAATCTAGCCTAACCTGACTGTTACATATGTTCTAATTTCACCCACTTTTCTCTGCATCACTTTGCATGCTAGAAGTCCACAATAAGTGTCACTTAAGAACATTAAGTTAACTTTCTTAAGAAAATTAGATTTCTTATATTCCTGCCCAAATCTACAACTACCATACTACCATTGTTGTATATTTTTGGTCATATTCGATGACACAGAATATGGCAAAAAAGAAAAAAGAGACAGCCTAGCCATGTTTCCTGGCTTCTGACTAGCTGCGTATCAGTCACTAAGTGAGACCCACATAGTAATTCTTCTAATATCCTACAAAGGCCCACACTTCCCATGCCACCTCTGATTCCCAAACACCTTCTGCTGTAAAATTTCATTTTGAAAGTATTGTGCAAGTCTGACAAAAGTGAGCAAGATTGGATCCGTGCAAAGAATGTTTGCCCAAATAAATACTTGGCTGATGTGGACGGAGATCTCTCAGCATAGGTGGAGATTTCTTTTTCTTTATTTTTTCCAATATTTTTTTAGTTGCCGATGGGCCTTAATTTTATATGTGTGTGTGTGCATATTTAATGCTGAGAATTGAACCCAGTGCCTCACACATGCTAGGCAAGCACTCTACCCAGAGCCACAACCCAGGCCCCCCCACCATAGGTGGTGATTTCTGACACATGTGACAACAGCACCTCTCACTAGACCACAAATCAGGAAACAGACAGACATTAAATCAGGGAAGAGCCTGTGTGTAGTGAAGAACAGATGAACTCAGCCCAAGAAGTATAGGCTCTGAGCTCAGCTCTGTCCTCAATTAGTTCACTGGCCTCCTTTGAGCACAAGTGAAAGGCATCCAACCCACACGGCTTCCACAAGACTTCAAAAATAAATGCCTCTCAAATTTTTTCTTTAAAAAAAAAATTCTCAAAAAAAGTTGTCAAGAAAAAAAACTATCCCCTTCTATGACATCACAGTGCTCTTTCTGTGTTGTCTCTGTGCTCAGATCTGCTTTTCCACAAGTGGCAGCAAAGGTGACCACCAGAAGGTCCAGGCTCACATTCAGCCACTCAGCAACCCCAGGAGAAAAAGAGAGCTCCTCTTCCAACAGCTGCATCTAGACCCACAGGATACAGTTTCATTGGCCTGGTTTCAGTCACCTGACCACCCCTAAACCAATCACTGTGGTCAAGGAAATACAAGTGCTCTGATTGGCCAGGCTGAGGACCCATTGCCCACCCTTGGAGTTGGCGGTGGTAGCAGGCTCAGTTAAACAGCATGAACTGGAAGTTGGAGAAAAGGTGGTTCCCTAAGAAAATCAGGCTGCTGATACCAAAAGGGAGTTAGCAGGCTGGAGAGAACCAATGTGGATCAACAGCATGGTGGAAGGTTTAGTGTAAGCCTTAATTCCAATTAATGGATTTATCATAAGTGACATGAGAAGCCCAAGACCAGGGTCAGTTGTCTATGCTGGTAAAGTATGTTCCCTCATAATTCATTCCAAATTATGGGAGCTCAAAGAATAAGGGGGGCAAGGGGCAAACAGTCAATGACTGCTCATTGCAGATGGACAAATTCCATGATAAATGTCACCACCTCAGATGCAGAAGGTTTCTCAATTAGCACACTATTAAAGCAATATGGCTTTAAAGTACTATATTTATCAAGGTAGATAATTAAAAACTGCTGTCATAAGCAGAAAATGACATCTCCCCTAAAGACACCCCCATCTTAATCCCCCCAAATCTGGGAATGTGTGATTTTACAGGGAAAATGGAATTAACATTGATAATCTATTAAAATGGAAATCTTGTCCTGAATTATCTGTTGGGGGAGGGGGTTCTCTTATTATCACAAAAGTCCCAAAAACATGGAAGAGGTTGACAGAAGAGGAGGCCAGGTTGCTAGAATGTGAGGATCTGGCCCATCCGTGCTGGTTTTGAAGGTGGAGAAGGGGGGCCATAAGCCAAGGAAGCTGGAAAATGCAGGGAGTGGATTCTCCCCAGAGCCTTGCCAGCCCCTTGAATTCAGCCAGTGAGACTCATGTAGGATTTCTAACCTCCAGAAATGCAAGAAAATATCTGCTGTGTTAAGCCATTGCTTAAAGCAATTTGTTCTAGCAGTCTAGGAGACTGCTAATGCTAATGTCCATTCCAGTTAGGGATGCATCCAATTTTTCAAAAAATCAAGGGTCTTTGGTACCCAAGGATTTATTTTATCACCGTAGCCACTGCCCTGATTGGCAGGCCGGGGACCCATGCCCACCCCTTGAGTTGGAGGTGGGAGTAGCCTCAAACTGTATGAGCTGAGAGTTGGAGGCTAGTGGCTCTCTCCTTGAAAATTAGAGTGCCATTACCAAAAAGGAACACTTACTTGCTAGAGAGACAGAAGCAGACTCACTGGGAAGCTAACGATGCCATACAATGCTGTGTCATCTTAAAGCAAAGTGAGGCCAGGGATCTTCCTAAGGCCGCAGGAATCCCAGCAGAGGGACTGGCACTCAAGCCACGTACAGGCTTTGCAGAGGAGGATCTGGTTCGTCTGCTCAATTAACTCATCATGCGGAGCGGAAGTCTGCGGGGATATGCTAACCAGGGTTTCAAAACAGGATTACTTAGGCTGGCGCTGTGGCTCAGTGGTAGAGCACTTGCCTGGCACACGTGAGTCTCTGGATTCCATCCTCAGCACCACATATAAATAAGTGAAATCAAGGTCCATTGACAATTAAAAATATTTTTTTAAAAAAGGAATTACTTGAGTATTAGAATTTGATGTCCTTAAACATTAAATTTTTGTCAAAATTGATCATTTTTATGACAGTGGATAGTATTATATTATGATTGGGTAAAAGAGGAAGGGAGAGAGTGGAATAGGAAAATCACACTCACACAATCGACGTTTGAATCTGACTACTATGTGCCAAGAATTAGTACAGGGTTACAGTTGTAGACTAAATTTGGTTACACCTGAGGTAGGTTTTCTCCAGCTAAATAGATGCGAAAGGCAAGCTCACGGAGGTCTTGTCTGACTTTCCCAAACCCGAATGATCCCGAGCAAGAATTCATAAACTGACTGGCTTTTTACGCTTCTTCTTCTGAGAAATACCAGTTCATTGGTCTTTGGACCATTCTCCCTTTTTCTTTACTTACGTCTTCCTATCTTTTTTTCTTATTGATTTGCAAGGTTCTTTTCATATTCCTGATACTCCCTTTTGGGGTAAGTATGTATCACAAATATCTCCTAAGTATGTTTTCCTTTTAATTTATTGAAAGTAGATTTTAATTACCATAAGACGAGCCAGGGTTTTTTCCTGTTGATTTGCATGTTTGTTTTAGATTCGATAAGAAAGGAATGTCGCTCCCTAATTTGAGAGGATTTACTTCGGTTCCCTTGTATCAATGATCTTCAGTAGCTAGGAACTTTTGGAGTTCAAAATCAACACAATGCAAGGTACTGATAAGTTTTTACTCTGGCTTTTTCTGTCAACATGCCTAACCACCACCAGGACATAATGCAATATATTACCTGGGGTGGCGTGATCAGACAATACAGTCATGCCCTGGACAGCAGCTTTCTGGTTGGCAAGGGACCACACACGTGTGAGTGGCACCTAAGCTTGTAAGGAGGATGGGAGATTCCTGTTGCCTAGTGTTCTTGCTGGACCTCCTGGTTTAGACAAGGTTGGACACACGTGGACTCACCACTGTGTTACAGCTGCCTGCAGCACTGAGCACCTGCTATTCAGCTTTGCCGACCGGGGGCAATGGCTGTGCTGTGTCACCTAGGTCTGCAGCAGGCCTCATCACAGGTTTTGTAGATGTCCGTCCGATGTAGGATGTTCGTACAGCGATGAAACACTAAGACACGTCATTCAGGAGGTGTTCCCCATCAGTGATGCAGATGTGAATCAGAGCACACAGTGGTCAGGCAGCGGGCCCCAGGGAAGGCCTTGTTCAAAGGCAGAGACCAGCCAGGAGGCAAAAGAAGTATCAATAGGCAACAGCAAAGTCTTTTTCAAATGGAAAAGACCATGAGGATCACCCATAGGAGCATCCAGCTCCTTCTTCCCCGAGAGTCAGAACAGAAGGTGGGGGTGAAGCCAGATGGGCTTCACAGGAGGGATCAGGACCCAGGCTGAAGACACAGCCAGCAGCCTCGGAACTTCCCTGCTGCCTGTTCAGCGAAAACGTCAAGCCTGCTCATACCCAAGGCCCTGTCAGCCCCTAGGCTGGCACAGCAGAGTGGGCCTTCCTGCTGCACGGCTCCTGCATCCTGGGAGTGCTCTGTCCATCTTCCCTCCCACCATTGTCTGTGGATTTTATTCTTCAAATCTGTGAGGCAAGAACCTAGGAGGAAATTGGCAGAGTCTAGTCTCAAAACTCTGGTTTCCACTGTACTTGACAGGGACAGTGTCCCCTCATTGTACAGTGTGTCTTAAATCAAGGCCTGTGCTGGAGACCTTCCAGTTCCTCTGAGTCCTTGTAGGAAATTAGAAGATACTCTAGTGCATAACTATGGCACTTAAAAGTCTTCATCTCATGTGGCCACTTCCTAAGACGATATCTACCAGAAACGATTTTACCCCATTAGTTTCCAACATAGAATAGATAGATTGTCTTTATGAAAATTCTTTACGGATTTACAATGGATTTCGTTCACCATCCCGCACTCCAGAAATCATTTCTGCATCTGGAAAAGAAGAAAACAATACAAAGTCATGGCCCTCGCACCATTCCAAAAAGAATTGATTTCTGACGGAGTAAAATTCTAAATGGAAAAAAAAACCAATAATGTAAGAAGAACATACGGAACGATTTCATAAGATCTGTGGGATGTCACCTTGGTAAACAGACATGAAAGCCAGAAGCCCCAGCCAAGGAAAGAGGACGTGAACACAGCACGTGGCGGTCTCCCGTCCAGGTCCATCAAAAGCAAATGGACGATAAAGCAATTTCCCAACAAAACGTAGGAAAGGGCAAATCTGCACTGAGTAACTTGGTTTCACTGGGTCAGCGGGGACCATCCTGCCGCTCTGACGTCCCCAGCTCTTGGCTGTTGGCCTTGGACTTGCCCCAAGATGCCATCACTGCTGCTGGCACCGTGTCCTTGCTCAACAACGTCCAGAGGCAAAAGAAGGCAGGTCGGGGCCCCTGGAGTTCCTTCCTGCGTGTGAAGTTGCCCCACGGGTCTCCCTCCTCGGGGACCGCCAGCACACTTCCCTTCGCCGCCGCTTGGCCACAAGGCTGTCACATGCTGGAGCCCAAACCACTAAACGAGTGGGAGCACTAGAACCCTCAGGATGGGCTAGAAGGCGTGAAGACCCTCTTCTGGGACCCTGGCATCAGGAGAAGGAAGAGTGGAGTGGGGTCAGCGGCCACAGCCCTCCCAAGGATGGCGCAAGATCCCTCCTGCACGTGAACCGTGCCTGAGCATGGAGCCTGCACCCAGCCGCCCCCAGAAGCCCGTCCAGGGTGAGCCAGCAGACACTTCCCAAAACAGACAGAGGGTAAGCGGTTCGGTCTCAGAAGGCCACGTGTTCTCACAAAGCTACTCTGCTGCTATGGCTCAGATTTTAAATGTCCGTAGAGGTGCCCATGTTAAAGGCCTGGTCCACAGCGTGGTGCCATTGGAAGGTGGTAGGAACTGTAAGAGGTGGCTGTGGGAAGCCATTAGGTCCCTGGGACTGTGGGAAGCCAGCCTCTTCCTGTCTCTCTTCCTCCCTGGCCGTGAGGTGAGAGGCTTTTTCCGCACCATGGGCTCCCAAACCATGATGTGCTTCCTCACTAGAGGCCCAAAAGCAATATGGGGGACGAGTCAAGAGCTGAGACCTCCACCATTGTTATAAGCTGATAGAAGCTGATTCACTCGGGCGTTTTGTTATAGGAATGGAAAGCAGACCAGTACAACTGCCACTGTGCTCAAAGGCAGCCACAGACAGTACTTCAAGAAATGGACGTACAGCAGTGCTCTCATAAAACTTGACAAAAACAGGTGGCCTTGGCCAACCCCCGTCACCTCTCCCAAAACCCTAGAGGGAGGTTCCTGACTCCGTCATCCCCCACAGCCACTTGGAAACCACAATAAGGAACTAGGATGTGACTTCAAGTGCACGGGACACAGACCGAGGGTTTTCAGTTGATTCAATTAACATTGGTCCTGAAGATTTTGACCCAAAGACTGCGGCTTGCAGGTCCACGGTCTGGTAGAAAGATAAGCGTATATCCCAGAATTTCACACAGACTGCAGGCATGTTTGTAGTGAGAGACTTCACTTTGGCCAACTCAGGGTCGGATCATGTTGTGTACAGGCCCCACTGTGCCCTGTCGTCCCTCCCCGTGCCACTTTTCCCGTTCACTGTCATGATTCCAGGAATCAAGTAAGAGCTGCTTCACAGAGTTCTCAGGGAGCCCCACCTATTTATGGCACATCAAGAGAGAATATTTTGCATAGAAATTTTACGAACAGATACCACGTCGTGACGCTGTCCCACTGGGTTCCCGGCCACACTGTAGATGGGGACATGCACAGACGTACACACCCACATGTGCCCTGACTGAACTGATCTCTGTAGTTAAGGCCTCTTTAGGGCACAGTTCAGGGGAGCCCTGGCTGCTCCGTCCTCAGGCGGAGCCACAGTGGGCCTGGCTGACAAGCTGCGTGGTAACAGAACCCTGTGATCTGCTGACCGGCCATGCTCTGTGGCTTATGAGCTCACTGGAATCCCACAATAGAATTATACCCTTCACTGAGGCCTGAGCCATGTACTATCATGAGCACCAAGGTTCAAACAGCTCACCCCTGCCTTAGCACTGAAAGCCTTTAGCAATGGCCCTTCTCTTCAGACAGTGTGTTTCCTTGGCACTTGCTGAACCTAATGTGCCTGGGCCTCCTGCACTGTCCCTCCATCCTTCCTGCCAGGCTGCCACCAACCAGGGCCTGGGGTCATGTGGACAAGGAACAAGGGGAGTGGACTATCTCCCTTTCCGTAAAGAAGAGCAGGGTAGGGCTGGGGCTCAGTGGTAGAGTGCTTGTCCATCACTGTGGTAAAATACTTGAGATAATCAACTTATAAAGCAGAAAGGTTTATCTCAGAGTTTGGGAAGTGTCAGTCCATGGCTCACTTCCATATGGCAGCCCAAACAAATTAAAACAGTCTGGTGTCACATTCTAGGAAGTGGCATCCAGAAGCCAAGGATAAAGACAATTCCAGTCCTCCCCAGCATCTCTCCCAGAGCCCGGAGAGGGGCCTGACTCATGCCCCACTCCAACACCTAATGGACCATCGCCCAGGGCTCCCCTGTACCTGCCTTTCAACCCCTCTCCTGCCCCAGCCTTGACCAACTCCCATCACCTCTCCCAAAACCCTAGAGGGAGGGAGGTTCCTGACTTCTTCACCCCCCACAGCCACTTGGAAGCCACAATAAGGCACTAGGATGTGACTTCAAGTGCACAGGAAACAGACCGAGGGTTTTCAGTTGATTCAATCAACATTGGTCCTGAAGATTCTCACACCCATTCTGCTTTCCCTCCAGGGGTGACTTACCGCCCGAGTTCTCACCTCCCACCAGTGATCATCCCTCAGAACCCAGGGCCCGGGGGCCCCTGGTCCCCGAGCAGAGAGGTCAAAGACAGGGGCCCCGTCCCTCTGACTCCAACTCCATCCACACCAGGAGGTCAGGGACAATGTGATGCCTCATTGTTTCTTTTCACCCACAAACTTTTAAAATTCTATTATTATTTCCATGAAAGCAGAACTACATCTTGTCCAATTTTACATCCTCTACATCAGAGAACAGACCGCTCCGTTTTATTATTACAAACTGATGATAAAAGTTTTCCCAAGGTCAGGAGCAGGGGTGCATGCCGGTATCCCCGCAGCTCTGGAGGCTGAGGCAGGAGGATCACAAGTTTGAAGCCAGCCTGGGCAACTTAGCGAGACCCCCATCTCAAAATTTTAAATTTTTAAAAAGGGTTGGGGATGTAGCTCCGTGGTAGGCACCCCTGGGTTCAATCCCCAGTACCAAAAAGTCAAACAGTTTGCCCGAGCCCCTGGACCTCGCTGAGACCCAGCACCCTTCCCTCCTGCACATCTACAAAGTCACTGAGCTGCACCGTCTGGCCTTAATTAAGCTCCGGCGGCATCTGCCATGAGTGATCAGTGACAATTTTCCATCTACTCATCACTCCTAAAAATGGACTCCCTCCTGCTAATGAGGAATCGACAGTCCGAGACAGCCAGGAGCACAGGTGGAGGTGGGGGACTCACAGAGGGAGAGGAGGGCAGCGGGGACCCCACAGCCAACTACGACTAGCATGAAGAGCGAATTCCCTCCTACCAGGAACACGTTCTGCCAGGCAGACACAACTCCAAAAGCAGAGTTGGGGGTCTCCAGGAGAAGCCAGGAAAGGCCAAGAGGCTACATGTTTTATTACCGCAGTTCAGGGGAGGGAACCACACTCAACTGTACACTCCTGACCTGTGCTCCAGGCTGGGATCTAGGGCTCCTTGAAACTGGTTGGGTGGGTGGTGATTGGATGAATGGGTGGCTAAGTGAATGGGTGGTTAGATGGGTGGATGGTGGTGGTATCTTTCACCAGTTAGCAGGGTGGTTGGATGGGTGTTTGGATGTATGGTTAGATGGGTGGTTGGCTGGATAATTGGATGGATGGATGGGTGGTTGGCTGGGTGGATGGGTGGTTGAGTGGATGATTGAATGGGTGGTTGTATGGGTGCTTGGATGGATGGTTAGATGGGTGGATGGCTGGGTGGTGGGCTGGGTGGTGGGATGGGTGGTTGCATATTCCGCTGTTGGCTGGCTGGCCGGCTGCTGCTTGCTTAGTTGGAGGAATGAACAACCAAATCTCTGTTCCCTCCCTAAGCTCTCTTCTTCATAGAGCTGGCAGAGCCATATTGTCACTTCTGCCTCTGCTGCCTTAAGCCAACCCCCAACTTCCTAGTCTGAAAAAGGAGGCTAATGATTTCTTACAATGCCAGAGTCCCCAAGAGGCTCAGGGACTGTGAGGAGGAGTGCCTGTAAGGCACCCTTAGAGGGTCCCACCTGTTCCACATACTAAAACCTCACTTTAAGCTTTTGTGTGATCACTTTAATTTGCACAACTTTCCTCCTCACACTTTGTTAAGCACCTACTGTGCACCAGGCACCACAGGGCAGGAGTCTTTCAACTTTTAAGCTTATAGAATCCTCTAAAGAACTTTGACACGCTGTGTAGCCCTTGCACATTTTTGGTTGACATCCAAATTTTTTATCATAAATTTAAATTGTACAAAAGATGTAATCCCCACTGTGTTGTAAATATTGACATTGTAGAAATAAAACGGTTACATCACTCCTTTCAATGTTTCCTATGGAGTCTAAATACCACAGCAATTTGATACCTACCATCAGCTATTTAAAAAAGAGTGCATGAACAACTGTGAGTCAGACTATTTTACATTTTTCCTTTTTCCTCATTGAAATCAAATTTATTTATCATGATATAATTTTATGCTAGAAATCTTTTTTTATATTTTTATTTATTTTCATCTGGTGCTGAGGATTGAACCCAGGGCTAGGCAAGCGCTCTACCACTGAGCCACAACCCCAGCCCCTAGAAATCTTTTTATAATCACAATTTTAGACATAAATCTCAGTATCATAATTCCATGCAAGAAAAATTATAAAAATGGAATTTTTTGGGGGGGGGTACCAGGGATTAAACCCAGGGGTGCTTAACCACTGAGCCATATTCCCGGCCCTTTTTGTTTTTTTATTTTGAGACAGTTCTTGCTAAGTTGCTTAGGTCCTCTCTATGTTGCTGAGGCTGGATTTGAACTCGTGATCTTCCTGCCTTAGCCTCACAAGCCACTGGGATTACAGGTGTGCACCATCATGTCCAGCTGAAATTCTAATTTACTATTTATTTCCTGGCACCATCAGACTCTGAGCAGGTTAAATTTTTTCTTCTGGATTCAGCTATCATCCCAATTCTTATTTATACACATTTGATCAAGGCATCAAAAATATATTACAAACTTTGATACCTACATGTTAAATGTATTTGTACAATCTGTTGAGAACGTATGTTTTGATCAGGACAAGGGGAGGCCTGGATGTATTTGAATGTCACTATCCAGCTCTTCAAGGGAAGGGAGTTGGGTCTTCCTTAACAAAACATCTGGCAGGAGGGAAAAGAGGACCCCCACCACGTGGGCACTTTCCCAGTCCGTACTCACTGCTAACGAAAGACCTGCAGGTGGGGCGGGTGCGCTCAGTGGAGAGCCTGCCATGTATGAGGACCTGGATTTGATTCCTGGCATTGCAAAAAAAATTAAAAAGACTGAAATGGCTTCTTCTAAATTACCTTTAACTCTGGAAAGCTCTCCTAGGTTTCCAAGATACCAGTAGCCCCAATTTGAAGGACAAGTCATGGGCAATTCAGGTCAGAATAAGACACGGGTCAGTCTTGCAGGAGTTTACGTGTGGGGGACATGGGCTACTAGCACTTCACTGAGACTGATGCCGTTAAAGATCTAAAGAGTTGGTCAAGACAGTATATCTGATGGTCCCCAAAGACACCCACATCCTGGTGCTCAGAGCCTGTGACCCGTCACTTCATCTGGCAAAGGAGAGCCAAGGCTATGATGGAGGTAAGGTCCCTAAGCAGCAGAGCTTAAAACAGGGAGAGTGTCCTGGTCACACGGGGCAGGCCCTGTGGAGCCAGGAGGGCCTTAAAAGTAGAGAGGGAGGGAAGAGTTCAGAGTGATCCCACTGAGGGTTCAGTCCACCCAAGGCTGGCCGTGGAGACGGAGGAAGGCCAAGAAACAGGGGCTTCTAGAAGCCAGAAAAGTGGAATCCGTGTTGGATTCTGTAAGGACTGTAAGATGAGTTTTTGCTGTTCTAAGCCACTACGTTTCTGGTAAGTTGCTCTAGCAGCACAGGACACTAACACCCTACAGAAATGTCCCCCTGCAGGACAACAAAAGGCCTGGGAGCTCAACAAGAGGGCTGATCCTTCTGGGACAGCAGGTGCGGTGGTCAGGCTCTGGCCGCCGGGAGGCAGCCCACGCCTGGGCAAGACTGCTGCAGTCCGGCTGCAGCAAAATAACTGGGGGGTGACGAACAACTTGTGTACGTTGATACAGTAGAAGTGGGAGCCGTTTATCGCAGGACAGGAGCAGTATTTATACATTCCACACAGCTTATCTAATTAGCATAAACTAGATACATCAGTCAACCAATAAGAAATCTCCACACTTAATGGCTCGCTGGTGTTACTTCATAAATTATTCCCTCTGGCATTTTGCCAGGCGCCATCCAGACTTGTTTACAGACTCTAACACAAGACTGTCCCTTCCAGCTCAGCGGAGGCCTGCTGCCCGTCTGAGGACACAGGTGTGAGGCCCACTCACTACCTGCCGCCTCTGTTCCTGCCCACCCGTCTGCCACACAGCCCCCACAGGCCTGAACCCAGACTGATCCCTGGAATCCATCAACCCCCCCCTCCAGGCACGGTCCTCCGTGGGCCCACAGGGTAGCTGAGAAGCCGGGGCTCAGAGCGCTGGGAGAACCTCTCTGCGCTGTGCTGGGGGTTCTTCACAACACCAGATTCCTGAAATCCTGTCATTTGCGGCAATGTCCATGGAACTAGAGGACATTATGGTAAGTGAGGCAAGTCAGGCCCAGAGAGGGAACCGCATGATCTCACTTCTCTGTGGAAGCTAAAAAAAGCTGATCTCATAGTAGAGAGAATAGCACTGTGGTTACCAGGGCCTGACAGGGTGGGCAGGGGTGGAGAGGGCAGCTGCCGGGCACAGGGGGCAGCTGGCCAGGCGTGACTCCCGATGCTCGACTCCACAGACGGCCGATTGACAGAAATCAATTGGCAGAAACTAATCGAAAATTTCAAAACAGGGAGTAGAGAGGATTTGGAACATTCCCAACAAAGAAAAGATGAATGTTTGAGGCGAAGGACATGCCAGGTACCTCCCCTGGTCCTTACTCACTGTAGACGCTTACTGAAATGTCACACACCATGCCCCATAAATATATCCGGTTACTGTTTCAATTTTTTTTTCAAAATTTAAAAAATAAAAATCTTGATTCCTGGATTCCATTACAGCAGACCCACTGAATAAAATCCCCAGGCAGCCAAGGCAAGAAGATGTCATTTCGCTGAGCTCCCCAGGTAACCCGGCAGGCAGGAGGGCTGACGGTCAAGCGCAGCATACCTTTGAACCTCCAGGAAAATCCTCACTTCTCCATGGGTGGCTCCAGGTAACCGTCCCCGACTGACACAGTGAAGTTCTGCTGCCGATCAAAGGCTGGCTGGCCAGACGGGCTCCTTCTCGGTTAGGTTCAAATCAAGGATTCTCAGACTTGGCCACACATTAGAATCGCCTGGGGGAGCTTTGAAAAAAAAAAAAAAAACCAAAGGCCCTTCGTCCTGGGGCCACAGAGGGCAGGGGCTCTGATCCAGTGGGTCTGGGTGGGGCCCAGGCACCAGAAGTCTTCAGAGCTTCCTGTGGAGATATTAGTGTATGGCCAGGGCTAAGCACTACTGACCTAGAACAGCAGGACTCCAGAGGAAGCCTGAGCTGGGCTCTCCACGGTCTGCTTCTGAGCCTCCTTCAAGTGGATATTAATTTAAACTACATTAGGAGAGAGACACGATCCTAATCCCTATCTTACGATAAGGAACCTGAGGCACAGAGAAAGCGTAAGTCCCACGGCCGACATCACCCGCTGAGTCTGTGAAGTGTTGCTAAAACAGAATACCCGAGGCTGGGTAATTTATAAAGAAGAGGGATTTATTCCTCACAGTCCTGGAGGAGGAGGGCCCAGCCTCAAGGTGCAGGTGTCGGGCGGGGCCTTCTTGCTGCATCCCGACACCTGGGAGGGCGACCCACAATGAGATGGAGCAGTGGGCTCACTCTGGTCTCCTCTTATAGAGCCACTAAGGCCATTCTGGTGAACCTCACCTCACCCTGACTCCCTCTCAAAGGCCCCCTTCTCCAGATGCTACCAACATGTGAATTGGGGACTAGTTTCCAGAGTGGGAACTCTGGGGAGTGCTGTGGTTCGAATCTAGAAGGTCTCCCAAGGCCCATGCATTCAGGGTCTGGCCCCTGCTCATGGAGGTGGGGCCTAAGGGGAGGTCTTGTGATCATGGAGGGTGTGTCCTTGAAGGAAATATGGGGACCCAGCCTCCTCCTCTTCGTCTCCTTCACTGCCATCCATGATATGAGCAGCTTGGCTCCACCATGTACTCCCATCATGATGAGCCACCTACCACAGGCCGAAACCAACGGGGCCAGCCAAACACTAAGGCCTTGAAACCATGAGCCAAATAAACCTCCTCTCTTTATGATTTTATTATCTCAGGTATTTTGTTATAGCAATGTAAAGCTGACTACCACAGGGAGACACTCCACAGCAGTCCCAAAGCTCCAGGCAGATGCAGTGGGACTTAACCCAGATGGTGCGGCTCCAGCATATGTGTGTCCAGCCACCGCCTGCCTCTCGGGGACAGGAGCCTTCCCTCCCCTACTCCATGTCCAGGCTTCCAGGGGTCACATTCCACTGTAACTGTCCTCTACCAGTAAATGCCATGGCAGCAGGCCACCCATCCATCCCCTCGGCCCTGGGGCTAAGGCCATCTCTGGTTCAAGGTGGACCTGGGGAGAGGCTTTCCCACCCGTGTGCTAACTGTGTCCTGCCCAGCCCCCACTGCGGCCCAGGCAGGGCCGGGGGGCTATAGGAGCACTTCACTGGGGTCCCCCTGGGGTGGTGCCCAGAGAGCCGTCTCTTGGCCCTTACCCCTCACGCAGCCACCACTGAGAGTGCCCACACTTCAAGCCAGGCCCTGGGTTCTTCCTGGAGAAGTCACATTTTGTCAGACTGGAAACACTGTGTTCTTTTAAAAGTCCTTTTAAAACGTCCTGGACAGATGGGCATCAGGAAATGGGGAGTCGCTTACAGGAGGGACGTGGAGGGCAGGGCCCATCTTGTAACCGGACATAGACAGTCGTGTGTGAAAGCTGCAAGAGTACACCGAGAAGTGACTCTCTGAGTATGCTCAATATTTTGCAATGAATTTGCATTGCTTTTGAAATAAGAAGGGAAAATAAAAGTATTTTTAAAAAAGCACTGATCTATAATAAATGAAGATGTTTGAATTTCTAACCAAAAGTATTTTTATACCTGATCCTATGTTAGAGAGGGTTGCTAAGGAACTATGTGTTGTAAATTAGGAAGGATCCCAGCCCTCGCTCCAAAGGGGAAACCACAGCCAGGTAGGCAGACACCCATGGCCGGGAGAAGAGAACCGCCGGGCCCCTGCCCAGTCCTGCCGGCCTCTGTCCAGATCCTGGGGAAAAGAAGACGGCCCTTCCCGGCACACACTCCGGGGAGCGAGAGGAATCAAGCGCAGAAGACGGAGAGGCTCTCTGAGAATGGCCAGGCAGGGCAGAAACGGGCACTGATCAGCACCAGTGTCCACCTGAGCCGTGTCCAGGCCCTGGGTCGGTGTCTGAGTCCCACAGCTCCCTGAAAAGACAGCGCCAGGGTCGTTCCCGTTCTACAGACAGGAAGGTGAGGCTCCAGGTCGGGTGACTGCCCCAGGTCACAGCCCGAGCCAGTGAGGAGTTGAGCTCGGCCTGATCCCAGCGCCTCATCTTTCCTTATCCTTAAGTGACAGTGTCCCAGAGGGCGGTCGAGGCATGCACTCAGGCCCGAGCGGGCAGGAGACTCAAGGGCGTTTCCCACCCACACAGGAGGAGTTGCGGATGGGCCTTAAAGCAGACCGTGGAGGAGAGGGACAGAGGGTTAGCGGCTGGGGAGAGAGGAAAGGGCCACGGCACATTTTAGGAACCGGGGTTGGTTGCGGATTCTGCTCACGGGAGGAGCCCGGTGGCCAGTGCGGAAGTCCATGTGCACACAATGCGTGTGTACGTGCGGGAGGTGGTGTGCACGACTGCAGGTGTGCAAGCAGGAGAGGTGGCTCGTCCCTAAGGAGCCGGCCGTCTCCGGAAGTCCCAGTGCCTGCCCGCGCTCTCCCAGAGGTGACCCGCCTCTGCCGCAAAACCTCTCGGTGGAAATCGACAGCCCAGCCACCTGGAAGTCTGTCCCCCGTGGCCCTGGCCTCAGGGCCTGTGGACAGAGGGGCTCAGGCCACTGTTGACTGGCAGCTGATGCCATCACCCGAGGCCCAGTCAGTGGCTACTCTCTGCTGGTCAGCAGCTCACCCTTCACACTTCCTCAGAGATTTAAAAGAAGAAATCCTGCTTATTCCCCCTCTCCTGTGTGGACACACCGTCGCCAGGCCAGCCAGCAGCAAAGGTGGCTCCAGCAGTCCCAGCAGCCGGCACCTGGAGGGAGGTGCATCTCCACCCCGCCTGTGACCGGCTGTCGGCTGTCCCGAGCAGCCCGCGCGCTGGTTTTGGTGGCAGGGTGGGGTGGGCGGCTCAGTGGTGGAGCATTCGCCCAGCATTTGCGAGCCCTGGTTCAACCTGCCGCTGCAAACACAGGAAGGGGGAAGGAGGAAGCACAGCGCAGCACTTCGACTGCACTGTGTGACCGTCACATCGGGATCATTAGCATATCTGTCATCTCAAAGGTCCATCACTTTTCCATGTTGGGAACATCTGTCATTGCTTTTCTTTGTTTTTTGGTACTGAGGACTGAACCCAGGGACACACAACCACTGAGCCACACCCCCAGCCCTTTTCTGTATTTTATTTAGAGACAGGGTCTCACTGAGTTGCTTAGCACCTCACTAAGTTGCTGAGGCTGGCTTTGAACTCACAGTCCTCCTGCCTCAGCCTCCTGAGTCCCTGGGATTTCAGGTGAGGGCCAGGCCCGCCAATCTGATGCTATTTTGAGATACACAGTCAATCACCATTCACTGCAGCCCCTGCTGCCCAGCTGAGCACCGGGACCTACGCCTGCTCTCACAGTGTCATTCCGTCTCTGTGGACCCTTCCCTCTGCTTTCCCTCCCCTTTTCCTCTCCCAGCCTCTAGTAACCTCAGCTCTGCTCTTCACTTCCAAGACCACCCGTTTACCTTTCACGTGAGTGAGCGGGCATCTGCACTGCCATGTTTACTAGAGCACTGCCTGCAGTAGCCAAGATGTGGATCACACACCGTGTCCATCAGCAGACAAATGGATCAAGATGTGGTATGCATCCATGATGGAATATTACTGAGACATTAAAAAGAATGAAGTCATCCTGTCATTGGTGGCAACGTGGATAAACCTGGAGAATATTCTATTGAGCGGAATAAGCCTGGCACAGAAAGGCAGCCCACACAGACTTGGGCGGACTTCTCCCCTCTACAATGATGCCACATGCTCAAGTCTGTCCCTCAGATGGCACGGTTCATGACCCCCGAGGAGCCTCCCTCCTGTCGAGGTTTTCCTGGAACCAGGCAAACGGCAGAAAAGTGAGCCTCACAGAGACTTCCTAAGAAGAGGGCTCTTCCTTGGTGGACCCTAATGTCCTCCGCAGTCTCCGAGAGCACTCCAGGCGGGACTGTGTGTTGGCATCTTTCCAAAGCAATGAGGCCTAGCGTAAGAGCCAGGCGGCAGATCACAGGAACATTCGTCCTCAAGAGGACGTCCACACCTCAGGAAGGTCCCCTGCAGGGCAAGGCAGGTTGCGGCAGTGACCGCTAGGGCCATGGCGGGCACATGGGCGTGGGTGCCGGGTGCTGGGCCCCAGCAAGGAGGGCTCCTTTGTCAAGTGAATGGCTGTGAACGTGTCCTGAGGACCAGCCCATCCTCCCCCAGATGCCTCGCTGGGTCCACTCTAGACCAGGCCTTGGGCTGTGTGTTCCCTAAAACAGAGCAGGTGACAGGAGCCAGTTAGCTCACCAGCCGAAGCAGTGACCACAGACCCCCTCTTCTCCCCAGCTCCCCGCACCCTTCTGGGGGAAGCCAGCACTCTCCGCCTCCGGGAATTGCCTCACACCCCACAGACAAGGGGCAGAAGCCCAAGGGGTCAGTGTCACCACAAATGAGGGCACAGGCAGGAAAGCCCTGATCCCTGACAGCCCCTCTCCCTGGTGACACACGTCCCATGCAGGGACACCCCAAGCAGGGTGGCACCGGGAATACCACCCAGAGCCTGGCACTCCTCCAACTGCACACAGTAAGGGGGACCCCAAAACACACCCCATCGTGTGGGGTGGCATCCCAGGCTAGAGTGGACACCACCTCACCTCTGTAGAATGGGCACGGTCCCCGCCTCCTGCAGGGCACAGCTCAGGGACCCCGAACACTCCTCGAGGGCTCGGTGCCCAACACGAAAGTCTGGGACCCCTTCCACGCCCTGCTAATGAGGCTTAGCCTGACGGGTGGCACCGGGGCCACCGGAGACTCCAGGGCTAAGAGTGGCCAGGCCGGCCTTGGAAGGGACTGGGCCACAAAGGACGGACCCAGGGCTACAATAGGACTACACGGGCAGAAAGCCCAGCCACTGGCCTTGGTGGCCGTCCAGGTGAGAGGGCTGAGGACCAGGCTGGAGCGGGCCAGCCAGCCCGGATTCCGGAGCAGATTCTATTTGAAAACAGTGATACACGCAAATGTGCTCAATGCCCCTGAGCCCAGCAAGGGTGGTCCAGAGGTGACCTTCATGTTATGCCTATTTTACCACGACAGAGAAAAAATACAGTGTCCCCTCCTCAAGTCACATGCTCGTCTGCCAGGAGGACAGAGGGTGGCCAGGGTGAGGCATTCGGGGTTCAGCGCTGTCCTGAGGACAGTGTCCCCGCAGCTGCCCTCGCACACCCCAAGGTGGACACGTGTCAGGCCCACGTTGCAGGCCAGAAAGCCAAGCCCACGGCTGAGTCACCACCTACGCGCCCATCACAGGAGCACACAGCAGAGCTGGGACCCTGGTGGCAGCCCGCCCGTCCGCCGCCTCTATCCGGAGGATGCCAAGCAGCTCAGAAGAATTAAACGTCGCTGTCCACTGGCCAACTAGCTCCGCGGCTGGATGACCAGGCCCGACAGGGAGAAACCCAGGCTGCTGACGGAGGGCGTCCCCCTGTGCCCCTGGTGGTGTGGCACCATATACACAGTCACCAGCAGGTCACTCCTGCCTGGGCTCCTTGGCTTCTAGAGGATCTGCAGCTGGCCTCCTTCCGGTTAGCCCTGCGCGTGCTCGAGTACTAGTTAACAGACTAGTTAATGGACTCTGACCACTCCTCTCCTTCTCTTCTACTTCAAGTCACATTGGGGTTTTTTCTTTCTTTCTTTCTTTTTGTTTGTTTTCAATCACAAATAACAAAAACCATGCATATTTTAACTTCATCTCCGGGATTAAAGTAAATACATAATTTTGGCAAATTACTCGGAATTACGGGCTAGCAGCATCTGGTTCGGATATTCTCGAGTAAATTATTGGCACGGTCCCTGCCACATTTTTAATTTTAACCAAAATGTTCTCAGAAACATGTGTTTTCTGTCCCATTTGCGTGTAATAGTGGAGAGGGCCTCGGTGTCTTAACAGGGCTTTGGGGATGAGCTGTGATACCTGGGCGCTGCCCGGGCCCTGAGGCTGCCGCCCGGGCCTCTCTGTCCTGCCTCCAGCTCCCAGAGGCAGAGAGGCCCACAGGTACCGGGGACGCGTCCTCGCCCTTCATTCTGCTCCCAAATTACATACCTCGCTTTTATGTCAAGTCCAATATAGCTTCCTTAGCAGTCTCCCCTCCTTATTCCACATCAAGAGACCCAATTACTTTTATAAATACTTGTTTTAAAAATATCACAGCGGCTTCCTGCTGCTTTGGATTCTGAAAGGCTATGCAGGATTTGAGACTTATAAATCTTTCAAACAGTTCATATTTTATCAACAAAGTGTGCTTTTCTGTAAACCCTAAGTAGAACTCCCCATCGAAGATGTTTTTTCAATTATTTGACCTTTCCATAAAAAAAGACAAAATAAAAGGAATCTTCTTGCCATTTCAAAAGCCCTCTGCAATACCCTCCTGTGCTCTGTTAATGTGCCTCGCCCACCAGCAAAGGGTGGTGTTTTTGGTTAAAAGAGAAAGCATGAGGGTTGTGGATTCCAAAGCCTCCCAGCAGAGGTAAAGCAGGGTTATGTGCTGGGTCTTTAAAAGAAAATTCCGGGAAGGCCTTGGCTTTTGTTAGAACTGAGAAGTCCCCCAGCTCGCTCAAGGCAGAGACTTCTGAAGCGAATTTTCACTGTGGTCAGCAGGCCGTCATGAAATGTCACCAGGGACTCAGAAGGGGTCAGCTGGCACTCCCCGTCCTGCACTGTCTGCTCAGCTGAGTGGATTTATACAGGTCTGTCTGGTTTTCCACTTGGAGATACCCACGGGATGGCCCCCTGGGAAGCCAGAATCATGTCCCATGTGGACAAGATGAGGATCTTCACACAGCAACAGTCAAACAGTAGCTACCCCAACCGAAGAACGTCAGAAAGCTCTGGAGCAGTATGTCTTGGCCCATTCCTGCTGCTATAACAAACTACCTTAAAAAACAAGTTTATTTCTTACAGTTCTAGAGGGGGGAGACCAAGGGCCAGTGGATTTGGTGTCCGGTGAGGGCTGCTCTCTACTTCCAAGATGGCGCCTTGTGGCCATGTCCTCACATGGCAGAAGGCAGAAGGGCAAAAAGAACAGCACTGTCCACTCATGGGCAGAGAGACGAAAGGGCAGATGGGTGAACTCGCTCCCCCAAGCCCTTTCGCAAGGTCACTGATCCCATCCATTGGGGGCTAAGTCCAGGCCTCGTCACTTCACAAGGGGCTCTCCCCTTAACATCACCACCTTGGGGGTGAGTTCCAACCTATGAGGGGTGTGTGTGTGTGTGTGTGTGTGTGTGTGTGTGTGGTACTGGGGACTGAACCCAGGGCATCACGAATGCCAGGCAAGGGTTTTACCACTGAGCTACACCCGTGAATTCTGGAGACACACATGCCTTCAAGCCCCCAGCAATGTCCAGAGACCTCTGACCTTTACACACCCTGTGCATGGAGAGAGGGAGAGGACAGGGGAGGAAGAGCTGAGGCCTCTGCTGGAGCCTGGGGCCCCAGGCACCACGAGGGTAAACCTCTTTGATGTCTGACCTTGGGCTACACGCCCTTGACTCTCCCAGGAGAGTCTCTGGTCAGCTTAGAGCCACCAGTTTACCCCCAGGCCATGGCACTCATTCAGCAAGTATTTGGAGTCCCCCTGGCCCATGCTCAGTCCTCCTGGGAGCTGAAGAAGATGCAAATAAATCCACGAGGGGAGGAGGAGTTCGGTTTTCCAGAGGGTGAGCACAGTTGTCCCCAGTACCCAGGGTGACTGGTTCCCGGAGCCTATCTGACACTGGACTCTGGATGGACCTTCAGGACCCTTCCCTGACATGGCCCAATATTGGCAGAGAACCCAGCACATCCTCCTCCGGCAGCCTCCGCATGGAGGTGACCCTACTGCCACCCACAGCACAGCCACTCTGTGCTCTCGAGGGAGTAATGGCAGGTCCTGCCTGTGCTCAGACACGACGGCTTTTCCAGTCCGTGATCCACAGTTGCGGGAGTCCGCAGACACAGCCACCCACACAGATGAGACTTCCTGTGAGGAATCCGCTCGCGCCTCATGGGGCTGGCGAGCAGGCCGTGCGCAGGACCAGGCAGCAGGCTGGACACAGGCGGACTCGCTTCCCAGCCTTGCCCTGGAGGCCTGCAGCTAAGTGGACAGGACCCCTCACCACCAGGACCATCATGTCCACCCAGAGCCAACTGACTGTGAATGTCCACCACGTCTCTGGGGTACCTCCACAGCCACCCCCGGGTCTAAGGGACTAGCCGGCAACAACCAGCTGCGCTGACCCCAAGGCTGAGCACGGCAGGAGCAGGGGAGGCAGAGGGTGCTGGCTGGGCCCCAGGGCTGGACAGGTCCAGTGCAGGAAGCGGAGCCGGGACCAGGCCACAAGCAGGGCCTGCTGTGCGGGAGTCAGTGTGGGAGCTCCGGCCTCCCTGAGCTGGCCTCCAGGAGTTGTCAAAGGTTTCCCAGGGGACAGGCAAGGCCCCCATCTGGCCAGAGTCTCAGGACGGGGGGAGATCAGGGCAGTGAGAAAGCAGCTGTAGGAGCCTGAGGGAGGGACCAGAGCCAGGCTGGAGAGGGGAGAGGGCCACGCAGAAGGGAAAAGGGCTGTGAGCGGCCTGGAGGGCAGAGGCTGGGAGGAGAGGCCTGGAGGACAGAGGCTGGGAGGAGAGGCCTGGAGGAGAGGCCTGGGGAAAGGCTGGGGAAAGGACCTAGAGGAGAGGCTAGGGGAGGGACTGGGAGGACAGAGGCTGGAGGGGCATGCTGGGGACAGATGAGAGGCATTTGGAGGAGGAGCCAGAGAGGAGGAGTCAGGTCCTCCAGGCTCTGCAGGGACACTGACCTGGCACCTCTGGGGACACTGGCAGACCCAGAACAGAGGTGGAGACCAGGCAGACACTGTGAGAGTCGTGACAGGGGGAACCACAGGTGGCTTGGTACCTGACAGAAGCTCCAAGAAGAGGCTGAAGAGGCGAGGGCAGAGGAGGGCCCACCAGGGCGTGAGCCAGCCCTGGGCTGCCCCTCTGCAAGGAGCGAGGAGGAGCCCGCAGTCAGGGGCCTGGAGGCAGAACCATGGGGTCGGCCCCTGGAGCCCCCAGGACAGGGGGTGACGTGACCCAGACATGAGTATGTCCCTAGACACCAGGGCAGGTGGGGAGACATCAGGGGTCACTGGACACAGGGGTCTGGGGAAGAAGCAGGAGGTCGGGACAAGGGCAGTGTCCCTGCCAGGGGCTGGCGAGGACGGTGGGCAGAGCCTCGTTGCTTGATGGGCTACAAAAGGGTGGGAGCCACTGGACACAGGTCAGAGGAGTGAAAGCCACGTGCAAAAGGGACCTCTGTGCTGCCCCAGCCCGCGCAGCACCGTTCCCTACGGCCGTGGGGGTCCATCGACTCCAGAGGGGTGGACAAGGAGACAGTAGTGCGACACACAGAGAAACAGGGTCCACCGCAGAAAGGAACAGCGTCCGTCACCAAGACAATGTGGACAGATCAGGCGCAGAGGTGAAGGCCACACGTCCCCACACAGGGAGGGAAGCACGCGCCGATCTCCCCGCAGAGGAGAGCAGAGCCACGGAGCGCAGCCTGGGGGACAGCCCCACGCCCCACGGCCAGGAGGGAGGGTCAGAAACGTCCCGTCACAAAGGCCACGGGCCTGCCAGCCACCCTGATGGGCTCCTTAGACTTCTTAAACGTGCATTGAAACGCCACATTGTAGCCCCATAAATAAGCACAATCGCTGTGTCAGTGAAAACTTTTTAAAGCTCTAAATCAAACATTTAAAGGGATAGAAGAGGTCTATGCAAATTAGGTGACCCACACGGGACCAGAGCAGGAGACCCAGAACGCTGAGCACCAGAGGCCTGGGGGCCGTGGTTTCAGGAGGGGCAGGCAGTGCTGGCAGTGGTCACTGCGGACACCCACCCAGAGGAGGCAGCAGCCCCCCACCCCCGGGGGGCCAGGAACTCACACTTCTGTGCAATGTGAGCCCCATGCGGCTGCAGGGACTCCACACTCTAATAACATGCAGTCTCTTCATACATGGCCACCCCGAGCCCTAGGTACAGAATCATCACCACCTAACAGACCGGGAGCAGAGGCTACTAACTCCCCAAGTGGGAGAGCTGGAGTGCAAACCAGAGTCAGTGCAGGTGTGAGAGGGCAGGGGACTTGTCCAGCATCACAGAGCAAGGATATGAGCGCAGGACTCGAATGCAGGCCCTGAGCATTCTTATGGCAGCGGGCTTACCCGTCCCCTGGTCACCCGGGGGCAGGGGCTGTGTTCCTCAGCCAGGCCCTCTGGTCCCTAATCATGATGATGTATTGGCAGGAGCTTGGAGTCCAGAGGGCAAGGGTTGTGACTGTAAGTGACAGTAGCCAGAGGAATGCCCAAGGGAAGCTTCTGCCGTCAAGGTTCTCCCCCAGGTCCGCGATGAGGTTCTGGGGCTGCAGGGACACTGCAGCCTGCCAGCCAGCGGGCAGTGAGAACAGTATGCCAGGACTTGCATCTGGTTGGAGTGTGTCCCTAAGGATTCTCCTGCTGGAAGCCCAGCCTCAGGGTGGTGGTGTGGAGAAGAGAACCTTTAAGAGGTGGGTCCCAGTGAAAGGCACTTAGGTCCCTGGGGGCTGCCCTCAGAAGGGGCCCAGTTAGTTCCTGTAGGGTGAGTTGTGGAGGGAAGTGCACCCCTCTGGCTTCCTGACTCGTCAAGTAATCTCAGCCTCTCTCCCTCCTCTCCGCCCCTTGCTCCCTCCACCTTGCTATCCACACACAGTGATGCCACCAGAGCCAAGCAGATGCCACACCATGCTCTTAGTATCTCCAGAACAGGGACCTCAATAACCCTCTTCCTTTATAAAGTACCTAGCCTTGGGTATTTTGTTATAGGGACAGAAAATGGCCTAGAACAGTGGTTCACAGCTGGCCCTGAGACACTGCATCTGCCCTGAGCCTTGAAGAACGGATTTGGAATGTGGAGGTTTATTGATGACCTGCTGTGTCATTCAATCGCCTAACCTGCTAAAATGCAAACTGGTCATCAAGCCAAGTCCAAACAGCTCACAGAGGGGAGGAGGGAGGAGGAGAGAAAGGAAGGGAGGGAAAGAGTCTTTACCTAAATATTAATCATGTGGGTTTGACATCTGCACTTGTTCTGCTCCTAACCCCTTTCCCATGGAGGAGAGCTGCCATTACAACACAAGAGCAAAATGTGGCTCCCATGCTCACCCGCCCAGCCAGCACCCCAAGGGTCAGGAGCAAGCGTACTCTGCCACTGGCATCTCAGAAGAACCCACTCAGCCCTCAGCACCTCAGCCCTTTTCTCGGCTCTCCTCCCTAGCCACTGACTGGCCTTTGTCCCACAGCCCAGCCCCCCACTCCTCCCACCCTGCTCTGCAGCTGTTCTCGGGATGAGCAGCAAGGGGGGGTGGGGGGGGGTCTTGAGAGGAGGGCGGGGCGGGAGCAGGGCTGAGGACCAGGCCCAGCTCCTCTGGCACTCTGGCTGCTGGCCCATGCGACCCTCACTGCAGTCCACGGCCAGGGGTAGCCCCTGGCCCCACCTCCACCGGTCACAGAATGGAAAGTCACCCGGGATCCAGACTTTGCCAGAGACTGGTTTTCCCAAGCTCATCCTCTCCCGTGACACAGATCCGAGTTCCTGAGTGCAACGCACGTTTTATTGGCGCCCTGGGGATGGCGCAGGGGCAGTGGACACATGCTTTCTATTTAAGAGTTTGGGATTTAATTTCACGATCACCTTCTATTTATGGGAAGGGATACTGGATTTCATGCGTGGTCACGGTATAAAGTTTCCTGCTAGAATAAATTTTCTAAGTTAAAAAAAAAAATTCAGGGAAAGCAGAAAGTCAGTCATTGTCCCCGTGGGATGCAGGACTGGCCCAAGCCACGGGGTGGTAGAGAAATGACCGACCACGGGCTGGTTCCTATCAAGTGTGCGAATGCAGGCCTGTCCTGCAGACCCGCCGGTCTCTGTCCACAGAGGACACATCAGCTCATGAGCCAGTTTGGTTCGATGGACAAACACTGGCCCAGAGTCTCTGCTGTGTCCAGGTCCATGATGGTCCCAGGAGGGGTGGTCTCTGAGCAGTCCTCGACACAGGAACCTGTGCACTTGCTGGAAGAGCAGGTCGGCCGTGTGGAGAGGAGCGAGCTAAGCCCGGGTCTGTCCCTGGGCTCTGACCTCAGGCCCTGGATGCAGAGAAGCCAGTTTAGGCCCCTGGGACTTCCCTGTGGCCGACTCAGAGGACTGCACTTTTAAAGGTGTAAGAGCCTTAGGGGCCAGGAAATGGCCCCTAAGCCATTTCCTGTGGCCCCCTGTGGCCCAGACAGCCGCCTACCCTCGGGGCTGCGGGCTGAGAGGTCCCTGTTGAATCCAGCCAGGCAGGGCCACTCTCCAGGCTGCCCTGGGCTTCCCTCTTTGGCTGTAAAGCTCCTGCTGACGTCTCTCCATGGTCCCTCCCTGTACACAGAAGCTGACCCAGGAACAGCCAGGGACACAGAATGGCGGCGTCTTCCTCCGTATCCCGAGGGTCGGCACCGTGGGGAGCCTCGTGGTCTCTGGCTTAGCACGTGGTTCCCACCTAGGGGATGGCTGCCCTGCCCTGCCACAGGGCCCCGGGGTGGACACAGCTCATCCTCACCCCACTCCCCACCACGGAGCGTCAGAGCAGGGCTCTGGGCCCTCAGACTCTCCCCCCAGAGCCAGGGACTGTTAGGAAGTTGGACTTGGAACTGAGAGACCAGCTCATGCTGGGCCGGTCTCCGCAGCAGAGGTGCCCAATTTCAGGGCAGGCCATTTTCTGCCATGTGCCCAGAGACACAGACGAGGGAGTGAGACAGAGGACAGAGAGAGCTGAGCAGCAGCCCAAGCTCTGCCCCGGCCCCATACCCCTGCCCGGCTCAGCCTCCAGCCCCGAGCTTGCCAGGCCCAGCGCCCTCCCCACCTCCCCAGGGCCGCTCTCCAGATTCAGGAGTTCCTTCACATCTGACCGTGACAGCCACACTCCTGACCTGGCCACTGGCCCTGGTGACCCCCCCTCCTGCCACCCCACCCCCGCCATGCCACTCTCTGGGTCCCGGCCACCCACTGTCTTGCAGGGCTCTTGACAAGCCGAGCTCTCTCCTCCTCTGGGCCTTTGCTCTGGCACGGCTCTGCCTGCCTGGTTCCTCTGTGTCACCAAGGTTCTGTAAATGACCTCTGTCCACGGAGGTCTTCTCTGGCCACCTAGCTACCCGAGGCCCTCAGCCACTGTCCCTCTTCTTGTGACTTGCCCTGCTGCATGAGACCAGTTCTCTTGTCCCTGTTATTCCTCACGGGTCCCCCCAGGCCAGCACAGCAGCTGGCTCGGGGTTGAAGCCCAAGGGCCTGGCCCCATTAGGCCAGTTAGAGAGCCAGGTCAAGGGTAGCAGTGACATGGCAGGGACACCGCCCCCAGCTTGCCTGTGATTAGGAGTGTCCTGGCCAGTGAGCCAGCACCAGTGAGTCCCCCGAAGGGAGCACAGGGTGGTGAGGAACTTGGCGATGGACCCTGAGGCTGGTCAAGACAGTCACACTCTAAAATATGCAAGACCAGATTTTGTGCACGGCGCGAGTTTTATCTTTGACCATACTTAGGGAAACATTATTCAAGAACATCATGAACACACAGAAATAAACCTTTAAAAATACCATTTGGATGCGGCACACACATACAAATGAAAGATCCTGTCTTTCGACTGTGACAGCCCATTAAGGCATTTGTGACCAGCAAATATGAGGGACCCAGCCCAACTCACTGCAGGAGGAGACAGCGGGGAGCGGGGGCAGCTGGTACCTCTGCCTCCTGCCCTCCCGGAGCTTGACCGCAGTGCCCAAAGCCACAAAGGCTCCAGTTCTTACTTGGATGCGGATGTCCATCAGAGAATGTTCACAGCCACCACCCCTGCTCTGATCACTCTGAAAACAAGGGCTCTTCAGCTCCTGCAGGGACCAAGCACTGAGCAAGACACTCTGACCCGCTCTCCTATTTAATCATCCTCTGCTGACCCTTAAGAAGCACATACTGTTATTTTGTGCTTATCTCCAACTGTCTAAAGCTCAGGGAGGCTAGTAACCTGGCTGTGTTCACACAGCTAATCAGTGCAGCCTGGAGCTTAATCCTGGGGAGAGGAGATCCAAAGCCCTCCTCTCCACACCGTTTGTTCCTTGCCCTGGGACATTTTCCCACCTGGCTGTTACCAACAAAGAGAGATGAAGGGCTCAAGGCCTTCCTCTTTCCCGCCTCCCTAAGGGACCCCATATGGCATTGCTGGTGATGCTGGTGAGGCAGCCACCTGCCCCAGGTCACCCCTGGCAGCCTCCCCTCGGAAACTCTTTTCTCCTTTTGTCTTTTCCTGTTTTTCTCCTTCATCTATGATCAGCCCTTCGCCTTGGTTCTGTGAGCCCTCATCTTTTGGTTGGTAGCCTTGCCCCCAAAACAGGAAGAATCTAGACATACCCTTTGGCTCTGTTGATCGTATCTGACCTCTGTTCCTTTGCACTGCTTTCCTCTGCGGCCTTCCTTCTAATGACATTTTTCTCTCTCCTCTCTGCAAGTTTTTTTTTCTTTTCTGTCTTTCTCAGGGTTTTAAAATCTTAGGAAAAAGAAAAAGAAAGAATAATTTTTAAAAATATGTACCATCCCTATATGTTGTCCAACTCATTTTGCATCAGAATGAAAGTGTCCTTGACCTGACCCATAATCCTGATGCTCCCTGGTGAGGGTGGAGAAGGGGACTGTGACTTGCAGACCTCAGGACTGGTATCTCCTGCTGCAGATCTAGATGTGGACTCCTTCAGACGCAGGGGCTGCAGGCAGGAACCTCTGTAAGATGGGACCAACAATTCCCAGGGCAGAGAGAGGCCCCAGGGGCAGGGCACACAGAAGCACTTTAAATATGTAGGCAACTGCAGTGCAAAGCAGTGCGGGATCAGGAAAGGCCACAGGAGGTGGCAGGTGCCGTGGACACCGGCTGACCCCTACATTCTCCACCCTCTCCCACAAGTGGGCTCCCCTCAGTAGTCCAGCTCTGCTAGAGGAACTGGAGGGCACTGTGTCCCAGTACTCACGCACATGCACACTCACACACACGTGGAACTGGCTGCGTGTCAGGGGCTGTGGCAGGAGCTGGGACTGGACCTGGACCATGGCTGGCAGTGTCCTCTCCATCAGCAGCTTGCCATTCATCAGGCAACAAACAAAGCAAATGAGGTGATAAGGGACACGACTTGTAGGACCGCATTAAGGCCTCAAGGCAGAAGAGGCTCGGCCTATTTGCAGTATAGAAAGAAGGTTCTAGAAGGGAATGCCTGAGGGAGAGAGTGGTTTCTGTGAGATCTTGACCCCGATTGGGCAGGATCGTGCAGGGCCTGGGGGTCTGTGGTCAGCAGTGGACAACATCTAAGGCCTCTGGAGCTCAGCGACAGACAGGTGTGAGCTGGTGCCGGGTCTCTGTCTGTCTGCTGCCGTGGCTTGTTTGTTTGTCCACCTGGCTGTTGTGGACACCTCTATTGAAGAGGGTGTGAGTGACTAGAGTGAAGCAGGAAACCCACAGGTCAGCTCTGCATCAGTAAACACAAACAGTGAGCACAGAACAGAATGGCCCCATCTGGAGTCGGAAACAAGCACCTGCAGCAAGTTTTGTACAGAGGCGGGAAGGAGAGGCGGGACCACCAGAGGTGGCGGGGCGAGGAGGGGGAGGTGAAGAAGGAGACACTTCGGCTTCCCCTGGGACCCCCATGTGCAAACGTCTGAGGTTTTCCTGGTTTGTCACCATAAGTTTCTCAAAACCACCTCTTCCTGCCCGCCTGACTTCTCAGGTTTCCCAGCCTCGGGGTCCCCTTCTCATTTACCTTCAGGGCAAGAGCTGCTGCCACATCCTCAGGACGTCCCCAGATGGGAAAACACTGACCTGTAACATTTGACTTCTGCATGGGGCCTTCTGTCAGGGTCCCACACTGCACATCAACCATCAATGTCCATTCTCAGGCGGGTCACCGTGCCATGTCAGTGGTCCCGTGGAATCGGATCACCTCGTGCCAACGTCGCCGGCCTAGTGTGTGTAAGTGACATCTGTGTCTGTGACGTTTGCACGACAGCAAACCTGCCTGATGCACACTTCTCAGTTCATGTCCCCTTTGCTAAGGAGCATGTGGCCACGCTTGTACAGGAAGGCAGACACACCAGCCCCGGAACCTAGCAAGTCCTCTCCTTCTCAAACGCTCCCCTCCCCGCTGCAGGAAGCCACCGCCTCTTCAGCCCACCTCTCCTGGGCTTCTCTGGTCCTCCGTGTAAGCTAGTCCAACTGCCTGGACTTTTCTCTTTCTTCCATCTGATAAATATCTCCCAACTATCCTTCAAGATTCAATTTATATGTTCTTAAAGTGAGTGTAAAAACTAATTCTTCCTCTCTGACTCCTCTCCTGCATCCCTCCACCATCCTCCTGGTTTCTCTCTATCATAAATCCTACCAGATGGTGCTAGAGAAATCTCTGCTCCCTTCCGTCTGGGCTCCTACCCCCGTAAGGGCAGATGACCGCATCTGTCTCTTCCTGTTGCCCAGGATGCAGTGCAGGTCTCCTACCCGGCCGCGCCCGAGTCTGCTGAATGAATGAAGTCAGAGTGGGCAAGGTTCTAAATCCTCAAGGTGAGGATCTTGAGTAATCAAGATTAACCTTAGAGATCTTGTAGGGGCCGGGGCAGTGGCTCTGGTAGAGCCCCTGCCTGGATGTGGGTTCCATTCCCAGGATGGTAAGAAATAAAATAAATTTTTTTCAAAATCCTGCAAACTACCCTTTAAGATAGAATACCTGCGTTTGCACATTGAGCTCTGTACAGTAACTCTCTGGAGTAGGAGGAGCTCGTGAGCAAAAAGACTCTAGGATGTCTCCCATTCAAGTCCGCCTGAGGATTCTTGGATTCTGACGTGGACAGACCAGAGCGTCAGATGGGCAACTGTGGATGGTGAAACTCACACCTACACACAGTGACTCCCGCTGCCTACAGGAGTTTAATTCATTTTGGTTTAAATATTTTGCCTCTATAACCTTAACCCCCAATGTATCAGGAAAAAGTCATCATCCTTTAATATTAAAGTGCAATGGATCCTTTTTATTTTTTATAAATAATGTATGGAAATGTGACCAAAGGGATTACTTTTTAACTTTGCTAGAAAATTTAATAATTTAAACATAGCAAATTTTCCTGGCATATCTGTCCCGGTTTTGAAGCTACATAAACCCAAAATGAGCAACATGGTCTCAGTGCTAATTGCTCCCGGGGTATCGTGTGTGAACCTGTCACAAAGCCAGCTTATAAACACTGATCTCACATTGCAAGCAAATCCCTGGTAAGTTCTAGTTCATCATCACTTCTGGATCTTCTTGCACCAGCAACATAAAACACATTACTTCTGAAACCTCTAACAGCTCATATTTTTTTTTTCCAGAGAAGATGGTCACCCTCTGGTAACTGCAAAGCGCTTTTATTCCAACATGTAGAAGCGCCCAATGGAATAATTAGCCATTAAGTTTTTTCTCTCATTTCTGTAACACCTATTTCTTTGCACCTTTATTTTTGATCTGACTCCTTCCTTTGTCCATTTCAAACTGTATCAAGCAAATTTGGTAAACAAACACCAAAGAAATTGAAAGACAGAATGGTCCAGGTTCTTGTCACAAAACACTGCATGACAAAACCATTCCTGCCAAGTGACCACGGGAGAAGAATATCATGCTCCCTTTTGTCCTTAGAAGTACGCTGTTGCCCCATCGGTTTGCAGGGTCCATCTAGATTGCTGTTTTTGGAGACTCACAGCCTGAAACTTCACTCATAGAGTCAACCTCACCATCGCGGTCAAACCCACAGCCCACCCACTGCCCCCGTCTAGGCACCCATCTCCTCGTCCACCCAACAATCATCATTTCCCTCTGTCGGCTTTCTTCTCTTTACCATTTTGTGCCGAAAATGAAAAATTCTATTTCAAGACTGTGCTCATTCAAAGAAAAAATAATAAACCCCATAAACATATCCAATTATTATCTATCAACTAAATAATAATTTAATAAAATGCATAGTAAAAACAAAATAAAATAATAAAATGCATGTCCAGTTCAAAAAAAAATTAGAAGGCTACAAAGATGGTGTCTTCTGTCTCCCTTCTCACCTACCTGAGGGATGATGCAACACTTGGGACAATGTCTTGACAGACAAGGGTACCCACAAGGTGTGTCCCATTATATCATCTTTCTAGGCAAACCCACCTCCCACCACTTGTCTCTTATTAATTTTTACCATAATTGGCAATAAGTGATGAGTAATAATGAAATAGTTCTTAGAATGATGAAGTAGAACAGTTTTAATATGTAAGAAAATAAAAATCACTACAAACTTATGCTTTATCCATACAGCCCTGTATTTATAAAACAGTCTCAACGGTCCTACGTGGCAACTTCAGGATAAATGAGTTTTATTTTATTATTGTTTAAAATGTTTTCTGGGCCCTTTGGAAGACTCCTAAAAATGAACAAAATCCATGTCATAGCAGTCCTTACAAACAGAACTGCTCAGGAAAAAAAAAAAAAAAAACTCAAATCTAAAACTGAGTCCAGGGTCCAGGGAGCCCTGAGGGCATATTGAGGGTTAATCACATTAATAGAGTTGAGCACCTACTGTCCATGTTCAAAATCTGGAGTATTAGAAACTTCCCCAGAAAGACTTTTCCTGATTTGTTCCTGGGTTTTGACACCAAAACAAAGAAGAAGAGGAGGAGGAGTAGGAGGAGGAGAGGAAGACTTTTCCTTCACCCACTTGCAATGCAGCAGTTCTCCAAGTCAACCCCTGGGGAGAGCCACACATGCTCCAGCCCCACAATGTCCACCTGGGCACAGCCAGCTCCCTCCTCAGAGACAGCACCCCCTGCCCCATCCTTTTCTCCTGGAGCTCTCTCAGCCTGCGATTAAGAGGTAAAAATGACAACCCAAGGGAAACAGAGAGGTTTCCTGAGTACTGCTCAGGCTGCAGAGCGAGGCACTAACAAAAACTCAGGCCACAAGCAGACACGCAGGTTTACTGCTTTGGATTCTTCCCAGTAAGTGGGTTTATTGTGAGGGATACTGTGTTTCTATTCTGTTGGGTTTTTTAAATTCCTTTTTATCTCTTGTATTTCTAGATGACCCATCAACAGTTTGACTATTCACAGCAGGTTGTGCCCTGACACTTTGAGTTGATTGTTTGGGGGACTCAGAACATAGTTTCCTCCAAAATATTTTTTGGTTTGTGTTTTGTTTTGAGACTGCATCTCACTCTGTTGCTCAGGCTGGCCTCATACTCCTGTGCTCAAGTCACCCTGCAGCCTCAGTCTTGGGAGGATCTGGGACAACCGGAGCGTGCCACCATGCCTGGCTTAAAAACAATCTTAGGAATGATGGGTCCCAGGACAGTCCCCCAAATGGGCTTCTTAACTCGTATTGTTGTGCTGAGTTTTGACAGGGAAAATTAGTAGAAAGCACGTTTGCAGTAGTACTAACAGGCAAACCCAAACATAATAGACACGCCCTCCTTTACCCTGCATTCTATTTAGTGAAATAATCGGCTTTAATGAAAGAAGAGAAGTGATGGAGACCTTGAGGGAGGGAACTCAGCTTGTGAGGTACTGGGGGGCTGGACTGCAGCAGTTTGTAACTTTGTCCAGTTTCACTTCTATAACTTTTTTCATTTTCCTACAGGCTCGAAGCACTGGAGCTGAGGTTAGATTTGGGGCTCATCCTGTAAGACCACAAAGGAAGGAGAAAGAAGAAGGAAATAAAAATTTTTGAAAGGGTTATTTCCTTGAAGGGGGATTTAGAGCATGCCATTGTGAAAAGATATGAATCCACTGGGTAGGGAAAAGGTGATGGAATTTAGGGGAGCAACACCAGTGCCCCAGGCCTTAGAGCCTGTAGGAGTTGACTGTTTGGCCAGGCAGTTCCCCCTCTGACCATAAGGTGGTGCCATCGGCCCAGACAGCCTGCCCCAAGGGGGTGGGGCGAGCGGTGGGCGGAGCTCCCCACTGTAAGCCATGTTCTCCAAGGGTTCTGGAAGTCACAGAAAGCCTGGACTGGACAGCATGTGTCAACCTACAAGTCCTTGCCTCTGCCAGCAAGAACAGCTCCCATCCTTTCAGGCCCGACCTGCTCACAACCAAGCGACACCTTCTGTCCTACTGGGTACCTCAACCCACTTCAAGATTCCAACTCATTCCTTTACGTTCCTCTCATTGTGTCCCACAGAGGAAGCCCTGGGCCCCTGAACTTTTCCTGATTCCTAAAAGGAGTCAAGTCAAAGCACATCCTACGGTTTTAGCCTCAAATAACTGTGAGGATGAGAGAACAAAGTCAGCCGTGATGGGCTCCCCTGATTTGTCACAGTGACCCCAGCCTTACAACACATCCCAGCCCATCTCACCAGCTCCATCTCCCTCTTAGTAACACACTGGGAAACTCCTATTCCTGATCCAAATCCTACCACATCCCATGCATTCACCTCCACTGGCCCTCCCACCTGTGATGTACACTCAGTCCCCTGCCTTGACTTGTCCATATCCTCCTACGTCTTTCCAGTTCTAAACCATACCCACTTTCCCAAAACCTTCCTTCTTAGGACTGACTGAAGGTGACTGGTGAAGAGAACACACAGAGGAAAATGGGAGTCTCCTGCTCAACCACAGAAGCCCCTGGAAGTCGTGAGGCAGGCCACATCTGCCTCGCCACAGTCACGTAGCCTAAACAGAGCAGGAGCGCCACACTCCCCTGAACGGCAGGAGCACCAGCTATCTACCCCCACTCCTCCCAGGTGTCTCAGCTCCCCTTCAGGTGGACTTGGGGTCTGGAGGCACACTGAAGTCTTGGGCTGGGAATGTGGTGCAGGCCTGTTCTCCGTTCATTTTAGCTTCAGGATTATTCCCTCCCCACCACCACCACCATTTTCATCAGCCACCATCCCCCAAATCAGGCCTGAGCCACAGATGGAGGTGAAGGAATCCACAGTAGAGAGGGGGTCACAACAAAGTCACGGTCTGTGACCCTCAGCCCCATTTCTACCCTGGCCTGCAGCCCAGGCTGGTAACCCAGCAATCTGCCTAGTGATTCTGCAAAATTCATGCAGCCCTGGTGACACTCTTGTCTGGATAATTTGGCCCTGGAATGGTCCAGAGATAAACTAGGATCTGTGCTTACAACATCTCAAATTCTAGCTGCTGTGTTGTGTTCGTCTTGTTCTAAAGAACAGTTGGGGGACCACGATGTCCCTTTGCATATCTGGAGTAAATAGCCTTGCGGTGAATTTTTAAATTTACGTCGGATCCTTCCAGGGCAGGCCAGAGCCTCATGGTGAAGAAAGGCGGTACCTAAGAAAGGCAGAGGGGAGGCCTGGCTGGTGCTCCAGGTGCCCAGGAGTCTGCACATGGCAAAGGTGACTCACTCCTGTGGCAGGCATCTCCTGTTTCTGTTGTCCCCCAAAACAGGTGACCAGAGGCATTTTAAATGCCAGCACTGCTCAAAAGAGGCCACATGGAAAGAAAATCTATCAGCTACACCTTTAAACAAGGCTGGGGACAAAAGGCAGCTTGACTCCGGGAAGTTAGGGCCTTCTGGAGGCAGAATAGGCCAGAATGGCCCTGAGTCCCTGGCTTTTTGTTTTGTATCCAGGTGTCTACAGGAGGATTTTTTTTTTCATAAATTAATAAAGGAAGCCAAATTGAGGGTTCAAACTCAGGCAAGGTGGGAATGAGGTTGGCCAATCCTCGGGCAGGGTACTCCCTCCGCTCTCCACAAAAGGTCTCAGGCTGCAGGAAGTAACTGCCATTGGAACCCGGGACGCGGGCAGTTTCTCACCAACACTGCAGACCTTCAAAGTGACCACTTCCCAGGACTCTCACAGATGAGCAGTTTCTGGGTGCTCCTGCCCCTGGAAGGCCTACATCGAAGGTGCCCTTCCCCACCACCTCCTCTCCTCCCTCTGACCGGCTGGATGCAACGCGGGACAGCTGCAGCCAGCGGTGCTCACCCTGGCCCCCAGCCTCGGCCTTCCCCACGCCCAAGGGCAGCTGGGAGCCGGGAAGGGAAGCTTCAGAAACCTAGCAGCGGCCTAAGGATGACCTGCCCCAGCGTCTATGTACCCCCTCCTCCAGGCGTGTCACATGGCGGCCTCAATAAGGCAGGCAGTGCGCCCCGCCGCGGAGACCAGGGGCTGGTGGCCGCGGGCCAGTGGGTGATGAAACCTGCCCTGCGCGTTACTGCACAGGGCGCGGGCGGGGCGTGGGGCGGGGTGGGGGTGGAGAGCCGGTACCGGGCTCACCTGTTCTCCGAGAGGAGGGTGGGGACTAGGGGGAGGGGCGAGGGCGTGCCAACACCGGTGCGTGCTGGGTGGCTCTGGGTGGCCGCACTCGCTTCCCACCTTCCCCCATCCCCGTAGACCCCCGAGCTGAGCCGTCGGGTTGACGAGGCCAGGAGCAGTTCCTGTCCCCGGCCCTGGCGCGAGGGAGACGTGAGCGTGCACACGTACACACACAGCGGGGGCAAGAGGCGCTCCGAGCGGCGCCCAACTTTCCCCTGGCTTCCTCCAGGCGGGGAGAAGCAGCTGGGGGCAGTCTCATTCCCGCCGTGCTTAGGGAGGGGGCCCAGACAGGAAAGAAGAGATGCAGAGACTTTCCCCAGATTTTGCTTTTTCTGCTTGTTTTTACCACTTCCATCCGAGGACTGAGAGTAGGGAGCCCAAGCCGGGCGGCGAGTGGCACTTTGGGAAAGAGAAGTGTGTGTGTTTGGAGACGCCTGAAGTTGTCTTTCAAACTCGGGCCTCCGCAGCACGCGAAGCTCCGCGGGGGCTGACTCAGGCTGCCTGGGCCTCCCGGGCCACCCGCCTGGAAATGATGCAAGTCGGACTGTCACCTGGATCCCTGCAGCCCAGACTGGACTGGGGGAGGAGCGAGACAGGATATCCCAGGTGTTGCACGACCCACCAAAAAGAAAGCGGGAGGAGGCGGCAGTTGCTCAGGGCAAATAACTTTAGTACTTCTTTCTGTTCCGGTCTTCAGTCGTGTTTGGTTTTACTTTGTTTAACGCAAAGCGTCTCACGCTAAGAATTCCCGTGGGCGTTCAGTTTGCCCGCACGACCACTGTGCACAGGTATCTCAGTTCCAACCTATCAAGACCTCGGGCTGCGGTCCTTCCTGAATTCCAAACTGGAAAGAGGAAACTCGCAGCCTGATGAGGTTGTGACGCGAGTCAGGGACCCGGGTGACTCTGTCCCAGCGCGAACCGTCCCTTCTCACCCTCTAACTGCAACCGGAGCGGGGCTCCACTTTGATTTTTTTTTAAGTCTGTTCGGCCATTGCCTCGGAGCACCCGCACACGCGCACGCATCTCTGGCCGCGCTCACACACACACTCGCACACACGCACGCAAACGCGTGGCCGCCGCCAGGTCGGCAACTTTGTCGGGCGCTCCCAGCGGCGCTCGGCTTCCTCCTGTAGTAGTGGGGCGCAGGCCCCGCCTCCAGGCTGTGTTGTCAAACGGGCCAGGGTCTCGGATTGGTCCAACCGCCGGGACAACACCTGCTCGACTCCTTCATTCAAGTGACACCAGAGCTTCCAGGGATATTTGAGGCACCATCCCTGCCATTGCCGGGCACTCGCGGCTCTGCTAACGGCCTGGTCACATGCTCTCCGGAGAGCTACGGGAGGGCGCTGGGTAACCTCTATCCGAGCCGCAGCCGCGAGGAGGAGGGAAAAGGCAAGCGAGGAGGAAGAGTGGGAGGAGGAGGGGAAGCTGCGGAGGAGGAGGAGGAAGAGGAGGAGGAGAGGAGCACAAAGAACCCAGGTCTCCAGGCGGGAGGTTTATCCCAAGAACCATGTGTGCCGAGCGTCTTGGTCAGTTTGTGACCCTGGCTTTGGTGTTGGCCACCTTCGACCTGGCGCGGGGAACCGACGCCACCTACCCTCCCGAAGGTCCTCAAGACAGGGGCTCCCAACAGAAAGGCCGCCTGTCTCTGCAGAACACAGGTAAATGCGTGCGCCCCTGCGGCCACGAGCTGCGGGAGAGAACCCTGTGCACCCACGCAGCGCGCCCTGGGCGTTTCGCCCAGAACCGGACGCCCACCCCAGTCAGCGCAAACTCCTGGGGTGGCGCGGGACGTGCAAAGGAAAGCGCAAGGCCAAGCTATGTCTGCGCCGGGCTCGGAGCGCCCGGAATCTGCACGTGCTAGCAGGGTGATGAAATGGCTGGGGCAGGACTTGTTGCTGTCCTCCCCCGGGGTTGAGGGGAAATGAGGCAGCGCCTGACGCTACCAGAGGCAGAGAGTCTCGGGTCCAGTGCAAAGCGTACTTCTCCATTCCGGCTGGCCGGAGGGAGGCTCCGAGGGTCCCACGAGCCGGGCTAAGCCCTGCATCGGGAGAACCTCTCTTTTACAGCTGGCCAGCAGCGGCAGTACTGCTTCACTCCTTCCTCAAAAGATGCCCGATATCCCAGAACTTTGCTGGCTAGACGAATTGCATCGCGAACTTCCCCGCGGGGGCATTGCTTTTGAAAGGGATAGGGGTGGCGCAAAGCGTACCTCCGTGGTGCTGCCGCAGTCCTCTGTTCCTGGGCAGGTCAGCATGAGAAGAAATGGTGACAGGACCGAACCGTGCGCCGCCTCTGCTCTGTGCTCACCGGCGAGCTGCGAGCAGAGCAGAGCCAGGCGTGCGGGACACCGGGCTGGCTCTTTTCCCAGCTCCGGGGAGAGAAGGAAAATCGCCTAGAGCTCCTTCACTCTGCACCCAATCCCGCTGTGTTCTAGGGGGCTGTGCGAGCGCCGCAGAGGCGGCGAGCGTGCGCTCACCGCCCTAGCAGGAATGCACGAATGCCCATAGGGGACGCCCCAAGTGAGTGAATCGCTGCCCTGCGCCCTCCTTCCGGTTTGCGCCGGGGGTCCTCCTGGAGCCTCTCACCTTCACTTGCCAGGGAGGGCGCCCTCCACACCCCAGGACCCTCGCGGAACCCTTCCCCTTCTCCAGCGCTTTCTCTGGGAACTGAATCTGATTCTAGGTAGTTAGTGACCCTCCACAAATACACCCCTCTTTCGCTAGAGGAATCGGAGTGCGGATTGTCTGCTCTGGCTCCGCCCTTCTTCCAAAAGATACTTTTCTGATGTAATTTTGTGGTCTGTTTAAATCAGAAAATTGGGTAGGGGGAGGGAGGGAAGAGACTTCCCGCATGCGGCAGCCTGACAGTTAACTCCCCGTCTGTCCTTTCGGGCAGTCGAATTAGAAACACATTCTGCGAAGGAGGGCAGCAAGCGCTGGGGCCACGGGAATTCCAGGGGATTAAGTGATACCTCACACCGGATCCCTAATTAAGAGGAACCTCTAAGGGCGGACGGTGGACGGTGGCCTTCTGGCAGGCTAGCCAGGGTCGGACTCGATTCCCCGAGCCTGCCAGCAAACCGCGGCTTCCCTAGCTTGGTATTTTTAATGCGGATGGTTTGGAGGCGCTGCCTTAATAGGAATTTTGTTTTGATTTTTAGGTGTTGAATCATAAAGCTGAATTGAAACTGCTTTGGGGACGCTCTCATTTGGGGGTCAGGAAGGAAATGACTGATTTAATAGCTACAGCTTCTACAGAGTAGAGAAGGGTATTTCATTGATGAAATACCTTCATCTTAAAATCTTATTTTTGTCTGTGAGTTTAAAAAGCTGATATTAATATGTTTTCTGCTCTCAAACTACACATTCCCATAAATGCTTTAATAAAATGGAAAGGAGCAGGGAGAATACTCAGACTTAATTTCTGATTCTGATTTTTATAATTTTTGGCTAAAGTTTACAAATATTTACAAATATCACATTTCCTGTAAGTGGTATTAGTGATGAAATTTGGTTTCCCTGCTCTTCAGTTCTGATATGGTTATCACTGACTTTTTCCCCCCCCTTACAATTTCCTCTGGTCCTCACTGACTTTTCCTTCAGCTGCCCTCTTCGTGTTCCCCAGCATGGCTGAGTTGTGTATATATTTGTAATTTTCATTTTAGCGGAGATCCAACACTGTTTGGTCAACGCTGGCGATGTGGGATGTGGCGTGTTTGAATGTTTTGAGAACAACTCTTGTGAGATTCGGGGCTTACATGGGATTTGCATGACTTTTCTGCACAACGCTGGAAAATTTGATGCCCAGGTAAAGACCACACAGAGCGTGAAGCATGTTTCAGGTTAGCACAGTGCGATAGAAATGTTTGCTGGAAAAAGTCCTTAACAGACTCCTTAACTCCTTAACAGGTTTCCTTAGCTGTTCTTGATGTTAATTTCAGGGCTTGCAAGAGACATTCCAGGTGTGAGTGGGATGCCAGGGTCTCCCCAGGGCACTGATGTCCTGCTATCTTTATGTAGGTGAATCCTTCTACACTCTTAAGCTGTGTCTACACAGGCAAAGTGAACCTGCATACCAGAATCATAGGAAATGATGGACACCTTGGAAGAGAGGACACATCATTTCTGTTCACCCAGAACCCAGTCCCCAAAGCCATTGCATGAGGGGCAGGGGCAGAGACCCCCAGTATTACATTCCAAAAGCTTTTTCTACCTAATAGGTGGGGTCGGGGGAGAGGCAGGCAAACTGGACTCTTCAAAGCCTCCAAAAGAACAGATATTTATTCCTTCTAAGCAGCAGGCTCTTTTTTCCCAACCTGAAAAGTCAAAAGCATGAATGAAACGCTGTGTTTTTCTTTTGTTCTATATAATAAATATGGCTAGGATCTGACCCAACTGAGATATTCTGGGGTCCCAGGTTAAAGCTGAGTTGCCACTCAGGGCAAGGACCTAACAAGCACCTACGACTCCAATGCCAACAACCCAAATAAACGTGTGCTCCTATGCACGAGGCACTAGCCCTCCCCCTTCATTTTCTCCCTGGTCCCAGGTACCCTGTTGAGACACGGTGTTACTGTGTATCATAAACTTCCTCTCCCATTTCACTGGGGCACAGTGACAGCCTCTGAAGAGGCCACAGTGGAGGTGTGATTCATGCACATCAGCCGTCAGCAAGCCTGACATCCTGGAGGGCCTGACAGGGGTTGGGCCTGGGAGCCAGGAGGCAGCAGGCCCCGCAGCCTAACCACAGAGGATGTGAGCTGGCAACAAGGGAAACAGACCAGGGAGGAAAGAGCACGACTTTGAACTCGAGGCTCCCTAATAACGCATCCCTTCTGGATTAACTGGAATTAGGAAGCGTAATAGGAAATCCGGAGGAAAGATGTGTGCTGAAGGGCGATCCCACAGGATGTCAGGGAAGAAGACCAGAACAGGTCGCTCTGGCCCTGGAGTGAATTAATCTCCCTTTTTTCCTCAACCAACAGGAGCATGTCCTCGTGTCCTCGAGTTAGAGGCATCCCCACCAGTCAGTTCCCAGCACAGAACTAGTTAAGCCCTCTGTCCCGTTTGGCTCCTACTGGAGAGCTGCAGGAGAAGGGGCCACAGGGTGGGTTTTCAGCCCTCAGACGCTCTCTGGGCGCATTTCAGTTGCTTCTAAAGAGAGAACCAAAATAAATGTGCTGGCTGGCTTCCCGTGTCCAACCTAAACCATTGACTGTCTCAAGTGGCTTCCCAGGTCTAAAACCCAGGGTAGCCTCTAGGACCACAGCTTGTTTTGTTTCTAGAGTAAGGGAGGCTGTGGGGAGTCCTAGGTGGGCACCCAAGTGCCCCCTGCCGGGGACACTGATAAGGAAGCCAGGGCCGAGCTCCTTCCACAACCCCAACAGCTGGCTCCTTTCTAGGATAAGCGCAGCCTAATGGGGTTGCCAGGGAGGAGAGCTGCGGGCCAGATGTATGCCGGCCTCTCAGAGGCAGGAGTGTGGGGGAGGGCCACTCGGCTCAGATGCTGCCAGGCCCGGTGCCAGGCGGCCTTTTAGTGGCAAAAATCCTAACAGTTTAAAGGAGTAGAGTCATTTTTTTGGAAGGGTAAAGAACGCTCCTGCTTGAAGGATAAGAGGAGGCCCAAGTGGAGCCAGAGGTCCTGAGGCAGGAAGGGAGACCGGCGGCCTCCATCTTGGTGAGGCTCCTGGAATGGAAGAAGGTGCATCTCGGCGGCCAATGGGCACCTTCCACTCGGGAAGGACCCTTGCTGAGAACCACAAAGGAGTCATGGCCCAGTTCCCCGGGTGTTCCAGAAAAGCTGCCACCCAGCCACCAGCCCTGAGCTGCCCTGACAGCCGCGGAAGCCCCAGTTCAAGGGAAACGAAAGGCGCAGCTGGGGAGGAAGGAGGCAGATTTGTTAGTGCACAACACTAACATCCTTTCTGGCGCGGTGCCGGAGGTGTCCTGTCACTCTGGATGTACCTCCGATGTGCCCCGTCACCTGGGAAGGACATGAGTCTGGGACAGGGCCTGGGATTTGTTGTCCTAAAAGTCCTGGGTGACAGCCCCAGAAAGGTCAGTGCACGCGCGCTAACGCCCGGCCTTCCGCCCCCTCCTCTCCCCTCCCCTCTGCTCTCAGGGCAAGTCGTTCATCAAAGATGCCTTGAAGTGCAAGGCCCACGCTCTGCGGCACAGGTTCGGCTGCATAAGCCGGAAGTGCCCGGCCATTAAGGAAATGGTGTCCCAGCTGCAGCGGGAATGCTACCTCAGGCACGGGCTGTGCGCCGCAGCGCAGGAGAACATCCGGGTGATGGTGGAGATGATCCACTTCAAGGACCTGCTGATGCACGAGTGAGTACTACCCGCAGGGCTTGGGAGGGCGGCCCGCGATGGCATCCAGCCTGAGGGCCTGCTGTCCGAGGCTGCATTCCCAAAAGCTGTCCCCCAGGAGCCCCTGTCCTGCTGGCTTTCAAGAAAAATGAGATTTTTTTCATCACCACTTTCCAAATCCTGGGCCCCAGAAACAATATTACTTTCACTCAAATGTTTAAAATCAGAAATTCTCATCTTCCCCTTAGCCAAGGAAGTCTCTGAATATCCCAAATAGCTGCAGGGTTGTCCTTGTGGGCAGCTGAGCCCTGAGACATCTGTTGGACCGGGCACTGTGCTGAGTGCTGTGTCTGAACGTCTCACCTGACCCTCGCAGCAGCTCCAAGACTTGGATGCTTTGACTGGCTTTTTACAGATGAGAAAACTGAGATGAAGGCAAAGCTGGGACTGGGGACCAGGCAGCTTAACTGAGAGCAGTGTTGCCCCCGACCCCAAGGCTCTCCTTTCTTTGAAAAGCCCCTACCAGAGAAAATGCAAAACAAACATCAAAAACTGATCTGCTAAGCATTGGCATGCCACACCAGGAAAATGTGACAGTCCTTATTGGAAGACTTGCAATTCACAGATAAGCCCAGGACTCCTCATTCTTTAAAAATGGTCCCAGCTTTCAGATCCAATTTTTGCAGAAACGTAAAAGCAAGTGGGTACACAGTTGTTCCTAACATGAGGGACGAGCCAATGGCTCCTTCCTCGAAGCAGAAAGGAAGCCACCAGCTAACAGTCCAGTGCATATCACTGACAGTTTGAGGGTACCCTTGTTCTTCCCACAGGGTGGCATGGTGCCAAGTCAGTACATGAACTCTTGTTCCTCAGTTCATGCCATGACCTGCTCCCAGCTCTGTCACTAAACAGGCTACCCCACCCTCACCCCCAGTATCACCTCAATCATGGAGGACAACAACCCTCTGCTGTCACTACCCACTTGGTTATAAGGTTGCAGGTATCTTGCTACAGCCTCTGGATCATAAGGTGTGTGGGGCATGGATGCGGGCAGCTCTTGCCAAAAGCAAGAGTACGTTGCCTTTTCCTTGAATCACACCAAAGCTCATGCAACAGTTTCATTCTTCCAAATACGTCTAAGAGAGCAATAGTAATAACAGCATCAACGACAATGATAACCATCCTTTTTTTCTAATGTGCCAGGTTTTGGGCCAGGGTCTTTGTGTGAATTAACACATCTGTCTTTCCCAATCATGCTACAAGATTGAAGTTACTGTCCCATTTTATAGAAAAGTGAAGGCTGAACCTCACTCCGGGGTTTGAGTCCTCCTCTTCAATGTGGGGATTGGCGGTGTGCAGTCATCCCTGAGGGCCTGGAGCGTCCTCCTCAGATACACAAAGCCATAGGTGCTCAAGACCCTTATATAAAATGACATAGCTTTTGCATATAACCTGCACACATTTGTTTATTGTTTGTTGCTCATTTTCAAAAATGTTAGTGCATTACAGTTATACATAATAGTGGGGTTCATTTGACATATTCGTAAATGCACAGAGCAGTTTTCTCATTTCAATCCCAACCTGTATGCATAAATCATCTCTAGAGGATTTATAATACCTAATATAATGTAAATGCTGTGGAAATTGTTGTTGCTCTGTATTGGTTAGGAGATAATGTCTAGGGGAAAAAATAATCCGTACAAGTTCAGTATAGATACATTTTGTTTTCCAAATATTTTTGTAGAGGGCATAGGTACCTGAAGCCAGTTACAGGAACTAGCCAGCTGTCAGAACCCATCCTCCTTGTTCCTGGCCTGTCCTCTCCTCACCATACCTGCAGAGGCCTCATGGTCACCAAATATAGTACAGTTCTTTGCTTTTCTCAAACCGATCCCCCTGTCTCACACAGTGAGCTCTGTGAAACCCCTTTCCTTCCAGGTACCCTGAAAAAGATGCACGCCCCATGGCTGAGAAACTCCATAAGTCCATTTGCCCCAGCCCATCCCCCACTGTCACCCATGAGACAGCTTGTTGACTATGGGCCCGGGGTGCAGGTTTATAAGTCTACAATGTGTTGTTGAGTGTCTTCTTTGGGGGAGTGAAGTTTTGAGGGTTTTGCATGCTGTCCCCCTGAAACGAAAGGAGCTCAGTGGCTGTCTAGTGTCTCCTCATGGCAGCCTGGCACGTTGTTCCCCCCAGGCCTTTGCCCACCTGGCCCGCTCTAGAAAAGCAGGAGGCCTGCTCTGATCAGGAGTGTGGTCTCTTTTGAGAACACGCTATGTGGTCACACACAGGTCCTCTTGCTTCTGGCTAGGCCAGCCCCTCTGGGCAGTGAGTCCCTCCAAATACCAGCTCCCCCAAAGCCCCCATCAGCAGCCCTCATGAAGCCCAGCCAAGCAGTGCCTCGCTACACAGCAAGCTCAATTGCCTGAGATTTTTAGCTTTTTATTTATTTATTTATTTATTTGCCATCTTAACTGATTCAAGAAGGCCCTTACAAATTGTGTGGCATTGGTCACAAATAAGAATGAGAACTGTATTTCATTAGAGAGGACATACAGTCACCCTAGAATTCACAGCACTCCTCCTCGCCCCAGCCCTATTGATCCCAAAACAAGCACATGCAGTTAGAGCAGCCATTTCCAACTCCCCGGGGCCCTCTGCTCCCTGCCTCTTCCTCCCGCCCATCTTTCTCCTGGTCATCTGCCTCCCCCTAGCTGCAGGCAGCCTGCTCTGGCCTGCACACAGCCTGTCACTGGGTGCTGGCGGCCAGTGATGGTTCAGAGCCTCCCGGCACATCCCCCTCCAAGTATTTTTTTTAGACTGTTAGCCTTGCTGACACCCAGTCAAGAGAGCTGGGCTTTGTCATTAGACACGGCTCGTCCTGCAGCCTGAGAAGGCACCATGCCAGCTCCAAAGGCTTAGATGAACTCACTTCAGCACACACACCCCTCCGCGCGGCCACAGCCTCCGGGGAGAGAGCCAAGGGCTGAGGAGAGCGCGGGCTAGGCCTGCCTCCTGGGGTCCTGCAGGCACGTCTCTGGCAGATACAGCACACCAGGGAGGGAGGCCCGGGGCAGGCTGCACATTCCCAAGACAGCCTCCCCCAGCTCGGGGCAAAGAAGCCTGAGGGAGGGAATCCACCTAAACCCCAAAAACAGACACAGCCCCTGCCATGTGCACCTGGGCCCAGGGTGACAGGTGCTAGGACCCTGTGGTTGCTTTAGCCAGAGGTACTTAGTGAACTTGAGGAACCAGAGCCACTTTTCAAGGCAGAGGAGTCAAACATGCATTGAGCGCTTTCTGTCCTGTGTTGCCACATGCAGGCCTTCCTCAAGGTAGCCAAGGAGGCAGTGTCTTGCTGGCACTGGCACTGACAGTGCCCATCAGCCAGGCACAGATGATGCCAACGGCATCTAGGAGAACTTAGAAGGCAACTTGAACTCCACCGGCCAGAACAGTCCTCTCTGCTATCAGCCGGCCCCAGGCCTTCCTGCCCTCTTAGCCACCTTCTCCCTCTTATCAATTGATATCCACAAAGCGAGGACAGTTTACCCAATCACAACTTGAGGACTAATTAATCAAGCAGCGGTCAACACCGCACATGTCTTAAGACAGCCACAGTGCGTTGCACAGAAAGATCACAGGCTCTTCCACAGCCCTCCAGGCCAGGCTTGTTATAACCACCCCATGTTCCCAGTAACTTCCCTGCTCAAGGAGACATCCAAGGCTGTGATGCTCATGATCAGATGCATTCAGGACCTTAGCTAGCTAAGGGCTACTTTAAAATGTTGGTCAGTGGGGCTGGGGTTGTGGCTCAGCAGTAGAGCGCTCGCCTAGCCTGGGCAAGGCCCTAGGTTCAATCCTCAGCACCACATAAAAAGTAAATAAATAAAACAAAGGTATTGTGTTCAACTACAACTAAAAAAATAAATATTAAAAAAAAATGTTGGTCAGTGGGCCATGGGCCTACCTCGTGGTGGAGCCCTTGCCAGGCATACATGAGGCCCTGGGTTCAATCCCCAGCACCAGGAAGGAAGGAAGGGGTTCACACGATGAAGCATTCCATAGCCACCCCACCTGGGGAGTTCTGAGAGGCCAGCGAGAGCCGGACAGTCTGAGCAGCTGGGCCCATGCATGTCAAGGCAGGCCCGCCCCGCCGTCTGCATGCACCCTCCAGCCCTGGGGGAACAGTTTCCCTGAAGGGCATCCAGAGTGAGCCAAGCAACTGGCTGTGGCTCATTCCAAACCAGGAGGCCTGACCACTGGCCCCAATCCTGGGGAAGCCCAGACAGAAAGAATGAGGATGGTCAGATCACACACACGTACACACACACCTACACCTGTGACCCAGAGGGACAGCTGCATGGGAAATGATGCTGCAGGCAGATGTTTTCCCCAAGCCCCACCACCCAGTCCACAGTCCTCCTGGTGCAGAGGGCAGTGCACCCAGTAACCCCCAAGAACACCCTTCCTCATGAGCCTAAGCCAACAGCAGAGAGGTGTGGGGAGGACCTTAAGGAGGGGGCCCTAGAGGAAGGTCCGTGGTGCAAAGCAGTTGGCCTCACTGTCACCACAATGCTGGGGCTCTTGGAAGCCATCGGAGCCCCTCTCTGAACCCTGAACCTTCATGGCTCCTCCTCTGCTGACTGAGGCCCTCCCCCCTTGCCCAAGGCTGTTGCACTGACCCCAGGCTCTGGCGTCAGTCATCAGCCCCCCTCCTGCAGTCTGCCTTTATTCCAGTGCCTGGGCCCTCAGCTTTTATCCCAAGCACCCGCCATTGTCGCTGCCCTTTGTCCTGCTTGGGCTCCCTCTCTACAGCGATTCAGGGGTGAGAGTCCTTGCCTGCATGGAGCCTGGTCCACAGGGCTGCCCAGGAAAGACCCAGAGGCTGGTGCTCCATAGAGGGGCTCCAAGTGGTTCCAGGAAGGGCCTCCAGCACTGGCCCCTCCCCTTTCCTGACCTGAGCACAGCTCTCAGGGCCTCTTTGGGACTCCATCCATCCTCAGTGTCTCTCTGCTCTCCACCTCCAGACCCTACGTGGACCTGGTGAACCTGCTGCTTACCTGCGGGGAGGAGGTGAAGGAGGCTGTCACCCACAGTGTTCAGGCCCAGTGTGAACAGAACTTGGGAGGGCTGTGCTCCATCCTGAGTTTCTGCACCTCAGCCATCCAGAGGCCCTCCACGGCATCCCCTGAGCACCAGCTCCAAGGGGACAGAGCCAGGCTCTCCAGGATCCACCGCGGGGAAGCCAGCCTGCACCTCTCAGAGCCCAGCAGCAGGGAAGCTGTCAGAGGCCCCAGGGGCGAGCGAGGCAGCAGGAGCCACCCACATGCCCCCGCCCGGGGCCGAGCAGGGAGCCAGGGGACCCCGGGACCTTCTGGAAGCAGCGAGTGGGAGGATGAACAGTCTGAGTACTCTGACATCCGGAGGTGAAATCAAAGACCGGCCATGAAATCTTTCCTCCAGGCCGTCCATTTTCTTATCTATGGACATTCCAAAACATTTGCCATTAAAGAGGGGGGATGTCACACGCAAGATTTTGTGGGATTGTGGACTTCATGACGGTGTGTGAACAGGTGAGATGGAGGCTCCTGGGGCAGCGGGGTCTCAGCGGGCCTGGTGAGCTGGGCACCTGCATGTGCTCAAGGGCATCCTGCGACCTCCTTGTATCTCTGTCTTCTTCCCATCGTGGGCCAGTGAGTGGTGGGCTGCTGTGTACCCTGCTCTGGGGGAGGTGAATGCCCACCTGGGCTGGGCCAAGCACTGGGGGCTAGACCCTGCAGCCTCTGGCACTGTGGGAGGGCAAGGCGGGGCCAGAGGGGAGAGAGGATGTCCCCGGAGGCACAGGGGCTGGTGCACAGGAGCCGCACAGTGCTCTGAGGAACCCAAATTCAGTTTCCTGCATGGGGCCTCTTGGTTCAGAGCTGCTTGAGGGAGCGAGGGCAGAGTCATTTTCATGTGTGATTTCTGAGCCATTGTTCTGCCCGGGGGACACAGTCCGAGGGAGTGACCCCTGTGTGTTTATACTTTAACCACTGCTTCCAATCTTCGATTTCACTTTTTTATTTATCCAGTTACATCTATATATCTGTCGTCTAAATAAATGCCTTTCAAACAAAGCAACTGGTTCATTAAAACCAGCTCAAAGTGGGAGGAAAAACAGCCCCGGCCTACCCTTTGGGGCCCAATTTTTTAAAGTGCAATTTTTAAAAGAATCCAGCAGCACTGTGCCTGGCCTGGGCTCACATTCACCCGGGACAGACCTCGTACCTGGAGGGAAACGCACACAGGGAGACCATCAGGCAGCTCACCTTGACCCACAGCCAGGTCCCAGCAAGCTCTGTACCCGCCACCCTTTGAGGCCGAGCAGGAAACCTGGCTTCCCCATGCTGGAGGAAAAAAAAAGGGGAGAAGAGAAGGAGATTGCTGAGCGCCACCCATCGAGAGGCCCACCTTGGCCAGGCACAGTGGCGCCCACCTGCAATCCCAGCAGCTCAGGAGGCTGAGACAGGAGGATCACATGTTTGAAGCCAGCCTCAGCAACTTAGCAAGGCTGTGAGCAACCTAGCAAGACCCTGTCTTAAAATAAAATAAAAAATAAAAAAGGCTGGGGATGTGGCTCAGTGGTTAAATGCCCCTGGGTTCATCCCTGGTACAAAAAAAAAAAAAAAGAGGGCTAACCTTCAGCATGAGTGGAGGTGAGGCTGGAAACCTCCACAGGGCAGAACTTTCCAGATCCTATTTGGAAAGTGAGCAATGAGGAGGGGAGTCAAGCAGACAGAGGGCAGAGAGGAGAAATGGACTCACTGAGGAAGGGAAGGATTGGGCCAGGAGGGAAGTCCATGGCGCGGGGGGGGGGGGGGGGGGGGGGGCGGGGTCTTGCAGTTTTCAGCTCATCTCTTTGATAGGCATTTCTCCCCAATAGGCTGTCAAGTTAAAGCCCAACCCTCTCACAGCTGTACTCAAATAGGAGCCAGTTTGGAAGGCCTGGCCAGGTTTCCTGGGTCTTTCCAGAGCAGGGGTCAGCAGACCTTTTGTGTAAAGGGTCAGAGAGGAAATACAGTCTTTTCAGCTTTTGGGCCGAGCTGTCTCTCTGCAGCTGGTCAACCCTGCGGTGAGAGCTGGAAGCAGCCCAGACAGAGACCAGTGGGCTTGGCCCTGTTCCAGAACAGGCCCCCAGCTGGACTTGGCTCAGTTTGTTGATCTCTGTTCTAGGGAGTGGCCAAGAGGGTCTGCATCTCCCCTGATCTCTCCACTAGCTCCCTCGAAGTCATTGGAGGCCAGAGATGAGCTCAATTTACCTACATGTCAGTGATTTATTTATTCTAGGGAGTATCTTTGCTCCAAACACAGCTGGTCATTATAGGCCCCAAACCCAATCTCTACAGAAATCATTTGGGGGTGGGGGTGGGGGTGGGAGTTGGGTGACATGCTGAGAGAAGCACCCAGAAGACCCAGGGTGCAGAGAGCAGAGGGTTGGTGCATTTAATCCAGCTCAACCCTCAAAGGGAGGGAGGAGGCACTGAATGTCGCTCCGCCATGAGAACAGGCGTAAACCATGGTGACGGCGTGCCACGGCCACCACAGCAGGCTGGCATTTCTTTCCAGCACTCAGGAGCTAACCAAATGCCCCCTGCCATGGCGCTGGGTGGGCACGGTGTGCGAACGTCTCTGGGTCTGCCTACTGATGTCCCCTTGGTTGCTTCTATTGTAAATATTTGTCACTTGTATTTGTTACCTCTGTGCTTCCCCCAAGGCCTGATGTGGCTCGCCATGCTCATTCGAACTCCCTGATGGGTGGCGGTGGTGTGTTGTTCATGCCACGGCTTGGTTGTTTTTTTTCCTTCAAGAGTTAGGGGACTGTCATTCCCTCTGACTCGCCTGGGGACAGGCAGCACGAAACAGCACTGGCGGCTACAGTCGTCCTGCTCCTGGCTGTCCATAGGTGGTGTGCGTCCAGGGAACATCTGCACAGTCTAAAGTGTGTGTGTGGGGGGGGAGCAGTAGCTGAAAACAGCTGCGCCCCTCGCTCCGCGCTCCGTACAAATTCACTCTCGAGCCTTCCTTTGAGGAAGGATGTGGATCTCCAAATACAGATGCCATGTTTATTTTGAGCTTCGCATCTTAACAACATGATCTGAACACCTCTCCTCTGTATCAATAAATAGCCCTGTTATTCCCAAATGGAGGGGCCTGGAGAGTGAAAGGCTGACACCAAAACTAAATAAATAGAAAACATCAGCCCAGCACCGCAGTCACACTTTGACACACACAGGCAGATATTTAAACTCAAGCCCAGTAAAAGGCGTCACAAACCCAACACGGAAAAACAATGCTTGCCGCAGTCACTTCCTAAGGAAGAGCAGCCCCGACTGATCTCAGAAGTGGCACCACGTGGGCTGGCTAAGTCAGAAGATCTGTCTGTGTGGGTCTAGGCAGCAGGTTCTGTACGTTGTCACACTGCATTATTTTCCTTCAAGGATCAATAAAGGTTTTAAATAAATGGCTTTCACTGGAGCAGTGTCATTGACCTAAGGGGTGGGGGGGGTCTGACATCCAGTACAAAGGGAGACAGCTGTGGGCAGGTGGGCTCTTGACACTGTGAGATGTGAGGGATACCAGGTGAAGAGGACCCCCTGGCTTCTCCTCCTTCAGGGGGCTCTGACAAGCCATGCCCGAGCCACCCAAAGAGGGGAATGCTGCCCCTTCCTCCAGACTGACCCTGCATCAGGCGCCATGCACTTCACAGTGGGTGGACGCTGGCATGCTCTGGGAGCTCACCGCCTCCTGCAGACCCTTCCCCACCCTGCAGGATGGAGCTGGAGCCCGGTTCTCTACGTCTATGCCACCACGGGAGCATCCAGGGGGCACCACAGCAGGTAGTTGGCACACATTACCTCATCCTGACTCTGCCCCACAAATAGTAGGTGTGGTCCTCATCTTTCAGGTGAAGAACCCAGGTATGGCCTTGTCCCTCACCACACGGCTGAGGAGTCGGGAGCGTGAACTCAAACCTGGGAGGTGACCCCTCAGCCCGCATGTTTCCCTCCTCCCCAGGCCTGGAGTCTCCACTCACAGTTTATTTCTAATTTAAGCCTATCAGTATCAGTCCTACTTCACTCGAGGCTTAGGGAAAGAATAATCATATTTATAGCACCAACCTCCAAGGAGCTTAGAGAGAAAAATCACTGCCCTCACCTTTCCTCCCAGCAGAGAGTGAAATTCCGGTTAAAACAAGGGAGAGCAGGAGAACAGAGCACCTATGGCTTGTCTTTGTTTGGGTAATTTTTTGAAAGGTTCTTCTTACACCCCACAGAGGAAAACATCTGGGGAGCCTCTGGCTTTGGGGAACACACAGTAGGAGCTTTTTCCATCAGACTTGCCCGTCACCAGCCCTGTCTGAGAAGCCAGGTCCCCTGAGCTCTTCACCACAGGTGTTCTCATCCTGACAGCTGCAGACTCTTGGGGCTCTAGAAGTGCCCCCTGCTCTGTTGGGTGCTTAATGATGTTATTTCCAAACCCCATTTTACAGATACAGAAACTGAGGTTCAAAGACATCTTATTCTGCCTGCCACCGGCCACAAGGCTGGCACGCTCTAGCAGTGTGTTCCACATACCCACCCCTATGCCAATTCTGCTCCATCCGCCTGGCTGTCTCTCTCCCAGGTGTGAAGCCGCCAGTCAAACACGACCAAGCAAGCTCAAGAACACAGCTCCCCCGCCCCCAGAGCCCTCAGGATTGGTCCAACCCAATGGCTTGGGATTATTAGACCGTGGGAGGGAGGAGGCAGAAGGTTTCCAAATGTGCTTGCATTTAAGCAGTTTCCAAAGGGAGCTGGAGCCGCACGCCCCAAAATCTGGAGACAGAAATCTGAATTTGTTCTAAAGTCAACAAAAAAGAAAACCCCCTGCTGAGGAGGGGACAAGCCTTGGCCAGAAAACAGGTTTTATGTGAATTATTTTTTGTGGGTGGAGAAGAGAAGAAAGAAGCCTTGGTCTAGTAGTCACGCGTTCCTGCTTCATCAGCAGTTCCACTTTTACCACTCCCCAAAAAGAAAAAAAAAGAAAATCAATCCACTCCCCAAAGAGAACAGAGGAGAAAGGTCACAAAGCCATGGAGCCCGTGGCCGTGAACCTGCCAAAGACAGACCAGATGCCACCTGGCACCTGAGGACCTGCAGCCACGGCCACCACTGACCTCCAGGTCGGCCTGGGTGACTGGAGGAAACGAGACAAGTTCCACTGAGGCCTTCTCAGGGGCAGAGCAAGTGTTCACCAGAGCTGAAGAGAAAGATCGGCTGGCCCCATATCCCATTACCCAGCTTCTGGAAGTTTTTGTGGTTCTTAAGTTAAAGTGGAGTACCCACATAAAAAAAGGAGCGGTGTGTTAGAGGACGTGGGGACTGCCTGCTTGCCCTCCAAGGTATGAGTAACTCTGGACCAAGACCCCAAAGAAGGCTTTGTTGAGGAAGAATGATCCATCTCTGGAATTCTGTCCCAGTTGCCTGTCGCTCTATAACAAAACTACTCCCCGCCAAAGCCTTGTAGATGGAAAACTAGTTTACGTGGTTCATAATTTTGTGGGTCAAGAATTAAGAAAGGGCTCAGTTGGGCAGTTAGACTCTTCCTGTGGCATTTGATGGGGCAACAGGCTCTGCAGGTCACTTCCAAGATGACCTCTTCAAGATGGCGCCTCAGTACTTCCTGCGGCCCCACCCCCGTCTCCATGTGGCGCCTCACCCCCAAAGCTCTGGGTGGTTTCTCTTCTTCCAGGGTGCCTGTCTTCCCCCTAAACAAGTGGGTAGATTTTGTAGCATATTCTTCAAATCCAAGCTAGGATCTTGATTTCACCCACGGTACTGTAACCACCATAGGGACCTAAGCTCTATAAGGACAGAGATGGTGTCACTTTCTGCACAGTTTTTTGCATCCCCAGCAACCCAGCCAGTGCGTGGTGTGAATGAATGAAGGAAAACTTGTCTAAAAGAAAGCCGAAAGGTCAAACTGGAAGAGTTTTGGTTCACTTTAACTTCCGAGCAAATATATCCTGGTGCCTCATAAGAGCATCAACACATCCCAAAGTGGTAAGAGGATCTCAAAACTAAAAGTCACTGGGAAGCTGTCCTCTTGGAGTCAGCAGACATAGACAAGTGTGCTGACCTGGGCACCTACACCAGGTAAACCTCTTTGGGCATAAGAGAGAAATATAAATTAAAAAATGGAAAAAATAAATAAATGAGGACTGTCCCGGAGATGCAAGGATAAAATGACTAAGCTACTGTGTGAAAAGTCCCAGTCCATAGGAAACGCTGTGAAGCCTGCAAAATTCCATGCGAAGGGGGTTATTCTTATTATCCTGGTCATTTGGGGTGGCTTTGGGCTCCAGCCAAGATCAGACAGGACGAGCTGCCTCCCTCTGCCATTCTGTCCTGTCGACTCTAGGGTGGGTTCCAAGGCTTTAAGGGACGGGCAGAGGAGCCAGGCCTGCCCAGTGGGAATCTGCCTGCAGCAGGTCTGAGGTCAGAAGGCCCACCCAGGGGGACCAGCCCTTCTCCCAGGCAGCAGGCAGGCGCAGAACAGCCCCATGAGGCTCCCACCAGAGGAGTCTGTGTGGCCAGTTCAGCCAGGCAGGGACGAGACCCATGCCAGCGAGCTAAGGACCCTTCCTGAGGCTCTCTCTGAAAATCTCAACAAGGTCCTCACAGAAAAGCTGATTAATAAACCTCTTTGATGAGAAAGGAAAGCAGAACACAGACAGGGAGGAGAGCGATTTGGGGCAGAGCCCACTAATCTCGGTGCCAAGGCTCCTCGGAGCTCTGCAGTTGGACAAGAGCTGGCCTGGAGAAGCCAAGGATGGGGACAGGGCTCCTTCCGGCTCCCGGGAGTGTCAAGAAGAGAACGGGGAGGAGGAGGAGGAAGGTGACTCAGCTGGAATGGGGAGAAATGTGTTTTTAAAAAGCAAAACAGTGCAAGGGACAAAGGCCCGAAGTGGAGTCCAGGACGGGGTCCAGAGGCCCTCTCAGAGTAAGTGGGTGAATTCTCAAAAGGCCAGAGAGCTCGCTAGGGTTTCTGCACCAAGAAGAACACCAGGAAAATGAAGGCAGCCTTCAGGGTTGCCAGGCCCACACTGCCACAAGGGCCCCCAAGCCCATGGCCCCAAGGGGCTGCGCCGCCCCTGCAGCAGATCACACTTAGGCTCCGTAAGGCAGATGAATTCTGCAACAGGTGCGGCAGGTAGAAGTGTAACCCACGTTCACCCCGCAGCCCAAGGGCAGGAACCGGGCTCCCTCTGCTCCACCTAATCCACAGAACTGTCAGGGGCGAGGGGAGGAGAGGGAGACAGAAGGCGTCTCCTCCCCAGAAGTGGACACAGCCCATTACCTCCCAACAGCCAAGGTCAGACGAACTTGAGTGCAAAAGTGTCATTTTGAAATATTCAATGGAGAGCAAGCATGATAAGGAAAGAGAGAGGAGGTTCAGAGAAGCCACTGCCTACAGCACTCTGCGTCCCCCTTCTCCAGGGCCACTCAGTAAGCGCTGGGTTCATGGCTCATGCTGGAGTCCTGTCTCCTCCCTTTGCATGGAACTCCAGGGACACTCCCACTTCCAAAGAGGCCAGCGTGGCCAGGAACACCATGACCGATGCAGAAGAGGACATGGGGAAGGGGGTCAGCAGGTCAAACCCTCATGCCCCACCTGTCCTAAAGGAAAGACAGGCAAGAATCCTCCTCATGCCCTTGTGACAAAGATTTCTGACCATATTCCCTACATTCTGATAGGAAAAAAAGGAGATCAGCATTGAATTCCTGAGCCCCCAAGCCCTGAGTCATCCGAGTGCTTCTGAAAAGAGAAACCCTTGATGTGACCCTTCAAACCACGGCCAGCACCTGGCAGGAGGACTCTGATCCTCCCTGCTGCAGCTGTGCAGAGGAATGGGGCTGGTTGCCCGGGGGCCTCTTCCAGGCAGCCTTGAACAAGCTGAGACTCCTTTACCAGCCTCTGTATTTTCGCACAGCACCCTTAGGCAGAGATGGAAGCAATCTCCAAATTTGTATTCTAGGCCTGGGGTCCTCTAGGAAGCAGGGAGGGAATTAAAAGCTCACAAGATTCATTGTGGGGAAGTGGCCTGTTTCATTCATGTCCCTCACCAGTCTGGCCCTGCAGGCCTCCTGCCCACACTCAGGGATACCCTGAAGGCATCCACGATCATTCACAAGGGGAACAACTAGAAAACCAAACAAGAGCTTCTGGGGACTCAAATATAAGAGGAATAAAATGAAAAATTCAAAAATTAGTTGGAAGGTAAATTTCTTGCAGAAAGAGATGGGACTATAGAAGGGAAAAGAGGATTTGTCTAGGAGATTTGACACCCATACAGTTCCAGAATGAGAAAATAAAGAAACCACTGATGTTGGTCACATTTCCTTTGCTATAAGAAAAAAATACCCAAGCTAATTAACTCCTAAAGAGAACAGGGTTGTTTTGGCTCATTTGGAGGTTCCAAACCATAGTCAGACAAACTCACTGCTTTTGGTTAGGCTCCTAGTGGGGGCACCAAATGGCAAGGGTGGTACACAGTGGAGCAAATGCTCACCTCAGGGCTCAAAAGCAAGAGAGGAAGAGGAAGAGACCAGGGTCCCATAATCCCCTCCAGGGCCACGCCCCCAATGACCTAACTTCCTCCCACTAGGCCCCACCCCTTAAAGATGGATCTTCACCACAGTGAGGACCAAGCCTTTAGTACTTTGGCCCTTGGGGGAAATTCAATGTTGAAACTAATGCAGATAGGGAGAATATTATCTAATAAACAGCCCAGAACTGAGAACAGAGGCTTCCACATTGAAAAGGCCTCCAGAAGTCCCAAGACAGTCAATGAAAAATTCCCCAACAAGACAAATTCTTGTGAAATTTTGAAACTCCTACAGATAAAGGGGAAAGTGCCAAAAGCTGCCAGAGAGGAAAAAAAGGTCACACAAAGAGGGAAGAAGATCAGTATGACATCAGATTTTCCAGTTGTAATTTTGAAAGCTGAAAGACAAAAGATCGATACTTCAGCATTCTAAGAGGAAAGGAAATCTAGACCCAGTCAGAGCACCAGCCAAGTGGGTACCACCGGAGTATTTTTCAGGCTTTCAAGGTCTCATGGAATTTCCTTTTCAGGTATGCTCTCTCAAGAAGCTCCGCCAAGGGGCTGGGGATGTGGCTCAAGTGGTAGCGCGCTCGCCTGGCATCCGTGCAGCCCGGGTTCGATCCTCAGCACCACGTACAAACAAAGATACAAAGATGTTGTGTCTGCCGATAATTAAAAAATATTTAAAAAAAAAAAAGAAGCTCCGCCAAAATGAGGCTCCACCAAAATAAGGGTGTAAGCTGAGGGAGAAATGATAATCAGGTCCCAGGGACAGAGATGTGGACCAGGAGAGGTGGGAGGGTCCCAGGTAGCCCTCTGGGAGATAGAAGGATCACAGACAGTCAATTTGTGGTTCTGTTAGAGGGTTTGGGGATCAGACCATCATGATTAAAATAGTTAGAGAAAACTAAAGAAACCAAAGTGAGCAAAAGACTTGAACAGGCATCTCAGAAGAAGATACCCCAACAGCCAATGAGCAGATAACAAGGGCCTCCCACCATCAGCCAGCAAGAAAATTCAAATTAAGACCACATTGAGATGAGTGTGTGAAAACAGTAATGCCCGACAGCACCTCCAGCAAGGCAGAAATTGTTATTACTACTTTCTGATGAAGCAAACCCTCTCCAGGTTGTAACTGCAGGAGTCCAGACTTGACCCTGGAAGTCCAAAGACCTACAAGCACCAGGTTGCTCTTTGCTGAGGGTCTGGGTGGCCACCCATGGCTGTGGGTCTCTGCCCAGTCAAATCAGGCATGTCAATAAATCACAAGCAGCAGTGACTCATTTGAAGACAGGATAAACAACAGGGAGGCAGTGGGCTGAGAGGCCCTGTCCCCTGGGAAGTGGGCCTCCTTCAGGCCTGGAAGAGCACACAGCCAGCAGGGAGGGGACCCTGCCGCCAACACCAGCTCAGCAGCTTCCAGACAAAGTGCTGCTGGCACCACAGTGTGTGGCCGAGCTGGGAGCCACAGCCCTGTCCTCAACGGGGGCTGTCGTCAAGATGAGACAGAGCATGTGGAATTCCAGGATGTTCCCTTCCAATCCCTCCAGACCCAGGAGAGACAGTCACCCTGTGCTCTATCATAGCCCTGTGCCGGGCATCACAGCTGAAGGGCTTGACGTGCTACTACCACCCCTCCAAGGGACCTTGAGGCAATCTTCTCCCTCCTGCACACCATGCCTCAGGGAGACAGTGCATGGACACTGTGGTTCCTGGGGAGAAGTAGGCAACTTGGCAGTGGGCAGAAGGAGCTTACTGTCCCCAGAACCTGTCCTCACCAGCAGGGTCTGCTTGCAATGGACTCATGGGCACCAGCCAGAGCCTGGAGCCCAAAGAGCCAGATAGGAAAGGGGCAGGTGGGCTAGGGAGAGCTGGGCAGGCAGAAGCAGCAGAAGACACAGCAGGGATCCCCCCACATCAGAATTCACAGATGGACATGGCTCAACACCTGTGGAGACTCTGTCAAGCCAGGACCCCACCCCAGTGGAATCAGCTCACAGGTGAAGAATCCAGGTAGAACTTGGTCAGATTGGCTTGGTCTTCTGGGAAACAAGACAGGAGAGGGTGTGGCATGAGGTGATGTAATGCCAACTTGGCCAAAAGGTGTTAGAGGAGCTTGTTCTACTTCCTGACTGGTCACAGAACCAAGGCCAGAGTCCACAGGTGATGCAGAGAACTGGGGGGACCAGCACCTTGAGACAATTCCAGAAGCAGCCTGTGCCTGGCCACCTCCCTCCTGCCCTTCCCCTCAAATCGTCAGACAAGCAGGAGGCCTGCACCCAGCCCTGGCACTGGACGACGGCACCCAGGACCAACCCCTGCTCCTCCACCAACCCTTCCAAACTCCCCCACCATCCCTTCCAGACTCCCCCAGCTTGAATGAATCTCCTGATGAGTGAGTTTTATCTCTATGAAACTGGAACCTTCTATTTTTATTTATGGTGACTTACTCTCTCTCCTCCCCAGCTTCAGCACAACACCTGGGACAAGAAGAGCTCAGTAAATACCCTTTTTTGCTCTGTCGCTGCTGCTGTAAATAACTACTTAAGAGATTCACAAAGAACAACGTGAGGAAATGGTAGTGCATGAATAGGCAAAAAATGATACTAAGCAAATTAAATTTATAACTCCTGAGGGGTCATCGACTAGAGGAAATCAGAGATAGGGAGCATTAATCCGGGGAGGCTACTTGGAGGAGGTTGAATTTTGAACCAGCCACTGGGAGAAACCCCACAGAGTTTGGGTTTATATGTTACAATTATTTTGGTTGCAAGCAAAATCTAATCCAAAGTCGCTTAAGTCAAAGAAAAGGAAAAGGAGAAAATGAAGAAGGAGGAAGAAAGAAGAGTAGGAGGAATAAGGAAGGAGGAAATGTAGGCGAAAGTATATTGGTTCAGGTAAAGGGAACTAGGCATGGTTGGATCCTGCTGCTCACATGGTATCATCTCAATTTTCCATTCACCTTTCTCCATTCCCTTTCCTCCATGACAGCTTCCTTCCCAGGCCTCCCTGATGGGTGCCCCCCCCCCCAGACTTAGATCCTATAGCTTTGCCAACCCAGCATCAAAAGAGAACTTCTCTTTACCAGCAGAGGGGGATTTGAAAAACAAAAGCCACTTTTGCTATAAGGGATACTTGTTGTTACTGCAGCTTAACCCAGCCTATCCTAACTGATGCATGCCTCCTTGGTCTAGCCCTGGACACAAGTTCACTACTGCAGCCAGTGGGATATGATGGTCCAATCAGCCATGATGAGTCCCAGGTTAACCCTGGAGCAAAGAGCTGAGGACACCCCCACTCAAATCGGTGATCTTCCCAAAGGAAGACCAAGATGTGGTTGTCAAAGAAAAGGGAAGGGAGCACTGGGGTGGAGGGAGGGCGGGTTGTTCCTAGACCTGGGCTCATCTTTCTGTCTAATGACCCTTCCCTCCAAGGCACACGTCTAAAGTTCTCAAGTTCCCGGCCTCCCCCAGGATTCCTGGGGCATCCTGGAGCAGGGAGAGGCTCTGGCCTCCCCTCTCCCGCCCTCCACCTGCTGCAGTTAGGCCTCCAGCTGTGAAGATCTCCAGGCCCCACAGAGAAGCCTGCAAGTGTCAAGGGTGACCTGGAGGCCACGCCTGCAGCCCCTGGGGGCAGTGAAATCCCCGCCCCGCCCGACCCTCCGCGCATGCGCACATCAGTCCAGCAGAGCCCACTGCTCCGAGCCTCAGCGCTTCCCGCCCTGACATTCCCTTCCCTGAAATATTTTTAACCTCTTGCACTAAAGAATTCAATCCAGTTGTCTGCCTCTCCCACAGACCCTGAATCCGGCCAGTGGGGACATACCACACTTTCTGCAACCGGCCCGGGGTCAGGAGTTCACCGGTTGAACCGTGGTGGGGGCGGGGTCCCGAGAGGCGTGACATCCTCCAAAGCCCAACAGCTGTGTCCCCCCCCCCCCAAGAGCCCGCAGAAAGCAGCCGAAGGACCCACGTGGCACAGCAGCGCTGCGCCCGGGGCCCAGGGGCAAAGGCCAGGCTTTCCATTAGACCCAGTAGGTCTCTCTCTGGTTTCCACTTCAGAACCAAGACCGGAAGAGACAACTTGGCAAGCTTCTGCCTCCCCACTGTCCACGTCACGCCAGCCCGTGGTACAGAGCCTTCCAGACCCTCCCCCACCTGAGGAGGGAGGGGGCAGCTGGCCGAGCCTGCCTCTTCAGCCCTCTGCCTAAAGCGGACCCTGGAGAGAGCAGGAGGCCGGAATGCTGAGCTGGGGCTGCAGGTGGAGCAGAGGCTCTGAGCATCTCAGCAGCATCCAGAAGCCAGACATGACAGGCCTCCAGCGCTGGAGCTGGCCTCCTGCATTACACCTGGAGCCACCTCAGGCCCCAAGACTCAGCCTGCCCACGAACTCTACGCGGACTTATGAAGGCGATGAAGATCTTCCAGGGGAGAGTCTGCAAAGCCTGGGGCAAGACTGACCATGAGGCCCCGGTGTAGACAGAGCTTCAAAAGCACAGATTGAACCAAATCATCCAAATGGGATTAGAGCAAGTCCTGGCAAGTGGTATTGGATGATTTTGATTGCTGGTAGCAGCTGCCTAAATCAACTAATTTAAACCAATAAGGGGAAATTATTGGCTCACTTGACTACAAGGTCAGGATCCCAGCTTCAGGTACAGCTGGATCCAGACTCAGCACCATGAGAACTCAGTGACCTCTTTTCTGTGCTTGGCTTTGCTTCCCTCTGTGCCAGTTTCATTCTAGGCTGCCCCATGGCATCCCCTGGAGGCTGCAGCCTGATACCCTCTTTCCTGCTCCCCAAGGTTCTCACTGCTCTCTTTACACCACTGAGCCCAGGGAGAAGGAATGCACTGATTGGACACACCTGGGCCCTGCAAGGGGCCTGGTAAAAGGGTCTGCAACTCCAGGAGACTTGGGCTGAAAATAAAAAGGAATGCTATTCCGGTAAAGGGGGAGTCAGGGGAACCCAGTTTTGCCACTGACCTGCCATAGGGCTTTGGGAAAGTCATTACCCCTCTGTGAACCTCAGTTTCCTCATCAGGAGGAAATGGAGGTAACAATACCTACTTCAGATTGCTATGGAGATGAAGCAAGATAATGCATGGTAAGTATCTGGGCCAGAGCACTCAACACGTAGTAGCTGCTAATATTTTTTCCTCTCCCTAGCCCATGTGTTGAACTTGAGCTTCCCTCTACCCTGTCCCCACATCTAGACTGCGCAGGCTCACCCTTCAACATGACAATAGCCCCTCCCTTCGCCGTGGCTTTGTTTCTCAAGGTTTAGTTATTTGCCATCAACCATGGTCTGAAAATATTTAGTGGAAATTTTCAGAAATAAACAACTCGTGAGTTTTAAATTTCATGCCATTCTGAGTGGCATGATGGAATCTCATGCCATCCCACCCGGGGACACAGAGTACCCTTTTGGGTAATGTATCTGAGCTGTGTGTGCTCCCGACCTGTTAGTCACTCTGCCCAGTGTCATCTGTGTTATCAGATAGGCTGCCGTGGTGCTAGTGTTCAGTAACCTTGCTTCACTTACCGAGGACCCCAAAGTGCAAGAGTGGGGGTGTTGGTGACTCAGACACTCCAAAGAGCTGTGAAGTGCTTCCTAAAGTGAAGCTGACTTCATCCCAGCCACGTACGTCTAAGAAACAGATATACAGGGTTTGGCGCTGTCTGCAGTTTCAGATACCTGACAGGGGTCTTGGGACGTGTTCTCTGAGGAAAAGGAGGCTCCTGTACTCAGAACCCTGGGAAGTGCCGAGGCTAACTAGGTGGGAGAGGGCCAGGCCTGGGCCTCCCACCATGCATTCCTGCATTTTTCTGGGAAGCAGGGATTGGGCACGCCAGGGGCCAGCCAAGAGGCTGTGTCGGGTTCCCAGGGACTGGGGCTGGAACTGAGGTTCTTTCTGAGTTAGTGTCACCCATCAGGAAGCCCAAGGCAGAGCCAGCAAGTCTGCATCTCAGGGTTGAAAGTGCAGGAGGGGATGGAGATGGGGGCCAAGTGGTGGGAACAGGAAAGAGAAGCAAAGGGTGGGGGGGGGGGGCGGACAATGCCTGCAGAATGGGCTGCTCACCAAGGCGGGAGAGCACAGCCCCGAGTCTGGCCATCCCTAAGTTCCGAGAGACTGGTGGAATTCTTTGAAATCAGAAAAACATCAGGACAGCCCCACCCACTGTTCCTGGAAAGGGCCACAGCGGGACAGCTGCAGGGATGGCCAGTCGCTGGGCGGGAATGCCCTGTGTGCTGGGTTCAGCACCAACAGTTACCGCCCCATGCCTGTGTGCCGAAGGTCAAGAGGGAAGAAAGAGCTGGCACCTGCTCTGAGACCTTCCCCACAGCCCTCCCACGTGCTACCCCTCGCCCCTGCCTGCTCCAGGGTCCCCTGCTCCAGAGTCCCCTGCTCGGAGCCCCTCCGCAGGCCTCACCCAGGGCATTGCGAGCAGGGGCCATGCCTGAGGCTCTACCTGGGCCTTGCTGTGAGCTGCTGAGAGCAGTGACCCATCTCTGTCGCTCAGGACTTACGGGCTGGGCCAGTCTCATCTTGTCTGGAGAGTTGGAACCAGCACCTTTTGCAGCTTCCAAAAGAAACAAAAACAATGTACTCTGAAGTTCTAGAAAGCAAGTCAAATGCTAGTGTGTGACATTATTGCCATGGCTCACCCTCCGAGCACCTGCCCCTCCACCTGGCATCTCCTGCACTGGGTGGGCTGAGGAGCCAGGAAACTTGACCTTGGGAAGCCCCTGGACAATGGCCCCCTCGACCCTGGTGGTCAACTCCAAGGTGTATGCTGAGACGCCAAGGGCGTGTATCAGCAAGGGGAGGACAGGCCCAGCATTGAAGAGGCACAGGCTGTGCCTGCAGCTGTGTCCCAGGGCACCCCAGACCCAGTTGGCCCCCTTGTTCTTACTTGAATTCCCTCCACAGCACCCACCACGTGGTCTTTGCCCAGCTGCGTGCACCTGAAGTGACCAGGAGCTCCTCACCGACCTGGGTGCCCGATGCCCTCTGTATGCAGCCCTGATGCTTCGAGGAGCTCCCACACCTGGTATCAAAGCTGTCTTCCGGTCACTTTCCAGCCCCTTCCCTGCTTCCTCCTTTAGGAATGCACCAGAAAGTACTAAACATACCGATTCAATTCTTACTGAAGTGTGAATGACTCGCTGCAGATTCTTTCCTGCGGTACTCAAAGTGGAAGGTCCTGAGCAGCTGCAAGGGGCAGTGCAGAAGGAAGAACTGAAGTCCAGATGGGAGGCTGGAATGGACAGCTGTCTGATGGACCTGCCCAGTGCCCGCAACCTCGTCTAGGAACTGCATCACAACTGGGGGAGACCCTCTCCGTCTAGGTGATCCAGTGGAGGCAGTCCTCCCTGCAATCCCAGGCTGGCCAATCAGCATGAGGCTCCATGGAGATGGGCTTGAGAGTCAGGCCAGGGCACCCATGTGGGGTGGCGGCTGGAGCTGACAAGGGTGGCTTCCCCAGAAACAGACTCTGAGCCGGAGGCTGCAGGTTTGCTGGGGACAGTGCTCCTGAGTCACAGCTGTGCGGAAGGGGCCTGGCAGAGACAACCCACAGTGCCACCATCAACAAGGTCACCCACAAGGAGAACAGTGCAGGCCCTTCAGGGCCGTCCAGGGGCATCAGGAGTCAATAGCCACCCACCACCGGCTCTTGCTGGGTGAGTCCCAGCAAGGTGAGGCCAGGAGGCACTTGGCGACAGGCCCAGCATGAAGAGGGCCAGGCTGTGCCTGCAGCAGTCACCGGGAAAGCAGCCCCAAAGGAAGCAGAACGGAGAGAGCAGGGAGAGACGGCGGTAGGACTGGAGACTGCACCAGCCCCCGGCAGGGCAGGCGGACTGGGCCCAGGGTTTGAGCTGCCTTATGCAGGTTTGTTACCAGGATGGAAATGGCCCCTTTCGAGCTTCGGCCATTTGCTAAAGGCTCGCTTCTGTTTAGGAGGCCTCCCAGGGGACACTGGGGCGTCTTAGTCCTCTTCCTGCATCAATAACAGAATGCCCAGGGCGGGGGCATTGGTGAGAATAGAAGTCTCTTCCTTACAGCTCCAGAGGCTAGACGTCCAAGATGTTCTTGCCAAGTCGTAGCCAAAGGCCTCTCACGCAGAGGAAGGACATGCCCGAGACGGAGAGGCCACGAGGGGCCACGAGGGGCCACGTCACAACAAATCCACTCCCACCACTCGGCACCAACCATCCCCTCTACAGACCCCGCGGCCTCGAGTTGTTCAAGGGCAGTTACACCTCATCATGGCTTTGGAGGGGCCATTCAAACCACTGAAAAGGACAGGCCATAGTCCAGAGGACGCCAGGGGCCCAAGCTATCCACACACTCACCAACACCACCCCTAGGGACATTTTTCACCTGGTCACATCCTCATGCACATGTGACAGCACTGCCTATGGGACAGGAAGGCAGGTAGCAAAGAAATGAACAGGGGCCCTGCCATCGTTGGCCAGCTCCCAGCCTGGACACAGCCCTGACCAAGCCACTGTGGGCCAGGCACAAGCAGGCTGTGGGGGAAAGGCTGTGGGGGCCATGGGTCTGGGAAGCTTAGGGCTCCCCTTGCTCTGCCTGCTGACTTGGGGACTCCACAGTGAGACTTCCTGGCTTGGGAGCCTCATCTCTTCACCCTCAGATCCACCCCAGCAGTGGACACGGGCACGTGGCTTGCCTGCTGAGTCTCACCTGCTCCTCAGAGCGGCAGTGCACTGGCTGGAGGCAGCCACTTGGCAAGGCCCACAAGTGCTCAAGCCCCTGTGTGAAATGGGTAGCATTCACACAACCCCGCGCACATCCTCCTACTTCCTCTGAATCAACTCTAGGTGACTGATAACACCTGGCAAGGTGCACATGCTCTGTGCTGGGTTGTCAAGATGCACTGCTTGGGAGTAGTGACAAGGGAAAAAGTCTTCTTCAGTATGGATGCATTGCTTTCAAATACTCTCAACCCCAGCAGTTGAATCTGTGCGGGAGGGCTGACTTTGCTGACACCAGCCAGCTCTTACCTGCCATGTAGCTTTGGGTGCATCATCTCCCTCTTCAGGCCTCAGTAATTGCCATTTGTAAAGGGCAGGAAACAGCTTATCTGTAGCGCTGTTAAGAGGATTAAACGAACTCAGCAACTAGTGCACGAGAATTTCTCAGTGATTGCTCAATGCCACTGTTACTCATCCCATTGTTACCACTGTGGTGATGATGGTGGTGGTGATGGTGATGGTGATGGAGATGGTGATGGAGATGGTGATGGTGATGGTGGTGATGGTGGTGGTGGTGGTGGTGATGGTGGTGGTGGTGGTGGTGATGGAGATGGTGGTGGTGATGGTGGTGGTGATGGTGGTGGTGGTGATGGTAGTGGTTATGGTGGTGGTGATGGTGGTAGTGATAGTGGTGATGGTGGTGGTGGTGGTGGTAGTGGTGATGGTGATGGTGGTGGTGGTAGTGATGGTAGTGATGGTGATAGTGATGGTGGTGATGGTAGTGGTGGTGTTGATGGTGATAGTGACGGTGATGGTGGTGGTGGTGGTGGTGATAATGATGATGGTGATGGTGGTGATGGTAGAGGTGGTGGTGATGGTGGTGATGGTAGAGGTGGTGGTGATGGTGACAGTGGTGGTGATGTTAGTGGTGGTGGAGGTTGTGATGATGACAATACCAGTGATGGTGACAATGATGACGATGATGATGATGATTAGGCTTAGGAGATGGAAAGAAATCTTTAGCAAAACATTTCAAAATCCATAGATTGCGGGACACAGTGGTGCTCACCTGGAATCCCACAAGCTCAGGAGGCTGACTGTGAGTTCAAAGCCAGCCTCCTCAGCGAGGGCGAGGTGCTAAGCAACTCAGTAAGATCCTGTCTCTAAATAAAACACAAAATAGGGCTGGGATGTAGCTCAGTGGTCGAGTGCCCCTGAGTTCAATCTCTGTTCAAAAAAAAAAAAAAATCCACAGATTGAATCAAAGTGGCTCACAGCCATAGACCCTATTTTGTCATCCCTTCACTCCCTGTCTCCTGGCACCTTCTTTGCAAGATTTCCCAAATGGCTGCTGTCCGTGGATCCACAGCACAGAAGTGGACGATACAGATTCAGACAAGGGAATGAGAGAGTCAGCAGCAGACGGCAGCTGGAGAGCCAGACTGGAGGACAGTTGTTGCCTCTGAGTGAAATGAATGAGTGTCCACGGAGCTCCCAGACAGGCCTGGCTTACAATCCCGCCTCTGTCCCTTACCAGCTGCGTGACTTTTGGCCTCTCTGAGCCCATTTCAGCTCTAACACGGGGAGAGTCATACCAAAAGGAAATGGCTTGCAAGGAAGTAAGTGCAATGCATGGGCCTGATAAACATCGGCCACTCTTCCCAGAAAATGAGCAGTGAGTCAGACAGTGGTTTACCTGTGCCAATCGCATCCACAAAGCCCAGAGTCTTGCTCCAAGCACAGTTTAGGGAACACTTATCAGAAACACTGAGGTCCTTATTCTCCTGAGGTAGCTTCTCCAGGGGCCTGAGGAGCTGTCCATTAAGAAGCACGCATGACCCAGATGCATTTCTGGGTCCAGTGTAGTCCACACAGACCCAGTACTCACCAGAAAAAGGGCCTGGGCAGGCTTCTGGGCTCCTCACCCTGCTGTCGCAAGAAGGCAGGCCAAGGGGTTGCTCCCACTGATCTGGAGGTGAGGCTGCGGGTTTGTCCAGAACAGAACCTCTGAACATGTCAGACCATCCATGCCCCCATGCCACCCATGTCCCCATGCCATCCTACCCTCTACTCCCCCCACTTGCAGATGAGACCTCAACCAGCCAGGAGACGCTGAACTGCGGGAGACCCTGTCACCTCTAGGCCTCGATGTCCTTGCTGACTGCTTCAGCCCCAGGCCCCTAAACCCCCACACACACACTGACACCCTACATACCTGGCAGTGGAGCCAAGAAGGTCTTGATTTGGTGGCTGCCCCAGGACAGGGATCTCCAACCTGACTGCCAAGGCCAACGCAAGCCTCCAGCTGGGCTCCCCGGGCTTCCCAGGGGTGCCCTCCCCTCTAGCCTGCTGCGACGGCTCCTCTTCTCCCAACAGCAGCAAGCAGGTCCTCTGTGCCCTGCAGCCATCACCACCTCCAGGCACTTGCACCAGGGCTTTGCTCAAATTGTGGCCTGAGCCCAGGATTCGGGGGTTTTGATCTCTTACTCCCTACCTGTTGTTCTAAAACCCAGCTCCAGCCCGTCTGCTCCAAGAAGGCTTCCTGGCCCTGTTCCAAACCTGATGGCCTATAGTATCTACTGACTATCTCACAACTTGAACTCTTGATGATGTTCCATAATGCACATTCCCTCACTGATCCCACACAACCAAAATCTATATGGGGCACTTTTTATCTTTTTATGTCTAGGCACCCAGAGAGGCCCGTCAAAGATGGCAACCCGGAGCCCAGGATCTTGCACTTTCCCAGCAAGGCGGGTGAGACTTTTGCAGGGATGAGGGCCTTTGGTTTCTGCTTTTCTCATCTGTCCTACAACCTAAAGGGACAATCCATCCTACAAACCTGAGGCTCAGAAACAAGGCGAAGTGCTAGCATCAAATCATAGGTGCCTGAGCCGGGCTGCACTGACCAGGCCCACAGGAGTCACCCGTCATTCTCCCTCTCCTACAGGGTTGCCATGACAACCCATGCATGACTCCCTGTTCCTCCCGGGGTGCTTCTGCTTCCGCCCGCTCTCGCCCTTGCTCCTCGCCCGGCATGGTGCACATACCCTTAGTGGCTGTGCGTTTCCAGGTTGCTTCCTTCTTTTCACTAAAAAGCTGGCTCTGCCCGGCTTCTATTTCCCCTTCCAGAAACACCGAGCCGGCATACCCGTTTCCTATTCCATGGCGCCATCTGGCGGCCATGGAGAGCACAGCGCGGCTCTGACGGTGTGGATGGAGCCCGGCGGCCTCGCTGCCACACGGATCCCAGCAGATTCCAAGCGTCACACCCACCCGCAAACCGGTGCTAGCCCGGCAGCGCGCTCTCGGCGGCCCGTGAGACCCACACGTACCCTAACCCCACGACAGCCCTCCCTGCGGGAGTAGGAAACGGGCAGGGGAGCCTCCCTTCCTCACCAGGTGGGCTTGCTCCGTGGCCTCCGTCACCATCCTCCTCAAGCCTGGGGCCGCCCGCGCTCTGATGGAGGCTGCGGGTCTGCCAGCCCCGGAGTGGGAAGGGGCCACCCGCAGCCGAGGAGCCAGGGGCAGGCTGCCTTTCCGCCCAGTTCAGGGGGGAGTGCATGGGGGGCCACCCTCATTCCAGCATTTACAATGAGAAATGCAGAATATGAAACTGTCCATACTGGGTGACTTTTATTCAGGTAAACTTTCATACCTTGCAACACTGTGTCCACAGAACTGGCAGCACCCTAAAATGTGAACCGGGACGGCTCACGCGTGGAGAATGGTGGGGTTTTAATATCCTTGTCCGTGTTTTCCAACGTTTGCATAAGGTCACACCCCTTCGCACAGGAACTCGGATAACTAAGGCGGTGGAAAGAGCCACCAGGCAGTGGGAGCGAGGACGTGGGTTCTCCTGCAGCCGGGTCACTACGCCACCTGGTGTCAGCGCGAGCCGGCTGGGCTGCGGCTCAGGCCCCGCATCGATCCAGCCCCTGCGATGTACCAGGATCCTGGCTCCGCTTCCAGGGCCAGTTGAGCGCCCAGGAAGGGTAGGGGTGGGTAGGGGTGGGTGGGGGTGGGTGGGTGGGGGTGGGTGGGCCTTCCCAGAGCTCAAGGGCTGGGGCCGCGAGGGGAACCCGACTTCCTGAGCCGATTTCCCACAGTCAATTTAATTGCCGTCACAAAGCGCTCTGATGCACATCGCAGCGCAAGCCGCAGAGCTGCGCACTGCCCTGAGTGACTGTCGCGCCCTGTATCTCTACGCGGCTGTCAGAGAGGAATCCGAAACCTTTCCAAATGTGGCCTCCTCCGAAAAGGAGCCTCGGAACATCCTGCCCAGGGAGGGAAGCCGGCGCAGAAGGACTCGCGCTGAGAGACTCCGTTTGTGTGAAATACCCAGAAAAGACAAAGCAGATTGTGGGTGGCAGGTCGCGGGGCAAGTGCGTGATGGGGACAGAGGTGCCTACTGGGTGATTAAAATATTTGGAAGCTGACGGTGGTGACGGTGGTACCCATTGTCAATAGGCTGAAATGTCATTGAATTTTTAAATGGTTATTTTTTTGTAATGTCGATTTTAACCTCAATTTTTTAGAAAAAGTTTTTGAAATATTCTGCTAGCCAAATAGCTGTTGGCTGAAGCGGGCCCAGTTATTAATCCCAACCAAAATGTCCCTAAGGTCCCTTTTAGCACTCACATCCCCGATCTCCAGGGACCAAACTGACACCTTCAGCCAGGGGCACAGTGACCAGCTGACCACAGCTTCTAGCACAGGGGAGAGAGCATTTTGTCCCCTCTGCAGATAGTTTGAGGCCAGAAAATAATAAAAATCTACTGGACCTGGAACCAAGCCAAGGTTTTCTTTTTTTTTTTTTTTCTAACTGCCCTTTGCCACAATGAAGGGCAAAGATCGCCCCTGGTGACAGCAGATGGACTCTGTTGACAAAGCCCAAGCTCAGATTCTGTGAAGTTAATGATCAGGCTGTCATCCCTCTACTGCAGAGCAATTAGGGGCCTGCAGCCGGAATGAATGGCCCCATTATCAGGGGAAATTATAAATAGAGAAAGCTGGGCAGGAGCTCTGCACAGCTTCGGTGCCCTGCCCTCTCTGGGCAGAGCCCTGGCAGGCAGCCCGAGTGTGCTGGCTCACCTCTGATTGACAGCTCAGAGCCCAGCTGCCATCCGGAACAGGCTTTAAAGTCTGCCTGCGTCATTGAGCTGACTTTTTATGCTGTCCAGAGCAGGGTCAGGCAGCCCAGGAGGGGAACTGGGACAAGATAACGCCTTCCTTAGTGACCCCACTCTGGTCTGAAGGTGTCTGCTGCTGAGCAGGGGGAGCCGGCTCGTGTGACAGGCCAGGGTGCTGGGGACACTGAGAGGCCTGCTGCCCAGCAGTTGCCCAGGTCAGAGCAGGCTCAAGGTCTGCAGAGGCAGCCCCAAAGGCACTGCCACCGTGGCGGGGGTGGCCTGCTCTGAGGGGTTTTCCTCTGCCAGCTGTGCTTCTCGGTCCAACACGCACATGTGCACGACAAGCCTCTGCAGACTCCTCTGCCTACCAGGCCAGATGGAGAGTTTGGCTGTTCCAGAAAGAAAAGCTTTTGTCACCCTAAGGGACAAACAACAGACAGAAGATGCAAATACAGTCTGTCACTTAGCCATGTGCATACATTCCAAGAAGCACATGCATTCCAAGAAGCCAGCCGACCGACCAGGTCTCAGTGACTGCTTCCTTGCACCAACCCCAGGGCGAGCTGTCCCTGTCCACACCAGGTGGCAGGCGGGGCTCACCTGCGCTCCTCTTGGGCACAGCAATGCTGAATCTAGAGGCCACTGGGAGACCTGGGGAGGATCTGTGTCTAAACATCTCTAAACACAGAACAGGTACAGCAGAAATACAACACAAAGGGTCTTAAGTGGTGCACCTGCTGAGGGAGGACCCTGCCATGAACAGAGCCTGCAGGCCTGGCAGTCACTCTGGGTGAGTGACAGTGCCAAGCAGCGAAGGCCCAGGACAGGGGCAGACTGTCAACACTGTCCACAGTCTATGGGAAAGTCATCCAAATTAATGTTAGCTGCCGTAACCATTTTGCTTTTTAACTTTAAATTTTTGACTTATTTTTTAACAACACTTAGCTTCAGACACAAACTGCACAGTTGTACGTATTCTGTTCTTCCCCAATAGCCATATTCAATAAGCTTTTTTTTTAAAGCTGGTTATAAGTAGGGACAGTTTCTTTTTCTTTTAATTTGTTCTTTTTAGATATGCATAACAGTAGAGTGTATTTTGGAATAGCCTATATACATGATGTAGATCTTCCCATTCTTTGAACATAATTTGGAGTTACACTTGTTGTGCATTCATATGTGAACACAGGAAAGTGATGTCCAGTTCATTCTACTGTCTTTCCCATTCCCACCCCTCCTTCCCTTCATTCTAAAGAACTTCTCTTCTCCCCTCCTACCCCCTTATTGTGTGTTGGCATCTGCATATCAGAAAGAACATTTGGCCTTTGGTTTTCCAGGATTGGCTTATTTCACTTAGTATAATATTCTCTAGTTCCATTCATTTCAGCGAATGCCATAATTTCATTCTTCTTTATGGCCAAATAATATTCCATTGTGTATATATAGTACGTTTTCTTTCTCTATTCGCCTGTTGAAAGGCACCTAAGTTGGTTCTATAGCTTAGCTATAGTGAATTGAGCTGCTATAAACATTGATATGGATGTGTCACTCTACTATACTGATTTTAAATCCATTGGGTATATGCCACAGAGTGGGATAACTGGGTCCAATGGTGGTTCCATTCCAAGGTTTCTGAGGAATCTCCATACTGCTTTCCAGAGTGGTTGTACCAATTTGCAGTCCCACCAGCAAGAAGTTTGATTTTCTCCCACATCCTCGCCAACATTGACTGTTTCTTGTATTCTTGATAATTGTTATTCTGACTGGAGTGAAATGAAATCTCAGTGAAGATTTAATTTGCTTTTAACTACTAGAGGATGTTGGACATTTTCTCATCTATTTGTTGGGTCTCTAGTCTAATGCCTAGGTCCTTGATCCACTTTTAAGTTTAGTTTTGTGCATGGTGAGAGATAGGGGTTTAATTCCATTTTGCTACATATGGATTTCCAGTTTTCCCAGCACCATTTGTTGAAGAGGCCGTCTTTGCTCCAGTGCATGTTTATGGTTCCTTTGTCTAGGATGAGATAACTGTGTATGTGGGTTTGTCTCTGGGTCTTCTGTTCTGTACCGCTGGTCTTCACGTGTATTTTTGTGCTGAATACCACACTGTTTTTTTTACTAGAGCTCTGTAGTGTAATTTAAGGGCTGGTATTGTGATGCCTCCTGTCAATAAGCTTTTTTTTTTTTAACTTTAAAACAAATGGTTTTCTTTATTTGTTAAACTTTTTTGTTAAAAACTAGGAATGCAAACACATGCCAGCCCGGGCCTCTACAGCTTCAGGATCACGGATCTCGCCACCTCCTGCTCCACACTACGTCCCATGGGAAGGTCTCAGAGGCACCAACACACAGGGCACATGGCACATGCTCTCCTGACTGTCATACCTCCCTCCCTCCCTCGGGAATCCCTCCTGAAGAGCCTACCTGGGGCACTTCCTGAGGGTGTCACTCTTTTCAGGTGCCCTCTAGGTGGCCCTGGGAGCGCTCCCCCTCCCCCCTGCTCCCTCGCCCCTTCAGGCATGAACTCCTGTTCTGGCTCCATCCTGGTCTCAATGCAGCCTGTGACCATACCTACAACCAGGAAACCATGATAACAACAGTTAACAGTTGCATAATGTTTCCAAAGCCCCAGGAACCTGTCCACCACGGGCTGCCTGACCGGCCGCCCAGTTCTTGTCAAGAGAAGCTGGAGTCTGGGTCTAACTGGTGACCTAGTCTGTCTCCTGTTGCTACAACTGGATGACACAGACTCAGGAACTTGCAAAGAAGAGAGGTTTGTCTAATGTGTGGTTCTAGAGGCTGAAGTCCAGAGCCAGGCTCCAGTGTGGGCATCGCGCTGCGTCAAACATGGTGGAAAGCATTGCAGGAACATGGGGCCCAGGGGTCCAGAGAGAGAGAGAGCGCTTTTATAATAAAGCCACAACCACAATAATCCCCAAGTTAACCCATTCACAAGGACTCTGCCAAAGCCTCTGCACCCCCACACGGGTACAGAGTTCCCAGCACATGAATTTTTGATCATACATTCAAGTCACAGCAACATAAAATCTGATTTTTCAAAGCTTTTTAAAAAAAAACACAGTGGACCAAACCAAGCCCGACTGTGGACTGGCACTTGGCAACTGGACGTGGAGGGAGGCTCCTGACCCGGATTCTCCCTCTGACTGGGGTGGGGGTAGGCCACGGTCCATGGGCCTGGGCTCAAAGCTAGGACTTTGGACAAGTCACTTCCCCATTCTGGAACCAGCCTTCTCATTTGTCACATAGACACCATAAAAACTTCTGGGTCTCAGGGTTCCAGGGGACCTACATGAAAAGGACACAGGAACTGAAGCTTGGGAGACTGCTGAGCACTCCCAGAGGTGAGGTCACCTGGGACACCTGGCAGACAAGTGTGTGGTCTGCCAGGACAAGAAGAAGAAAGGGGGCCCCACCACAAGCAACTAGCTGGGCACCCTCCAGCCACCTCCCGCTCCCACCTTTCCAAGAACACCCTGGAGCCTGCACACCCCAGAACCCTGCAAACTCACCCTCAGACACTGCCACCAGCCTACCGCTCCTGTACATATTGAAAATAGAAAAAAAAGAGCTGGCTGTGGTGGGGCACACCTGTCATCCCACCAACTCAGGAGGCTGAGGCAGGAGGATCCCAAGCTTGAGGCCAGCCTGGGCAACTCTGCAGAACCCTGTCTCAAAATAAAAAGGGCTGAGGATATAGTTCAGTGGTAGAGGGCCCCAGGCTCAATCCTGAGTACCCCCAAAATAAATGAATACAAAAGTACATGAATACATCAAGTCAAATAGGGAAAATGAATAACCCGGACACCCACATGCATAAATAATCTGGTGCATATGAGGCGGTCACTATTACTATGAATGCAACAGGAGCTGTTTGCAGTATGTTGTTATGAAGCAGGAATCCAGGGCACTTCTTAGCCGTCTTTTGTGGGTCCTGTGTCTTGGACAGCTTCCTCACACTCCTTCCCTGCAAGCAGAAGGGCTTCCTTTTATCCTTTCTTTCCTTCTTTCTTACTCAAGATGAACTCCCCAAGCACAAGGTATTATGTCCATCACAACTAAAAAATTATTTTAAAAAAAAAATCTCTCCAACTGCTTTACCTACCTATATCAAGACTCCCTAACAAAATCAGGAAGGTAGCGGGACATTCTCAGGAGCTTAATCTTAAAGGGAAATACACAGAGTTGGAAAGGCTGAGCGATCCTCAAAGGGGCTGGCCAGCCTCACTCCCCAGGTGGGGCCCGGGTTTCAGGAGCATCTTCTGGGAGCCTCCTGCAGTACCGCTGGCCGCCGGGCACCCAGCTTCTGCTGCAGGACCTAAGAACACCTCTCCCCTTGTACCCACTGACGCATCAAATAGGTGCTGCAGGCAGCATCTGGGGGCGCCTCCTGCAGCCTCTCAAACCCGAATTGCTGGAAGCCGGCTCCCTCTGCACAGCGCCCCTCCCCTCCCCCGCCCAGGAAACCCTGCACCCATCCCCCACCCCCACACACACCAGTCCTCCCTCAGGACAGGGACCCCAGCCCCACAGGTCCGCTTCACCCCAGCTGATTGCCGGACCCCTAGTCCCCTGGCTGGGACTGGTCAGGAGAGAGAGAACCACGTTGGAACGGCCGCATGAGGACTTCATTCATTTTCTGTGACTTATACGAGCTATTTTAGTGATTTCTAAAAAGTATTTAGTAAGAAAAGTGAAGAAACCCAAGACAGGCCCAGAGACTCCTGAAGACATCTGTGACCCCCCAAGATGCCCTGGCTTGGGCAGGAATGCAGCTCAGAGGCATGAAGCCCTGGGTTCCTCCCCAGCACGGGGTGGGGGGTGCCCTGGCATATCCCAAGTATAGTGGAGTTTAACAGACCCAGAGCTGGGCTCAGGGTTCCTCCTACAGAAGGGGGACCCCTGGGGTTTCCCTGAGCCCCCTCCAGGGAGGGGAACTGCTTAGCCCTCCCTCAAGGGGAAGGGAGAGTTGTGGGGTGCTCAGACCAACAATGTAGAAGATCCAAATGCAGAGAAGTGGTTCTTACCTGGGGTGTTAAATTTCCTGGAGAGAGTATGAGAGAAAACAGAGGACAAAGAGGGGAAAGCAATGAATAGAGCACCTGAGTTGGAACCCTGGCTCTACAGCTACTAGCTATACAGCAAAGCCATTCCTCCTGTCTGACCCTCAGTCTCTTCCTCTGAAAATGGATGTAAAAATCCCTCCTCAGAGGAATATGAAGAATCCAGCATATATTAACTAATAACCTTTGGCAAGTAACGAATACTTAATAATCATTGACTAGGTCAGAATCCTTTAACCCTCCCCTACAAGGAATCTAGTAACCTCTGTCAAGATTCACAGTTACTCCTGGACTAACTGCATTAGCTGAATTTAGTAATAACTAATGGCTTCTTGCTGATTGGGGGGCTGTGGGGAAAGGCAGGTGCCATGGCTGATGGGTTGGAAATGCAAGTAAAACCAAGACATGGCACCTTGGGGGACTGGAGGCATAGATCAGTGGTAGGGTGTCTGTCTAGCATGCATAAGGTCCTGGGTTCCATCCTCAGCACCACCAAAAAAAAAAAAAAAGAAGAAGGAGGTATGGGACTTTGTCCTCTGACTGATTATCTCTCTTAGCAACACCAAATCCTGAAAGTCTGGCTAGGGAGGAGCTCTCCCAGCTGCTCACCCACCCTCACTTTGCACTGCCTCAGCCCTAGGCCTAGAGTTAGCACACAGGCGCTGTCAGTGGCCTTTGGGTATTGTGTGCTTGTTAAAACTCTCCAACTGGGCTGGGCTGGGGCTCAGTGGTAGAGCACTTACCTAGCACGTGTGAGGCACTGGGTTCCATCCTCAGCACCACATAAAAATAAATAAATTTTAAAAAAGGTATTATATCCATCACAACTAAAAATTATTTTTTTTAAAAAAGCCTCCCCAACTACTTTACCTACCTATACCAAGACTCCCTAACAAAATCAAAGCTTCCAGAAGATTAGGTGTCTTCTAAATCTCAGACCTGATAATCACCACTACAGAGCATCTACTGTGGACTAGGTATTTCACCTGCGAGTTATTTCATTTAATCTTCCCAACAACTCTGTGAAGTTGAGATATCATTGTTGCTCAACTTACATATGTGAAAACCCAAGTTCAAGGAGGCACAGTAACTTAACCAGGGTCACAGAGCTTACTTAGCACAAGGTGCACATGTTGGCACTCAACAAATTATGAATGATTGAAAATGAGGAGGAAATGAGGTAGAGAGGGAGTAAGGAAAAAGGAAAGGAAGGACCAGTGGGTAGCTGAATGGACGGATGAATGGAGGGAGACATGGATGGGTGGTGGATGTCTAGATGGGTGGGGTGGATGGGTAGATGTGTGTGGGTGAGTGGATGGATGGATGTGTGAATGGGTGAGTGGATGGATGGGTGGATGGATGACTCAATGGGTGGGTGAGTGGGTGGGTGGATTGTGTGGGGGTGAGTGGGTGGATGGGTGGATGGATGACTGGATGGGTGGGTGAGTAGATGGGTGGATTGGTGGGTGAGTAGATAGGTGGATGAGTGATGAGTGAGTAAATTGGGTAAATTGATGAAAAGACTCAACAACTAAGTGGTAGAGCCAAACTTATCTGACTCCAACAGGTCTTTCCATTTCAGCATAAGGGATGTCCTGCTTTTTAGCACCCAGAGGCCACCCAGCAGGCACCCAAAACACAGCAGCATCCAACCAGCCCCGTTTGACAATTTCCATAGCTGCCTTCCCAAGTCAGGCAATGAGCTGGGCCCAGCCACTGGGCTGCCCTGGAGGTTCAGGGCCCAGGATTCTTCTCCCTTTGTGACGCCAGCACCAGGCTGGTGAGCAGCCCGGAGCAGAGGCTGGCCTGGAGGCCTGGAGAGCGCGCGGGGTTGGCCAGTGGCTCTCCGGTATGGCCACCAGGGGGCAGCAGGTGGGCGCCCGCGGGCTTCGCCTTCGCAGGTGCGCGGGGCTGGTCCCCAGGCTGTGGGAAGCGCGGCTGCGCGGGAGATCGGTGGCTGCGGCGCCCGCCGAAGAAAACCCTGGAAACACCGAGCATCCGCGCCCGCTCCCAAGAGGCCTCGTAAAACACCGCGGCACCGACAGGAGAGGAACCCTGCCCTGGCGAAAGGAGCAGGCAGCGACCACGGGAAAAGCACGGAGCTGGTTGCGCACGGTGCGGTCCGGTGGTGGACACCGTGGAGATCCCTAAACAAGTAGAGGTCCGTCGTTCTGTGCCAAAGGAAATTCTTCAAGGAACCGCAGGAGGTCGCTTCTGATTTTCGGCCTTTCTGTGCTGTTTTGAACTCTTTTCTATTGGAACGCCTTTTTTTTTTTTTTAATAGTGGTTATCTGGAAATTGGGATTGTGGGGTTTCCATATTTTCTTTTTCTAACACTTTCTTGGTGTTTAACCTAGAGAATACTGTTTTTTTAAACAAAATGGGGAAGAATGCCTGGCGCGGTTGAGCACGCCAGTCATCCCAGCGGCTCAGGAGGCTGAGACAGGAGGATCGCGAGTTCAAAGTCAGCCTCAGCAACTAGCAAGGTGCTAAGCAACTCAGACTCTGTCTCTAAATAAAATACAACATAGGGCTGGGGATGTAGCTCAGTGGTTGAGTGGCCTCGGGTTCAATCCCCAGTACCAAAAAAAAGAAAATAAAGTGGGGAAGAGAAAGGGAGAGGCTGGGCGTGGCTCAACAGCAGGGGGTGCAGGACCCTGAGCCACAGGGAGGCAGGCCACTGACCTTCCAGCACCTTTGAGGAACCAGGATGGGGGGGGGGGTCAGAGGGCTTGGTGCTTGATTCCTCATCCCTACCAGTAAAAGCCCCAGGGACACAGAGGACAGAGCTTCCCAGTCAGAGGAACGTGCTGTGGGGTGGGGTTTTGCCATCTATGGGGCCCATGTCCTCCGGTCTGGGCAGTTGCATAGTGAAATGTGCAAGACTTGAGAACCCATCAGGCTCTTCTGAACCTGTCTCCTGCCTCTGGCAGCTGACTGACCCTGGGCAACTGACTTCTCTGAGCCTTTTTCTTCTGTAAGACAGCAGGGTGTTTTTTTTTTATTGCTATAAAATTTAGCCCTGATGGACATAAACACTTGGCAAGACTGGCCTGTGGTAGCCTTTTAATTAATGGGGGCTGTGCTCACATTCACTCTCTCCCAGTCTCCCCTCTCCCTTCTCAGCCCTTCCCTCTTCTATGGAACAGAAACTAAACAGAGGCAATGTGCTGCCTGGCAACCGTCTTCTCGGGGTCCCAGGTCCATCTGTGTCCCAGGTGGACATCTTCCCCAGACTTCAGACTGGACGGCCCTCCGAAACCAGAGGAGCCCCCATCAAGGAGGAGCCCTGGTCCTGCAGTTCCTGTGGTGCTCACTTGAAGGCGACATTGAGCTTGGAATTCCCACCCGCACGGGCCTCTTGTCCTCGTCCTCCCCTCCTGACCACCAAGCCGCAGACCAGCTGCACCAGCCAGTCCTGATGCTAAGGAGCCATTCCGGAGATAAAAAAAAAGGACATGCCACGTCCCACAGCACAGGGCAGAGGCAGGGACCTCACTAACCCCAAAAGTAACCAGCCAAAACTATAGAAAGGGTTTAGGAGAGGGGAAAAAACAGGGTGGTGGTGAGCGCTGGCACCTTCACACTGATCTCTGGATACTACAGTCACAAGCAACGTAAGTGATGGCAACAGCTAGGTAAATTATGGCATGGTCACTTGAATGTGCACTCATTACAATGATGAAGAGATTATATTCATGGAAGGAAAAATCCAAAAACTCATTCTCGATTTTTACTGCAGACATCTCAAAATCACGTTCATGGGGGGGACCGTGAGAAATGAATAAAACACGTAAGTAAAGACTGACTTGCTCGGGTAACGGCCTAGGAGATTTCCCTGCTCTCTGTTTCAGATCTCCGAGTCCTCGCTCTCAGTAGCAGGACGACTCCTGGGTTTGGGGGTAGAAGACACGGAGTCCATGGTCACAGGGTCCTGATGCTCTGGAGCACAGATGCTCCTGGGGTTGAGACCCAGACGGTCTTCAGCGAGCGAGCTCCTAAGACAATGTCCTTTCTAAGACACGTGGAAAAAGATGAGCGAGGACTGGGTTGGCTCTCCTTCCTGTGGAAAAGCAGAATTTCAGGGAGCAGAGAGAGAGGAGCAAATGGTAGGAGATGCTTCCCATCACCAGGATCCCTGTTGGAGCAGCCCTGGCTCATCTACACTGTGTCACCGTCATTGTTAGGGCCCCCACGCAGAGAGCCCAAGCAGCCCCCGCGCACCTCTCCCAACTGAGGCACAACCACAGACGGCAGCAGATGCTTCCCGCCTTTTCCACCTTCCTAGGTAAAAAACAGGGGCTGCAAGGTCGTTGGCCTCAAAAGTTGCACGGCTTGTTAGTGCCAGGCAAGGATTAGGACCTGAAAGTGTCCCTTCTGCCACACACAAGCCAGCAGCACCTGGAGAGGCAGGCAGAGGAGCCCTGCAGGGCTCCTGGGTGGCAGGGCCTGGGCCTGGCCTCAAACACCAAGCAAGGAGCAAAAGGCACCACTGGAGACCTTTGTCCTGTCATAGTGGTGACATGTCCATGTCTGTGTGTCACCAAGTTCTGGACACTTGCTGCTGAGGCTGAAGCAAAGCGTTTGTCTGGCAGGAGGGCGGGGGAGGTCCTAGGAAGATGCCCGAGTGTCCTGGATCTGTCCCTGGCTTCCCGCCTGCTCCTTCTCCCAGCTCTGCTGCCTCTTAGCTGGACAGGTAAGCAAACGCCGGCTACAGGCTCATGGTGACAATGTCCCTGCCTGTGTGTGGAGCTCCAAGGTCAAATCATTCCAGAGTCCCCAGAACCGGGGTGAGCAGAGCCTAGGGACAGTGTTTGCAAATGTCCTTTATAGCAGGATTCTTCACGAAATGCCATTTAGGCTGACGCGGTGCCAGACGCGGGCGGACACCACCTGAGGGGCACTGAGGGGCATGCAGTGCCCTCAGCTGCTCCACGATGAGAGTGAGAGACCAAGCTCAGCAGCAGGGAGAATCTCCTCGATGTCTCAGCTGGGAAAGTGCAAGGTAAAAATCAGGGCCAAACTCCCTGGAGCCCGGCCCGTGGCCACTGTCACAGGCTGTCCTTCCCTCTGCCAGGCTCCTTGATGGAGAGAAGGACAGACTTCAGAGCAGCCTCAGGCTCTTCTGAAAAATGGGATGGAAGGACCCTGGGGCTGGGAGAGTTTGAGGCTTAAGTTAAAGTGGCCCGAGGTCTGCACTCCTCAGAAGATAGAATGGAAGGTGCCGGCTACTGTTGGGATTCTGGAGTCAGGACTTGGCAGGACAGAGGCAGCGCCCCCAGAACTACTTCTAAGCTCCATGAAAACTGCCCAGGAGCACCCTTTCTCCAGGAGGGAGTCTGCTCTTCCATTAAGACAGCCACGGTTAGAAACTGAGCAGCTACATCCTCCCCGGGACACAGAAGCAAGCCAGTCCCCTCCCATATGGCTCACTTCCCGCTGCAGAGGAACCCATCGCCCCCAGCACACACACACCCCAGGGCCCCTTGCCACTCGGCATCTCTCCAGAAGCCCAGAGAGGACCTGGGCGTCCAGCTGGGCCTGCCACCTCCCTGACCTGGGATGACATTCGTGCAAAATCGAACCCCTTTCATCTCGCACTGACAGGATGCGGGAGAGGAGGAGACACTGGAGCATAATATTGAAAAATATCGGGGGCAGCTGTGCTCGGGCCTCTGTGACATGACATGATGGATCTCAGTTCCGGACACTTCCTCAGCCTCTGCCCCTAACTCATCCTCGCTGGCAGCTAATGCTTTTCTGGGGTAAAGGCTTGTCCTGCTTTCTGTCTCGGGGCCTCTTCTAGCCCAGGCAGGCACTGGGAAGAACCCACCACGGGGCTGGGTTCAAAATGCGTCCCGCCACACAGCCACTTGCTATGAGCTGTCTGCAGGGCAGAGTCCTGTGAGGTGGCTCCAGGCAGTGGCACTCATCATGGGGGCAGTGGCCGCACCACAGCCAGGCTCTGCCTCCTGCAGGCCCTGGGGAGCCCTCCGGACAGTAAGGACACGTCCTCTGGCAGATGGAAGGAGTTCTGGGAGTTTTGGCCAGGCTGGGTGGAGCTCCCGTCCTCGTGCCCGGCTCTCTGAACCCACCGCTCAGCACACACAGTGCTCAGGGCTGGGGCTCACATCTGCCCATCCTGCTGGACATGGATGAAAAACATCTGGAGAGAGAATTCCATCTGACCCTAACACGTGCAGACACCTCACCTGGTCATCCCACCACCAGCCATCAGTGTAGCCACTGTCCCCACAGCACTGCACATGAAGACATCAGAGGTGACGCAGAGTCCCAGGAGGACTGTGTGGGCTCCACACACACACACACGCCACTCTGCCCCACAGAAGGGCTTTGAGCCCCCAAGGATTTGGTGTCCTAGGGCCTCTGGGCCCCCATGGACCCTAGGGACCCCCTACTTCTTGTAATTGTGGGTCTGCTTGCTGGATCGTACAGGTCAGGTCCTTGTGATGTGTCTCTTATTGTCACCTGAATCCCAGTACCTAGGACAGGGACTGGACATAATAAGTGATCAAGAAATGTTTGTTGAATGAATTGGTCAGAAGAATGACTCTCTTCAGCACTTCCCATCTCACCCACATCCTGTGCTCTACCAGAAGCTGTGTGGCCTAATGAGGACTTCCAGTTTCAAAATAGTAAACAAAAATCACAGAAGAGCAAGAAGAAAGAGACGCACAAAGTGCATCATCCACAAAGCCAGGATGCATAGGGACACTTAATCCCCATGTGTAAACCTGAGAGTACCACAGAAATGTAAATGACCCAGCATGGAGAAAGCAAGTCAAACTGAGAGTAGAGAGACCCACAGAAGCCCAGAAAAGCTCAGAAAGACAAAGCATCAAATCCTCACATGAGATGAAAGGTGGACAAAGAGTGAAAGCAAGAGTCATTTGAAAATACTCCTTAAAGGATAAACAGACCAGCAAATTATGAATGGATAAACAGAATGTGGTATGTCCATACAATGGAATATTATTCAGCAATTAAAAGGAGTGAAGACTGATACATGCTATAACATAGATAAACATTGAAAACACGCCAGTTCAAACAAAGAAGTCAAACACAAAGGGCCACCTATTGTATGATGCTGTTTATATGAATTCCAGAATGCACGTGTCTACATAGGCAGAAAGTAGATTAGTAATTACTAGAGACTGGGAAGGGTGGAGTGAGGAGTGACTAATGGGGACAGGGAACGTTATGGAATTAAATAGGAGTGGTGCCTGTACAACATTGTAAATACACTAAGAGCCACTGAATTGTACACGCTAAAGGGGTGAATCTAATGGTATACGAATTAGATCTAAATTTTTTAAGAGAGCAGATACAGCTTCCAATCCAATTCCTCTGATCTGAATATGAACTGAGAGGCAAGGATCACCAGGATCCTGAAGAACAACTTCACCAGGAAAGACCAAGAACCCACAGAGAATTAAGAAATCAAGAGCACACAAAACTAATGCAGGTACTCAGAAGGAAACATCAAAGAATTACACAGCAGGAGTTCCAGAAAGCCTTTTCTGAGAACAGATGAAATGGTAAAATGAAAATTGTCACAAAAATAATACAAGAAAGCAGAGCACGGTAGTGCATCCCTGTAATCCCGGCAACTCGGGAGGCTGAGGCGGGAGGATGGCGAGCTCAAGGCCAGCCTGGGCAACTTAGGAAGCCCCTCTCTCCAAATGAAATTTAATCAGCTGTGGATATAGCTCACTGGTGGAGCATTTGCCTAGCATGCTTGAGGCCCTGGGTTCAATCCTTTGTATACCATAATTAATACTAATAATAATACATGAAAATACAGAAATGAGTCTCCAGATTTTTAAGGTCCTCAAAGCTCCCAGGACAATTTGTGATAAAATATATCTGAAATTTCAGAATAGCAAGGATAAAAGGGGGGGGGCTTTCACAAGATGGGGACTAATCACATGCACAAAGATCAAGAAATAAAATGGTAACAGAACTTCTTAGCAAGATTGAGAAAAATGGAGAAATGACTTCAAAATCTTAACATTTTTAATTTCAGCCTCTATATCCAGCTATACTGTAGGTTAAGTAAAAAGATTAAAATAAGACACTTTGAGCATGCAAGATCTCAAGAGCTCAGCACTTCTGTACCATTTCTGAGAAAACTATCCTTCTGAGAAGGATAGTCGCCAAGAAATCAAAGAAGACAAAGGATTTAAAGAAGAAGGAATCAACAGAAGGCAAATGGATTCCCCAAGAAAAAGAAGAATGAAAAAGTATCAGGAACAACAGCTTTTCAGAAAGCATAAAGAGCAGGTAGGAGGCCTTTATGAAAAATGTTAAAGTGATGAGCTATAGGTATAGCCATACAGGAAATTACATCAGTTTACAGAGCTGTTGAAAAGTGGAGCACCACTGAGCAGAAATTCAAAGAAAGCTAAGTAAAAATATTGTACAAGAAAGTAAACTTAATCGATGTGTACAGTCATAACGTAAACAATAAATCTTTGCAAAATACTCAGAAAAATTCTGTTGGAGGAAAAGGGAAGCCAGAGGTATAGGTGAGCTAAAACCTTCACCTTTGAAAGGCAAGCAATGATTGTCACAGCTGATGAATCAGGAGATTACTTAAGGGCTGGGATTTTAGCTCAGTGGTAGAATTCTTGTTAGCATGCACGAGGCCCTGGGGTTCAATCCCCCAACACTGAAAAAAGTAATTTAATTTAATGGAAATGTCTATTTTTTAAAAAAGATATCTTAATAAATATATTATAATTAATATTTATTATTAATAAATATATTATTTGGGAATAAGGAAGAAATGCCAGAATCAATGGAATCAGAAGTAAGTGGATTGGAAGACTGTTTCTGGGAGAGAGTAACAGGATGAGTTGGTCGGCCAGATGGAGATAAGGCGGGATCATTCTATCAGAATTTTTAAATGGTTTACAGTGCACTGGCTTTGAAGTGAAGACATAGTTTGACCTGCCATCTCCAGGCTGGGTGACAGAGAGGTGAGGTCTCTTCTGTGTGACTAACCCCTGCATGACAAGGACACAGGGTCTGGGTAGATGGCCAGGGGTGAGAGCTGCCTTCTCCTCCCTGCACTTCCACAGGAGGCCACCAGACAAAGCCCACCAACTGAGCCACTGCTGTTACAAGTGGCTGCTGAGCCGAGGGAGGGAAATCCATTGAGGAATAATCCCAGGAAAACAGAGGTGACCCTATTACACTACTGCCACTGCTTCATGTCCTCTCTGCTATCCTTGGCTGCATGGGTTTGGTTAAAACAAAAGATTGCAAAACAATCTGGTACAGAAACAACGTCTAGCCATTCTCTATGAAGTCCCCCCCGGGGGGGCTGGGGTGTGGCTCAGTGGAAGAGGCGCGCCTGGCCGTGGGGACCTGGGGGCCTCCCCAGCCCCACAACAAGGAGACTCTGCCCCAAGTGGGAAGCCACGGCTAACCGGGCGCCCTTGCTCAGGCAGATGCTCTTTCCCAGACCCCTCTGCCTTCAGGAGTGGTCCCTGGCCAAGAGCTCCCCCGCGACGGGGAGAAGACCCCACTCAGCTGGCCACCACGTCCTTCCTCCGGGGAACTGGCCTCGTCTGCCTCTTCCCTCTCCGGCCGCGAAGGCTGATGGCCACAAGATAGAAGGACCCTAAGGTCCCAGACGTCTTAGTGAAGCAGAGCTGCCCTCACCAAGCGCCTGCAGCCTGCGGAACCTGACCCTTCACCACGGGCCGTGGCACCGGGAGTGACCGGGAAGGGACAGGAGCCTGTCCTTGAGAGACTCCCGCTTCTGTTCCACAAGCTGCACCTGAAGCTGACTGTTTTGAAGTGTGCAATAGTGGACAGCTACGCAAGCTTCACAACTCCCACATGCACAAGGTCTACTGTGGCAAGTGACAACCCCCCTTTGCTCCAAGTGTACCTGGCCAGATCCCACCCACCTCAGCAGCCCTCACATACAGTTCCAGGCTGAGCACCCTTAATGCCAAGTTCTGAAATCCAAAATCCTCCCAAAGCTGAAACGTGTTGAGTATTGACATGACGTCACAGTGGGAAAGGCTACACCTTGAAACCTGCCTGTATGTAAAGTTCTTAAAAATAGATTGAAGGGGAGGCGGGGCGGGCATCGCAGGTGCCTGTGCTCCCAGTTAATTAGGAGGATTGCTGGAGCCCATGAGTTCAAGGCCATCCAGCAAGGCGAGACCAAGTCTCAAAAAAAAAAAAGTGTAAAATTTTCTTCAGGCTCTGTGTATAAGGTGTAGGTGAGACAAATGAAAGTTGTGTTTAGACGTGGATTCCATCCCCAAGATGTCTTCTAACACAACTGTTCCAAAAGCTGGGAATCCAAATGCTTTCTTGTCCCAATCCCTGTGGATAAGGCACGTCCTCCCTGGGAGTCCCACGGGTGCCCCCAGTGCAGATGCTCACCCCTCTCATCCAAAACACAGCTTCAACGGTCCGCATCCAGCCCTCTGCATGGAGAACCATTCTTAGAAAATAACGAGGAATTTTGCTCGTTCATGACCAAAGACATGAAGTGCAATGTTATTCATAAATTCCAAACAGGAAACTCAGCTGCCAACATCAGGTTTAAAAAGTGGCCCACGGTGTTGGAAATGCCGACAGTCTTCACTCAATGGAAGAATCGGACCAGAGATGGTGGCCGCGTGGGCTCTCCGTGCTCTCGGGTGCATGACAAATGCACACAGGAGGAGGGGAGGCCAGGCTCCGCCACTGAACATCCTCTCGGTGCCTTTCAATGAGCAAAATGTCGCGGGGGTTGGTCTGTGGGTGTTTTGCTTTTTGGTCTATTTTCCAAAGTGACCAGAGGGAGCTAAGATCTGCCACAGGGGAGGTGGCCAGTGGGGGAGGGACAGCAGCACGCCCACCCCCTTCAGAAGGCGCCCTCACAGCCGCACCGGCTCACCTATGAGAGCCATGTATACTGAGAGGCATTCAGAACAGGAGGCCACCGAGCCACAGTGGCCACAGTGTCCATGGCCCCTCTATTCAGCCTGCCCCTGGGTGACCTTCAGTCCTGGTGTAGAGGAGGCATTCTGGGTTAAGATGGCAGCTCTGTATTGGGGCTCTAGAGGGTGCTGTGGTTCATGCCCCATCCGTGTCCTCCCCGCCCTGGGAGGCAGGGAGGAGGTGGGAACTTCACCTGATATGGAGTTGGAGGTGGTTAATCAGAGAAGTCATCCAGCCAGAGCCCCTTGGTTGAGTCCTGGTGGCTTCATAAGAAGAGGAGCCCAGAGGACACACACACCCAGGCACATGCCCACTCCCTGCCTCTTGCCATCTGATGCCCTATGCTGCCTCAGGACTATGCCAGCAAAAAGGCCATCTGTCACCAGATGCAAGTCCTCCACCTTGGACTACAGAACTTCAAACCAAAATGAATCTCTTTTCATTAAGACTTACCCAATTTCTGGCATTGTGTTACAGCAACAGAAAACACATGGAGAATTTTATATCTCTCCTTTTCACTCAGGGGTTGAATACCTCCAGATGTGATGCTGTTCTGCCTTCTGTCAATCAAGTGTTTCTCTGTTGCTCCCTTCCCGTTCCCATCAGTCCTCCAGCCCACACCCACCAAAAAACCCCATCCAAATGTGCACCCCCCACCCCATGCCAGCCCACCAGGACCCACCTGAATTCCCCATGTTTTTCTGACTTTCTTTTAGTTAGGCCAGAATTTTCCAATGTATGGTAGTCCCTGGGTTAAAAATACATATATTGAGTATTTACTTTGACGTCTATTAAGACAAAAAAATAACTGGATCCTTTTTTTAATATTTATTCCTAAGTTTTAGGTGAACACAATAACTTTATTTTACATTTATGTGGTGCTAAGGATGGAACCCAGTGCCTCCTGCATGCTAGGAGAGTGCTCACTGGTAGAGTGGATACTCTTAACTGGAACAAGGCTACATTATGAGGATTGATTTCAATAAAAATAGCATTTCAATAAATACATTTATTTAATGCATTGATTTTTACTACCTTTATTTACATATCTTAATTCTTTATAGGTTGAACATCCCCAATCCCCAAAATCTAAAATCCAAAATGCCCCAAAGTCTGAAACTTACAATTTGAAACTTAGAAGTTTCCGATGTCAGAGCATTTGGGATTTCAGATTTTCAAACTAGGAATGCTCAGCCAATGATGTCCATGCAAATATTTCAAAATCTGTAAACCTCCAAAATTGGAAGCTCTCCAGGCCACTTATTTGGGATAAAGAACACACACTTGTATTTATCTCACCTGCTGTATAAACAACTAAACTTTGGGGAACTCTACATTAGCGTATGATCAAATTTTTTTTTTAATTTTCTTCTGTTGCCACCCTGTGGCGTGGGCGGGGAAAGCCAGCAAGCAGAGCCCACCCAGCACCTAGAGGCACAGTGCCAAAGCCACATGCTCCCAGGAAGATCCCTGAGGGTGGGACCCCAGGCTCTGCTGGAAGCTGGTCCTGATCTGATGGCCTCCAGACTCCTAGGGTGGCTCAGCCTCCACTCAGCCTCCACCTTTGCCTGGGGGGAGACGGGGAGTGGGCAAGCAGCCTTCCCAGCAGGGAAGAAGCCCCCTGGAGGTGCCAGAGACTGGCTGAGCCCCACTTCCTGCAGGCACAGACTGCCTTTTTAGGACACTCGCTGAGGTCCTCGTGCCCAGCCCTCGTGAGACAGCACACCTTCCAGAAAACGCGGCCTTCCTGCAGATGAGCTGACAGGCCGGGCCTCCCTTGTCCTCCAAGGCGGGAGCACAGGAAGCAGGTCTTTGAGGACCCCTGCACTTATATCTGGGACTCTGGGCACTTGCCGCTTTTCTGGGCTGCCTCAAACAAGGCCGTCAGCCCGCCTCCCAAGCAACCTGGGGAGGTGTGGGCTGTGGGGGCAGCAGGGCTGGGCGGCAGGGAGAGGGCTCCTAGACTTGAAGACTTCAGGGGATTAGGGAGGTGACAGGCGTCTTCTGCAGGGACTGCTGCCAGCCCTCCTCCCCCACCTCCTCCAGGGCTGCATCCAGCCTTGGCCGGTCACCGCTGAGCTGTCTCTCCCCGCGTCTCCCATCACCAGCCTGGACATTTGGCCGGGTGGGCAGGTCTGGTCCCCACCAACTGCCACCTTGCCGGGTGTTAGCAGAGCAGCAGGTGCGCACAGAGGGAAGGAGTGGTCTGCCCGCGCTGGCATCTGGCAGCTTGGCGCTGCTGCTTGCACGGTATAAATACAGAGCAAAAATAGCTGATCCCAGATAACAGTGGTGCGATCACCCAGCGCCCGCCTCGAATCCCAGGGAATTTGGAGGGAGCAGCTGCCGAGGCTGCCCCCATCAGCGGCCCACTGCCCCTGGGTGGCCTGGGCTGAGAGCTGAGCCAGAACAAAGCTGGGGGGCGGGCGGGGGGGGGGGGGGGGGAGAGCAACTGGAAGAAGGAGACTTGATGAAAACACCTCTAGTCACAGTTCTGCTTGGGAAGAGATGGATTTTCTAGAAGAACCATGAAAATCCTGCGTTTCCAGCAGTGTGAACCTGGCCTCCCAGTCCTTAGCAACCACAAGTGACGAAGGACGGGGGACCATCTCAGCTAGGGAGTGTGTTTATTTTGAACATCTGGATATTGCCCTCACTGTTGGTGTGGGACTGTCCCCCAGTTGGGGAGGGCTAGGTCTCTCCCATACAGTCCACATTCCAGCGCTGAGTGGTCAGTCCGTGGCCACAGTCCCAGGCTTCTGAACTCAGCTTTGACAGGCCCGGCCATTCAGAATGAGTGTTCCAAAAGACAGAGAGCGCTGTGACTCCTGCAGCCCAGGGGAGAAGCTGGATTTCTTCAGCCACTGTGTTCACAGGAGAGCTCATCAGGAACCATGAGACGTCCAAACAGCTCAGGCGCTCCTGTCTCTCCTGCTTAGCATGTTACTTGACCCTCCAGGTGCCGGCTGACGGACAGCCATCCCCGGCTGCCAGTCACATCTGTCCTCACGCGCTCTGGGATCCTTCCTGGCTTCCCACTTGCACTTCTGCAGGGCTCTGGGCACACCAGTCCCTTCTGACGGGCCTTGAGGTGCATGCTCTCAGGCGGAGAGCCCAGCCTGGCCAGCGGAGTCGCCAGCTCGGGCAGAGCCCAGCGGCAAGGCCACACGGGTCTCAGAAGCAGGGCAGAAGCTGGGCCTCGCAGATAGTCCTCCTGTGAGCTCAGAAGCCGGATGATTCCTTACGGAATCCTGTACCATCCCCTGGGTGTCTGGGAAAGGGGAGAGGAGCAGCCCACAACAAACCAGAAGGAACCTGACCCAGAAACACGTGTCACCTGTGGGCAACCTGGGAGTGGCCTCCCAGCACTGTCCTGCCTTGTTTCTAGCAGGTCTTCTGATTCCGTGGGCTGGAGAACCCAGCTGATTATGAGAGACGGTATTGTCATTTGGCTTTTCATATCACTTTACCAAACACGAGTCCCCTCCCTCCCACTGCAGATGGCAGTCACTACATTCACTGCGCCCACAGGACCGGAAGGTTCAGCCACAGGGTTTCAGTGAAAAGCAAAACGTGAGTCCTTCAGCCTTGAGCTTCAAGCTGTGAATGGAGGCGGGGGACGTCTGTCCACCTCAAAGTCCCATAAGTCTACCAAGAGATAGAGACCCTGTCCCAAGAGAGTCCTGTGAAGTTGTGAAGCCACCAGAATCACCCCCAGGAACTCAGTCCCCAAGATGGGATTTGAAAGGAGTAATTGTAAATAGTAAATGCTATGACTTTCCGTTAGTAGAAAAACCAGGAGGAAATCGCACACGTGACCATGACTTACAAAACAGCCGTCTAGAAAGTCAGCAGAGAGCAGCGATCTAACACCGCCATGCTCTTGGCCAGTCACCAAGACCAGGACGCAGTTCTTCTTTGGCTCGTCATTGTAAGCTTCTCCCCAGTCGGGCCCAATGCCTCTTATGCCTTAACCATGATTTATTGAATACTATTTTTTAAGTCACTGCCGAAATAAGGTTTCACGATTTTAGACAAAAGTGAGTCCATTTAGCACAATAAATAAAAAATATGTTAGGACCTGACCGTGGTAAACTAGAGAGGGTTAGGGAACTATATTAGAGTATTCATTTTTAAAAAATTTTGTAAGGGCTGGGGGAGTGACTCAGCAGTAGAGCACTCACATGGCACGAGCGAGGCCCTGGGTTCCATCCTCAGTACCACATAAAAATAAGTAAAAATAAAGGTGTTGTGTCCAACTACAACTAAAAAAATAAATATTTCAAAAAAAAATTTTTTAAATATATAGAAATGTGGGCTAGCATTGTAGCTCAGTGGTAGAGCACTCACCTAGCATGTGTGAGGCACTGGGTTTGATCCTCAGCACCACATAAAAAATAAATAAATGAAAGAAAGTCTGTGTCCATCTACCACTAAAGAAAAATATATTTTAAAAAACATAGAAATGTCTGACAGTGGAAGATCATTAATTTCTACTCCTAAAACCAATGTCCCAGAAAAAAGGGCACATGCGTGGAAAATCAGAGAGGAGACCACTTTGATGGCCCGTGGCAGGACAGCAGACCCGGGAGAAGAAGGCCACATGCAGCCTGCTACTCCCAGGTGACCTCCACGAGGTCCTAGACCTACTTTCTACCCCACTTGGCTTGGGTACTGCACCTACCACAGGTCCTGGGTAACAGCGACCCGGCACCAAGATCAAAGAGGACAGCTAATATCGTGGGGTGGTCACTAGGAGGCACAACCAAATCACTTACTCGTCATGGGAAAGCTCTTCCCAGCCAGCTAACAGAAAGTGACCAAAATCATACCAAGAAACTAAAAAGAGAAAGGAAATACCGCTCTCTGAATGCACCTGAGGTGCCAAAAGTCATACCGGAAACACCGTGTGTTTAAGGAAGCCCTCACGAAAACTCAGAATTGGATGTCATCCTCCTCGTTTCACAGATGAGAAAACCACACCTTGTAGAGGAGAATCACTGCTCAGGGTCACTCAGCTGTGAATGGTCAAGCAAAGATTTAACTGGTGAGTCTGATGCCAAAGCCTAAGGTCTTCTCCCCAAGTCCCTCCAAAGGGACTCATCTGAGTAAGAGAAGGGACAGGACAGACACAGGATTCCAAGTGGCCAGCAACCTTTGCAACAGATGTTCTGGCCATGTGGAAACACACGTTCAGAAAGAGGAAGGAAAGAAGTCAAGAAACTCATTGCCAAGCCAGGCCTGCCAGCCCTGCGCCCCTGGGCTATGGCCTGGGGCTCCAGGAACAACCCCCCTGGCTAGGGTGTGACCGCAGGCCCCACTGGGTAGAGCCAAGCAGGACCAAGTCTCCCCCTCGCCAGACAGGCAACTCCGCTGTAATCTAATCGCACCCCTTGAAGCCCCGGCCAGCAATCTCTTTCCCTCACCCTGTCACAAATGCCATCACGTCGCAGCCCTGACTCCCCTCCCATGCACAGCCCGGGCAGGACACTGGGACCTGTCTCGGCCACACATCCACAGATCAGCGGGGTCAGCCCTGGTTCTGTGTAGTTCACAGAGACCAAAGCAAGCGAAATAAGCCTGAGACCCCAAGGGAGGGGGCCCTGCAGAGGGCCCTGCAGAGGGAGGTCCCCCTTGAAGGTTTGCCCTCAGGGAATGCAGGCCACCTGGTTGCCGAACACTGGCTCTACTCAGGAAATCACCAGATGCAAGGACTGAAGGGAAGGAAGTGAGCCAGGGACACTTCCAGAAATGCGGTGATGTGGAAAAAGAAGTGAATGGGAAAAGGCATAAAAATTCGCCTCAGTTGTTCGGAGTAGAGCACCTGCCTGCCACGCTCAAGTTCCACCCCAGCACCACACACACACACACACACACACACACACACCAAAAAAGGAATAAGTAATAAAATTAAAATAATGAGGAAAAAAACAAAAAGCTCAGTGGTAGAGCACTTGCCCAGGATGTGTGAGGCCTTGGGTTTGATCCCCAGATGCACATAAAAAGATAAGACGAAAAAATTTTTTTAAATAAATAAAATTTTTAAAAGATCAGCCTGCATAGTGAGAAGGACATCATCTACCAACCCGGTGACTAGAAACTGACCAAGAGGTCTCCTGGTGCCCGCTGCTTTGTGCACCATGCCCTGGACCGGCGGTCTCTGGGCCCTCTCCTTCCCGAAGAGTCTGATGCCTTGAAAGTCCTGCACTGAGGATCAAGGGGACGTGGCCCATGTCACTGGGTCACCCATCCCATCTGCTTCCACAGGAATCTGTGCAGCAGCAAACCCAGGGTCTTGATCCCCATCTGACTGACCAGCAAACAAAAACCCCTGGATGCCAGGTCCCACATGCACTTAGTGATGGGTCTCAGAACCCATCTCAGGACAGGGAGCTCCCATTGCCAGGGAGAGCAAATGAAATTGATGATTCTTCAAAGAATAAAAAGATAAATTTAAAAGCCTTCTTAAAGACCTGAGAGAACTAACAAAACAGTGAAGAATTACCAGCCAGGATCCAAGGGAAGAAGGAGGCCCCCGGGAGATGAGACCATTCTTTGAGCTGCATTAGATCTGGGGGTGTTGGCTAATTCTGCAAGGGATGGCTGAGAGGCCGAGGGCTACTTTTGGGGGTCTAATGGAGCTAAAGGAGGAGGGGATAAATCCGAGGTTCACCAATCCTATGACTATCCAGGCACAGTGGTACCTGCCTGTAATCCCAGCAGCTCAGGAGGCTGAGGCAGGATGATAATGAGTTCAAAGGCAGCCTCAGCAAAAGCAGGATACTAAGCAACTCAGTGAGACCCTGTCTCTAAATAAAATACAAAATAGGGCTGGGATGTGGCTCAGTGGTTTAGCACCTCTGGGTTCAAAAACCTGGCACCAAAAAAAAAAAAGAGTATGACTGGGACTTGCTTTGGACTGGAACTCCAGTAGGATGCTCTTTACAAGTAAATAAGAACCAGAAGTAGACAAGCCCTTGCAGGGACTATATAGTTGGCTTCCAGAATTCTAAAGTTCTGAAATTAGATTTAAGTAACTCTATATTGCTGAGCCCCAAGAGCCTCGCAGAAGCAAACATAGATATTTTAGGAGGAAAATTGTTCAAATTAATTCTGCAAGTTTGCAAATACAATGCCCCAAACAAAAAGGAATGAGGCACCAGGTACAGTAATCCCGGCAGCTCAGGAGGCTAAGGCAGGAAGGTCACCAGTTCAAAGCCAGCCTCAACAACTTAGAGAGAGCCTAAGTAACTGAGTGAGACCCTATCTCACAAGAGAAAATAAAAATAAGGATTTTGTTAAAAGCTGGGGATGTGACTCAGTGGTTAAGTGCTACTGGGCTCAATCCCATCAAAAAAAAAAAAGTAATGAAGCACAAAGCATACCAAGTGTCAGAGAGAGAGAGAGAGAGAGAGAGAAATGAAGAAACAACAAAAACAGACCTACAGAGGCTCTGGCTATTGAAGTAATCAAGGACTTGAAAGTAACTATACTTACTAAGTTCAAGGAAATGACAGAATTTTTACAGAGAACTGAAAATTATTTTTAAAAAGTCAAATAAAGGGCTGGGGCTGGGGCTCAGTGGTATTGCACTTGCCTGGCATATGTGAGACACTGGGATTGATTCCCAGCACCGCATATAAATAAATAAAATAAAGGTAGATCAACAACAACAACAAAAAAAGTCCTTTTAAAAAAATAAGTCAAATAGAAATTTCAGAACTAAAAGATACAATAATCAAAATTAAGAACTCAAAAGATAGTTTTAGTGAATTTTCTTTTTAATGTTATTCAGGGCACAGGGTAAACAGAAAGAAAATATGTCTTTGAAAAGACAGCAGCTGAGAATTTGCCAAAATAAAGAGACATCAACATAACCATATATTTAAGCCCGACGAATCCCAAGCAGGATAAATAAAGGAAATCCAAATCTAGGGACATCATTTTTAAAGGACTACCAAAAAACAAGGCTGAAGAGAAAAACCTTAAAAGCAGGTAAAGTAGTGGAACAGGAGAAATAAATCACCTTTAAAAAGAGAGGGAATTAGACACACAGCTGACATTCCGTCCACAACAATGGGAGCCAGAAGACAATGGGGTTGCCCTTTCCCGTTGAGGACAACAGAGCTCTGAACTCTGACCTCAGAGTTAAGTTCACTTTTTACTACACTCTCTGCCAATCAAGCTTTCATTTCTTGGCAGTATAGTACTGAACAAACACGGATTCAAACAAGAGTTCAGAGTCTGGGCTTCTCGGATACTCGCTGCTTTGTGGTGGCCCTGCGTTTGCTCCTCATGTCCCCTCTTCAGAGCCTTCCCTCCCCTTCTCTAGCAGTCAACTTCAACTTCAGGACCCAGCTCACCAATCACCTCCCCTGCATCTGATGTCAAGCCTGTGCTTAGTCTCAAAACCCAGGACTGGGGACGTAGCTCAATGGTAGAGCACTCGTCCAGCATGTGTGAGGCCCTGGGTTCCATCCCCAGCACCACAAATAAACAAACACAGAAACCAATATAACAAGATGTTCAGGTGTGGTAGTGCACACCTGTAATTCCAGCTGCTCAGGAGGATCACCAGTTTGAGGCCAGACTGGGCAAATTAGCAAGACCCTGTCTCAAAACAGAAAGGATAGTGATATAGTTCAGTGGTAAAGTGCCTCCAGGTTCAATCTCTGGTGCTGGGAAAAACAATAACAAAAATTAGGAGATAACTTACATGAAGCATCTAACCTCTGACAATCATCATTAATTAATTTTGTTCCTCCTGGATTTTTTTGAGCAACTCAAGTTCCAATGATCTTGTAAATCACTGCTGTGCTATACACATACCGCCTCTTACTGGTTCCGTTTATTCCTCCTCATATTCCTCACGGTCTCCTCCTTCTGGGCCTCTCTCTCTGCAAAGCAGAGCTTGGTACTTTGACGCCCTTGTCTCCTGACAGCCACCTTTAGGAGGGGGTTCCTCAGGGGGCTTCAGATTCCTGACCACCTTAGGTTGGTGTGTGAGCTACATTCTGGAAGGACAGAAGAAAGAACTTCCCATGGACAACCTAGAACTCCAGGATGAAAGCCCTTCTCCACTCAACCACATAATTACGTGACCCCAGTTAACATCTGGTGACCACTTACTGGGGGTGAGGCATTCCGTGTGCATGGCAGCTGCATTCCTAAAAACACGGTACGGTCCCTCAAGCCCCGCCCCCTCCACTGAGGAACAGACCGTTTTAACCAGTGTGATGGAGCTGTGGGCAGGGGCTGACTGGGCAAAAGCAGGACCATTCCTGGGCCCTCTTTTCCCAATATGTACTCTTCCTGCCTCAGTTCATCCATTTCCATGGCTTTAAATGCCATCTGGACACTGATGGATTTCAAGTTCATTTCTCCACCCCAGCCCTAGGCACTGAAGTCCAGACCAGAGGACAGACTCAAGCCCATTAGGAAATGGAACATCCATAGAATCTAAAGTGTAACTCATCTCCAGGGAGTCATTGAATTACTGCAGGGCATCCACACACACACACACTCACACACACACAGTTACACACACTCACACTCACACACACACTCAGGGTATCCACACACACACACTCACACACTCACACACACACACTCAGGGTATCCACACACTCACACTCACACACACTCACTCACACACACACACTCACACACACAGGTTATCCACACACACTCACACAATACTCTCTCTCACACACACCCACACACACACACTCAGGGTATCCACACACTCACACACATACACACACTCAGGGTATCCACACACACTCACACTCACACACTCACACACACACTCATACACACATTCAGGGTATCCACACACATTCACACTCACACACACAGGGTATACACACACAGGGTATCCACACACACAAGCACACACACACTCACACACTCACACTCACAGGGTATCCACACACACTCACACAATACTCACACACACACTCATACACACCCACACATAGGGTATCCACACACACTCACACCACACTCACACACACACACACACACACTCACACACACTGATTTTCTTCAAGTCTTCCCCACCTTCAAGACATGACACCAGTTGCCTGGAGAGGCCTGGGGTACTGAGGTATCATCTTCCTTTACCCCTGAACCAGTCCCTCAGCATGGCCGGGTCTCATCAGAATGACCTTAGGCACATGTTGATTTTCTTCCACCAGGAAGGCCATCTCCTTAAACGCAGGAAGGTTGTTCTTTCTATTTTTGTTTGTTTGCTTTATTTTTCCTGCTGCAGGTCCAGCCTGGGGAACTGTGCCTGGAAATCTCAAGTCTCTCAAAAATATTTGTTACCTGGGTAAGAATGTCAGGGGAAGGTGGCACGGGGAGGTGAGACTCAAAATAGAAGTAGGTGCCACCTACCAGAGAAGGAGAGAGAACACCAAGAAGAGGGAACAGTGTAGGCAAGGCGAGGGATGGGCCAGGACTGGCAGAGCCTCAGAGCAGCTCACACTGCGTGGCCGGGCGTGTTCACTTCATGGGCTGCTACTCTGGCTCTGCCATCTTTCTTAAAGTACTATCTTAGTCCGTGTTCTGCTGCTATAACAGAACAGCTGAGACTGGGGAATTCATAAAGAATAAAGGTTTATTCATTTCATGTTTCTGGAGGCTGGGAGGACCCAGTTTGAGGGAACACCTATAGTGAGATCCTTCTTGCTGGTGGGGTCTCAGAGTCCTGGGGCACCACAGGGGATCACATGGCAGAAGGGTGAATATGAGAGACAGAACCAAACAGACCCACTTTCAAGACAATCCATTAATCCATCCGTGAATTCATCCATGTTGAAGGCAGGGCCCCTTGTGACCTAATCACCTCCCAAAGTCCCACTTTATACTTCAGAGTGGGTATTAAATTCCAAAATGAGTTTTGGAGGGGCCACCCAAACCACAGTAAGTCGGTTCCTGATCCGAGTACCTTCTTCATAGAGAGGTCTTGAAAACCTCAATCACGGGCCCGGTGTACTGAGAATATGCAATAAATGATGTGTTGTGAATATGGACACCTAGTTTTAAAAATTCAGTGTATATAGAATATGGGTTGCATAGGGTTCTAGGAGATGGGACTAGGATGGGAAGACTGGGGTCAGATCACTTGAGGCTGGGAATCCCCAAAAACCTTTTACAGCAAAGCCCAAGTGATCATGGCTCTGACAGCTATTCTGTCATTCAACATGTTAAGGGATCAGCAGACTCTCAGCTCAAAGCCATCTTCTGTTCTTATGGAAGCACCCAGTCAAGATAGGGCAGTTATGAGAGTTGGTGTATTAGTTAGTCATTGCTGCATAACAAATTACTGTAAATCTTGGCTGCTTACAAAAAAACAAAGTGTTATCTCCTACAGTCTCTGTGGTCAGGAAAATAGGAGCAATTCAGCTGAGTCATCCTAGCTTGGGGTACCTTATGAGATTAAATTAGGATATCAGCCCACTTTAGTCATCCAAAGACTTGACTGGAGCTGGAAGGTGCTCTTTCAAGAGCATTCACACAGTTGAAAAGGCCATGCTGGCTCTTGACAGGAGGCCCTAGTTACCTGCCATATGTCCATCCCCAGAGGCCTTCGAGTGGCCTCTCAACATGGCAGCCAGCTTCCCCAGAGTGAGTAATCCAAAGCAGGCAAAGAGGAAGCCACAATGTCCTTCTGACCTACATCTCAGGTCATACACAGTCACGTCTACAATACTCTACTGGTTACAAGGTCACCCCCACTCACTAGGGGAGGGGATTGTAAGCCTCAGTTCTCACCAGTGGCCTCTTATCCTTCCAGAACACCAGGACACTTGGGCACCATCTTGGAAGATGGCTGCCACCGTCAGCCCAGGTGGAACTGAATTTCTCCATATAAACAAATAGATGGAACCATATAATAATGCTGAAAAAAAGTACAAAAGTGGAAAGCAGAAATAGGACTGACGGAAGGATAAAGTAGTTACAATAATAGTACGATAATATCAGTAATAGCTATCCATTGTCAAACATGTCCTTTGTGCTTGGCACTGGCCAAAATCTAGCCATGCTCCATCTCCAGGGTCCAGAAAATAGAGTTCAGAACCAAGTCTATCCCACTGCCTGATTTTGTGAATCAAGTCTTACTGGAACTCAGCCACACCCATTCCAATACATACTGTCTATGGCTTCCTTCACCTGTGGTCACAGAGCTGAATAATGGGGACAGAGCTGTGTGATCGCCCAAGCCTAGACTTTTTTTCTGCTCCTTCACAGAAAAAAAAAAAAAAAGTGTTGATCCATGCTCTATCTCATTATGATTTTATCAAGTCCGTATAAGCCAAGTCTCCATTTTGTAGATGATAGAACTCAGGGTCAGATAAGTTCTTTCTTGCCTAGAATCACATTTGTCATAAGTAGCAGAATAGGGCTCCTAACCAGGCAGCCTGACTTCAGGGTTCAGATTGCACAGAACACGAATCAGAAAGGTTGGCTCTTCCCAGTAGCTGTGTGACCCTTGAGCAGTAATGTGAGGTCTTGCTTCTCATTTTTCTGAGCTTGGGAGATAAATTTTTAAGTGTCTGCCAACTACTCTAGAAGAAGGTTGGATGACAAATTTAAAACATGAAAAAGTAGCAAATGCTTCACAAAAGGAATTCCAGCTCAAGTATCCCTTACCAGAAGTTCTTGGGACCAGAGGTGTTTCAGAATGGGCAGTTCTGGGGATTGGAGGATATTTGCGTAGACTTTACTGGTTGAGCCTCCCTATTCCAAAAATCAAAAATCTGGAATGCTACAACATCTAGAACTTTTTGAAAACTTAGTGGCCTTGACCCGACCTCCATTGATTGCAGTCCATGGTTTTATGGGCGAACCAGGTGGTTGCCGGGCTGATTCCCACCCCACCACTAGGACAGCTGAGAACGTCCAGAGACATTGTTGGTGGGTGCTGCTGGCGTCTACTGGGGAGAGGACAAGGATGTAGCAATATCTTACAGTCCCCAGGAGAGATCTGAGAGTCCCCAAGAGTCACCCGGCCCCAAATGTTAACGGTGCTGAGCGTCAGCCACCTGAGCATGTCAGCTTTCCATCTGTGACCACAATACCTGAGAACAACAACTGAGAGGAGGAAAGACTCACTGTGGCTCAGGGTTTCCGAGAGTCCAGTCCATGGTCGTCTGTTCCAAGACAGAAGCATCATGGTAGAAGGGCATGTGGAGCACAGCACCTCACCCCGGGGCAGCTGGGAAGCAGGGGAGGGGGGAGCACAAGGAACACCCGCCAGGGCCCAGCCCAGGGACCTGCGTCCTCCACCCAGGCCCCTCTGCCTCAGACTCCAGCGCCACCAGCTGTGGACTCAGCCCATTGATGAGGTCTGAGCCCTCTTGGTCCAAAATTACCCAAATGCCACACCTCAGGACATGGCTGATTCAACACCTGAGTCTCTGGGGGATGTCCCAGATCCCAAACCCTGAGCTACAGGGTCAACTGGGCTGGAAGATTCCAGATGCTGTCAGTCGTGTCTGTGGGAGCTAGGGCTGCTAGTTGGCAGGAGACTTGGTTCTCCGCCACATGACCTCTCCTCCCCCAGGAGGTGAGACTGCTTTCCCTATCTCCTGGTCTCAGGGCAAAGTTCCAAAATGGAAAAGGTGGAAGCCACCCAGCCCCTTAAGATCTGGGATCTGGAAGTCACCCAGGGTTGCTTCCGTGACATCCTACTGACCAAAGCGATTTACCAGGTCCACCCAGATTCGAGGTCCTGGAGAACCAGTTCCACCTCTGCAGGGAGGGGAGCAAAGTCCCACCACGAAGGGAGTCAGCACAGGCAAGAGACGAATCTAGACTATCAGATAATCTGCTCCCAGAAGGAAGAAGAATGGTGCCTCAGCAGGAGCTCCATAACTCAGGGACAGCCCTGCGCCAGTGGTCCTCAAAATAAGTCCACAACCTTCAACATGAGCGCCACTTATTAGAAATGCAATTCTCATGCCCTACCCCACCTACCAAAATAGAAATATGAAGGTGGTCGGCCCAGCAACTTGTTAACAAGCGCCCCCCACCCCCACTGGGTCTGAGGCACACGCGAGCTTGAAAAGCCCCGGATGATAACAACCAGATCAGACGCTGAGGGGCCTGGGTGTGCTTGGAGGTCAAATCTAACTCCCCCTCCCGCTCCCCACCTCTTCCCAGGCCTCTGGCCTTTCCCCTGAGGACAAAACTGTCTCTTCAATAATTAAGCTTAGGAGCCAGGTGCAGGGATGCCCACCTGCAATCCCACTGGCGCAGGAGGCTGAGGCAGGAGGATCGCAAGTTCAAAGTCAGCCTCAGCAACTTAGTGAGACCCTCAGCAACTTAGTGAGACCCTGTCTCAGACAATAAAAAGGACTGGAGATGTGCCTGTAAATTTCAAGTCCCTCAATAAATATTTGGAGGTTAAATTTTTTCAATTTTTTTTTAAGTATGGATGTGTATACAGTTGTCTCTCAGGATCTGAACTGATTGGTTCCAGGACACCCGCCCCCCATACCAAACTCTAGGGATCTCAAGTCCCTTATATAAAATGGCACGGTGCTTGCCTAGAACAGCCCCCATATTCCCCTACACGTCCATCACCTGTAGATGGCTCATAATCTTTAAGACACTGTTTAGAACGGGTGCAAATTTTTTTCCCCAAGTGCTTCAATCTGCACTTGGTTTAATCCACAGAGGCTGAGCCCGTGACGCAGAGGGACAGCCCTACTGACAAAGCCCATTTAGAACTTTCTCTCCTCATCCCAGAACTTAAATTTACATTGTGACCAAGAAGGAGAATCTCAGCCGGGCACAGTGGTGCACAGAGGCTGAGGCAGGAGGACCCCCCAAGCCTGGGCCACTCATAAGACCCTGTCTCAAAAATGAAAAATAAAAAGGGCTAGGGAGGGGCTGGGGCTGGGGCTCAGTGGCAGAGTGCTTGCCTTGTGTGGGTTCGATTCTCAGCACCACATATAAATAAGTAAAATAAAGGTCCAACAACTAAAATATATATATTTTTTTAAAAAGGAAGGTGGCTGGGGATACAGGTCAGAAGTAGCACACCCCTGGGGTTCAGTCTCCAGCATCAAGAAGGGAAAAAAATTGGCCAGCACTTCACTGGTGAGAACAGAGAGAGCAATAAAGACTCTGCCTTCACCAGCACCATGCTCTGCAGCCTGCGGGCGAGGCAGAGGAAGGACATGGCCAGTTCCCAAGCCACCTTCCAGTCAGTCCCCTCTGATGATCTAGCCTGGTGTTTCTGTTTTTTGTGTTTTGGTGTTTTCTGGAAATTACCAAGACCACTTCCAACCTGGATGCCATCTGCTGACAGCCCCTCCCCAGCACGGTGCTCATCATGGGCCATGAAAACCCAAGCCACCCTGTGCTCCAGGGAGGCAGCAGGGAGCTGTCCAAGGGGGCATCCCAGGACTCCCTGTGTCTCCACCAGGAACCCCCACACAGAGCCGAGCAGTTCGTGCGACTTCCCCAGTCCCTGGTGCCTGCTCGTACCAGTTGCAAGGATCGTGGCGGTTTCCTGATGACCCTGTGGTGCGTGGTGCGACAGCAGGCCTCCGTCATGGCTCAGCACAGCACGGCTCAGCAGCCTGGCACGTTGGCCACCTCCAGCTCAGGGAATGGAAGGCCACTTCCAGGGGCCACATTGGAGAGAACCGCCTTGCCCCAAAGCATGTCTCCCTGGCCATGGCTCTGTCTTAACATAGGGGCCCAGACATCCACAACCAGGTGTCAGGAATGCCCCCTGGGGGGGGGGGGGCAGGCTGGACAGAGTGCTGACACAGCAGCTTCCAGACAGGAGCCCCTGAGGATGACAGGAACCGGTGCTGAAAGGGCGCAGGACCTCTACTCTACATGGTGAGGTTCTGCATAAAAATATCATTTTCAAGAAGGTTTCCATTGCTTTAAAAAAAAAAATGAAGGCAATTTAACTGAATGGGCCTACAGGGCTTCCAGATCCTGGATCCCGACCGTGATGAAGCAGATGGGAGCCCAGGTGTCCAGCCTTCAGCCACCTGTGAATGGAACCCCGGCTCCAGCTAAGCAGCCCCGCCAAGGTGACTCCCTTCCCCAGGATTCTTGGGCTTGCAGGGGACAGGGAGCTGTGTCATAGCAACGTTTCCTCCCGTGGCTTATGGGAACATGGTGATGATATCTTTTTGGCCAGATGGAGCTGATGGAAGATTTACAGGGCAGCTGAGAACTGTCAGAGCCGGGGCGGGCAGATCCCCTCAGACAATGACCACGGCCCTTCCAGCAGGGAGCACATTGTCTTCTGGAATCTACCCACAAGAGAGAGCCATATCTGGCCGTCATCAGTGAGGTCATCCCAACGCCCCGCCAGCTGCTGCCCCCAGCCTGGGCCTCAGCTCCACTCTGCAGGGCCGGCAGGAGGCCGCCCAGGAGGCTCGGCCTTCACCACCCCACCCCCGCCCGGTCCGGTACCCATGGCCCTCCCACAGTAGGAAATCCCATCCAATGCCTTCTCCGTTACAGAGATTTCAGAAATTAGTCACAGAAAGGAGGGCGGGAAGAGAGGGGAGGCTTCCTGGAGGGACCCGTAACAAGATCCGGGGTCTTTCACCTCGAGGTCACAGCAGCTCAGATTGTCCCTGAGTCGGCCACGAGTGGTCAAGAATGAGGCCATCTCGGCAACCCCCTGCCCACCATCCACACCACAAAGGGCTCCTGGGAGTCAGCCTCCAGCCAGGGAGCCTCCCTATTCCCTGAGTGCTCTCTTGGGAGGTTGGGTCCATTTCCCTCTTGTCCTCTCTCCAGCCTCAGAAGTTGGTCACCATGGCCTCCACTTTCCAGACAGATGGCAGCGATGGACCTGGAGCCTGGAGACCAGGGCTGGGACTGGCTTCTAGCTGTCATCATGTGAATCATCACCTAGCAGGGACACATGCTAGGACTTTCTATGGCTCCAGTGACCACATGTCATCGGCACAGGTCAGTCCTCTCTGTAGCAAATACTGTCCCATAATCGTCACTGATATCAATGTCTTTCACTCCCAAATGTTGCCTTGTGGACAATAAGCAGCACAGTCACCCTATAGTTTTCAGGAAGAACCTGGAAAACCCCAGTAACCCTTTGAGCCAAGAGATGTAGGTATTTAGAAAAAAAAGTGCAATAATAGTCATTGGCCTGTAACAGCAAAAATGTGGGAAAAGTCGAATGTCGATCAATAGGAAGTGGTTTAATAAGTTGTGGCTTATCGAGATGGAATACTAAACATCCATTTAAAAGAAAAAAAGCAGACCTCTACATAATGACAGGAAGATCTCCAAGACAGATGGGTAAGAGTGCAACCTGTACACTTGGAAAAATGAGAAATTATACCCTATTTGATTCAAAAAAAAAAAAGAGTAAGCTCCAGTGCAAAATGAATGATCCCAGTTATCTCTTCTTGTAACTGTACATGCAGCAGTATCCATAACTGCATCCAAATCTACAGAGAAAAATTCTAGAACAGCATTAATAATGGTGTGATCCACATTTGTAATTTAAAATTTTGTTAGTAGCCATAGTTTTACACAGGGGAATTTATTTTATATAACCCAATGTATCCGAAAGATTCTGTTAATCAATATAAAGATAACTAATGAGCTGTTTCACATTCTTTTTTTTTTCCACTCAAAGTTACAATGATCTCAATTCATGCTCTGGAATATTCAGACTGAAGCTTTGTCAAAGCACAGATCAGAAAGTCAGTGCCATCCAGAAGCCTGAAGTGTTGGTTTTTGAGTGCAGACTCCTGCCCCCAGCTAAACCAGAATTTCATTGAACAAGAATTCCAGGTGATTCCTAAGGGCCACTAAGATACAAAAGGATACCATTGTCTTCTAGGTGATTCTGCAATGCTAAGGACTCCTGCCTAGAAGGCAGAAGATCCAAACCCTCTGGCCTCTCGCTGCCCACCTGGAGGAAGACATGTGAAAACTCTTCCTGAAGGATGTTTAAACACCCCACAACAAGAAAGCAGGCATCCCTTCCACACTTCCCTGTCCAGGCAAGCCCTTAAGATAAAGCCAAGCCCGTGCTTGGCTTGAGCCCACCTTGGCAGAGCCCACCTCAGCCCCAAAGAAGTGTTTCAGTTTCCACGTCCCACAGATGACCTTGGGACATCTGCATAGGTGTTCCCTTAGGTGCAAGAGCTTATAACTATTTGCTCTTAAGTGGTTTTCTTCCTTCTTTTTAAATAAAACAAAGATTCAATTCACGATATAAAGGAGTGAGGAGGAGTGGGGGTGTAGCTCAATGGTAGGTCAGCTCAACCCAACATTAAATGAATAAATAAGGACAACTTCTTCAAAGGCATATTCTCCATAGTGAAAAAGTATCATTTACATGTACATAACATCCTTCATGCGCATTGATCCCTCTCAACAGCCCAAGGAAGTCTACAAGTGACATTATCCCCATTTTAGAAAGAAAGAAAGAAAGAGAAAAGGAAAGAAAAGAAATAAGGTGGTGAGGGTTGAGAAAAAGAGAAGATGTGGGGGGAAGCTAAACTTGACCTCGAGCCCGGTAGTTCACACAGGCGATCCCAGTCGTTGAGAAGTTGGTATTGTTGCTCTTCTCATGTTTATTAAAATTATTGTTTGGCAGTCATAATTGCACACACATATATGGGACAATGTGATGTTTTGATACGTGTGCACAATGTGAAGTGGTCACCTCAAGCCGATTAACACACTTGTCACCTTGCTTACCTATTATCTTTTATGGTGATATATTTGAAACTCTGAGTTACTTTGAAATACATAATACAGTATCATTGGCTGATGTCATCTGCTGTGTAGCAGATCTCAAAACTTATCCCTCCTTCCTCTCTGAAGTGTGTGTGTGTGTGTGTGTTGGGGACGGACCCAGAGCCTCTCTGTGACAGGCAAGTGCTCTCCACCCCAGCCACCGTGGGGCCCTCTGCTCACAACTTCCAAGGAAGGGGCTGGTTGGCTGGGCCTGAGGGGCAGGTGGGGGCTCCGCCTGGCCGGTCCCCTGCCCCCTTCACAGTCTCTTGGCCCAGCAATTGGCTCATTTTGCTGATTAAAAGGAAAGCACTCTTATGCCATTAAAGGAGAAGATGAAGGTTTTCATCAAAGCGAACTGTCCTCCAATAATCTGATGCCCGTTGTCCTTCCTGGCAGCTGGCTGCTGTCCATCTTACCGGAGGAGGAGAGGCGGTGTCCCGCTCTCAGTCTTCTCCCTCTCCATCTCCCAGGCGCCCTCTCCCTCTCTCCTCCCTGGCAGGAGCACCCCCAGCAGTCAAAGGCGCCTCCCAAGGGGAAGGTCAAGGTCAGGAGCTGGGAGATGCGACGCAGCCGGGATGAGCCCTGCAGCCGCATTAACGCAGTAACGACCCGTCCAGATGTTCCCCAAGTCATGGAAAATCTGCTGGTGCCGCTCTGCCTGCTGCACTTCAGAGGGACCAGCCTCCTCCTGGAGCTGAGGAGAGATGGACGCGCTCGCCAGGAAACCCGAGAAGCCGGAGCTCAGGGCCGGCCCAGTCCGCCCTCCTGCCGCGGGCCCACACCAGCTCAAGAAAACGAGGGACCAGGACAGCCCGCCACAGCCTGCTGCAGCTGAAAGTTTTGTTTGGCAAATCCAAAGCCTTAAACAAGCTTCTGCACAGTCAAGGAAACGATGAGGAATGTGAAGAGACACCCACAGATGTGGAGGAAATGTTGGCGAGCTACGCCTTTAACAGGATGAATATCTGGAATGCATAGAACTCAGCGACTTTACACCCCAAAATCAAATAACTCAGTTAATATATGGGCAAGTGAATCAAACGGATACTTTTCAAAAGAAATGCAAATGGCCAAAACAAATACATGAAAAGCATTCAGCATCATCAGAACTGAGGAAATGCACCTCCTCTGCTCCTCACCCCACCTCCCCAACTCCACCCCACCCTGCAATCCCTGCCAAGACCACTAGTAAAAGAAGGTTGAGAAAAGTCTAAGGCCTCTGACCATCTCCTACAGTGACTATTGGCAGTTTGGGACTCTGGAGGTAGAGGAAAGAGAAGCTAAAATTGGAGCCAAGGTGGAAAACCTGAGATCATCAAGGTCAACCTGCCTAGAGCAAGCCCCTCTGCTCTCTTCTCTGTTAACAGCCCCTGTTCTCTACACTGGGACAGCTCTGCTACTGATAACGTGAAGGGCTCTGTTTACTGAGCACCTACTACTGAGCAAAAAGTGCAGGACACCACTCTGCTCAGACTGTGCTCTGCCTATCAACTGCTGTGTAACTAACCATCCCAGAACCCAGTGGCATGACCACATACACACATACACGCTGATTCTGTGGGCCAAAACACGGGAAGGGACCCAGCAGGTCTCTAAAGTCTGAGAAAACTGGGCCAGTGAGATGCTGGGTCACCTGGAGGGCCCGTCACTCACTGTTCACCAGGGTCCCACGGGTGGCCTCTTCCAGTGACTGGCTTCTTGTCTGAAGCTCAGGGCTCAGAGAGCAGAAAGGATAAAAGAAAGGAGCCAGTGCCTTTCCCTGGCCTGCCTGGCCCTGGAAACCACGTGTCCTGTTGGCCGAAGCAGTAGCAAAGTCACCAGTGATTCTCAATGGGAAGAGCATCAGAGAATTCAAGGCTTCATGTCACATTGTCCTGCTTAATTCTCATAAATCATCTTTTGAGAAATTATAAATTTTATCCCAGTTTTCAGATGGGAACACTGAGGTCTGGGGAGGTCAAGCAATTCTCTGGAGGAGGATGCAGCTCCACAGAGCCTGAGCTCACCCAGAGGTGGACCTGCCCACCAGACCAATGCATGTGCCTCAAAGGCCGCCAGCCTAAACTCAGAACCCTCCTTCCCTCTCCGCTGTCCTCTGGGTCGCCTGCTCTGAATCTCCTTCTGTCTGGGGAGGAGCCATCCACACTCCCTCCCCCTGGGCCTGGGATGGAAATTTCAAGGAACGCAGTGCTCCAATCTCTAAGGTCAGCTATTTATGGCCTCTAATAGGCCACAGTAGGAGCAGGCTTTGTCCTGTGGAATCCCTGCCCTGCAGGGTCACTGCCAGAATGGTCAGAGCCCTGATGGTGCTCACGCCTTGCTCTGCCATTGACCATAGCCAGTCCTGATTAGGACTCAAACCCCACCAGCAATAAGTATCCCCCTTATACATCACCAAATGCCTTAAAATAAAAGTGAAGGTTCGAGGAAGACAAATGGGATACTGGTAAAAATATTTGCAGTGTAAAATAAAATGACAAAGCATCACTAATTAATTAGAGACCAAAAAAATCACTAAAAAAGAAGATCTCAATAGAAGGTGTAAATAGGCAATACTAGTAAAAAGCAGCAAGAAGTTCTGGTGGCTGGAAACTAGTCAAAGTAATTAAAAATAATCATTTGCAGACGGGCGTGGTGGCACACGCCTATAATCCCAGCATCTCGGGAGGCTGAGGCAGGAGGATCGAGAGTTGAAAGCCAGCCTCAGCAAAAGTGAGGCACTAAGCAACTCAGTGAGACCCTGTCTCTAAATAAAATACAAAAGAGGGCTGGGGATGTGGCTCAGTAGTCAAGTGCCCCTGAGTTCAATCCCCAGTTTCAAATCCCAATAATAATAATGATTATTATTATTATTAATTATTATTATTATTATCATTTGCTATTCTCACTCCAAATTTTGCAGACTTTTTAAAATGATAATTCCCAAAGTATGGAAAGATTGTATAAAATTATATTCCTTATTTTGCTCATGTTCCAAGAGGCAAGTGTCTCTCTCTAAACTGCAGCAATCAGGAAAGACTACCTGGAAGAGACAGCACTAGGTCTGCGACTTTGAAAGAGGGTAGGAGTCAGCTACCCTTCTATATTTACATGTCACTTTTAAAGTTTAAAAGTGACATGTAAATATAGGGCTAGGATTATAGCTCAGAGGTATGTGTTTGGTACTTGAGGGGCCCTGGAATCAATCCCTAACACTGAAAGGAAAAAAAAAAACTCTTCAAACTTTAATTTTTCTGGGCTGAGGATGTGGCTCAAGCGGTAGCGCGCTCGCCTGGCATGTGTGCGGCCCGGGTTCGATCCTCAGCACCACATACAAACAAAGATGTTGTGTCCGCCGAAAACTAAAAAATAAATATTAAAAAATATATATCTCTCTCTCTCAAAAAAAAAAAAGAGAGAGAGAGAGAGAGAGAGAGAGAGAGACCTAATATTCAGTTTAGCCCTCTTCTTCATATCCACAGGGGCTCCCCCTGTTTAATGGGTCATTAAAATATTCTTGCAAAAGATAATACTTTAGCAACTAGGAGAAAAACAAACAGATTGAGTCCTGGATTCTGTCTACAAGGAGTTCACAGGGACAGCAGAGCCCAAGAAGATATCTCAGCCACAAGTACCCCCAGTACAGACCAGCAGTGCACAACCTAGAGGTCAAAAATGTTCCTAGATGAGGGTTAAAATAGGTGCTAAGTCATCAGGAGAGTTAAATGCAGACCAGGTGGGATGGGAGGGGAAATGTAATCAATGGATTCTAAATTACAATTAGAAAGCAGCAAGAAGTTCTGGTGAGCTATTGCACTGTAACGTGACTATAGATAACAATAATATGCTGTACATTTCAGAAAAGTAGAAGAAAAGATTTTGAAAGCTTTCATCATAAAGAAATGATAAACATTTGAGGAGATACAGAGGTTTAACCTGATTTGAACATTACACAATGTATCAAGGCATTACATTATATCCCATCAATATGCATCATTGTTATATTGTATGTATCAGGTATTTTATTTTTATTTTATTTTATTTTGCAGTGGTGGGATTGAACCCAGGGCCTCATGCATGCTAGTCCCAGTTAAAATGAATTTTAAAATAAAAGCTAATTTTGAAAAGAATGAAAAAAATATATAAATCATAGCCTGTTGTAGTGGCACAGGCCTGTAATCCCAATGCCTGAGACAGGAGGATTGAGAGTTCAAAGGCAGCCTCAGCAACTTAGTGAGGTGCTAAGCAACTCAGTGAGACTCTGTCTCTAAACAAAATACAAAAAGGGGCTGGGATGTGGCTCAGTGCTTAAGTGCCTCTGGATTGAATCCAGTTCAAACAAACAAACAAACAAATAACAGACTCCACTAATCACGGAAAAAAAAAAAAAGCCAAAGATTTAAATCAACATTTCACAAAAGAAACTATTCAAAAAGCCAAGGAACATCTATTTTTAGATTTTAGGTGTTTGATTCATTAGTCATTAGAGAAAGACAAAACAAAACCACAATGAGCTATCCCCACACCCCACCAGACTGGCTTAAATTTAAAAACACAATACCAAAAACCAGAGAGGACATGGAGAAACTGTAGTTTAAAAAAACAATTTCAAAGCCTATTGAATTTGGTTTAGAATCTTCTAAAACCAAGTCTATGTCTACTGCCCAGAAGCAAGATGTAATATATGTTCACCAAAACACATGTCTAGAGAGTTCACAGTGGCACTTACTACTCACAACTGTCAAAAAAGCACAGCCCCTGGGTTCAGCCCCCAAACAAAACAAAACAAAAACCTGGAAACCACCCAAAAGTTCATCAACAGAGTATGAACATATGGTTCAAGTTGGATGTCCCTTATGGAAATGCTTGGGATCAGAAGTATTTCAGATTTTACACTTTTTCAGATTTGGGAATATTTGCGTGCATATAAAACTAAATATCTTAGGGAAAGGACTCAAGTCTAAACACAAAAATCATTATGTCGATGCACTTGAATTTGGGTTGCAATCCATCACAGGAGGTCAGGTGTGGAATTTCCCACTTGTGATGTCCGGTTGAGGCTCAAAAAGTTGTGGATCCTGGAGCATCTCAGATGTCAGTTAGGGTGGCTCAACCTATAGTACATTAATAAAATAAATTGCCACATAGCAGTGAAAGGGGGCTTGACTAGGGCTACAAACAATGTGGATGGATCTCACCAACATAGGTTGCATAAAAATCGCCAGACACAGTCCACATCCTGTATGATCAGACATAGAGTGAAGTTCAAAATTGGGCAAAAGCAATCTTTGCAGGAGGTCAGACAGTGATTACCCTGAGGGAAAGGTGCTCCAAGGGGCTCCCAGGTGCCAGCATGTTTCTTTTCTTGGACTGCGTGCTACTACAAGGCTGAGTTGGGCTTGTGAAAATTCCCAGGGCTGTTTTTATTCTGGGCACTTCTGGGTTATGCTGGAGTAAAAGATTCCTGAAAGCTAGGAAGGCTGCAAAGCCACACACTCCCATCCAGAGAGGGGAGCAAGAGCATTGCTGGATCTGGGAGGGGGCTGAGGCACCCCAAGGTTGGTCACAGCAATGGAAAGCTCACTCCTGTCCTAAATAGGAACTAAGAAAGCTCACTTGCCTAAATGTCCTAAATAGGAAAGCTTACTTTCCTATCTAAGAAGCATGTCCCGGAGCCTAGGATCCAGGATTAGGCTGAGAGTTGCTCCCAATCTTACCTGTCTCACCTCCCCCTCTGGTCACTTTCCACTGAACAGGCAGTACAGCTTTCCCTAATGAAAAGTACCTAAGGGTCCCACTGGGCAGTCACATCTAGGGAAAGGGAGATGGGAGATGTCCATACCAGAAGCCGGCTGTTCTTATCACTCTGCATCTTGTAAATGTTCCAACTTCCCCATCTCACCACACACATTTTGTTATAAGAAAAGAATCCAGGCACCCTGGCCCCCTCCTAACAGGTGCCCACTCAAAGGCAGCCCTCCCAGGAGGGCCCTGTCCTGGCAGAGGAGGTGGCTGCCCCTCCACAAAGGCCTTCTCCGTCAGTCTACCCAGGACTGAACAGCTGGGTCCCCAGAGTCACTCAAGGAGAGTGCATGAAACCATTGGGCCCAGAATGCAATGGTGGTGTCCTGCTCACACAGCACAGCACAGCCCATGATATGCGGGACCACCCTTCCAGAGAGCACAGCAAGCACTCCCCTCCCACACCATCAACCTTTGGCAATCGCTAATAATCAAATTATTTTCTTTCTTTCCTTTAAATGAGGGCTGAGATGATATGGAAAGACCCACAAGGAGAAGGAAGACCTAAAGAAGATTCAGGAATGCTCTACCTCACCAGGATGGAGAAAAGTGATGTTTGCCCCTATTCTATTTCCCGACAGAAATTTCTATTTTAGAGAAATAAATCCTGATAAACGGGAAAACAAGGTTTTCCAAGGACTGGGTTTTCCCCTGGTTGTTTTGGTGGGTGGTCCTCCCCCAGCAGTTGGAGCAATCCAGAATGATCCTGGGCCATTTGCAAGGGAGCAAGTCTGATTTGAAGCCAAGAAATCACTCCTCCTCCGGCTTCCCAGGAGAAAGAGCCCTGTGGGGAATTCTGAGTCTGGAGACTAGGGGAGCTTATGTCCTGTTGCCTAGATGGCTGGTGGACTGGTGCATGATTTGGGGATGGGAGGGAGGAGGGCAACAAGTTTTTATCATTGTAATTTGATTTATTTTCTTTAAAAAAAATAGATAAAGCAGACTCTGAATTGAGGCCGGATGCACGAAGAGATGTGCATAACAGTGCTTAGACATTGGAAGAGGCCGGGGGTCTTCCTGGTCTTAGAGCTTGCTCCAACCCCTAGAAAGACTTGGGCACAAGACCTGGCCCGCAGAAGATCTTCGAGGATTGTTCCAGGGTTTGCCACTTCACCGCTGTGTGGAAGGTGACCACAGGCCAGGCAGCGCTTTCTAAAATCTGAGCAGTCCTCTCCGAAGGACAAGCCTAGTTTTCCTGCAGTCACCGACCCGGCAAGCCAGGTTGTGCACCTAGATGACATTCACTGCTCTCAGCTAGCTGCAGTCCAGCTATTTTTGTAGTTAGAAGAAGCCCATCCCTGAGTGATATGAACCCAAACGATTCCCCCTTCCCCTTCCCCGGACCGAGCCCCCAGCGCCCCTATCCTGTCCCCCGCCTCATCTTCCCACCACCCCCCAGGACCCCAAAGAGGCAGCAGGGCCCGAGCTGAGGGCGCAGCGCGTGACCCCGAGCGGAAGGGCCCCAGTCTGGGTCCTAATGCGGGTGGCGTCTCCCTTGACAGGCAGAGTTTGGGGACAACAGCGGGGACGGGAGATAAGGTGACATACCAGAGCAGATTTGGTGCACACGCTGATACTCCTCGCCGGACAGGAAACGCGGAGCTATTTAAAAGACCCTATCGATTACTTTATCTCTCCTGGAGGAAAGCTTCTTGCCGAGAGACAAAAGATGTCCCCTACCTAAAGATACAGGGCCACACAGCAGAAGGACTGCCCAGGCGACGTCCAGCTAGGGCACCGGGAGAGCAGACTCAGTTTACACCGTGGAGTGCACGAATACGTGCGCGCCAGGAGCAGCCTGGAGCCCTGTAGGAGCGGAGGGGACAGCAAAGGGCACTTCACCATGTCGCCTCTGTACCCTTGGAAAATTTTTTTGACCGTGCGCTCGTAAAACACACGCAAAGAGAGACAAAAAGTGACTGTGCGCTCAGGGAACACGTTTGTGTCCTCGCGTGGTCTCAGTATGCTAAAGCACACCAGCATGCACATTCGAAGCCGTTTCTGGTCGCTGTGAACGAGCCCACCGATGCAGGTCTACATCGTAAACGCTGCATTGTGCTCCTTTTAAGGGCTTGAATATCTACAACCGTCACGTGTACGCTCAAAGTAGGGGATGGGTCAATTACGCTCATTTGGCGTTCGAATCCCCGCATTTTGCCAATTTTGTCAGGCGAACCGAAGGCTCTCGGCGACATCCTGCTGCCGGTCCTTAATGTGCTCCGGAATCCCGGAGCTCGTTGGCCTCCTGGCCCCCCGCGTCATGCCCCTGGACACTCTCCATAGAAACTGATGGAACCCAGTTGTACGGAATCGAATGGGGCTTTTCCAGTGCCCCGATTTCCCATCTATTGGTCACCGCAAGCTCCGTTGGGCAGTGGAAATGTCGCAGCCCTTCCTCAGAGCAGGTTGAAAGGAAGAAAGCCGGTGAAGAGGGAGTCAGGGCGGCGACCTGGGAAGGTTTGATCGTCCGCCCACCCGGCGGTTTCCAGCCAGAATTAGACACTGGCCAGGCATCAGCCTGCGGGAGGGGGACGCTCCCGGGACCGCGGCTGGGGCTCAGCCGGAGCCAGGGTCCGTCCAGACCCGCGACACTTCATCTTCCCCCGAGCTGTGCCGGATCACCCAAGCCCAGCCCCCAGCTCGCCCCTGCGCTTTGGACAAAAACTGGAGGCAGTCAGCCCAAGAAGCTTGGCGTTTACCAGCCCGAGCGCCCAGCCTAAAGTTCTTCCAAACCGCGGCTCACCAGGTTCGCGCCCGCTGGGCATTTTCCTCTTCATCATTTTCTGAATCGTCATCTCTCCGACTCGAATGTCACCTGATTTTCCCAGCTGTGGCCTCCTACGACGGGATCCTAAAGGACTGCGCCCTGCCTCTCCACGCGGTGTTCGTCACGGGGCGGTGGCAGCCGTCGGGGGAGCGGGGATGGAATGTCCTCGGCCGGCCGCCGAGCCCGGGGAGGAAAGAGGGCGAAATTAATGCGAAAGGACAACGGAAGTTGAAAAGTGACTCCCTCGGACCCGGCAGCCCTAAGACGAGTTTTAAAATCGATCATGCCCAATGACCCAGGACAAATTCGGTTTTAGAAACTTACTCCCAAAAACATTAGGAAAGTGACTTCCACCAAGATACCAACAAAACCCGCCAACAGCAAGAATGCAAAGGAAACCGCAGAACTCAGTTGCTCTCAGAGGACAAAAAAAAAAATGCATTCTACGATATAACTTAATTAGCAACAAATAAAATGCACAGAAAATATCTTCAGACCCTTTAAAAAATACCTTTAAAAACCAGTGACAGTCTGTGTGGCAATTAACTAGGAAGAAGCAGGAAAAAAAAAAAAAAACCTTTGGGATGATGTCAATGTTTCTCTTCTCTTGATTATTGGTGGTCTTTCCACAAGCTCAGGCACGTGTCCCAGAGCTGTGGAAATGTAGCTCCAACTGTTCATTTTGTTCTAAGAACATTATGCCTTGATAAAGTGGGTTTTAAAACCAGGGCTTTCCTAGCACATGCAAAGCCTTGAGTTGGATCCCCAGCACCCAGAGGGGGGAGGAGGAGAAAACCCAAATAAGCCTTTGGGGGAGGTAATTGGGTGACAGTGGGAAAGACCTGGTCCCCTGAGTCCCCCTTTTTTTACATGCTTGTTTTGTGTTGTTTTTACGATGTATTACTTGTTTTTAAATATAATATTTGAGCAGTCATTGATGTGTCTGTAAATCAGTTGTTAAGAAAACCAAAGTAAATGAGACCAGGAGAAGCCATCCAAGCCTGGGAACTCTCTGGGGAGGGAGATGGCTGCAACATGCCGCTTTGTTTTGTTTGGGCTTTGCTCATTTATTTAATACCACCAGAAAAAGAGGACCCAGAACTTTCCTGGTGGTTAGGTGTGCTGTGCGTGGCTGTCATATCCCCCTCGAGGGCCATAGGGCGCTTGGGCACAGGGGAGCAGGATGTAGATCTCAGGGGCGACAGCAAGAAGGATTCAGTTCGCTGCTCAGGCTTCCGCCAGCGGCACAGTCCCGCTTGGAGCAAAGATGTGGTGGCGGCTGCGCTGTGGCTTAAGGCCAGACCCTGGCGAATTCAGGACCCTGGGCTCCCTCTGGGAAGGGGAAGGGGGTCACCCAGATGGAAGGGACCTTAATAGCCTGAAGGGTCCAGAGAGGCCTGAAGCCGTGCCACCTGTGTCCCTCAGAGCTTCAGGGAGCTGCTGGGTCCACCTCACTGCAGCGTGCAACTCAGGACCAGTGGCTGTAAAGGTCCCCCATGTGTCTGGGGGGACAAGGTATGAAATACTTATGTTTACCGGCCGTGTCACCCAAGATTGGGGATTGTCACTTCAGTCTTTTTAGGACATTCCAGGTCTGGTTCGGATTCCCGAGTGCATCTGGAGGCTGGCTCTCAGGAGAGGCTGAATAGTAGGCCCAAGGACAGGCTCCGGAACTGAGGGACCTCCACACTTCACCGTGGGCGTGGGGGCAGGCCAGGAGGGGGTTCCCGAGCCTGTGGGCCAGCCTCATCGTGCCACTCACAGGGACCAGCAGGACTGGGCACTGACCACAGTGGGGGAACTGCATCCCCAGTGACCCCAAAACTTGGGCCTTTAAGACCAAAGCACAGTTGGGGAAGAGTCTTTGCCTTATGCAGCCAGAACCATTAAGGTCTTGTCCTCAGACAATGCTGGACAAGGCCACTGCCCCTCCTACCTCTGGGGCTCTGCTGACCACCGTACTGGGTCTCCCTACCAGGCAGGCTTGGCACCTCTGATTTTTAACTTCCAGGATGAGGGGTTGGACCCAGGAATTGCATTTTTAACAAATGCCTCAGGGGATTCTGACCTAGATATTTATTTCCCCAGCCCTGAAAGTGAAAAAGCAAGCGTCCCCAAAAACGTAGTATTTAAAATGTCATGTTTTATACCTGAGCCCCGTTCCCAAGTACTCTTCCCCAGGCGATTCCCTACCATTTTGTTTACCCTTCAAAAAAAAAAAAAATTCCACAGCTGGAAATGTAGCTCAGTAGAGGAGTGCTGCGTACACAGGGCCCCCAAGTCCCCAGCATCACAAAGAAAACAACAACGACAAACAAACAACTCCATAGAGCCCTATGAGTGAGTGTGTGTATGAGTATGCCCATATTTAAAATACGATTTTTAAATTTCTGAATCTTGATTTGATATTTAACATATCACAAAGTGTATCCATAAGAACATGTAGAAATGAAACTAATTAGTTCTTATGGCTGCTGGTATTGGTGTAACATGATTTTTTTTAACCAGTCCCTAATGTGGATATATTGCTGTGTGTGTGTGTGTGTGTGTGTGTGTGTGTGTGTGTGTGTGGTGCTGGGGATTGAACCCAGGGCTCCTGCAGGTGAGGGAAGCACTCTACCAACTGAGCTGTATCCCCAGCCCTTGCATTGTTTTTTAAATATTTTCATTGTTAAAAAATATGAAAAACGGCCATGAAAAGACTGTGTGTGCATGTGTCTATACCTACAGTCCTAGAAGGGGAAATATCTGCTTGAAGGACTTTTGCATTCAAAATTTTGTCAGTACCCAATTGCTCCAAAGAGGTTTACCACCTTACACGCCCAATCAACCATATAAAAAGGTGAGCAGGCAGAGTCATTCTCTAACTTGGGGATGGAACCCAGGCCTCAGGAACGCCAGGCAAGCCTTCCACCACTGAGCTACACTCCCGGCCCCAAGTGAATTTTTTTCTCATTTCACTCAGTTTCTTTCTTTTTCCTTTCCTCTTTTTCTCTTCTTTTTTCTTTTTTTTTTTTTTTTTGTGCTGCTGAGAATATCAAACTTTTTGATCTTTGACAATCTGATCAGTGAAACGATCCATCTGCCTCTTGTGTTTTAATTTGCAAATTCTTTATTTTTTTGTTTGTTTGTTTTTCCTCTCCTGTTTCCAGCAAGGCCCTACTGCTCTCCACCATTTTTTCAATTTTATTGAGTCGTGTTTTTGTTGGTTTACAGGAACTCTTTCCATATTATGGACATCCTTTTTGTCACATATTTCTAGCATTTTCCCTTTGTATTGTGTCCTCTGTGTTGTTGGTTTTTTCCCCTGTATGACAGTTTTTACAAAATCTTGTATGGTTTCTATGTCTTTTTTTCCTCCTCATCCACCCTCCAAAATATACAAACACTCCAAAATTATTATCTTATCATGTATACCAATCCTATACTTCATTTTTAGATTTAAATTTGCAATCTGTATGGTATTGAGTATATTCATCATGAGACTAATCCATTATATTTCCCTTAGTTTGAAGGTGCACTGCCCTATGGGCTATGCCCCACCCCCACTAAATAGTATAATACTACATTGGCAGGGGCCTATTTCTCGCTTTATTGTATAGGTTAGATGACCGCCAACATTGCTCTATGCCCCTCTTAACTGTTCAGGTGAGTCGAATAGCACAGCTGGAAAAAGCAAGGGTGTACCTGATGCCCCTAAGGAGGCAAATACAAATGGCCTGAGAGGGGACAGGAGGAAGTTGGCTGCTTGGTGAGCAAGGCAGGACTGTGTCCAGTACTGGCTCAGAATCCACTATCCCTTCTCATACAACTGGGCCTCCCTCAGGGCCTGGGGAGCGCTATGCACCCCTGCACCAGGTGGTTGCTGGGTACCCAGTCAATGTGGGTGAAGGAACGGAGTTAATGGAGCCAAGCACCCAATAGTGGGTGGGAGTTCTGACCTACTACTCTCTCCCTCTCTCCCTCCGTGTTCTCTCTCTCTCTCTCTCTCTCTCTCTCTCTCTCTCTCTCTCTCTCACACACACACACACACACACACACACACACAGGTGGATCTGCTCTTCCCTTTGATGGCTCAAGGTCCTTGGGCTAAGCCACTTTGTATAGACAGCCTTTGAATCAGCTCCTGGGGCTTCCTGCCTGCCCCCATTGACTAGCTGGAGCTAGATCCTGGGGAAAGGAAGCCAAATGCCAGACCCACAACAGGGACTTGAGGAACTAGAGTTGGTATTTCCAGGACTCTTCCCAGACTACCTAGAAAGCAGGGTGCCTCATTTGTAGACAGTGCAAAATGAAAATGTGGAGCCTCTTGTTCAAAACGTATTACAAGTTTCAAGGCAACAAGAACAGAACCTTAAAGCAAGCTCAGATCCTGTGCCACTTGCACAGGTTTCATGCCATGAAGCCAGACTTGAGGGAAGGAGAGGGCTGGTTATGGGAAGAGGGAAGAAGGATCATCCCAGGGCCTTTGAGGGCTTAGATGGTAGGGAGAAGTGAGCTGGGAGATTGTTCACAACAGCAAAAGTGGAAACAACCCAATGTCCATCAACTGATGAATGGATAAAATGTGGCATATCCATACATTGGAATATTATTCAGCCATTAAAAGGGACAGTGCTGATACATGGTACTACATGGATGAACCTTAGAACATTAGGCAGATACAGAAGGTCACACAGGAAACGATTCTGTTTATGTGAAACATCCAGAATAGGCAAATCCTTGTAGGCAGAGCACAGACTAGTGGCTGCCTAACAAAGGTAGGGGTGGGCAGGGGCGATGAATAATGGTTACAGCTCTGGGGGACTGTGACATTCTAAAATCGACTGTGGAGATGGTGGCACAACTATGTGCATATACTGAAAATCACTGAATCGTATACTTTAAGCAGGTGAATTGTATGTTGTATCAATCATATTTCAGTAAAGCTGATCCCAAAAGAGAAGGGGGAGGGGAAAGTGAGATGGGAACATCTTAAATAATTCTTCTTCTTTTTCTTTCTTTCTCTCTCTCCCTCCCCTCTCCCCTCCCTCCCTCTCTCTAGTTTCCCTTGATTGTGGAGGTTGTGGGAGACCCAGCATCTCAACTCCTGGAGCCCTAGCCCTGTTCTCTAGCTGCCTGGGGAGGGGCTGTCTTGCTCCTTCTGCAATCAATAGAAGCAGCAAAGTGCAAGGAAGGAAAACAGTCCCACCTCTGGAGTCCGGTCTATGTTGGAATCCTGACATCCTGACACCGACACACTGGAGATCTGTGTGCGCTCCAGCAAGTCACGCCACCTCTCTGAGCCTCATTCCCTTCGGACAAGCAATCGGGAGAAGACAGTCCACCACAACGTCTTGTGAGCGCGCGTGGAACACAGGGGGCTCTCAAGCAATTGCAGAATTAGGACTTGGTCCCCCGGCTGTGCCACACGAGGGGCTGTGCCCGTCCCTGGGCAGGAAAAATCCGGTGTCTTGGAAGCCGCGGACACCCACCCTGCCCCCGCAACCGGGGCCAGGAAGGAAGCCAGGGCGCGCAGGGGCGCGGAGGCCGGGCCGGGAGCCCAGGCGGAGGCCGGGAGCCGGGCCGCAGCCGCCGCTGCTCATCCATCAGCCGGACGAAGAGCAGAGTCGCGCTCTCCGCCCTCTGTTTGCTTTCTCGCCAATTATTGCCGCGCCGCAGCCCCTTTGTTGATACAGTAGTCCGAAAAAGTGCTAATGTCCATTTATCAGGGGGCCCGCCGGGGACTCCCACGAGTTGCGATTCTTCCCAAAATATAAACACGGGGCGAGCGTCCCAGACAGAAACCCCCATCTGTTTCCCCGGCGCGGCCGAGAGCGAGGCGTTGTTGAAGATAAAGCCGCGGATAACGCCGCCTGTCTCCAGTGGACGTCTCCCTGGCGCATTAATGACATTCCCGGCGATAGTTCCCGCTTATCTTTCAATTAATCATATATACCTTTTGCGGGCGGCCCCGCGGATTGCAGGAAAGGGGGACCGGCTCTAGCAGCCCCAGTTCGCTTTTCAATTAATAATAATTTATTTGCGCAGAATGCGCTCGAGTCACCCTGGAAGGTCACTAATCTTAGAGCACCAAGTCTCTAAAAGGCAACGGAGTCGGTGCACAGCTTTCCGGTCCCTCGTTCTGTCTTTCAGCTGAGGACTGTCTGTCCTGCCAGGTTGGTCAAAGTGCGGCCAGAGAGGCGGCCAGGTTGGGCCCGCCGCCCTTGGGAAGAAAGACGCATCCGGGCTGGGGCTGGAGAATCAAATTTCCACCCACCCGACCCGCAGCCATTGCGTATTTAAAGAAAAAAAAAATGTTTTTTTTTTTTTTTTATACTCGCTCAGAAACAATCAAGACTGCAAAGCAAGATGCCCCGATTTTGATTTTGCGCGGTATTTATCCAGTTTTGCCCTGTTTCCTCTCTCCCCAAATTCCAGGGCTTTTTCTGCAGCCGAGAGAAACCAATATCAGATTTGCAAAGGATATAAGAGTGGAAAAGTCAGATTTTTTTCTCCAAATAGGACGGGTTTTCTTCCCTTCCCTCTTCATGAACCTGACCCACAGATCTGTCTACTCTGGGAACTCCTATATCTGAAAATAGGTGATAAATCTTCACTGCCTTGATTTGCAAAGGAAATGCAATTTTTTTTCTTTCTTAGGACTTTCTCCTTAAAAAAAAAAATTCTCAAAACAGGGATCCCGGATGCAGCCTCGATGTCCCCCATTAAACGGTAATATTTCAGGCGTCGGCCCACACTAATCTTTCAAACTGTCATCGCGAGCCGCCGGCCAGCGGATTCACTTAACAGCGCTCCCAGGACCCCAGCTCCGAGCTCTTTTCAGCGAGACGTTTAATTGAATCGGATGTGGCTCGTTTGCCTGACATCACCGCCTTGGTGATAGGCATCCTCTCCCACACCCCAAAAACAGTCTTCAAAGGCGAGCGGCCGGCCCCCAGGCTAGGTGAGTCGAGAGCAAGTGAAGAAGAAAAAACAGGTTGCAGGAAAGTCGAGGGGGACAAGAAGTGTTCCTGAGGCCGAAGAGCCCCCACGCTTGGGGAAAAAGCATTCTCTGTCCGCAGTGCCGTTCACAAGTCCCAGGACGAGAGACATCCCTGACTGTGGCCCGGGCCTGGGACTGACGGCTGGCGCCTAGAAGCCTGGGTTGCCGGCAGGGCCCTCGCAGGGAGGCTGCAGGCCTTGGGAGTTTGGATTTGATGAGAGGCACTTTGGGACCCAACCAGGCCAACCCTAGTCACCGCTGGGCCCCCGACGCTGGTGCCGCCCGACGGCTCACAGTCCCGCTAGAGCACAACATTCGTATCCTGGACAGATACGAAGCCCCTGCGCTTCGCTCGTTCCCGCTGCGCTTCGGGCGAGCATTCAGGGCCCTCGGGTTGGTGGTGTCCTGAGCCAGTCTTTGGCGCTGCATCCCCTTTCTCCTATTTAAGACCCTCTTGCCAGGTGCCCGACCAGCCCTCCCCAGGAGCTGAGCCCTCCGCAACTCCTTCTTCTGCAAGCCCGCGCACTAGCGTGGGTCGTGGGAAAGCGAGGCATTTCCAAAGACAGGCCTCACCATCCCAGGCGGTAGGTAGGGTAAGGCAATGTCCTTCGCCTGGCCCCTCTGTCTAGAAACTACCAACAAATAAGCGCCGCTGTGCAGCGTTCTAGACTTGGGGTTGGGGGCTGAAGGCCCAGTTTTCCTCAGCTCTCCCAAGGAGTGCTGCTTCTCCTGGGAATGAGGCCGAGCACCCAGCATCTGGCAACTTCATTTGTACTCCCTAAACCCTGGCAGATGTGTCTGGCAGAAGCGACCTGCTTTAGTGACCCTGGACTAAAAATGACCATCTCACCTGTCCTGTCCCCCCCGCTGCCTAAGCCTGAAGTCAGGAAGCCCCACTGGAAGCACAACCCAGATGCCTGGGAGAGATCCTGGCCTCCAGAGCTGGGGTTGTGGCTCATTGGTAGAGCGCTTGCCTAGCACGTGTGAAGCGCTGGGTTCCATCCTCGGCACCACATAAAAATACTAATTAAATAAACATATAAAATGCAATAATGTATTCTACTATTATATATAACTAATTAAAACAAATTTAAAATTTTTAAGAATGCAATTTTAAAAAAGAAAGAAAGGAAGGAAGAAATCCTGGCCTCTTTGCTTGAGAGCTAAACCTGGTCTGGGGCTCAGGGGAACTGGAGATGGCAGAGGCTGGAGGACCTTGAAGCTGGGCAGGGAGAGTAGAAGAAAAAGGGGGGCAGGATTGGTGGGCTCCAGAAGAGGAAAAAAGGGGCACTGGTTTTGCTGTGCCCCCCTAGAAGAGAGCTCCCTCCTGTCTCATTATTAAGGGGTGAGTCACTGCCCTGTGAGGGTACTGGTGTGAATGGCAGCCCTGGAGTTGTGGCTAGCAACTTGCTCTGTTGTAAGTGGCCCCTTCCACCCACAGTCACCCACCTTGACTTTTCTTACAATGTGACTCACCCAGGAGCCCTCAGGGCCTGGGATACCTGTGAAGGAGGGACCCCTGGGACATGACTGGGACCCCTGGGACATGACCGAGCTGCTCCTCTAGATTTCCAGAATCTCCCCTCTTGCCCTCACCCCAGAACAACCTTCTCTTCTTATTCATTCTCTCCCCAGCCAGGCACACCTCTGCAATAAAGCCTTAAAGACCCCTGGAAATTACCCCTCTCCCCCAACTTCTTACCCCACCCTTCATTCTCCGCTTCAGCTGTGGGTGCCATTTTTTCCCCCAAATTCCAGATCCACCCCAACTGGCCCAGAAGCCCAACTAGGAGGAGAATAAGGTCCTTGCCCACGTCTGGGTTTTTCAGGCTAATGTAGAACAATCTCAGGCTCCTGGAGCAAAAGGAGAGTTCCAAATGCGTCGTGGCCCCTTTAAAAAAGCTGAGCAGGATTTTTTTTTTTTTTTCCTAGCCGTATGACTATATTAGGTGACACGAAACTGCCCGTCGCTCCTGTCATCGAGGCCCCTGGCCCAATGGCAAGCTGAATCCCCCTCCTCGGTCCTGGTCCCGCCTCTCCTACCCCTTGTGCTTAGCGCTACCTGCCGCCCGGCCACATCCAGAGCAGGAAGGCGGGTGCGCAGGCGGTGGGCGGCGGGCACCATGCAGGGAGGCTGCCCGGGGCCGCGGGCAGCGCCACTCTCTGCCGCCCACCTGGCGCTGTGAGACTGGCGTGCCACCATGTTCCCCAGCCCTGCACTCACGCCCACGCCGTTCTCGGTCAAAGACATCCTGAACCTGGAGCAGCAGCAGCAGCAGCGCAGCCTGGCCGCCGGGGAGCTCTCCGCGCGCCTGGAGGCCACCCTGGCGCCCGCCTCCTGCATGCTGGCCGCCTTCAAGCCCGAGGCCTACTCCCGGCCGGAGGCGGCGCCTGGCCTCCCAGAGCTGCGCGCCGAGCTGGGTCCCGCGTCTTCGCCCCCCAAGTGCCCGCCTGCTTTTCCCGCCGGCCCCACCTTCTATCCGCGAGCCTACGGCGACCCCGACCCGGCCAAGGACCCTCGAGCGGATAAGAAAGGTAAGGGGGAAACACCGGCCCCTTTCCCCTCTCGGGTCGCTTTCACCCCCAGACCTCTCCGCACAGGAACCCAGGCCCTGGAGGAGGAGGAGCGCGCTTGGGCCAAGGGCTGGTCGCAGAGAGCTCCAAGTGAGATGCTAGGTTGTCGTGAGGGTCCCCGCGACCAGTGTTCAGAGGAAATGCCGGAATGAGGGGGTCAGAAAGGAGAGACCAAAAACCGTGGGAGTTTTCAGCCTAACAAAGCCTCCGGCGGCTGCGGCCCTGCTCTTGGATCTGTGGCGAAGTCCAGCGATCACTTGTGGTAGAACAAAGCGAGAAACAGAATCTCTGCGCCAGAGGATTTAGTATCGCTTTGGGGTGTCGGGTCTGTTGGGGATCTAGGGGAGTGCTAAACAGAAATCAGAGCGCCGCACAGCAGACAGGCTTGGCCACACAATTGGAGAGGAATCCTGGCCTCCGCAGTTTCAGGGGCCTTTTCTCCTTTGGGCCAAGAGAGTGCAGTCTTTGGGAACAAGGGCCTGGACTTTAAAATGGGATACTGCGGACCCTCTGGAAAATGCTTTAGTTTTATTTTTCCAGCACAGTTTCCGGACAGGGCCAGGGCCAAGAGGTTCTCTCATGGGATACGTTAGAAAATGTCGTGCCACTGATAGCCCGGGAAGAGAAGGCTGTGGAAGGTGATCGGATTCACTCTCAGGACATCCCGTGGAAGTGGGTAGTGGGGAGCCTGATCTGCTCACAGAAAGGAGGGGGCTAGGGAGACCAGGGCCCAGCTCTGGGTCAGCGGCAAGCAGGTTGGAGGGCCAGAGTGCTGTAAACCCCAGTAAGCCAGAAAAGGATTCCTAGGTTTGTCTAGGAGCCGAGATGAGGCCCGGGAGCCTCTGTGGGCGACTAGAATTGATTGCGACCGGAATCCGGCTTGAGTAAGCGGGCAAGGTTCCCCTGCCAACCCGTGGCAGCTTGGACGTTGCGTAAATGCTGCGCCGGCTACCAGGAGTCTTTGATTACCAAACCAGCACCTCTTGGCCTCTGTTTCTTTGTTTCCTTAATTTTGACACAAAGTGACCGCCTCCAGGGTGAGAACTCTGGCCTCCCTTCACTTCACTCCTCAAACCAAAGTAACCCAAATATATCTCACCCCAGAGCATCACCCGTTTTTGTTTTTATTTTTTCTTTCTTGGCAGTCTGAAATCTTAACCCCGGGTCTCGCTCACCAGGATGAACTGCCCCAGGGCAAACACTTCTCTTCTCCAGCGCCTAGGGCTCTCCCTGGCACTTAGGCTTTCAACAAATGCTTAACTGACTGTCAAGGGAAAATCGCTCTGCGTCCGTGGAGCCTAGTGCCAAGTTGGTCGCCCCAGGCAGGACAGGGTGGCACCCACGAGGACCTGTTACCTCTACCTGGTGCTACTGGCTTCGGGCCGCTCTGATCAAATGTCTTTCTACCTTTCTGTTCCCGCTCAGAGCTGTGCGCGCTGCAGAAGGTGGTGGAGCTGGAGAAGCCGGAGGCGGACAGCGCGGAGCGTCCCCGGGCGCGACGACGGAGGAAGCCACGCGTGCTCTTCTCGCAGGCGCAGGTCTATGAGTTGGAGCGCCGCTTCAAGCAACAGCGGTACTTGTCCGCTCCGGAGCGCGACCAGCTGGCCAGCGTGCTGAAGCTCACGTCCACGCAGGTCAAAATCTGGTTCCAGAACCGGCGCTACAAGTGCAAGAGGCAACGACAGGACCAGACTCTGGAGCTGGTGGGGCTGCCCCCGCCTCCGCCGCCGCCTGCCCGCAGGATCGCGGTGCCGGTGCTGGTGCGCGACGGCAAGCCGTGCCTAGGGGACTCGGCACCCTACGCACCTGCCTATGGCGTGGGCCTCAACGCCTATGGCTATAACGCCTACCCCGCCTACCCCGGCTACGGTGGTGCGGCCTGCAGCCCCGGCTACAGCTGCGCCGCGGCTTACCCCGCTGCATCTCCCGCGGCGCAACCCGCTTCGGCTGCAGCCAATAGCAACTTCGTGAGCTTTGGCGTCGGGGACTTGAACGCTGTGCAGAGCCCCGGGGTTCCGCAGGGTAACTCGGGAGTGTCCACCCTGCACGGTATCCGAGCCTGGTAGGGAAGGGACCCGACCGGATCCCACCTTAGGAGAAGGGCATTGACTCTGGGGGGAGGAAGGGCCCCCGCCAAGACCCTGGCCCTGCGTCCTTGGGTTTCACATTTACTCCTGGGGAGGGGGGGGTCTCGGAACTTTTTCCCGCCTTATTTACCTTTTCCCCAGGCGCGTTCACACAGCCTGCGGTGAGTGATCGCGCAGTCTGGTGTCTTGGTTACTGCCCCGGGAGTGCCCTCCGAGCGCCCACGGGCACCTCCGACTGACCCAACACCAGCGATTCGGGACCGAGAGCCCGGACGCGCGGGCCTAAGATCCAACCGCTTTTTCTCGAGCCTGGGCCGGGTGCCTGGGACCTTGCTGCCTTGTCGCTGCCCACCCACCCACCCGTATTTATGTTTTTACCTATTGCTGTAAGAAATGAGAATCCCCTTTCCATTAAAGTGAGTGAGCTGACCCGGTACGTGTGCTTCTTTCAGCTTGCGCGGTTCAAAAACGGACTTTCTAAGGCGGAGACAGCCAGAGGATCCCAGGGCCAGGCTTGCGCTGTGCCAATTAACCCAAGCGGGCCCCTTATCAGGACTTTCTAGGATTGTCTCATATAATCTAAGAGAAATCCTATGTTGAAGTTTAGCAACTGTGGCCTGCGGAGGTTTAATGACTTTCCTCCAACGAACTAGCCAGAATCAATGGAGCTAGCTGTTTGATTCTTTCACGTTAGTGACTGATGGTGCTGGCCTGGTCCCCAACCACATCTTCTTGAATTCTAAAATGTGCCAGGCAGGCACTGTTACAGGTCCTGGACGCAAAACGAAAGGCAAAGGTGCAGTGTTCTATGCCACTGGAACAGCACCATGACTGATCCTATTTAAAAGAATGCCTTGGCCTATTTCACAGATGCAAAAACCGAGAACCAAGGCCCTGGCCCTGTTCCTATTGGACAAGATACTCCTAATGGATTTGTACCTCGAGGTCACCTGCCTAGGCTTCAACTGCTGCCCAGCTAGGTTGAGCAGACCCTAGACGCAAACAGGGCTCACCTTCCGCTGTGGCCAGATGGCAAGAATCCACATGCGCAGGGAAGACCCTGTGCCCTAACCTGGCTGGTGTGTTTCCTTAGGACACTCAACTAATTTCACCATAGGTGGCACAATTTTATAAAACGCTATTGCTGAACCAGTTTTACGGATGAGAAAACTAAGGTTTGATGAAATCAAGATTAAAAACCTGCTAGTTGGAGGGTTCACCTACTGTGCCCATTCGTGGTTGTTTGTGTGTAAACTGGGGGAAAAGAGAACACCTAGCTCCAAGCCCTGGCCTCTTAAGTCCCTAGGGGCTCAGACCCGACCTCTAACTTGTCTATCCCCAACCCCCAGGGCCAGAGGAGGAATATTCCAGCTTTATAAAAAGAACAAAAGGGAGGGGGGGGGCTGGTGTTTTGTTACCCACGGAATAAGGGGGTTTTGTTTCTTTTGTGTTTGATATTTGTTCGGAAAGCGCTGGGCTGGCTGCATTGGGCATCAGGGCATCGGCTGAGAGCTTTCAGAAGCAGCAAAATATTGCCAATGGAGTCCTGGGACAGAGCTGCTCACTGTGCCCTTGATACCAGGAAAAATAGCTGGACCAAATCTGGAGCAATCCGGGGATGTCTTGATGCCTCTATGGGAATCCCACAGCTCTGCCAGTGCCTTTGAGTCATCTCTTTGGGTAAGTGCAGCCCCACCCCCGCTGCCAGCCCCAAGCGCCTGAGGAAGAGGGTAAGATTTGAGCTTAGTGCAGCCACTTATTTAAAGCCCCACCCCAACTTGTTCAGTGGTAAGCCACATTGGACAAGGGAGCACTTAAGATGGGCTGGGCTGTGGGAAGCCAAGGGAAAGGGCTGTGCCTAAGGCTTGGCTAGGAGTCACCAGCCCTGAATTCCCTCTGTTGTAAGGTCCCTGCTGGGCTGGCATGTCTACAGGTAGCTGGGCATGTTCAGCCTAAGAGCCTAGTGGACCAAGGATCCCAGTCCTTCTGTGGTGAGCGCTGTGCTCTCTGCTCCTCTGTTCTGTCAGCCCGGGGCACAGCCCTAGTACACAGTCTGTCTGGACAGCCCTGCTACCCAGAGCCATCCACTTGTGCACTCCTAAGGAGATCCTCTGGGCCTTGCATACCCCGGAGCTGCTTTCATCTACTTCATGTGACATTTGTCTGCAATGTCATTAGAAGCAAAATTTATTTCACTTAACAGCCACACTTCATCACCCCCATGTTTGGTGATGTTGAGGATGGAACCCAGCCTCGGGCACAGGCGCCCTACCGCCAAGCTCCATCCCCAGCCCTCCGGAGGATTTTTCCAGAATGCCCTTCTCTTTGTCACCCTGTTTTCAGGGACCAGGTGAGTGACTCCAGGGTCTCCTGAGCTAAGAGAGGGATAGCAACGATGGGCGTTTGCTGAAGGATAGCGAAAAGCCCGAGTCAGACCAACTTGCTTTAGAAACTTTTTCTGATATAACCGATTCTCATTTGCAGACTGGGAAACCAAAGAGGTCCAAGCCAGGTCGTGGTAGGCGAGGCCAGGAAATGCGCCAGAGCCCCTCCAGGAGGGCGGAGGGGAGCGTGGCTTTGAGGCCAGAGCGGGCGTATTAGAGGCGACCCTCCAATTCGGACTGGCCCCAGCCGCAGCACCGAGCGGACCCTCGATGGAGTGACAGCCTCAGGGGTCGGGTCAGCCGCACTCTGCAGTGGGAGTTGCCCTGGGGAGAGGCGCCAGGGGGCTGGCCGGCCCAGCTCCTGAGCCCTCAGCCCTCGCCCAGGCTCTCATCCAAGGGGGTTGGAGCTGGAGCCAAAGCGCACTGCGGGAAGGTCCGCGGCTCCCCGCCCGCCGCGATTGGGTCGGTGTTGTTTTGTTTATCAATTATTATATAAACGACGAGACGAGATGGGGTGAGGACAGTGGAGAGGACAGAGAAGTGGAGAGAAAGGAGAAGCGAGTTGGTGGAAAGCCTTCGGGTTGGGGCGGGGTGGCGTGGGCTCCGCAGGCCTGGAGCGCCAGGGACACGCGACGGTTTTTACTAATTTTTGAAGAAATCAAAAAAGCTCAAGAGAAGTTTCAGAGTAATCAGAAATAAACTGATTTTTAAAGAAGGCTTCCCGGCCTGGGTTGAAGTTGTTTCCTCCGCGGGCCCCTTGCTGCAGGGGCCCTAGGCTGGAGGCCTGGCCCCCGCCCTCCCAGCCTCCGCAGCGGCTGGTCAGCCCCTATCTGCCGGCGCAGGCTTTGCAGAATCGGAAGAGCTCCCGTCCTCTGGTTTAGATTTCTCCTTACATTGACTGAAACTAGATGAACCTGCAGGGCCCGCCTTCTTCCCAGGACTTCAGAAGCAGCCATCCAGCGCTGGGCTCTGCCTCCGGGGGCCACCTCTGGTTCCTTACCTGTCTCCCTACCTCCCAAGATACATTCCTGCTCCGGACACCTCCAGGCCCCCACCTCTTGCTGACCACCCTACTAGATTGGTCTCCCAAAGAAAGGGGCCTGTGACCTGGATTTCATTTAGATATCACTCACAGAATTTGCCTCCTGCCAACCCTAACTCTGAGCCCTTGACAATGAACTTATTTAATCCTCTTTTACTCCTCTGAGTTCAGCCTAGGAAACAGCTGAAGAATTCACCTTAAACTGGGAGAGGGGGAGTGACTTGCTCAAGGTCACACAGCTAGTCAGTGCCACCACTTGGTTTCAAATCTAGGGAACCCAGCTCCAGAGCCTGAGGGCCCCGGAGCCATTCCATGCCCAGCTCAGGGCTGACAAGGAACCGTCACTGTGACATGTTGGTTAACTGGTTAAAGAGTGCAGTGATAGCATTAGCGCCCACCTCTTGGAAGATCAGCTGCTATGGTTCCCTGGGAGCAGGAAGGAATGACAGCTGGGCCCTGGCCAGCGGTCTGTCCCTCTGGCCCCACTCTGCTGCTCTCAGAGGACAGCTTATTCCAGAAACAGTGGGCAGTGGAGAGACCCAACAGGCGGGTCACCCAGAGCCACCCTGGACTACTACCCTGCCCCACCCACAGCTGCACAGGGTAACAGCAAGGAGTGTTGCCCAACATCTGTTGGCGCTTACTCTGTGCCAGGGCCAGCACTAAACATTGGCCCTTCAAATACCCTTCTGCCATTTTCCAAGAGGAAATTGAAACCCAGACAAGTCCAGGACGTCACCCACCTAAGACCTCCCCCTCAGTAGTGTGGAGTGGGGGAGTCCTTGCTTGAATCCAGAAGGTTCCACCAGAGCCCTGGCTCTTTAGATACTCCCAACAGTTCCGGAGCTTTCCTGCAGACACAGAGGCTGAAGCTGGGATAGACCCAAGCCCTGGCTTCGAAGCTCCTTCCCTGGGTTCTGCAGACCCAGGCCTGCAAAACTGCCTTGGTAGCAGGTGACTCTCGTCATTTAGCAAGTTGGAGAAGCACAACCTGCAGAGGCCCCAGACCTCCCGGGGAACAGCACTTGAAGGCCTGGGAGAAACCTGGAGTCAGATTTCCTGCTCCTCTGTGACCCACTGGACCCACCCTGGGGAGGGAGGAAGGGGCTGGGAAAGTAGCTGGGACAGGCTAGGAGAGGGACTCTGGGACCCCCTCGGTGTGGCCCAGAAGGGGAAGCCACCCTTGCCGCCTGCACAGACCGGTGCTCCAGAGAAGAGGGACTCCGAGGACTATTCAAAGACACCCACCTGATCTGGATCCAACTCCACCCTGGAGTCCTGCAGGAAGGGGAGCAGGGGAGCCAGCCCCCGGGCGCCCGCAGCCTGCCGGATCTCTCTGCAAGATCCCTGGTGCCTGCAGTCAGCTGCTCCCAGAGCCAGCCTTGAAAGGCTCTACCACTTGCCCTGTCCCCAGAGTTGAGAAGGAGCCAAGCCAAGTCAGACCCCAAAGCCTCTTCTCTAGCTCAGCCCCACGCCCAGTGCTCCTGCTGCTAGAGCTCCACCTCCTGCTTGGCTTCCCTGTTCCAGGGCGAGCTCAGTGGGTAGCTCTGGGGAAGGAGCCCTGGGTTTCAGTGATGCAGCAGTCGTCATTCTTCTCATTCTCAGGGGCCCTGCAGTCTCAACTGGGTCTGGTTGGTGGCTGTTGCTTAGATTTTTTTACAGATTAAATTAAAAAGATCTGTTTTCCTTTCCCCCCCCCCAAATCCAGGCAAATATGATGCCCCATTATTCCCACAAACTTGCCCTCACTAGTGGCTCCGTGAGACTTCTTCCCATGATCTGGATTTCCTCATCACCTAATATAAACACCGCAGAAGACTTGAGAAGATTTGAGGTTTAAAAACATGTAAAGAATCGATGGTTTAAAATGTCCCCCTTTTTTTTTTTTTTTGGAGGTACTGGGGATTGAGCCCAGGGGCACTCTATCGCTGAGCCACATCACCAGCCCTTTTTATTTTTTATTTTGAGGTCAGAGTCTCCATCAGTCACCCAGGCTGGCCTTGGACTTGGGATCCTCTTGCCCCAGGCTCCTGAGTGGCTGGGATTACAGGTGTGGCCCAACAACCTGCCACAGGTAAGGTAAAGGTCTCGGTGAGGTCCCAGGCTGCTCCTGCGCACTCTGTAACTCTGCAAGTGGGTCAGAAAACTATAGGAATGCAGACCTGGAAGACCAGCCAGGAGGTTCTCAGATGGGGGATGAGGTGGGGTTCTTTACCAGTGACCAAGATGGCACAGCTGTGGTGATGAACTGCGTGCTACGGGGAGGACAAAGGCCAGTCGAACAGAAGAGCGTGCCCAGAATCAGACCCACACATTGGCGATCCGTGACAGATGTGTTCTTAGGGTCAGCAGAGGAAGGGTGAACCTCCTAGAAACCATTCCCTAGAGGACAAAACTCGGCAAATTAGACCCCTACCTCACACATTCCCGAAAATCAAATCAAGGTCAATTAAAAACCCACCTGTGATTCAATCCCCCCAACACACACATAATAATAATAATAATAAATAAAAAATTAAATAAAACTCACCTGTGAGAAGCAAAACCGCACAACACTTAGAAGACAATATTGGAAACTATCCTTATGACCTTATGGTAGGAAAAGGCACTTAAATATAATACCAAAAAGCACACACCTTAAAGAAAGATGGACTATATTAAAATTTAAACTGGATATTCCCTAAAACACCACTGGAGAGTGAAAAGACAGGCCACGAGATGGGAGAAGACACTGGAAAACATACCGCCAACAAAGCCCTGGCCTCCCGCACGCGGCGGGGCATCCAAACTGGCCCTGGCCGCTGCTTGCTGGCTTCCTTGCTGTTTGCCCCCAAAAGCCAGGCACATTCCTGCCTCAGGGCCTTTGCATTGCTATTCCCTTTACTTGGAATGCCTTCCTTCCTGGTGAAGTGCTCACTCAAAGGCCGCCTCACCGTGAGGCCCAGCTCGGTGCCCTCACACATCCCCAGCAGCTTCTGCTGAACCCAGGGTCCTGTGGAGTTTTGTGACTTAGCCTTAGCATCAGGAGGTTCCACCCAAGACAAAATTTAAAGGGAAAGACAATAAAATGAAAGAGGCCTCAATCATGCAAACCAAACAAGCAGGAAGGCGCAGACATTCTAATGCCCGGCCTGACATCATTTTATCCTGTCTAGCTGCTGCTTTTCCTGGGTTTCAGGTATTACTTAGCCGGCTGTCCCTGCACCTTTAAAGGGACATGCCCACTGGGAACTCCCAGCTGCCCTAAGGGCGCAGGTGCTGCTGCAGCTGAGGACACTGGGTGAGTCTGGAGCTTGCAGGGCTGAGTCAAAGCCAGGACAGGGACTTCTGCCTCCCCGTGGGGGGGGTCACTGTCCCCCCCCCCCCTACAAGTCAGGGGCTGGCAGGGGAGGAGGTGGAGAGGAAACCCATCACCACGGCCTGGCCCACGTGACTCCGTGACTCCGACTTCACACCTCCCAGGACCACCGAGGCCAAAGGTGGCGGGAAAGTGCAGTTCCGGGTGTCAGATGTGCACCAGAGGGAAGCAATGGGCATGCCCGCCTGCAGGAGCGCAGGATTGCTGGTTTTATTATCATTAAACTTACTGACCCCTGTTCATTGTGCACAGGATGGGGTTCACTGGTCATCCCCAGTAGGCACGCATCGCGATGGGTTGTGCCACTCACCCCCTTCTACCCGCTCCCCAGCTCCCTGAGTCCCCTCCCTGTCTCCTGACCCCTGAACCTTCTCTCTGCTCCCAGATGGCTTCGTTTGTTTCTCAGTTTCCACATTTGAGACACTTGTCTTTGGGTCTGACCTATCTCACTCAGCACAAAGTCCTCCAGTTCCTTCTATTTCCCAGCAAATGCCAGGATTTTGTTTTTCTTTATGGATGTATAATACTCCATTGTGTGCATGTATCAAATTTTCTTTATCCACTTATCTGCTGATGGGACCCTGGGCTGTCTCCATACCCTGGCTATTGTGAATTGTGCTTTAATAAGCATGGGTGAGTGGATATCGATTTGTAGGCTGGCTTCATTTCATTTGGATTTATATCAGGAGAGGTCGTGTAGTAGGAAGTGCCATCCTGTTTTCCACAGTGGCTGTACCAGCTGACATCCCGGCCAGCAGTGGGTGAGGGTTCCTTTTCCTCCACATGTGTGCCTGTGTCTACTATTTTTGTTTGTGTTTTGAGATGGGGTCTCTATGTTACCCAGAATGGCCTTGGTTTTGTGGGTTCAAGCAATCCTCCTGCCTCAGCCTCCCAAATGGCTGGAATTATAGACACCAGTCATCAATTTGTTTTAGTTTTTGTTTGTTTTTTGGTACCAGGATTGAACTCAGGGCACTCAACCACTGAGCCACATCCCCAGCCCTATTTTGTGTTTTACTTAGAGACAGGGTCTCACTGAGTTGCTTAGCGCCTCACTGTTGCTGAGGCTGGCTTTGAACTCCTGACCCTCCTGCCTCAGCCTCCCGAGCTGCTGGGATGACCGGCGATCCTCTGGTTTTTTGATGATGGCCATCCTAACTGGGCGGTAGAACCTCACTGTGGCTTTGATCTGCGTGTCCTGCTGGCCACAGAGCCTGAGCATCTTTTGTGTATTTGTTGGTCGCTGGCACTTCTTTTGAGGTGTGTCTATTCAGACTACTTGCTCGTCTTCGATGGCACTATCTTTTAAGCTGGCTTTTTGAGTTCTTCACGTATTCGGGGTGTGAGTGCCCTGCCTGGTGAGCGGCCACACGGTCCTCGCTCTTCGCTGTGCATATCGCTTCCTCTGCTGGCCACTTTGGAGCTGGCTGTGACCATGTGTCAGTTCTTGCCTTTGGAGGCCGAGCCAGGAAATCACGGTGTGAAAGGCCCAGAAAGTTACCCGTTCTCCTCTGGCAGCTCCCTAGTTTCCGGTTGCGCGTTGGGTCTTTGATCCGCTCTGGTCCGATGTGTGTGATGGTGAGAGAGGGCAAAGTCTCAGCCTCCCCGTGTGTTGAAGAGGCCACGTGTCTCCCCAGCGTGATTCCTGGCACCTTGGTGGAACACCAGCTGGTGGAGGGGTCTCAGGGAGGGACTTCCCAGTCCTCTGCTGATTCAGATTCATACAGAGAATACAACTGGCCCCTCCAGCCCGTCCTCTATAATGAGCGACGAGATCAGAGTTTAAAAATGCAAATACTAAATATAAGTCAGCGGGTGGGCGGGCAGGTGGGTGCGTGGGGAGGGCCTGCCTCAGGAGCTTCCAGAAGCTATGAACCGGGTCCAGGCCGGAGGAAATGCCCACGTCATCCTTGCTCCTGTGTCAAAGCTGCCCTGGAGGCCCTGTGAGGACTGAGGCTCTGGGCTCCCCTGTTGAGGGCCACAGCCAAGTCGGGATGACGCATGGCATTTTTGCCACAAGTAGTGGCTGAGAGGTGACGCCATCAGCCATTAAGATAATGACTTTTGAGTTCTCGCGGAGTTCCCGTTGAGCTCTCGCGGGGATTCCTGAAGAGTTCCCATTGGTTGGGGAAGTGCCGGAGGAGGGATATTTCCGGTTGGTGGTTCCTGGAGGAGCGGCCCGGCCATTGGGAGAGTTCCCGGGGAGCGTGTGTGGAGTGTGCTGGTGGAGTTCAGAAATAAAGTTTGTTCCTGCTTCAGTGGCTCGTGATTCTTGCCCAGCCAGACTGCAGCACTCCCCGGTCCTAGGACAGTTCCTGGCAAGACGTGGACTCAGCCTCGGCTACTCGGGGCTTGGCACTGGCTCTGTCTCCCGACCTTGGCCGTCACCCAGGTTCCCAGCAGGGACCTGCCTCCTGGCCTCCCACAGGGGCTCTCGCAGCTGGTCTCCTGAGTGAGGCCCAGCTGACCCCAGGTTAGCCATTGTCTACTGTGCGGAGGGGACCGCAGTAGGAAGCAGGAGGCTGGGCCTGCTGCCGGAACGCGTCTCCACGGCCAGGTGGCAGGCAGTGGGCAGCCCACCAGCACCCACATGTCCTCCTGGGTGGCCCGAGGATGGCCCCTTCGCCCCATATGAGGTGGGCCCAGGGTGCGCTGGTCACCTGCTTGTCTGAGTAGGGGGGCAGCAGCCATGTGCATCGCCCATGGCCAGATCTGCAGGCAGCAAGGGCCAGGGCCAGGCTTCACTGCAAGCTGTCCCCAGGTTCCCAGGCGCAGGAAGCTGTGGGGGGGTGGGGGAATGCCATCCTGCCTGCAGGTGTGTCTCTGGCCAGGAGGCCCTGTGAAGTGGCCCACCATGGGGTGTGCACCTTGGGGCACCAGGACACCTGGGCTCAAGTGCAGATGGACACCTGTGGGGAGGGGGACTGGCCCTGGCTCCCCACAGCCACTCTGTCCAGCCACACTGCAGATCTCTCCTCAGCCACCGTGGCCTGTCCCTGGTACCCTGGACCCGGCCTGAAGGCCCCTTCTCAGGCTGGACCTCCCGCACCCTTGGGACGCTCTGCGGCTCTCATTTGTGGCTGTACTTCGTGGTAGTGGGGGTTGGGCCCCAGCACTCTCCTCTGAGACGGGGTCTCACTGAGGTGCTGAGGCTGGCCTGGGACATGAGACCCTCCTGCCTCAGGCTCCTGGGCAGCTGGGGTACAGGCCCGGGCCCCCAGGCCTGGCTGACCTACTGTCCTCCCTCCTAGACGTCAAGCACACAATGGCAGGGAGGTGTCATCACGGCTCATCTTACTCAGCAATGGCACTCTCCACGTGAGGCACGGCCCTTGCGGGAGCCTAAGGCAGACAGCACCGTCACCTGCACTGCCCAGACAGGCCCAGGACGCAGAGGGCCAGAAGCAGAGCCAGGCCCAGGAAGGCTGCCTCCAGCACCTGCACCCAGGGCCCTGGCTGACCGCCTGGCTCACCATTGCCTGGCACACAGTAGTCACTCAATAAATGTATAGCAAATGAATGGCTGTGATCTAGAAGTGTCCTGGGTATGCAGACAGTGTGAGGGTGTGCCCAAATGTTCACTGTGTCGCACACTTGGCCATGTTAAGAGGTGGTAGTGCCTGGAAGGGGTGGGACCCAGGTCTTCAAAGGAATTAACCTAGTTCTCAGGTGCCCTCTGGTAGCCTTTCTCGCATGTGGTCACTCCCATTTGCATCTTTGCCATTGCAATGCCATCTGTCATGAAGTGATGGAGCCAGGGGGCGCCTCACCAGAACCTGCGCCATGCTGTGAGGACTTTCAGCCTCCAAAACTATGACCTAATCAAACCTCTTTTCTTTACAAGTTACCCAGCCTCAAGCGCTTTGTTACAGTAAGGAAAGTGGATGAGCAGGAGGTGCAGCAGCGAGGTGGAGAATTAGACATCCTCTGATGGGAAGAGTGACCTCCGTTTAAATAAGATACACAAATGAAAATCAAAAGAGAACAACATCAAACTACTCGGGGCCATCAATGGCCCAACTGCCCATCTGTTCCCTGTTCTGCCCTGTTCTCATCAAGTGCAAGCTCGCTGGAGGGGTTTGATCTTGCTAAAGCTGAAAGCAAGTCCCCCCTCAGCGGTGTTGACAGAGGGGCTGGGCTGCCGGGAATGAGTGCTTTCAAACCTGCGTTTCCCAGGGAGGAAGTGAACTCATGGCTCCTGCAGGCATCGTCTTCAAAGCCAGGGGGTCTTTAGACACATTTAGGCACATTTAGACGAAGCCACTCGCGCCCCCAACCAGATGGCGGGCCCTCCTTTCCCTTGTGGAATAAGGGGCCTGACTCATCCAGCTGTCCAAGCGCGGGCAAAATCAAGATTCTGAACTGATCCTCTCTGCTCTTTCATCTGCAGCCTCTGGGGCCTGTGGTCCAGAGTCAAGTGTGGGTCGAGCCCCCCCCACCCCCCCTCGTGAGCCCCCCCTCCCCCCCTCGCCGGGCAGGTGAGGCAATTAGACCCCCTGCCTAGACGGCACTTCTTTTCATGTTCCTGATGTTTTAACCAGAAACATGGTTTTGCCCTGAGCTGTGCTCCTGGGCGGCGGCACCCCTGGGGGCTCAGGAAGGCGGGTGTTTTTAACAGTAGGTCCCTTGTGACCATGGCCCCACTTTGGCCCCATTTGGTAGTTCCAGAAGAACAACGAGGCTACTGGAGAAAGTGACAGCCCAACACACAGAGGACACGTTAGGAAACAAAGGAAAAGATGTCCTTCATCAAAATCACAAACTTTTATAAAGAACACTGTCACCAGAATGAAAGGCCATACACAAGAGGCAGAAAATATTGCAGCTCATATATCTGATAACAAACTGGTATCCAGAATATATAAAGAACTATGGCAATTCAACAACAATGATGGTCCACACCACTAGTTGGGGAAAGGCAGATCAAACCAGAGTGCGGGGAAGGCACAGTGGGGCAGCTGCTATGGTGACCAGGAGGGCAATGGCCAAAAAAGAAACCAAATATCCATATGATGTAGCAATCCAACTTCTGAGTACATAATCCAAAGAAGTAAAAGCAGGAACCAGCATAGACACTGAACACCCACAGCCACAGCAGTGTTGCTCACAATAGCCAAATGGTGGAAGCACTCAAGTGTCAGTCAACAGACAGAAAATGTGTAAACAGTGGAATATTATTCAGCCATAAAAAGGACAGAAATTTTGACCCACACCGCAGAATGACCAAGTCTTGAAGACACTATGCTAAGTGAAGTAAGCAAGATGCCAAAGGACAAATACTGTATGATTCCATTTATATAAGAGTTGCCTACAGCAGTAAAGCTCCTGGAGGGTGGTGGGTCCCAGGGTTGGAATGGGAAGGAGAGTCACTGCTTACTGCCTACAGAGTTTCAGTTGAGAAGACGCAAAGATGGCGGAGGTGATGGCTGTGCGATGCGAGTGTGCTCACTACCATCGAGCCATTTGCTTGAAAATGGCTAAAATGGAACATTCCATGTTATGTGTATTTTACCACAATTTAAAAAAAAAAAAAGAATTGTCCACCCAGCAACCAAACTGCAGGCTCCCCCTTGAGTTCCTGCTTATCTTTATCTGATAAACTCCTATTTCTGATAAGGAACCGACACATTCAAGTTGGTGTCTGTGGCTGGTTGGTGACAGAATGGCCCCTCAGCCCCCTCTGGACCGCACCCTTACCATGTGACCTCGCGAGGAGTCACCCCGAGGTCTGGGCTGGCCTCGTGAGTGCCTCCCAGCAGCACCGGGTTGTGGGATGAGGGCGTCAGCTTTGAGCCTAGCATTCAAGAGGGTTGGTGATTCTGCTCACTGTCTTGGAACCCTGTCCCTGTCATTACGGCATGATAGAAGTGGCCTGCCAGAGCGGGAGACAGGCCATCCAGACCAGCCTCCCGCAAGCTGGCCTTTGGCAGGGCAGAGTCCAGCCGAGATCAGCAGAGCTTGTGGGGAGAACACACACTGGCTCACAGCCCGGCCGACCCTGTCCCACCAGAAAGTGCCTAGTTACCTGGAAACTCAAGAGCAGCAGCAAGCGCCTGAGACGTAAGCCCTGCTGGGCGTTGTTTGTTACACAGCAAGCGCTGACTGCTACGACATATTTTCTATCCATTCCCTCTTTATCTTCACCACTGTCAGTAACTACTCGGGGCCTTGGTGAACTTATGCACATCTCTGTATAAATTACTTCTTCTTGTGTGCCTTCAGTTTACTTTTTATCTTCTTGAATTAGAAGCATGGAACATTGACTTTAGCCTGTTTATTATATGACTCCTCCATGTGTGTATTTTGCCTAGTTGGTTAGATAATACCCTACTAGATTTTATTGAAGTCTCCATGACACGGTGATTTTGTCAAATACTTCCTGTATTTCTAGTTTTTGAATCATTTGTTACTGTCCTGTTCCTTGGCATATGGTTATCTATGTGTTCCACGGTGTGTTATTCATAGTACCCTCTTGGTAGACACCAGGCGATATTCTCAATACTTTAACCCGTTTTGTGAGTGGGAAGTCCACTCCCATTTCCACTTGCCTTCCTGGTGCCATGGTCCAGTTCGTCAGGAGGCAGAGCGGAGGTAAAGCTGCCCGTCTCCTGCTGGTGGGTGGCCCCAGGGTGTCAGCTCCCCTGTTTGTGGGTTTTGTGTGCATGGGGACCCACATACAGGCACAGCATGGCCCTCAGGGGGCACACGGCAGCCCTAGCACGGGCATAAGAGGCCTGATGTGTGGCCTAGGGCTGGCGCCATTGGGCGGTGCCCGGGTGAATTTCACGGAGCTCCTGGGGCGGGAGGCTGCTGCAGCAGGGACCACGGTGACCCAAGGACAGGTAAGGCCCAGGAGACCTCGGACACTCCTGTGTGTCACCATTCCAGCCTCCCGTGCCCTTCGCTTTCAGACCACCATGGTGTTTATTATGTGTAAGGGACTTTGTGGACAGATGGGGTTGGGACAGCCAGAGAGGATGGGGGTCAGTAAGCACCTCCCACGGGCCCCCCCTTACAGCCCCACCCCCACCATGGCCACAGAGGGACCAAGCTCCCAGCACGTGACCCTTGGGGATCACAGTCCACCCTAGCGATGCCCTTAGCAATGGAGCCTGGGGAAGGGGCGGGTGACATCCCCAGCCGCAGTTGCCCTGCTCACCCTCAGCCTCAGCTCGCCATCTGCCTCTGAAGCAGGCTCTCCACAGCGCTCCACCACCTCGGGCTCCCAGTAGCCACTCTGTCCACCTGTGTGCCACCTGCTGTGCCCTCTGTGCAGAAGCCTCCCCGGGTGGCCCTGGTAAGACCTCCCTCAGCCTTCCAGTCTTGGCCTGGCTGCTTCTCCTGCCCACCCCTGTCCCTGCCCCTGCCCCGCTGAGCCCAGAGCCTTCCCCTGGCGAGTGCTCGGCCCTGTGGGTCAGACTCTGCGGGGCCACCGGGCTGTGTTCTGACTCCCACTCATGCAGCCCTTCACCTGGGACATGTTACTGAGTTCCCGTGCGCCCCAGTGTTCTCCTCCACAAATGGGGAACGTCAGGACCTGCACCAGAGTGGTTGAGACAAACGAGAAAACCCAGCTCAAGTGTATCACGGCACCTGCACATAATAGGTGCTCAGACAACAGTAGTGATGTGTTCCTGTCTATCGAGGGCTAGGAATCCAGCAATCAGCAAGGGTCCCATGGAGCTGTGGGATGCGGTAGATGCATTTATTACTACAACATATTTATCATTACATTTCTCTTTTCTCCACTTTTATAAGCAGAAAATACATCCTAGCAAACCACATGGCAGTAGAGGCTGGAGCAGCATTTGCACAGTTAGGTTGTGCTCTGTGTGTCTTTCTGTGGCTCAGGAGGTGGGGAGGCCCCTGGAATCAGGTCTGCCAGCCCAGCCCAACCCGTCCCCACCAGTCCCCAGCTCATTTATGTTTGCTGGGGTTTGCCTCTGAGGGTCTGTGGTACTCTTTGTTATGCAGCATTATTGGGGCCATTGCTAACTGATACAGAAAGGATTATAAATGGGTGAGTGTGACGGGATGTGGCAAATGCTATGATGGCAGTGGCAACAGCTGCAGGAGCCAGAGCATCAACCAGGCAGAATTCATGCCAACGATTTTCCCATGAGAGGTCAAGGTCACATTCAAGAGTGTCTCAACCTTGGACCTTGTCCACCTTCGTTGGTTTTCCACAGAGTAACCTCACGCTCAAATCCTGCTGGCCCACAAGGGCCACAGAGTCACTTGGGTCTCTCTCTACCCGGGCCTCATGCACATGAAGGCTGCTTCCATCCCTCGATGCTACCCCATCTTGCCCAGCAGTCACCACCCTCCTGTCTCCCAAAGGGCAGGGAGAGCCAGTCACACCCTGCAGCCACGAGCAGGTGGCCCGTAGCGGGCTGGGCCTGGAGCAGGAGTCCCTGCTGTGACGGATGGGGACCTGATGACTGGGGAGCAAGAGGACCAGGAGGCCTTCTTCCAAAAGAGACCACAGGGTACCTGTTTTAGCATCCGCTGACCAAGGCCAATCCCCACTCCACCATCACCACCAGACAACCCCTCTGCCCCTCTGATTCCTTGCCTGCAAAATGAGGCTCAAATCCCACTACGCCTGCTGATGGACACTAAAGCCAGATGATGACAAAGGTCGATCCCTTCCCGTGGTTCCCCGATGAGGTTCCTGGGAGACACTCCAGGGCAGGCGGAACTGGGTTGGATGGTGCAGTGGTCAGGGAACAGGCTTGGGACTCACCAGCTGTGTGATTTGGGCCCACGGGGCCTCTGGCTCCTCCCCTGCCCCTGGGATAACAGCAGCCCCATCTCAAGCGGCTGCGACAGGCTGAGGCGAGGCCCTCATTGAGTGGCAGCTGTCGCATGATTTGGAAACCACTAAGCAGAGGAGCTGGAGTAATGGCTCTGCCTGGTCTGATCCCTGGCCAACATGACTGGTTCTTGCAGGTTTGCTAAGGGTACCCGCCTGCTCCCCTGTCATTGTCCCTAGGCACCTTGAGCCCCAGAAAGGAAAGGGGGAGCAGGCTCCAGGGCGGGAGGGGGGGGGGCAGAAGGAGGCCGTTATCGCGGGGCGGCTGCATTTTGCTTTCAGGTTAAGTCTCCGCAAATCAAATGTCCAGTGATTTCCTCTAGATGACCGCCGTGGCTGCGGCCACCTCCCCGTCCCCCTGGATCCAACCTCAGCGTGGTTCAAGGGCGCTTTGTCCACCCGTGGAGCCCAGGGGACGGCACCAACCAGAGGGGCCTATCCCAGCACCCCCCGCCCGCTGGGGCGCTAAGGTGACACACGGGACCCGCCCTTCCTGGCCCTTAGAATGGGCAACACTGGGGGGTTGAGGTGAGCGCCACCTGCAGGGAGGCGCAGAAGGATCGTGAGAGTAGGGACGTCTTTAGAAGGCGGCAGCAGCCTCTCCGGGTAGGGGACCCATCAGGGCCCCCACAAGCCCCTGAGGTGCCGCAGGGGGTGCCTGATGGACCCCTCCAGGCCTGGCTCTCCCCCTTCTCCCACTGACTCCGAAGACCTTGGAGCAGCAGCACAGGGTCGGTCCTTGTCTCAAGGGTGAACCAGGTTATCCAGGCTATTCAGGGTGGACTGTGTCCCCTGTAATGACGCAGCCAAGTCCTGCCCAAGTACGTCAGAATGTGACCTTAAGTTAGGATGTGGTCATCAGGTGAGCCCTAATCCAGCAGGACTGGTGTCCTTACAGTAAAGGTCACAGAGCCTGGGCATAGAGGGGAGTCGGGGGCGGGGTCACAGGAGAAGATGACGTGGGGGTGGAGGCTGGGGCTGGGTGGGCGGCAGCAGGCCAGGACACGGCAGCGATTGCCAGCAGGCCCCAAAAGCGGGAAGAGGCTGGGAGGGTTCTCCACGGAGGCCCAGGGGCGTAGCCTTGGACACCTTGACTGCAGCCCTGGGGCCTTGGGTACCAGGAGATGGCAGATTCCCACCTTAAGCCATCTGGTTTATGGTACTTGATTATAATGACCCAGGAAGCTGACGAATGTGCTCAAAGGCTGATGTCAAGTGTCTTGCCATAAAAAAATAATAATTAATTAATTTAAAATGCAGAAAAGGTGGACAGGATCACTTGGCATCAGGTCAGCAAATTCTCCTGAGCACGAGCCCTGTGGGAAACCAACCTGCAGCCTTCATTCAGGGCCAAGCACTGAGGGGGCAACTGTCATGTGCCAGCTCTGTGCTGGGTGCGGGCACACCTGGAGGTGGGCAGGAGGGAGGCCCGGCCAGAGGTGGCAGGATCGGAGCACTGAGTGGTCGTACAGAAGCTCCTGTGGGAGAGGGGGCGTCCCCCCTGGAGGCCTCTAGGGCATCTTCCCCTGTCAGCCCAGCGAAGCCCATTGACAGCCTGGTTCCGGAGACAGGCACCTGGTTCTCGAGATGGCCTTTTGCTTCAGAATCTCCAGTCCCCTCCAATCGACAAGTCTCCAGAGGCAAAAACTCCAGCACTTGTGTGTGTGTGTGTGTGTGTGTGTGTGTGGTCCTGGGGATTGAACCCCGGGCCTTGTGCATGCAAGACAAGCACTTTGCCAACTGAGCTACATCACCAGCCCCAAACCCCAGCATTCTAATGTTCTGTAGCCAATGATTCCGACAAGGCACCATGTGGATGGCTCCTTCCTACTCCACAAGGTCTGCTGCAGCCTCCGCTGGGAGACTTGAAGGCTGTGGGCTTGGGTTATCTGGAGGCCTCTTCACTCCTCTGGTGCCAGAGTGGGACGACTCGGAGACAGGACTCGGAACTGTGAGCCAGAGTGCCTTGCGGTGGCCTCTCCACATGGCTTGAGACAGGGTCTGCCAGGTGGCTCCCACCTCCCCAGTGCAGTGTGGCTGTGGGCGGAGTCTCTTGAGGAGGCCAGACTGTCTGCACGAGAGCCTCCTTGGCCTTGCTCATTTCTGGTGTCCAGAGACTCCGGAGCCCACCTGCCTGGATTTGAATTGAAGCCCAGATCCACCAGCTCCTGGCTGTTGCCTTGGGTAGGTTCCTTGACTTTCCTGGGCCTCAGTTGCCTCAGCTGACTGTATGTCCGCTGCCTCCCTGGTGGAATTCCTGGATAAAGTGAAATATTTGCACATAGTAAATGCTCAGATTTATTAATATGGAGCTGTGCACAGTGGTGTGGACCTGCAGTCCCAGCACTGGGGAGGGTGAGGCAGTTCAAGACCAACTGGGCAACACATCAAAACCTCATCTCCAAAAACAAAAATTTAAAAAGTAGCATCATCACATACTGAACTGAAACTCTTCATCAAATATTGCGCCCTCCGGTCCTCCCATCCACTGTCCTGCGGCCTGTCCAGATGAAGGTGGAGGACCCCAGGAGAGTCGTCTTGAGAAACCAGGAACCCCTTTCTTAGAAACTCAGCTGTGTCTGGGGCACTGCGGTTTCCACACCAGCGAGTGCTCCATGTATAACAGCTAATCATTAATTTTATTTTGAGCACCATTGTTTCTAAGTGGTTCAAAGGAATTGTCACTTTAGGCTCCCCTGGGATTCCTGGGCCTCCTCTTGAGTACTTAACACTCTCTGGAGCACCCGTTGGGACTCAGGTCAGCCTCCAGCAGGCTGCTGGCTCTGCAGAGCAGGTGGGATCTTGTATTCTTGTCCTCGGGACTCAGCACAGAGTGTGGCCCAATGACACAGCAGTACCTTAGTGGAAAGGGGAGGGGAGGGGAGGGAGCTTACAATCTAACTCACGCCCTCCGGTCCTCCCATCCACTATCCTGCAGCCTGTCCAGATGAAGGTGGAGGACCTCGGAGACTGTCTTGTGCAAACCAGGAACACCTTTCTTAGAAACTCAGCTGGGTCTGGGGCACTGCGGTTTCCACACCAGAGAACGCTCGGCTTTAAACCAGCCAGTGCCATCCTCATTCCACATCTGCTTCCCTGTGGAATAATTTGATCTGGGAGCACTCTTTGCCAGAGAATAAGATGGCAAGGGGAGAAGGGAAACAAAGATTCAAGTTTAAAAGTGAAGATCACTTCACATGGAGCTACTTCCACGCCTGCCCTTTCCCCGGGTTGGAAGGCCGGCTGTCTGCCGCCGCTTGCCCACTCTGCCGAGTGCCATTTGAGGAATCCCTCCCTCCCTGGATCCTGACTCCTTGCCAACCCCTGCTAGACACTGTTCTCCTAAAGTTAAGTCCAAAGTGAGGTTGCTTGGCTTCTGTTTGATGTAGAATGTGTCACCTGTGGGGGCCACTCTGAGAGGCACCATGTGAGCTCTTGGGGTGGAGGTGCAACTTAGAATCCCCCAGCACGACTAGGGTCAGAGCTGCCCAGCTGTCCCTGTGATGTAGATGAGGAACCCACATCAGAGAGGGCGATCCTGTGCCCAGGGACATATGGCCAGCAAGAGTGCGATTAGAACCCAGGCCTCTCTGCCACCAAAGGCCACGCTTTTAATGACCATGTCACTGTGACCCATTGAGGTACAGTTGACCAACAACGTGCTGGAGGCCGTGGGCCTGGGGCCTCTGGTGTGGAGCCTGGGCTTGCTGCTGGGTCTGAAGGGACACTGGGGGGGGGGGTGATAACACCAGCCCTCCCTTCGCTCCCAGGCTGTAGCCCTTGGTTCCTGACAACACCACTGAGACTGCCGCCTGCTATCTCTTAGATTAGCCCGCAGCTATTTTTATTCTGCCCTTGCTTAGGGGAGAAACGCAGCGTGGGCCAACCCCGGGCAGGGCCCCAGAAAGACCACCGTGAGCCGGGGAGAAAACAACTTGTTTTACTACCTTTTTTTTTTTTAAATATATAAATTTTTGTTGTAGATGGACACTCTCTATTTGTTTGTTTATTTATTTATTTATACGTGGTGCTGAGGATGGAACCCTGCTCCTTACACATGCCAGGCAAGCGCTCCACCACTGAGCCATAGCCTTAAAGAAAAAAAATTTTTTTAAACTACCTTTGTCCCCCGAGACGTATCCACATGTCTATCCGCACGTCGAGTCCCCTGTAGAAGCGCCTCCCACAGGGAGTCCTGGCCTCCTACACAGAGAACACGGTGCACCAAAGCCTGCCCTGAGCGCCACCATAAGTGCCACTTGCAGTGACGTCTTGTCCCCTGGTTCCATGGGAGGGAGGCTTTGAGGAGACAGGCTTGGGGAAGGGGAAGGGCGGTAGTGGAGGGAAATATGGCTTCCCTCCCGCCTTTAGGTTCTTTGGATAATGAATTAAATATACGGAAAACAGATGAACCAGGAGAAGCCATATTTGAGGAGGGGAGCCGCAGAAAACACAAGGTGAGGGAGGGCCGGTGACTGAAGCTTGTCCAGCCCCCTGAGCTCCAGGAAGGACCACAGCCGTGGGCCCCAGGGAGGGGCGGGTTATGGGGGGCCAGGGGAGGGTGGGTGACAGCTCTCTCTTCCCCCTGCAGATGCGTCCTGCTGTGTGTTGGCCCTGTGCGCCTAAGTGCTGTGTAGAGGACGGCTGTGCAGGTGTACCTTGGGACAGCATATTCTGGTCTCGCAGTCACATTTTGGGATGGTGTTCGCTGAGCCCCACAGGACCCCTGAGGACAGTGTGGTCGGCCGGCCTCAGGGAGGCCAGGAGGTCTGCCGAGCCCAGGACAGGGGAATGGAGACAGTCTGGGTCCACAGCTCTGCCGGGAAGTCCGTGGCACGGCTGTGGCTTGGGAACCACTGGAGGTCCTCCCACAGTGACGGGCTTGCTGTGAGGCCGCGGCCACCTTGTCTTTGAGAGAGGTTCAGGACAGGGGGAGAGAACCCGAGTTAAGTCTGCACTTCAGGTTGAAAAGATGAACCAAAATTGAGAGTGTCCAAGAAGCAAGAGGAAAACCCAGAGAGCCTGGTGCCCGGGGCGGGGAGGCTTCTGAGGGAACCAGTGTCCAGGGGATCACTGCCTCCGGGAGGGATTCGGTGTAGAGTCCTCAGGATAGAGAACTTGCGCTCTGCTCCGGCCACACTGGCTTCCCTGCGGTTCCCGCAGGTGCCTGTGTTGTCCCCACCTGGCCTCTCTTCCCCCTGCTCTCAGCAGGACCCTCCCCTAGCTCACCACCTGACCGCGCAGAAGGTGGCTGTAAGGTTTAACTGTGGCACGTCACATAACATTGGCCATCCAGACCATCCTTCAGCACACAGGTCAGTAGTTCTGAGTTCATCGTTCAACACATATCCAGAGACCAGATGCCGTAGAGCAGCGAGCCCACGCGGCTCTCCCTGACTGTGACTGACTGCCTCAGACTCCTCAGGTAAGAGGAGGCGCCCAGCCTTGTCTATTTGTAACATTGAGCTTCGCCACTGCCCTCAGGTCCAATCAGATCCCGTTTTAAATCCTTTTAAAAGCCCTCCCATAAACAAGACAGTTTTGATGATTTTTGTGGCAAAATACACATAAAATTTGCCATTAGTGATGCTTTGTGCATTCACGGCAGTATGCAGCGTGGGTGCCTCCAGAACATTGTCATGAGCCCCAAAGAAAATCCCACATTCTTTAAGCAGTCACTGCAGTTTCCTCCTCGCCTGGCCCTGGCCCTGGCCACCACCAACCAGCTGTCCACATGGGTACTTCATATAAATGGAATCACATGACATGTGGCCTTCCATAGCTGGCTTCTTAAACGCGCAGAGTTTTCAAGGCTCGGTGCGCAGCGGCGGCTCAGCCTCCTTCCCTAGCTGAGTGGCGTCCATTGTGCATACACCATTCTGTTCACCCACTTGCCAAAGGACCTCTGGATCCTGGGGGGAGTGCTGCTGCCAACGTGTGTATATGAGTTTTTCTTTGAATGCATTTAAAATGATATAGACCATAGATCTAAAATTTAAGACATTTTATTAGATAATTTTTCTTGTTTTTTAAAAAGCCATCCTGGACTGCTCTTCTTCCTGCTTATTGCATACCTACCCATTTCCATGTCCCAGATAGCCATGAGCCTGTTCCCCTTCCCCGAAGGCACTGTGTTGTCCACTGTGTCCAAAGGGACCAGTTCCAGGACCCCCGAGGACACCAAACCCCACAGAGCTCAAGTTCCTCATATAAAATGGCACAGGATCTGCAGAGAACCCATGCACATCCTCCTGTGCATTTTATTTTTTTAAAATATATTTTAGTTGACAATGGATTTTTCACTTTATTTATATGCGGTGCTGAGGATCGAACCCAGGGCCTCTCACACACACAAGCCAGGCGAGTGCTCTACTACTGAGCCCCAGCCCCAGCCCCTCCTGTGCATTTTGAATCTCCTCTAGGTGACCTGTAATGCCTAAGACATGTGAATGTCTGTGAATAGCTATGCTAATTGGGGGTAATGACAGGGAATGAAGTCACACACATTTTCAACCCAAGAATGATTGAATCCAAGGGATGCAGAGAGCCAGCTGCATTTTCCAACCCAGTGCAGACTTCGCGTATGAATTACCTGCTTACCCTCCCCCACAAATCATAAGCTCCACGACAAAGGGAATCTTGTGTTCACTGTGTCCCTAACACAAATGCCTGGCGAATAGTGGGTGCTCAGAAACACTTCTTGAATGAAAACCGTCTTGAGGGCTGCTGTGTTTTAATTCCTTGACTGTCGGCTCATCGAAGGCTCGGTGTAGCACATGTAGCAATGTAGCACATGAACTCACCTTATTGCTTAAGAGTGAAAACTAAAGCCACTCATGAAATATACTCCAAAACCAAAATATGGGTAAGCTTCACACATTGATTAAGAAAAAAAAAATCTGGAAAGAAAAAGAAAAAAAAAAATCCACAAGAGTTTTTCAAATGGCCTAAGGAGCCCTTCATACCTATCTCAAGACAGAGCGAATGTGGACACTGCCCTCTCATGGCTGATCGCAGGAGAGCGGATTTCTGCAGGCCAGTCTGGCAGGGTTGTAGGACAGGATGTTTCAAAATGGGTCAAGTTTGATGCTATATTCAAGCGGCAGGTCAGAGGGAGAATTTCAGGGAGTATGGAGCCACACATCTCCATACTGTGAGGAGGCTGTTCCGATTAGCAGGAAGTAGTGAAGAGAAATGTTGAGACAAGAAAATCCCGACTTGAGGGCACCCATCTGCTGCGCGTACAGCTGGAATCCGAGTGGGAACTTCCCATCTGTGCTTTATTCTCAGCTTTAATTTGACCCAAAATAAGATACATGTGTGTATAATTTGTGCTGAATGTCTTTTGGGGCCAAGAACTGTTTAAAGATGGTCTATGTGAAGTATGTTTCCATCACAGTGGCCCACACAATAGCCCTCCACCCCGGGCTGGCTCTGAAACCCCTGGTGGGTGCTGCAGTGCGGCCAGCACAGACCCTGTGCACTGCGATCCCCAGCAGTGCATCGCCAGCTGACGAGGCCGCCGAAGGGCCTAGCAGGAGGCTAAAGGCACAGTGTGGACGTGTTGGACAAAGGGACAACTCACATCCTGGGCAGGAGGAAGTAGAATGGCCTGAGAGCTCATTGTGCTGCTCAGAAGAGCATGCAATTAAAGCTTGCAAACTTTTCATTTCCAGAACTTTCCATTTAACATTTTCAGATCATGGTTGACCATAGGTAACTGGAACCACAGAACTATCGAAACACATAACGTACTACTCAGGACCTACTGTGAAGCTAGCAATGAGGACTGCAGGCAATCCAGCGTGGCCCTTGGTACTGCCCCACACAGTGCCCCAGCCCTCAACACCCTCCACTCCCACAGGTCTAAAGACTGGTCTCTGCCTGGCCAGCTCTTCTGGAACCCAGGGGCTTCTGCTGCAGGACATTTCAGGGCCCAGAGCCCCGGGGATGGCAGCATTCAGGAAGCCTGGCCAGGGGCTGCATCTGCTTCTTCACACTGTCCTCTGATTCTCAATTTGACTCTGAACTTGACACCAACAATCACCCCCACTCTACAAATGGGTAACCCACTCTGGGTCGTGTATTAGCACCAATCTAGAGCTCCAGACTCCAAGCCCAGTGCTTCAACCAAGGTCCAAAATCCATGTTCTTTCCACTGACCCTTCTTCCTCCACATCACCCCTTCCAGGTCCTCTGGGGCAGTGGGGAGGGGGACTTCAAGTGTGAGGTCAAGCAGGCCTATAGCTCAAGAAGACACTGACACCTCCAGGACTGGCCAGGCCCGGGCCCTGCCCCCGGCCTTGGCAGAACTCAGGTCCAAGTGGGCCTCAGCTTTCCTTGGCTTCCCTCTCCTTGCTTCCACTTGGTCTGGACCTCAGAAAGGGGTCAGCTGGCCCCACAGTCACTGCCCAGTGCTGGACTCGCCAAGCTGCTGTGGTCAGAAAGCCTCTCCCTCTGCACTGTCAGACATTGGCCTGAGTCACCTCGCTGGAGCGAGGCCCCTCCCGACAGACACTCTGCTGCTTGAGGGAGGAGCGTGCTGGCCTCCAAACCTCGGCAACCACCCGCAGCGTCTGGGACATGGTGCCTTGGCTGCCTAACAAGGCTTTACTGAACAAATGGACAGACTGTTTAAATTCATGTCTGAGAAACCAAGACAAGAAGAGGCACAGGGATCCCAGAGCGAATTCTGAGAAACAGACACACCGCGTCTACTGAATACAGGCTGGTTTATTCAAGGAATGACCGGGAGTTTGTGTCACCCTTCTTCCATCTCTTCTCTCATCCCCCCACCAGACTGGGCACTAAGCTTCCAGGGGGGCAGGGCATCTGGAGCTGGTGCCCCTGTGGCAGCCACCCACAGTGCTCAACTGCCCAGTGCCCTCGGAGTCCCTGTGTCACACAAGCAGCCCATTGCTCTGCCTGCCCTTTACACACCAGTCACCTGCAGAAAAGCTGGGGGCTGAGTCTCCTCCCTGACCTGCTGAGCAACCGGAGCAGATGGGGACTGGCTCAGTTTGGCAGCCTGGCCGGAGCTCGGGCTGGATGGCTCCTGAGACAGGGGCCTGAGGAGAACCAAGCTGGCCGCTCCCGGATGTTAGAGAAATGGAAAGAGGCGCTTCTTCACGATGTAGAGGACTGTGGCGAGAAAGAGGGCCAGCGCCAGGAAGATGAGCAGCTTGTCAGTCAGCTCGCGGCGGTTGTATTTCGTGATGAGCTTCCGGCCCAGCTGGATGGTCCCGGACATGGACTTGAATTCCTCGTTTGCGTCCAGGATGGTCCGCGAAGAATTGACTGAAAAAGAAGAGGGAGGGCCTGACTCAGAGACCCTCTGCACGTGTGGCCAGGAGCTTGCTGCTGCTGGCTGCCAAGAAGGCACACTGCGTTGGGAGCAGAGAACGGCCCGGACAGGGAGGCTCCTCCCAAGGTCCAGCCAGCTGATGGGGTTGGCTCAGGAGTATGGAAGAGGGACACTAGCAAGGAGAAGGGAGGCAGGTGGGCCACCCAGGTACCAAACTCAGCTCTCCAAAGTAGACAGGCTAGGTCAGCTCATGGGCTGGGGGCACCGGTACTTCCACCTGTGAGCTGTGGCTCCCCCAGGACACCTGAGGTCAGATGCGCTCTTTGCAATCCACACAAAGGCAAGGACCGCCTGGGCCCTGGCAAGAGTCATCCCATGTACCAGCCCTTCAGTCCTGGACACTGGCTTCAGCTTTAAAGATGTAACTAACACCTATGCTCCACCTGGGTGACTCCCAAGAGGTCCGTGTCCCTTAAGGGTTCACTGTGCCAAGTCAGGAATCCTTCTGAGTGCAGACTATGGGCCTGACACTCAGAGAAGAAGGCCTGCCTGGCCAGCTTCACCTACAAAGCCCAGTAAAGTGTCCTCAGAACATCCACTGAACAAGCGTTGATCGTGAAGGCAGGAGCTAAGGGTGACAGCCACTCCGCTTGCGCAGGAAGGGGCATTGAGGATGTTCATTTGCTTGTGTTCACAGCCTGGAGGACCCCGGATGTAAAAGAAAATGGAAGCCCAGGTGGGCTCTGGGGAGGGAACCAGAGGGATGAAGGTCAGGGGTCTCTGACCTCTCGGGACAGTGGTCTGTTGTATTTTCTTTTTGTTCTACTTAGTTGGGCACCTTTTGCACTGACAATAAGCAGCCGCAACACACTCTATGACTCCTGACCATGTAAGATATGACGAATGCAAACTGAGAGATCTGGAGGTATAAAATACACACGTGGTCTCAAGACAGCAGGAGGGGACAGCGTACAACACAGGCCTCCGCCACCTCCTCAGGCTCCACCCCCCTGGATTCCACCAACCTCAGGATGGACGTGTGGGAAAAAAATGTATCCGTAATAAACATGTAGAAATTTTTTTCTTGTCCTATTCCCCTGAAGGACACAGCGTGCCGACTATTACACAGCATTCCCACTGTGTAATACCTATTACACAGGTATTGTAAATCATCCAGAGGTACCTTAAGGTCCACAGGAGCATGTGGGTAGGTTGTATGCAAATACTGTGCCATTTTACATGAGGGACTTGAGCACCCTCAGATCCTGACATCTGTGTGGTTTCTGAACCACACAGGGACACTGAGCAGTGACTATTTCAATAATTTTACTACTAACTGCCTGATGAAATGGGAATATTTTACATATAATGGCTTAAATGAAATATATCATTCAAATTAACTTCACATTTCTTTTTACTGTTTATAACATATCTACCAGAAAATTCAAAGTCACATGCGTGGCTCCCATTATGTTTCTACCAGGCAGCACATGGACAGCATCTTTCCTTTAACCACGTTATGTATTTTACCTTTTCACAAAATTAAGCTAAAAAATGAATCATCAGAGGAAACAGAGCATTTTGAAAATGACAGATAGACCGGCTGGAGCCAGGGGGCGGTCAGGGCTGCACACTACCATGCTCTCTACTTCCGCCTACTGTGACTCTTCTAAGTTCAGCAGCCTCTGACTGGTCCTGGGAAAAGGAGCTCACAGTAAATAATGCTCAGGAGCACAGCTGTAGCAGTCTGGGCGTCTCGACAGCAGTCGTGATTCCCAACCTGCCTGGTCACACAGGACCCCAGAGCACTCACTGAAAACTAGACGACAGGCCTCCTGCCTCCGACTGCTGGCACACAGTCCCCAGGGGAGGGCAGGAATCCCTGAGGCCCTAGGAATGCTCTACTGGAAATGCTGCGGGGGGCTGTCTGTGGCACACCTGCAGGCACAGACAGGAGAGGCAGGAGCAGTGTGCCCTACTCTGGACAGGCCCGAGATGTCACCTCACCTCACGAGCAAGATGCCACACAAGCCAGGAAGCTTCAGGTGGGCAGAGGCGAAGGAGCCCTGGGCAAAAGTGGGGGGGGGGCAGCCGCCCTGGAGCTGGGGGCCCTGGGAGAAGACTCCCGCCCAGGGTGGGCTCACCTAAAGTCTGCATGGCCTCCTCACTCTGCTGCACCTGCTGCGACATCACCCTGCTGATGCCCATGAGGCTCTCCGTGATGGCGCTCGATGTCTGCGCCAGGCTCTCTTTGGTGGTTTTCCTAAAAGCCCAGAGGAGGGGAAGGAATGTCAACTAAACCGCCCTCAAGAAAGCCCCATGTTCAAACGAGGCCCCAATTCTTCGTCTATCACATTAGCTGGCATTTTAAATGACTGGTCACCAGCTAGGGTGTGTGTAGAGACGGGGCTTGTGCAGACTGTGACAGCGCGACAGGGACGGAATCAGTGACGCTGTCTACAGAGCACGTTAGACACGTTCATCCTTGACGCGGCAATCTCATGCCTGGGATGCCTCCCAAGGAACCACCCAAAACGTGGATAAAGCCTTTCATTCTAAGGTGTGCCGCTCACCGCACCGAAAAACCAGACTCGGGGACATATGCAAGCAGGAACTGGCTAAACGATGGCATTCTGGGCACGTTAAAGTGATGCTTTGTGCATTGTTTAAAAAAATAACTGAGTCTTTGTGCCACAGTTCAAAATGCAGAAGTGTAGGATGCTAAATTTATATATAGTACAATTTTGACTTTGTAAAAGACATGAAAGGAAAAGTAACAGGGGAGGCAATGTGCCAAATGTTTATGGACAACGAGATCGCAGCTATGCTCATTCTGTAAGTGGCATTTTTCTTTATTTTACTCATTTACTACCAATAAGCATACACTTCTTTCATACTTTAAAAATATAATAACATTAAGCACGAATGTTGTCCCACAGAGGGTTGGACAGCAGGCCAACTGTTACCTGTTATCTGAGCCCAGAAAGACAAAAGGCAGGTTACCTTTGCCTTAGGGGGTCTCCTCCCTGGAGAAGCTCTGCCTTCTCTAGGTTGTCAATTGCAATTTTGCAGGTGAGGTTGGCTTTCCTCCAGGAGGTCTGGTTGCTGAAAGAAGAAGGGTCCCATCTGAGTTTCCGTCAACTCCCCCGGCTATCAGCCAGCTGTCACAGCAGTCCATCCTTCCAAGCGTAGCCCGTGGCGCCCATCCCTGCCCCTCAGTTGCCCTGGCAACTGACGTAGCTCAGGTCCTAACAGCTCTCCTCTGGACCCCAGAAGCTGTCTCCAGGATGTCCTATCATTGCCACTCTCCCTGCAGGCACAGTTTACAGCCCCATGACACCTCCAGACTGCAGGGTGGCATCCAACCCCTTAGCTGGGCACAAAAGGCCCCATTCTGTCAAGTGACCTCTAAGGCATTAGAGGTCTGCTGTGTGTGTCTTGGTGCGGCCATTCCTTGAGAGCCCCAACCCACTAGGCCCCTTCCCATCACTGGAAGAACCGTTTCTGACCCCTTAGCTGCTCAGTGAATGTGTGTTGTTATAGAAGGAAAAAGACCAAATGCACCACCTTTGTCAGTATTTCTCCAAGATCTGCAGTTCTTTACAGATCACTCAAGAGCAGTACAAATACACTGTATCGGCAGGGGCCTTATTGACATGATTTATTTACATTCTTTATCTAATCTACTTTGTGGTTACAACTCCAATTTGGTGAACAGCTCCCTAAGATATAGCAATACAGCTGACAGACCATAAAAAAGCTAACTGAGGGGCTGGGATACAGCTTAGTGGCAGAGCACTTGCCCAGCATACCCAAGGCCCTGGGTTCAATCCCCAGCACTGCAAAAAAACATAAAAAAATAAAAGTTAACTGTACCCCTCTGGGGATGAAACCCATGCTCAGGAACTCATGCACCAGCTCACAGCAACTGTACTAATCCCTGGAAATATTCAAAACCAAAGCAGAGCACATGAACTCAGGTGGTTTCTAATAACACCTAAACGCCAAAGGTCTCCCAAGGGCTCTCTGATGCTGTGCAGTACCTGCCATGCCACTTCACACTTGCCATCTTAAAAGAATCAACTGTATCTTCAAAGAATTTGCAAGAGAGTTCTCCAAGGCCCGGTGTGCAGCAACCAGGGGGCACAGTGCCTGCCCTTCCGGGGCTCACAATATACTGGGTGAGGACAGGTGAACAGATACTCACTGCACAGTGTGACAAGCGTGGCTATCCAAGCCCGCTCAAGTACTGTCCCCACCACAGCAGCCACCAATACGTACTCAGGCACTGCTTTCTCACCTCCACGTCTATGCCAGCCAGCTCCACATCATGCATGGCCATTTGCAGCTCAAGCCTGTCCTGAGCTGACCGTGTCTGGAGCAGCTTGCTGAACTTGACACAAGGCTCCTCTCTATTCCAGGTTGAGATGGGAGTATACGTGGTGGAACAGGAAAGCAAAAGTATCCTAACACGAAGCAGTCACTAACACGAAAGCCCCAGACACTGCTCCACCCACCCCGTCCACCAGTCAGCGCCTCCCCGAGGGCACGCAGCTTCGGCCAGCGGCCAGTGGCCAGCAAGGATGCTGCTGGAAGATGACTCAGAAGCAAAGCCAAGGAGGAGGGCCTCAGAGAAAACCCCCAGGAACACAGACACAGCAGGGCTTCAGGTGAGAGCGCCCCAAGACCAGGGACTGGGAAAGCTCCTGGAGCCCGCAGAATCTCCGCAGCAACCACCCTTACCCTTCGAAATGACCCCACATAAGCCAAATGTGAAGGGAAAGGTAGAGCTTCGTGTTTTCAGATCACCCGGTTGGAAAAGTTATTCCCCCCTCAATTCAAATCAAGAAATAGCTCAGGGCTAGGGTGTAGTTGGGTAGAGTGCTTGCCTCCTTCGCATGAGGCCCTGAGTTCATGCCCAGCACCACATAAATACATAAACACACACAGGAACAAAGGTTATAATGTTTTTAAAAAGTAAGTAGCACATAGCTGTGGTTTTATAGTCAGGATGGGCACACAGATGGATTAAAATTCCATTTTGTTGGACATAACAGAAGCTCATTTACATCTTTAGTGTGACATTTTTTTAGATAACATTATCTAAAATTTTGTTCCCTCAAGTAGGTTCACTTCCACTGGAGTTTTCCTAGTACCAATTACTCTTAGATAAAATTGACCCTGTATTATAAAACTAATCATGGGTTTTGTTTTGTTTCAAAAATATAAAATACAGCATGTTGTTAAATGTGCTCCTGTGTGTGAACTATGCACAGCTCCCCTGCCCACTCCACTGCAGAATCACTGCTGGAGAGCACCCTCGGCCCTGTGCAAACCACTCAATGAGCCTGGGTTTATTAGGCAAATACTCCCCTAAGCTTCATGGAAGCAAGGGACCCAGAGGCGCTGGCATGAGGCCAGGCCCTGCTACCTGAGCATCTGCTTTTTGTGATTCTCCACTTCCTGCAGTAGAAGCTGCTTCTCCGACTCTTTGTCTTGCTCCTTAGCTGACTGCTCAAGTTCCTTCAAGGAGAAAACAGCTCTGTGTTAAACAGTTTTGAAAGCCGATATGAAAACAGAAGAGCATTTCTATTTCTAGCAAAGGTGCATAAGGGCACTTGAAGCCCCCCTTTAAAACAGAACATCCAGGAAGGATAGGTAACGTATATCCTTACAGCCCAGTCTGCAAGTTTACAGCCCAGTCTGCAAGAAGTAAGGAAAATCCCCAGGGCCCAAAAGTGAGTAGTAATCTCAAGCCAGAGTGCTCAGCCGGCAAGGATGTGGGAGCTGCCACCCTATGACCAGGGCATGCCTGACATGGAAAGCCACTGACCCCACACTTAGCCATCATGAGAAGATCAAACGGCCACATGTTTCCAAATGCTCTCTCTCGGCTACTGTCCCTAGTTCATCAGAGAATGGTTACGAAGAGTTTGAGAGTTTGAAAGCTCATGTAGGGACAGAAAAATGAAGATTCAGGCCATCTAAGGCTGAGATTTGGAACTGAAAACATCACAAATCCAGGACCCATGAAAGGCCACACCCTCAGCAAAGAGGTCTATCCATCAACAGAGTGAAAACAGAGACACAGTGGGGGCACTCTGGGGTTCTGGATAGAGATGCAAAAACAAAAAAGCAACAAAAAGCAAGACTTCGCTGGGTATTTATAATTAGAGAAGCTGCTCTCACATTGATCTGGGGTTCAAATTTAAAGAAAATAATAGAAAGCACGCCTAGGTTTGATAATCTCAGGAGACCAGCAGAAGCAGAAAGCCTCTAGAGGGATCAGCCCGGGGCCAGGCCACAGCCTCACAGTAAGGTCTGCAGAAGGTGAGGCTCATGGCCTGGAAACCAATACCAGCACACTCCAGCCTGCGTAGGAGCTGCAGACTTGAACAGCAAACAGCCTATCAGACCCCCGTGACTTCAGCACACAGTAATTAAAGCTGTCTCTGCACCTCAAGTCTCAAGTCACACTTTTTTGTTTACAAATTGAAACAAGTTCCAGTTTCAATCCAGCTATTCATCTAAAACCTCTGTGTTAGCTTATTTGTATACTAATTTATTTATTTACATGCTTATTTGCATGTGCTAATTTGGAACAAGCTATGTATCCACCATTTCAATAGCTCAGAAATTACTTCCAATTTATTTCCCCAAATACCAGCTAACGCAGAGAAAATTGTGAATTGGAAAATTTTTGCAAATGTCATCAGATGTTTGCATAACTGTTTGTTTAAAATTCCCTTAGTAGGCTGAAAACCGAAGGCAGAACTGTATCTACTGTTGTTCGCTACCTTTATCCCTCGTGCCTGGCATGTAGTAGGCACTGAATTACTGAATGGAAGAATGGAGGCACAGGGAGAGGAGACATGGAGGACAGGAGGGAGCAATGTATGATTTCCTCATGAAAAGCTGCCTGGAGTTCAGTCACAGAGAACCAGCATCAGTTCTGGAGAAAAGCAAGGGGGTAGAGTAATTCTCAAATTCCAGGTTGAGAACCAAGACATTTACAGTCAATACCGACTACCTGTAGAACAGTGTATTTTGAGAATATATGGCCATTTCTCTTCTAGTATCACAATTTTGTTGCAAATGCACAAAAAAGACAATCACATAAGAGCTAAAAACATCAAACCAACAGAAATCTCTTATATAATTCCAGGCATGAAGAGAACATGTACATGTGCAGGAATGTAGATTAGAATTGCGGTGGGGTTATTCATTCACTGGGTATGAGCCTGTCCCCTTGACAGATGCAGACATACCTGTGCTGAGGAGCTAATGGGGACAAGGAGCACAGTAAATATGTAAATATATTAGTGAGGCAATTTACATAAATTAGTGAAGAAAATAAACATCAGGTAAGCATGTAAATACTTAAATAGAACAAGGAAATACTTGTATTGAAGGTAGAGGGTGTAGGGGATTAGCTGAAGAAAGCCTTTTAGGCAATAAATTAGCTTTTGAAAGCAAAAAAAAAAAAAAAAAAAAAAAAGTGGAAACAATCCAAATCAATCCTCCTTGATAGAGAAGAGGCCAAAACAAATCATAGTTATACAAAAAGACCAAGGAAGCTCTTTAATTTCTGCTGTAAAAAGTCCTCCAATACATACTGTAAGTTTACAAAAGTGGTGTTATAATTAGGCTAACTTTTAAATGAGAAATGGAAAATAAGTAAGAAATTACATTTGTCTTTTTAAATATTTGAGTAGAGAAATTCTGGAAAGATACATAAGTAAAAAATGAAAATGGGTACCTGTGTGAGGGGTGGGGGACAGAAACAAATAAGAGGTATAACTGAGCAACTTATTTCTGCTCATACGCACACAAACATAAACCATGAAAGTAACAATCTTTCAAAAATTAAGATGATTATAAGTGCCAGAGATAGAGACAAAGAGATGTGAGCTAGGTAGAGTGACTGCTAAAATTCTAAAGTTAACTCTACGGGAAAAACTGAGTATTTTCAGAATTGAACTTAAGACTCCCCAGGAAGGCCACACGTAGGACACAACATCCTATTGCCCTGTGACCCAACAGGCCAGTGTTTCTGCAGCTTTGGAACAGACTATCTTCATCTGCTGAGCACCAACAAAGCTGCTGGCTGGCTTCCGGGTGACATCACACTCGAGGCACAAGTCTTTACCACAGGGAGCAAGACCAAGTGCCTCTAGAGTCACCAGAGATGGGCAGACCCTGCTACCCCTCTCACACTTGCTGGGCAGGCAGTGGAGAGGCTCCACTACTCCAACAGCTCCTTCTCACGCCCTGGTGTGCTTGGAGAGATACCTAGCCCATTGCTGAACGCAGGCATACTAATGTGACCCATGTCTCCATAAACAGGAAGACACATGCAAGAAAAGCAGTTGACAGACTGAGGTGGAGAATGAGTTGGCCAGAGAGAGCAGTAGACAAAAGAAAATAGTTGAAGTGATCTTAGGGTCTTCAAGTTCAAAATTTCCAGCTGGCATTCAAGTTCCTCACTGCTCCCTCACTGGGGAGAGGTTAGCGGTCACCCTCGCTGTCCAAATGTAATGACCCATTCCAGCTAGTGTCTGAGGGACCTGGACAACTTTTAAGCAGAGACTACACAGGGGACACAGCTCTCTTTGTTGTGACCCATTCTCCATATCTCAGTTCTGCAGCCACACTCACCTGTATTCTGTGCCGTAGCTGTTGAAATTTCTCTTTCACTTTAGTATTCAGTTGGGTAAGTGCACTTAAGGGTCCAGAACAGTCTTGGATATCCTAGGAGACATGGAAGAGATGAGGGGCCTTTCTCGTGGCAACAAAATGAAATCATGTCATCTGTACAGCAAGAAAGCTGACTCAGCCCACTAAGGTTGGCCTAACTATAATTCATCCTGATCTTTGCTGTTTACTTTTGTGACACAAGCAAAACCATTATCTCTTGCATTTTCCTCATCCTTCTTTAGATTAATGTTGAACCAATAATATAAGAGCAGGCTAGGGGTATAGTTCAGTAGTAGGGCACTTGCCTGGCATGTGCAAGGCCCTGGATTTGATCACCAACACCACAAAATAAAAAAGAAATATCAAGTACATAGAATCATAACTATGCTTTGACCCAATTATTAGCCCCTTAAGTTTGACAAAGCATCACCCAGTCAGCATGAAGACTTAAAGCAGCTTGCATGCCCAACAAGAATGGGCACCCAAAAGTGATACCGTAACTTTAGATCCTTCCAACTTGAAAACCAGAATGCTTAAATTCCTGGCAAAGTATGAGAAGATTAACTTGATCTGATTTTACAAACCATCTGTTATAAGTCACAGTGTTTACAGACATGTTTAAGGGTAGATTTAGAATTTGTTTCTGAAAATAAATTCAGAATCATTGGGGCCAGGTTTCAGAGCAGACTCTAGATCCAGATTATGTGCAAATTCTGGCTGTAAGAACTGACTGTGCAATCTTTAAAAGTTACTTAAGTTCTCTGTACCTCAATATCGTTATCACAGCACCTGTCCTAAGGCCATATATCTGTGTAAGGCACTCAATGGAGCAGATGGAACACGGTCAGAATGCAATACATCTAGTTACAACCACTCTTTCTTGTTAGCAACCACAAGAACCCAAGCGCTAGAAGGAGAAGGGGGTCCAGGCAATTCAGAGAGCTTAAAAGGGTCATTTTTTTTTCTTTCTTTCTTTCTTTCCTGGTGCTGCGGATCAAACGGCCGTGCACATGCTGAGCACACATTCTACCACACGCTCAGACCCTGGTCACTCATTTGTGTTAATCCAATCCCCAGTTTCTTTTTCCAGAATTGGCCCCGACCTTCTGTAGATTGTACATCGGAGAAGTGAAGTTCAGGAAATTCCAACGTTGGCACCAAGCCTCTTCTCTTGTCTGTGGTTCACTCAGCCTGGATCGTTCTGCGGCTGGTCTGCCTGGGGAGACCCGCTGTCCTTCATTTTTAGCCACAGCTGGTCGCCACCTCTGCAATCTACCTCTACTGTCAGGAGGCGCTCCTAGCAAAGGGAAGCAGCTTGTCTGGACTCTCGGTTTCTTCCTGCTGCACCCGCAGACCCCACTCGGCCTCCTCCGCTGAGCGGCTCGCTGCACAGCGGCCTCGACCCTCCCAAGGCTCGGCGAAGCCCAGGGGACCCTCTGCCGGCGGGGCGGAGGCGCTCGCTGGAGCCTCCCCCCGGACTTTCCGCGTCCGGGTCCGGGTCCGGGTCCGGGTTTTGCCTGGGTCCGCCTCTGGCCCTTTACTCGATTTCTCCATTCATGACCACAGCGAGGTGCGGGCGGTCTGCGCCAGGCGGCGGGTGCCACCCTCGGGGACGCCGCCGGGCGCGCGGGGGGTGGGGCGGACGCGAGGGAGCCCGGAAAAGACCGCGCTCGGCACCGCGGGAGGGCGAGGCCGGCAGGGCCCGGGAACAGTACCTGGATAAGCGCTTTCACCTCCAGGTCGAACTTGACGATCTCCTGGTTACAGATCCGGACGTGGACATCTTGGGGGGCCGCCATGTTGGAGACGCCGGCTACGGGCCGGAGCGGGGCCCAAGTTCGAACGCGTTTTCGCACCGCCTTCTTTTGCTTCCCTCCCGACTCGGGGCAGCGCCCCCTAGAGACCGCCGCGAGCGGCGAGCGACAGGCGACAGTCTGACAGTCGGGAGCACTCGCGGGTCCTCTCGGTTTGGCCCTAATAAAACGGAGAGGAAAAGAAAGAGAATTTCAAGAATGCTTAACGGTGGTCACTGTCCATCTTCTACCTATCGGGCTTTCTAATGACTACATTTTTTTTTGCATAGAAGAAAAAACATAAGAAAAGTATCAGTTGGGGTGTGTCATTTTGTGTTTTTTTTTTTTAATTTCCTCGTATTTTTCATATTTTCTACTATATGAATTGTGATTAACTTTTTTTAAACGTATGCAATCTCTATCAAAGGGATGCTTCTAAAATATGGAACTGGGACGTGCTTATAGTCCTTCAGTTCCCTTTCTTGTGTAATCATATTATATTTGTCTGGCTGGAATGGTTTTGATGGGGATAATGTCAGAGCAAACCTTCAACAAGTGGTAGCGCCTGCATTTGATCATTAACAGTCCATGCTTCTAGTTGGCCTCAAGGCCCTCAGCCACCCCCTCACCCCACCCTTTCCTGGACTCGGAAGGCTCCTTTGACTCTGGCCTTGGAAGGCTTGCCAGGCTAGCCGGGAGCTTCCTGTGCTCCGCCGCTGAGCCACATCCCCTGCCCCATCTACTTTTCACGTCCCCTCAGCCTCCACAGACTCTGAGGATCTGAGGGCCTACAGATGTTCATCTCTCTTAATCCTCACAGCCACCCTTGAAACTGGTAATTCCCCAGAGATGGACTCAAACACACAAAACCAATATGGCCCCTGGAGGGCTGAGGTGGTTGGTACTGCACATGTGTACAAGGCCCTGGGCCCTGGTTTCCATCCTTAGCACCACCAAAAAAAAAAAAAAAAAAGAAAGAAATTTCCCCATAGGTAGAATGGTACAAGCAGGGCTATGTGCTGGCCCATCTGCGTTCCTAGGGGACTCCGCGAACCTTCCCTTTAAGTGTTTGCTTCACCCACATCTGATACAGAAGCAGGAGGCTGTTGTGTGGAATGAGACAATTCACAGAAATGAGACACAGATAACGTGGCAGTACTAAGAGCTCAATGCCTGTTAGTTGCTGTTGCCCTATTACTAACCAGTACTATGGGATCACATCAATGTTACAGACACTTTATCTTAAGGGCTTCACTGACATCATCTCTTAATTCTCAGAACTCTACAAGGTTAAAAGATAGGACAGAGAGGAAGAGTGACTTGCCCAGTGCAAGGATATGTCCTTTCTAAAATTCTGACCAATCCTGTCAAAATGACTCTTCATGGGGGTTATGTTGATTTACACTCCCACCAGACAAGTGGTACAAATGCTGGTCTCCCATAGCCTTTCCACACACGTGGATTTTTTTCACGCATCAGATTAGGCCAAAAAAAAAAAAAAAACAGGCTTTATTTATTTTGCATTTCTTTTATCATAAATGATATTGAAAACTTTTCCTTTCTGTATTTGCTTTGCTCAATTTTGTATCGGGTCATTTGTCTTTCATATTAGTTTCTAGCAGCTCTTTATATAGCAATCATTAGAGATGTGTTGAGAATCTTTTATTTGGGGGGCTCTCTAGAATTTCAAATTGTTTTTATTGTTGTTGTTCTTAAAGAAGATTTTGTTTTATACAGAATTTGATTGGTCTTCATTTAAGGCTCCTGGATTTGGGGTCCAAGTTGAAAAGGCCTTCCCCACACCCAGGGCTTTAAAGGATTGCCTTCTAGGGATTTTATGGTTTTATTTCTATTTTACATTTAGATCTTTATCCATTTTGAAATATATTGGCTTATGGAGTGAGGTATGGAGTCACTGCACATTTTCTGGGCTGCCCAGTGATTCCAACACCACTGACTGCAGCCGTCCTCTCTCTGTGGTCCTGCCACACTCACCAACTGAATGCTAGTATGTGGTGGAGTCGATTTCCAGACTTTTCATCTGCTTTACTGGCCTGGCCACTCATGGGCTTCTTAATATCTGACTAGGATAACACACCCCATTGATCCCTGTCCTCCAACATCTTCCAACTTGTATTTCCCTCGGGTGAACGTCGTGTCTTTTAACCCTCTGTGACTAGTGTTTTACTAGGAGCAGGACGTTTTTAATGTAATTTAGAGCTGATAGCTCTGATTGCTCCTGTTCGAGAACTTGGAATATCTTCCCGTTAGTTCAAGTTTTCTTCTGTATCCTCAGTAGTGTTTTTCTTTATCTAGTCTTTATATATTTTTTGTTTATTCCTGATAATATCTTAAGACTAAAATTTTCTATTTCATGAAAATAGAAGGAAGACCAGTAGAGCAGAGAAAGAGGGCTGAGAGGGAGGGAACGGGAGGCGAGGTGCTGGGGACGGAACGGACACACTGTGTCGCTGTGTGTCACGTACAAACATAACAGCACACCCCACAGTCACAGGTGATCATAATGCCTTAATAAAAAATTTTTAACTGAAAATGAAAGGTAGGGGCTGGGGCTGTAGCTCAGTGGTAGAGCACTTGCCTAGCATGTGTGAGGCACGCGGTTTGATTCTCAGCACCACATATAAATAAATGAACAAAATAAAGGCCCACTGATAACTAAAAGTACATATAAAAAATTAAAAAAAAAAAAGGCAGCTTCCTCTTGAGGAGGTTGGAGAAACCCAGAGCCAGCACTGGTGCCCCTGTCCGCGGCCCCTCCCACCACGCTCCTGGTGAGACAGCTCTGTGCCATCCATCAGTGGCCTCGGCTGCACCTCCACACAGCAGCTAGAGAAAACAGCCCCCCTTCCTCCACTCCCAACACACTTCCTTCTCACCAAGGGACCCACTCCTGTGCCCTTGAGTTGGAGGTCATTACTGAGGGGCAGGTGCACAATCTTGTGACCTGCAAACCCCGTCACCGATTGTTCCCAACTCTCTTTGCTCTGCCTCTTACCTTTATGCACTGATCCCGAGACTGGCTTTTGGTTACTACATCTGCTAGGTTTGGGCTTTAATTCCTTTTGATTTTCAGAGTCTAAGCCCATTACTTACTTCCTACACAGACATCTTTCCAAATATTGCCTGTGACTTGGCCTGGTCCAACAGAGAGCAGTGTGAATCGTCCCTGAGTGACTAGGACTGGGCTGTCACGCAGCTCGGCTGAGTCGTGCCCGCTCTTCTGTAAATGGACATGACCCCCACCCAGCCTCACTGGTCTTGAGAGCAGCAGCAGAGCTCCCTAGCAGGGGTTGGAGGATTTCCACCCCGCCCCTCAGGACATGGAGGACCTTCCTGTTTTCCACTTTCTAGCTGGGATGCAAGTGTACTTCCTGTTCTTTCAAATCATTCACTGCACTGTAGCTAACAAACTCACCTCCTTCCAAATTCACCTTCAGTGGGGAGGAACTACCAAAGGACTTACCTAACTGGATGTGACCCACAGTAAATTGTTTTCTAAGGCCTGTTCTGACCTGCTCACCCAATTCATGTTCCAGGACCACCAGGAGGCTCCTGTGCACGGTGGTCTTGAGAGAAAAGTCCTGGGGAAGAACCAGTTCACGGGAGGCCCTGTCTACTTTGCTTCCTGATGACCTCAGTGTCACTCAATTAAAGTAAAAGGGTCTAGCCTGTCAATCACAGCAGGATGTCAAGTCTTAACATGTTCACTGGTGTGAAGCCTAGTGCCCTTGCCAGTCGCTGGTAAAACTCTGAGGTCCTTGCATGTGGCCTGCGCCTGGGCTGACTGAGCTCTGGGAGGCCCCTTCAGTCGCTCTACAGCCTGGTATCTTGCACAACTCCTGGCAAAGTTAAACACTACCTAGGGTCTGTCAGCTGCAGGAGCACATGCTGCCATGGAGGCGACACTCTGGCTAGTGGCTTTAGGCTTTCTGTACATGCCTGGCCTAGCCTAAAGATCAGAATAATTAAACACTCCAACACCAATGTTTAAACCAGGAGAGACCCTGGATATTTTGGAGAAATCATTTGCCCCCCAAATCAAAACTAATTAAGTATAAACTATGACCTAAAACTATAAGAACACAAATGTTTATATCAATAAATCTATGTCGTATCTGAGTATCACTGAAATATTGAAAACTCCGTTTAAAGTGTAAAAAAAAAAATCACTTCGCTCCTTGTACACTACCAAGAGAGGTAGCAGGTGGTTCCCTGCTCTCTGCACTTGGGAACTGCTTTGGGATAGGCTGTGGAGGAGTGGATGGTCCTCTTGGGAGGCAATGGAAAGGCAGGAGAGAAGCGAAGGACAAAAATATGAGGCAAACAATCCAAAACCTTTTCATCTTTTTTTTTTTATTTTAAATTACAAAGGGTGTTGCATACACTGATGAATCTGTATCTGACTGGAAGTGCCAGGGGTGGGAAGGGACAGAAAGCAAGGGCAGCCTTGGCACAGCCTTCTCGTCTGAAATGAAAAACTGCACAACTATTAACCAACATTGAATAGAATAGTTTTTAAACAGCTCATGCGTCAGTAAGACAAAATTCTTTCCAGACAAGAGACAAGACTGAATCCAATAAAAGGTGTCATAGCTCCAGGTGGTGGTGGGGTGGGCAGGAAAAATAAACAAAAACTACAGAATATTCATGATAGCGTTACAAACTGGATCCTAAGCAACTATGCAAAAGAGGTTGCCACAGTGTAGAAACGAATGCTTTGACTTCTCGCCTTTCCACTCTTCTCTTGTGACTTCTGTGCTGGTAGCCCTAGTGTTACTGTTGACCACAAATGCTAAGCTACAAGACAAATCCTGGGGAGAGAAGGTCAAAAAGCAGGCAGCGGATTACAGTGTCGTAACAGTGGGTGGAGAGGCAGATACAGTACACACATACACACGTTTCTGTTATTTGGTTCTGAAAAAAAAAAAAACAAAGGGTGAAGGGCAAGACTCAGTACCCGGTCTCGCTCCTGTCACCCAGGACAGCTCACAACACCACTGTTTCCATCACTAGGAAAGAGGCAGCCTGGTCCACCCAAACTTGGCACACTGAATACCCACTCCGGGCTCATGAGTAACCAAGTCTTCATAATACTATCTGGAGGTCATCGTGAGGCTCTGTTCCCTCGCGACCACTCCAAATCTCTCTTTTCTAAACAAAAATGGCAATTTGGCATAGTTCAGTCCCTAGGTGTGTTTCCTACAATTTCCGTCAGCGTACAGGTCAGCAGGGGGACCATGCTTCAACACACAGTCTCCCCTGCCGTGGAAGTGCTCCTCTCAGTAGTACATTTTCACCATCTTTCCCCGACACACTGATTCCTTAAAACAAAACAACCACTCCTATGGTTGACATTCATTGTTATATCCCAATGTGTTTGAAATATTAAAAAACATGGAGTCATCTTCTCATAATGCCCTTATTAAGATTACAAAGATTACAAAAGAATCCACAAGTATTACGGCACTGTGTGAGACTTATTTGTCATGATCCAAGGGAAGAACAAGACTGCAGTTCTGTGCAAAGTTGTGGAAATGGCCTCAGTTCCATGGGAAATGTTTTCCACAATAGACTTCACCAGAAGGATAATTGAAACCTTTTACTTTAACACTGAAAGCATAATTCAATGCATTCTCAAAATTCAAGTTTCAAGATTTGGAGAGATGCTGACATTCTGTTACACAATTAACTAGAAAATACTTGAACAGAATTTTAGGAAGACTATATAAAATATAGACAGGGAACGTAAGTTTTTATTAATTCCTGCTGAAGGCAACTTGAATTCATTTCTTACAAAGTTAACTAAATCTTAGCAGCTAAAATATTTTAAATGTATGGAATAAAGAAAAGCACATCCATTCTTGACATTTTGGTGAATAAACTAACAGCTTTATTAATGAAGGCAAACATCATATAACTGTATGAATATTATATATAAAAAAAAAGAAATCCAAACTAACAGCATTGTATTTCAAAAGTACTGTTCTTCTGTTTCTTTTAAAGAGACTTGTCATCTGTTGTATAAAACAAACAAAATGGGAACTCTTCTCCTAAAAAGTTCTGGAAAAATGAAAGCAGATGAACTGAATACACCTTTCTCTAAATGCAGACTATTGCTGAGACGCAAATAAAGTCAAGCATCAGAAAGAAGATGTATGAGAAATCCATGAAAGTCAGAGGAAGGGGATGTAGTGAAGTTACTGCTACCCTTTCCCTCTCTTATTCAAAGACCATTTAAAACTGGTCTTTCATACAAATATAAAATAACTATAAAGAGAGGGAATATGAAACCATACCCATCTGAAAATCCTTCATGATGCTTTTGTAACAGCTCAGATTCTCTTACCAAAAAGGTCAAAAGTCTAGGAAGTGGAAGGGAATGGAGACATGGAGTTGTAAATGTACAAGTAAGGCACAATATAAAGCCACATCATAATCTGTCATGGAGGGCAGAGGAAAGGACAAGAATCCTACATGGTGCAGCAGAACAAGCAATCGTACTGACTGAGGAGGTGTGGCACCCAACTCAACACGCAGACAGTATCTTAACAAGAGCAACTGGACAGCATGCTTTCATGGAGACAAATTCAGTAAAGAATCCAGTGTATCTGAAACTAGGAAGAAAGTTGTTTTTGTTTTTGTTTTTTTCTGAAAATCATAATAGTACTAGAGTCAACGTTTATCATTGCTTTTGGAACAATGGGTTTATTTGAGGTGAATTCACAATGCCTTCACTTAAAGTAAGATTCTGGACTTCATTATGAGCAATCTGTATACCATGTATGAGCACAGAAAACCTTTAGAGAGATCTTCTCTAATGATCTTCACCCAAAAATACACGCCACAATTTTCAAAAACAGAACATGTACAACTGTTGGGGTTTTTACATTACCTTATAAGATTGGTTTGTGTGATACACTAAACATACATATTTTAATGACAATAGAGGAAGCAGATTATTACTGGCATTAAAGTACAACCATTTCTAGACGGTTTAAATGCCACAGAGTCCCCTGGTTAAAATGTAAAGCTGCACAGCTTGCCTATGTCATCTTTATGATAAAGTTAAAACAGCAAGAGGATTTAACTTTCACTCTACATTTTACTGCCAGGTTTTTATTTAGATCAAGTATCGCTGCAGCATTCTGACCAGCCCAGATTTAGCAGCAAATGGCAGGAATCATATAAAATGCAATTTTTTTTTTAACAAAGTGCTTTTCTAAGATATACATACAAATATAAATAGGTACAAAATAAAGTGTCAACATTAAAAAGCTCAACTATTTAAAAGCTTTTAACTATTTAACTTAAGTAGTACATATAAAACACTGAAATGCAAGGATATGGAATCTACTAAACAGATTCAAAGTCTTTTTTTTTTATTCTTTTTTTTTGAAATGCAAGACCAAAAAATCAAATTCTGGTTTGCAGACAGGAAAAAAGTATCAAAAACCAGAATTCCTAAGAGAGCAGCTAGAAAGGGGCAATTTTATAAACCTTGCCAGATAAATCGCTATCATGAAGCAATTTTCACTGACTGTAAAACTGCCATATTTTGGAACAAAATATGTCTGGTCAATTTACCAGACACACTGTCAAGACTTCATATACCTCCAAGTTGCAAACCTGTGCTTTGCCTTCTCCCACCTAAAAGGAAAAACCCCACACGATGAACTCACATTCTATGAGACTTGAGTTCATCATCTGCTTTGTGTGAACGCACTAGCCAGGTGCATTTTCACCAAACGCAGGAAAATCTTGTGCACCACAGTCCAGCTAAAGTGTCAGACAGTCTTTCCCAGCTTCATGTTTCATGGTGTCAAAGAAGCGAGCAAGCAACAGAGCAGGCTGTCACTGTATGTTGCAGAATGGAACCCTCGTGTGCCAGAGCTTACAAATGGGGAAGGTGAGGGAGTGGAAGAAAAGGAAATGTACCAGAGAGACAAAGTAAAATGAAGGAATATAGTCTATTACAGGTAATGAAGAAAACGATTCTTTTTCAGTAGGTAGGCCTGAAATTTTCAGGCTTTTTTAATTTTTGGTTTTTTATTTTTATTTATTTTTGTTTTTTGGTTTTTTTTGCTAAATGTTTGTTTTTTCTTTTAAATATAGTGTTTAAGCCACCAGTTTTCAGAGTTCCAAATGCAAAATTTGAGAATAGAACAGTCTGAGAGACAGAAGGGAAAGATCTGTGGGGAAGGGTATAATGCTGCCTTGATAGAAGAGATTTTTCAAGAGGTAAAGCTTGAACAGTTAAAACACTGACTAGTGAAGCCGTTTTATGTGAGCAAAAAAGAGCACCTAAAAACTAAATGTTAATGTTTCTCAATTCTAGAAACGATAGAAGAATAAGTCACATGTAAGTCTGAAGAAGCTAGTCTGAAAATACCTGTACAAAAATATAAAAATCTATAAATTTTTTTGTTTGTTTTAAGCTTGTGTTGATCTTTGAAAATATTACATGCACAATAATACATCAATTGGAAAAGTGGCAACTAAGGAATTAGATATTTTTAGCTTTTGTCTTTCTTTACACATATATACATAATACAATAAAAATAATCTGTATTTTGGTTGTTTGGTGGAAGTATACTACAATAAGCTAAATAAACTTTAATTTTCAAAGTCAAAAACTATTTTATCAATAGCTTACTAAAATGAAATATATTAAAATTTCCTACAATAAGTGCAGAAATAAAAGACTTACAGATACCTAGATGGCCACCAACTTATCTACTATGGAAGCGAACTAGAGGAACAGCAAAATAACATTTGTATGTATGGATGCTCCTTCTGTAGATAATTGGACCCAAACAGAAATAAAATTCACAGTTCAATAAGATCCCTAACCCTGACCTTTTAATTTTTTCTTTTTTTTTCTCCTTTTTTTCATACATTCATACAGTATCATGTAAGCTGTGCAAAACTTTACTTAGACTGGCAGTTTGCCATATCAGTTGCATTTGTCTTTGGTACAAAAAATAAAACAATCGCAATAATGTGCAAGTATTTGTCTTCTTCCGGTCAAGTACCGAAATATGAGTTTTTCTAGAGCCATCTTTTTTTTGTTATTTTTTTTGTTTTGTTTTTTATACAATACACAGACTCTGTGGCATATATCTACATTTCAACATAGTCCTATATACATTCAAAAAATCTGAAAAAGAGTTGGAACAAAAAAAACATTTAAACCCCATAATTTTTCCATCTATATATCTTATTTTTCCTCATTAGGGTTTTCATCATACAAAATATTACCAGTTTTATAGTTTACCCAAAATACAAGGCACAAAGAATATGCTTTTTTTCTTACTTGCACAGACACGTATATATTTACGTATATATATATATATATATATCTATATATATTATATATATCATGTTGGGCTCTGAAAATGAACATCTAACATGGCACACTGGTGTGAGTGCTGGGTGTGCCATGTACAAGTGAGATTTATGGTTGTGGAAAATTAGAACAAAAAGCAGAATTCTAAAAACAATCTAACGGACTGCTTAAAAAATGCTTCCTCAATATTTTATGTGGTGCAGAGCACAGCCTGGCACCACGCTGGGCATCAGATGAACACGCTCCTGCCTCCACAATGTTCTGCTCTTACAGGTGTTTGCATTCTGCACGTGTGTTTCAATTCTAATGCCAGTAGCCGATTAACCATGGTTTACGCTCTGAAAATGCAATAATCAAGTATTTTGGATCATGCTTCACTTATGCTACAAGTTCTTAAAACAATGTAACCTAATTATAAATGTTTACATAATGCTAACTGACATGCAAAACAGAATGAAATTTACAATGGATAATGTGACAAAAACAGACATTTCTGACCAGTGGTCCAACGAGGCTGATTACACTTTTGATGTTGGTATCCTTAGTCCTACAAGGCCTCCGGTGGGGTTGCCCTCTGCAGTCTTCTCTAACACTTGGTTAACAAATTCTGAGGTTTGCCCAGCAACTGGGAGACCTGAAGAAAATACAAAGTACATTTAGACCCAGAAATGGAGAGAACATCAAGGAAAGGAAAGGGAAGTCAGGTGTGGTCTTCAGCTTGACACTGGTCCCAAGTAGGTGCTCTGCTGCTTCTACTCCGAGAAAACCACTCCACCCATCAAATTTGGGTCTATAATTTTAAGACTAGAAGAGTCAAAACCAAGAATTTCCAGGAACAGTGATTAATCAACATCTTAAAGTGGGGTAGATGACAAGCTATAACAGTACAAAGCCAGGCTCAAAGCCTGTCAGGGGACAATACCTCTTACGCCCACTGCCCTTGCTTTCCCTTTTCCCCCAGCCTCCACCCACACCCATCCCAACTGCTCTATCCTCACCTGCTCCTCAGGTAGGTCTCACCCGCACAACTGAAGCTACAGAACCAAAAGACATTCTTTTGTTCTTTTTTACAGAAAAGTAATTAAGAAAAAGTGGAAGAGATGAGGGAAAAAAGATAGGAGCAGCATAAAGAGGTGACTTTATCTTCTGGATCTTCTATGGCAAAGCTATGATATACTTAAAGTCAATAAGAGTATTAAGAGTCAATAGGAGAAGCCAGTAAATTTACACCTGTAATCCCAGCGGGCTTGGGAGGCTGAGGCAGGAGGATGGAGAGTTCAAAGCCAGTCTCAGCAAAAGTGAGGTGCTAAGCAACACAGTGAGACCCTGTCTCTAAATAAAATACAAAATAGGGCTGGGGATGGGGCTCAGTGGTAGAGTGCCCTGAGTTCAATCCCTGGTCCCCCTGCCAAAAAAAAAAGAGTAAATAAGAGTACTAAGAAAAACAAAAGGGTAGGAGGAAAATATATTTAGTCATAGCTCATAGAAAGAAATCAAAAGATAAGGTAAAAACTATCAAGAATACCTTCTAACCCTGTGATCATACTTAACTTGACCAGTAACAGGACTGATACCATGTGCTTCTAAATGAATAGAGATGAATGGATTATAGAGAGAAAATATGATGAATCCTTCCAAAAGGAAATTGCATCTTTCCATAAGGAAGCAAATAAACTCAAATGCTAGCAATGTTTTTTAAAAAACAACTACTTGAACTTTTCATTTAAAAAGATGAGAAGACTGAAGTAGGTTAAAGACTACAAAAGACATTATTTTTATTTTGGGGGTACTTAGGATCAAACCCTAGGATGTTTTACCACTGAGCTATGCCCCCAGTCCTTTTTGAGACAGGGTTTTGCCTAGTTGCTCAGGCTGGCCTCATATTTGCAATTCTCCTCCCTTAGCCTCCTGAGTTGCTGGGATCACAGGCATGTACTACTTTGCCTGGCTCAAAGGACATTACTGATACAAATGGGGAAATGCAAATATCAGCTCTTTATTAATGTTACATCAATGCTCAAGTACTTGAATATAATATTGATACTGTGGGTGAGTAGAAGAATGCTCTTATCTTCAAAAGATACATGCAGAAATAGGAATAAATAATCATGATGCTTACAAGTTACCTTCAAATACCTTCTCCCCAAAATACATGTAGACAGGAGCAGAAAACAAATATTAACAACTGATGGACTGAGTTGAATGAAATAAAGATCTACACAATAGTACAGTGAACGATTGAAATCTTAAATGGGAAGGAGAAAAAATTAAGTATACATTTTATATTCTAGTGAAAATGCAACCCACAAGACACAAAATAAAGTTCATAAATTATCACTGCACACAAACAAAAGTGAAACCATAATAATGGACTATAGAGTGAACAATTTAAAAAGGCAAAAAAGGTCACATAAACAAATCCTAACAGATCTTTTGATGACAGAACTATGCAGAAGTATACTTTAAAATGATAAAAATTATAATCCATATGAAGATCTATCAGTAATGAAGCCTGTTCAAGCAACTCAGCATTCAAAAATCAAAAACACAGAAAACGTGAGATAAAACTGAAACCACCTGTGAGAGCCCCTGCAGAATGGACTCCCCACGAGAACAAAGGGGGGTACTCCCCATGAGAACAAAGGGGGAGGTATAGGACTCATTGATAAAGCAGAGAATATGCCTTCTTTTTCAAAGACCCACAGAACATTTAAAACTTGATCATATAGATAAGCTCCATAAATGAAAAATGAAAGTAATAAAACTAAAACAGTAGGGCTGGGCTGTGGCTCCGTGGCAGAGCGCTTGCCTAGCATGCATGAGGCGCTGGATTCATCCTCAGCACCACATAAAAAAATTTTTAAAAATAAAACAAAGGCATTCTGTCCATCTACAACTACAAAAAAATAAAAACAATCTAAAGAAGTAATAATTCTGACCTTCTGGGAAATTTTAAATCTCCAAAAATTCTTGGTAAAAAAGTAAATCAAACCTAAAATTTCCAAATACTCAGAAAACAATGCAAATCAAATTTAGATGGAGAGGCTGGAGTTGTAGCTCAGTGGTAGAGCGCTTGTCTAGCACGTGTGTGGCACTGGGCTTGATTCTCAGCACCACATATAAATAAATAAAATAAAGGTCTATCAACAAATTAAAAAAATTAGTAAAAAAATTTTAGGATGAAGAGCTAAAGCAAGTGTCAAAAGAAATTTTCAGAGGTTTTGTTTATATTAATGAACATATAGAATTTTTAAAAAATGACTTAAGAATCTAATAACTCAAAAAATTATAAGAATTGGTAAATTCAAGAGTTGGTTCTTTGCAGGGAAAAGTAGAATAACTTAACTAATTCATAAAGAAATATAGAAGGACACAACAGACACAAAATAAGGAATAAAAATGAAGCACTAACCATGAATATGGAGGAAATAAAAAAGATTAGATCTACTTGGCTCAATTTTAATAAACTTGAGGGCCTGGAGGAAGTGAATAATTTTGTAGGAATATATAATTAGTAATCAAAACTTGACTCCAAAAGAGGCTATAATTTTTTATGTATCATAAAAGATAGAGAAAAGTTTTCAAAGAGTTAATCACAAAAACCCTGTAGCCAGATAGTTTCAAAGAATATTCTTCCAAATCTTTAAGAAAAAATGAAAAATTGCAATGTATTTAAGTTACTGCAGAGAAAAATTCTGAGAAGGTAGCTGTATGGCAGCAGAGATTTTTAATCTCCATCTCCCCATAAATGAACAGAACAACCAATCTGGCCATGATGGTGTGTGCCTGTGTTCCCAGCTGGCAGGATTACTTGAGTCCAAGTGAACAGAGCCAGCCTGGGCCACACAGTAAGACCCTGTTTCTTAACAAATCCACAAAAAACACTGACAAATTTCAAGGTATCCCCATATATCCCAACATTTAAGAGGATGGGAAAAAACTACCAAAAGCTGTAAGACCTGCATGGTGACATCATTATCTGTTTTATATGGGCTGACCCAAAAGAAGTCATGTACTTAAGAGCAAAAGAAGTCTAACAGCCAATCTGTAATTCACTGGACAGCACAGGGGGCCAGCTTGAGAACTGCAGGTAGAGCTGTGAGATTCTGGCCAGCTCAACAGTGAACCCAAGGTGAATGCCTGGAACCTAAGGTAAGATGGAAGGGCCCACACTCCAGGTTCTAGGACTCTTCCAGTACCGATAAGAAACCTCTGAAGCTGGAACCAAAATTAAGCAAGATAGGAGAAAAGATATAAAAGAGATGGTCCAAATAAAGTGGGGATGGCAGGTACAGAATAAGAAATGTCATAGGGGCTGAGGATGTGGCTCAAGCGGTAGCACGCTCGCCTGGCATGCGTGCGGCCCGGGTTCGATCCTCAGCACCACATGCAAACAAAGATGTTGTGTCCGCCAAAAAACTAAAAAATAAATAAAATTCTCTCTCTCTCTAAAAAAAAAAAGAAATGTCAGAAAGCAAGCTGGCCTGGTTTTAAACATTTGACCAAAAAAAAAAAGTCTGTGTGGGGGCAGTCTTTAAAGCTAGAAAAAGTATTCTGACCCAGGCCTTCTTTTTAAAAGTTCAGGAAAGCTAGCCCTGTGAGGTGGCACACGCCTATAATCCCAGCAACTCAGGAGGCTGAGGCAGGAGGATCACAAGTTCAAAGCCAGCCTCAGCAAAGTTGAGACACTAAGCAACTCAGTGAGACCCTGTCTCTAATAAGGCTGGGGATGTGGCTCAGTGGTCGAGTGCCCCCGAGTTCAATCCCCAGCATAAAAAAAAAAAAAAAAAAAACGTTCAGGAAAGCTAATTGTGCATATAAATGAGCAACAGAAAAATATCAAGTTTAGAATCCCATAAAAGTATTCTATGAAAAAAATATATAAGTATAAAAATATTTCTGCAAACAGAGAACAGATGCCTCTAGATAAGACCTTGAATTGGATGAAAATCATATATAACATACTAGTATTTCAAAATGAATTAAAAGACAGTAAAGAAAATACCACAAGACATGAAAGAAAATGAACCAGAAATAGAAAAACTCAGAAATAAGATAACAATACAAAAAATAATTAGAATAAAAGGAAAAATTAATTCCTGGAATTAAAACCAAATTAAAAGGAACACAATGGGTTGGGAAATGGCTCAGTAGCAAATTGCATGTTGAGCATGTTAGAGTCCCGGGGTTCCATCCTCAGCAGGACACAAGAGGAACAAAAAATAATGCTTTAACAAAGAAACAGGGGGGTTGGAGATATATCTCAGTTTTGCCTCGCATGCACAAGACCCTGGGTTCAATCCCCAGCACCACAAAAAAAAGAAAAGAAAAATAAGAAAAAGACAAAGAAACAGAATCCCAGAGGGAGGGAACAAAGCACAGCCTGTAATCCCAACTGCTCAGAAGGATGAGGCAGGAGGATTGTAGCACAGGGCCAGCCTGGGCAGCTTAGTGAGACTTAACCTCAAAATAAAAAAAATCAAAAGGACCAAGGATGTAGCTCAGTACAAGAGTGTCACTAGGCTCAATCCCCAGTGCTGGGGCAGGGGGAGGGGTGGAGAAAGAAAGAGAAAAGAGGAGATGTATATAAGCCTTTTGTTGCATGAATTTGATTTTTAGATTTTCATGGACTGAATGTGAAGCCCTTGGGATGCTACAATCCATAGGGTGATTTGCTCCTGTACATTCTTTCTGTGGACACTGGCTTGCTCTTTCCTCCCTACCAGCTACCCATTAGCGTGGCTCTGGGTGCCTGCCTCTCTGCTCTTCCCCACACTGTGCATCTGTTCAGGGTGGAAGCCAGAGAACCAAGGTGGCTAGAAGCCCGTGACATGCAAGCGATGAAGGATGCCCCACTGCAGTGCCAGCTGCAGGCCTGCAGCTCAGGGTCTTCTCCCCACAGAGGTTCAAGTTGTTACAAGTTCTTTCTTAGGCACTAACACAGTTCAGTGTTTAAACCTAAATTACAAATTGTGGCAGACAGTAGTCATTTATGAATACTAAATATCAAAAGACAAAATCACTCTTTTTGTAACTATGGGATGTGGTGTAGCTCAGTGTTTGAGCACTTGCCTTGCATGCAAGAGGCTCAAGTTCAAACCACAGCATAGGAAAATAAGAGAGAGAGAGAAAGAGTAACCATTATGAGAACACTTGAGTTTTTCCTTAAAGAAATTTTAATATCTCCTTCAATCATATTATCTACATGTTATTACTGGCTGTGAATTTATCTAATATTATTCTTACCAAGAGTATCTTTAATGAGGATTTCAAGCTTCTGCCCCATGTTGGGTCCTCTCTCCTCTCTTGGATTCTGTACCCGGTTTACAATCTCTTGCTTGATGGAGTTGATGACAAACAATAAATTATCTGTAAGACAGAACAAAATACTTTATGTCACTAACATGGAAGAAATTGCTTTTAATGATGTAATAACAGATACAGGGGCATAGCTTAGTGGTAGAACACTTGCCCCTAACCCTGGGTTTGATCCCTAGCACTGCAAAAAAAAAGAAGAAGAAGAAGAGGAGGAGGAGGAGGAGGAGGAGTCATAGTCGTAGTCTGGGGAGTAACAAAAATACAGATTCCCAGCCAGGCAGAGTGGGGCCACCTGTGATTCCAGCTGCTCAGGAGGCTGAGGCAGGAGGATCACCAATTCAAAGTTCAGCCTCAGCAACTTAGCAAGGCCCTAAGACCCTGCTCAAAAATGGAAAAAAAAAAATAAGGTTGGAGATATGGCTCAGTGGTAAAGCATCTCTGGGTTCAATTCCGGGTACAAAAATATACAGAGAGATAGATAGATAGATAGAGATGTATAGATATAGATTCCTTGGTTCTATTTCAATGGAGAAGCTCTGGGGAGAAGCCTAGAAATCTGTATTTTAACAAGTACACAGACATTCTAATGAGCAATCAAATTGGAAACATGGATCTAAACTATCCACACAGAGGTTAAAATACCATTAATCAATTCAAGAAAAGTGTTAACACCAGACAACAAAACTGGCTAATCCAGCATCGTTATATTATAGAAGAAAGGACTGTGGTCCAAGTGGACCAGCTACTAGCCCAGTCATGAGATCTGGCTCAGAGCCACAGATGCAGACGTTCCCGCCAGGAGAAGAACAAGAATGAATGAAGCATGCATGTGGCTTACTAAATGGATGAACACAAAGGCAGCTAGCCAAACACTGGGCAGCATATGGGGAAAGACAACAACAAAACTAAAGGGAAACGGTGGTCAGCAAAGTTCACAGAGGGTTAATCAAATTCTTCAATACTCAGGTTTACCATATTCAGTGTTGAGGCCCCATAATTTCACTTTATTAGCTTCATACTGGGCTTTTTTCTTTAACCGACAAGCTCTGCAAAAGGAAGGAGCTATTAGTTCACTTTTTAAGAGAATATTTGGAATATACTTTTTTGCTGTTGTCAGACATTTTCTAATAGCAACCAAAGATCACTGCCTACTAGTGTGTATCAAGGAACTGAATTATAAAACACACTTATTATAATCATCTAACTGAATTTTTAAAATTTAGCACTCATTCAGAAATAAAGCTGTAACCAATACACAACTATTAAGTGTGGGTAAAACAAAACCTGACAATACCAAGTACTATACAGGGTGTGAAGCAAGTAGTGCCCCATCTGCTCTGGTGGGAATGTAAAACAAAACATAGAAGTTCCTCTGAGAAACAGTTTGGTAGTTTCCTACAAAGTTGAACATATACACCTGGTCATCTATCCAAAAGAAATGAAAACCTATGTTCACTCAAACTACCAGTAAGTCAATGTTTATGGTGGTTTTATTCATACTTGCCAAAAACTAGAAGCAACCCAAAGACCCTTCAAATGGTAAACAGAGGAAACTGTAGTATGTCCCTGCAAAGGACTATTACTCAGTAATAAAAAAGAACAATTACTCCATGAGACCATATGGATGAACCTCAAATGCATCATGTTATATGAAGGAAGCCAAACTCTAAGCTACATAATCTTACATCTATAAGGCATTCAAGGAAAGCAAAATTGTAAGGACAGAAAACAGAGCAGAGCTGGTGAGAGCCTAAGATGAGAGAATTTTATAATTTTTAAGGCGATGAAAATGTTTGATATCTTGATTGTGGTGGTAATGTTATGACTGGATATGTTTGTCAAAACTTGTACTATAATACATTAAAATGGGTGAATTTTACTTTTACATTATACCTCAATAAACCTGATTTACTAAAAAAAAAAAAGCAAACAGAAAATACAGTTATAAAAATCTCCCATTGTTGCCAGGTACTGTGACCCACACCTGTCATCCCAGCAGCTCAGAGACTGAGATAGGAGAATCTCGAGTTCGAAGCCAGTCTCAGCACCGGTGAGGTGCTAAGCAACTCAGTGAGACTCTGCTCTACATAAAATACAAAGTAGGATTGTGGATGTGGCTCAATGGTCGAGTATCCCTTAGTTCAATCTCCAGTACAAAAATTAAAAAAAAAAAAAAACATTATTATATTATAATGCACTTGAAATCCATTCACCTCTTCCACCTTAGAACCTTTTCCAGAAAGCATAAATGCCATTTTTTACTTTAACAGGAAAAAACACAATATTCTCATTGTAGTATTTACAAAAGAAAAATATTTCTGAATGGAGTTGAAGGTCACCTCTCCTACTAAAGCCTGGGGTCTAATCTCACTCCTAGACTTGATTCACATGAGTGAACATTATCAGCATGTACCTGGAAGCCAGCTTATTCTTCTCCTTTCTTGACCTTGGCCGGGCTGTTAAGGGCAGCTCACTGACTGGAGTCAGGTCACTAATCACCTTGTTCAGTTTCCTCAGCTCATTGCCTATCTGGAGTAGTTTTTTAGGATTTGGAGTCAAGTCTTCCACATCAGTTCTCCGTGACTTCTTTACTGCATATTTCCCTATAGACAGTTTAAAAGAAATTTAAGTTAGATTATTTTAGTGAACACTTTCCGCACCTACTACACCATCACCTTTTCATGTTGGAAGTCCTGGCATGTTTAACAACCTAAGCAAGAGAGGTGAGCCTTCTCTCCTTCCCCTGGCTATATGGGTGGGCTGCAGGTATGGCTCAGTGCCAGAGCACTGAACTGGCATGAATAAGGCCCTGGGTTCCATCTCCAGAAACTCACACACACACACACACACACGCATACAGAAATGTGAGCAATATGGCAATTTCAAGCTTTTCCAAGTCCTTCTCTACCCCTAAGTTTTAGCCTCAGGATAACAGGTTCTTAACTCTTTGAAAGATAGTACTAAATATCTCAAATCTCAGGAATTAAGTTCAAGTTCAACTACAGACAAGAATCAAGGATAGGATATAACATATGGTCAGAAGAAAGTTTGTACATTTTACCCAAACCCAGGCATTTTGAGGCTAGTACTGAAATTTTTGTCAGACATATACATTTGTGTGTCAGACTAAAAATCCAACAGGAAATAAAGAATATGTTTGAAAGCTCTTCTTCAGCTGCTTTGATACATAACATTACAGGAGAATCCAGGGGTCTTGCCTTATCACTCCAGGCAAAAAGGATGGCTCTGTCCTCTAAACTCCTAAAATATTAACAACAACTTTTCTAGAGCTCATCACAAGCACCTAGTAGACTTACCTTTTCATTTCTGGTAGCAAATCAATCTGAATATAAAAATTACACAATTATTCACTGAGAGAAGAGTCTCCAGGTGCTGATGGTAGGGCAAATGAGGCACAAATACTCTTAAGATAAAATCCCTATCCTCAAAAATGCTTGTGACTTAAATCTGCAGCCTGAATGAACACTAAAGTCTTTGTTGAACACCAAGCTTCCTAGTACTTCCCCTCTCTGCCTTTCTTTGGGTAAAAACTTTGAATTACTGTAAAAATACTTTTGCAGAAGAAACTCTTACTTAATTACAGCTTTCTTAGTTCACAATTCAAAATCTGACCTTAGATTGTAAATGTCTTCGATTTCTACCATTTAACTCTTCCTTCCACCCTTTTCCACAACCACCCTTTCTCTTCTTTCCTTCTCTTTTCCCCACCACCTTGGTATTCCAGTTTCCCAGATTACATTCAAGTCTGGAGACCAGAAAAGTACAGAATAGAGAGATGCTAAAGCCATTTGTTTCTCACCAATGCTTCTGGTTATAGTGACTGTGACAGGCCAGGGCCCACAAGCCTCCTAGATGGTGGTAAGTAGAATAAGAAGGGACTAGAAACAACTGTTCACACCATCATGCCATCTCTCTAGGTAATGTTCCTCTTCCTCTTCTTTCAGTGCTGGGAATCCATTGAACCTGAAGCCTCCCAGGCACCCTCAGCCTGGGGACAGCTCTAGACACTACTCTCTAGTGGGCTCAGGAGTGCTAGACTCTAAAGCACACTGGCATCATGGTTCAGTATCCTCATTTTTAGCAACACTAAAAGTTTTACTGCAATCCCCCCCTCTTACCATGATGTAAGCCATTTTTCTGATACATATTACTTGGCAAGGTATCTCGGCTCCATTCGGACGGCCTCAGAATCCTCTCTTGCTGTGATGGTGTCAGCTGTTCACTATACTCCCAGAAGTACCTCCTTTTGCCTCTCTTCCGAGAGGATATTGAAGTCATTTCCTTCAAGTCTTCTACAGAATCATTTTCATAGCCTTAAAAAAAAAAAGGCCCCACCAATTTGTTAAGCACCTTAAATTTCAATAAACTAATCAGTACAAATAAAAAGACCCTTCTATTTGTAAGCTGAGATACATCCTTTCATCTGAAAACATAACTGGCATATCAAAGATTATAAATCAGGTCTATAAAGTAACTCAAAAGGTAAATCTATAATTCATAAAATATCAGAGATTAAGACACATAGCTAACTATACTGTTTATCTTTGTTAGGTTTCTCTTTGGTTTTTCTAAGTTGATGTATGACACTTCTTTTAGTACCTTCACATGGGATTGAAAGAACAAACACAGCTACAGGAATGTCAAAAGCTCCAATTGATAATGTACTTAGACACTATAGTGTGTGTGTGTTTTAAATTTTTTTAGTTGTAAACGGACAAAATGCCTTTACTTGTTTAATTTTATATAGTGCTGAGGATGGAACCCAGTGTCTTACATATGCTAGGCAAGCACTCTACCACTGAGCTACTACCTCAACTAATAACTTAGTTATTACCATAACTAAGCTAATAACTAGTAACTAAGCTATAGTGTGATTTTTTAAATGTCCTCCTTTTAGCTTTTATATATCTAATACATCTCCAACCAAAAGCTGTGTATTCTTCTGATTTTTGAGGCAGCAATGGTTTTCTACCCACCCACCCAGCCCCACTTTGGAAACGTACAAAAGACAATTCTCACCCAGACTATCAAATAAAAACTTATATGCCTATTCTAGCTAATATTTCAGTAGAAGCAATATATATTTCCTTCACTTTTTTTTTTTTTTTTAGATGGAGATCTAGCCATTGCCCACACTGGTCTTCTCCTGGGCTCAAGTGCTGCTGCTGCTGCTGCTTGGGCCTCATAAGGAGCTGGGACTACTAGTGTGCGCCACCATCACCCAGATATTTCACTTTTAAAGGAGCTATTTTGTTTACTAATAAGAAGCTTCAGAAAATACTTAATTGTAAGCTACTACATCTGTTGATTAGACCCAATACAGGATGCCCTACATACCTAAAGTTCCCCAGAGAAGGAGGTGTACTCTCCAGTGCTCAGTACGTGGGACAGAGGGCGGACCACGCACAGCATGTACACCATCCAAACCTGAAGCAGCAGGGAAACCAGCAGCACTAGCCAAGCAAAACAACCATTTCCTGCTAAAAACCAAGACTCCTCTGGACCATCACTAAGAAATTGATGGCATCTGTTTGTTTTGGGAGAAAAGTCTGAATTTCAGAATTTTACCAAGTTTTCTTCAAAGTAGGAATCAATCAGGAGTATAGTTCCATTTATATGACATCCTGGAAAAGGCAAAGCCAGAGTCACAGTGGTTCCCAGGAGGGGTATGGAGGAAGAGGATGGCCGTAAAGGAGCATAAGGGAATCTGGGGGCTGACCAAACCATCCTGTGTTATGACTGGGGAGGTGGCTACATGATGGCGTGCGTTTGTCAAGACCTACACCCAGGACTGCAGAAAACCAAAACTCACAGGAGCACACTCTGCAAGAAGAGTGAATCTGACTGAAAATTATACTCCATAACCATGGCTTTAAAAAAGGGATGAATTTAGAAAGCAGAGTGATTTTCTGAGCAATGGTCAAGGCAAGATCTTTGTGGCAATTCTGGCATGAATGATACAATTATGTGCCACTTAATAACAGTAAGAAATATCTGAGAAATACGTCATTAGGTGGTTTGTTGGTGTTTGAACACCACAGAGTATACTTCACAAACCTGTGAAGTATATACTGGTGCACATGTGGTACTTTAAAGAAATAATAGCAATCAGTTTGACAGTGAACCTTAGGTTCTTCTTTTAAAATGATGCACTAGTTGAGTGACATAACCATTTTCAGAAGTCTGAATTTTCCCCTCAGTACTAGGGATCAAAAACCCAGAGCTTCATGCATGCAAGGTAGGCCCTCCACCTGAACTATGCCCCTAGCCCCCAAAAGTCTGATTTTTAAAAAATTGTCAGACACATAAAGCTTTGAACTATTTACTTGTGCTTATGTTTCATTTCAAATTAAAGGATTTATTGTTGTTCCAGATATCAACCCAGCTTAGGAAAAGGCACAAGGGGCACACTGTATTACCGTAACTAAGCTAATAACTAAGCTAGGAATGCCTCAACAGAGGTATTAAAAAAAAAAAAAAAAAAGAGTTCTACCTACCTACTGATGGCCACAACTTCTGGTCCACAAGTCTAGCACAGCCCAAGACATAGAGATATTTTTAATATAGCTCCCAGGCAATCCATCCCCTGGATTTTTTTTGGGGGGGGCACTGGGGATTGAACCCAGGGACTCTCTACCTCTGAGCTACATTCCCAGAGCTTTTTAATTTATTTATTTTTGTTGAATATTAATACAATATCTTTATTTTTTTATTTATTTTTATATGGTGCTGAAGATCAAACCCAGTGCCTCATGCTTGCTAGGTAAGCGCTCTACCACTGAGCTACAACCCCAGCCCTTTAATTTAATGTTGAACTGGCAATCCTCTGGCCTCACCCTGCTGAGTCGCTTGTTCCTGGATACTCTATATGTTCCCTTAGCTAGCATCTTTTTTTGCCTCTCCTCAGATGGCAAAATATTGTCTCCCTCACTTAATGTACTCATATGTTTCATCTGAAGCTTCTAAAAACCTGGTAAGGAAGAGGTTGTTGACCCCATTTGTACAAACACACACACTCATGGAGGGGTAACAAGATCCAGCAGAGGTAAGTCCGAGTCAGGTCACATGACTGACAGAGTCTACCTCCAAGTGGACTTCCTGCTTTCTCTGTGCCTAACTCATTACATGGTCTGAATGGATTTTATTCACATTCTATGTTGAGTTCAGAGTCAGGAAGATTTTCATTTCTTCTTGCCTTACCCAAATTAGTTATTAATTATTAGTATTATTTAGTCACACACATCCAGCCTTTTCCCCAAAAGTAGTTAAGGGTCATTGGTTTTCTCCAACTCAGTACATTAATATATTCTAATAGCAAATACCAAAAATTCACCATCCTTCTCTCTCTCCTATTCTCTCTATCCCTATTTCCCTGCCCCCCACACACTAAATTTGTTGCCTCAAACCATCCATTTTTTAATATAAAAACTATGGAGAAAAATTACCTTTCCCCATATCAACTCTAAGTTTCATGAAGACAAGGATTATGTTTGTTTTGTTTATCTCTGTATAGCCAATACCTAATACACACAGTACCTGACCCAAAGTAGATACTTGAAAAAAATTTTTTTTCCAGTACTAGGGATTGAACCTCCCCCATGCTAGCACAGAGCCACATCCTCAGTCCCTTTTTAAACTTAATTTTAAGACAGGTCTTGTTAAACTGCCCAGGCTGGCCTAAAACTTGTGATCCTCTTGTCTCAACCTCTCCAGAACCAGGGGATTATAGGTGTGGCCACCACACCCAGCTCAAAAAAACCTTTATTTAATAAATAATTTTTGAATGCAACATTTCTCATGAAGCCCTTTTCTATTTCCATTTGCTATATCACTGTAAAGATATCATTCCTTCTTGAAATGATTATCAAAAGGAAGTCAAGAAGACCATTTAAATTCTAATCAAACATCTGTGGTTAGCAGACTACTGCCATTAAGCTGGTAAAGTCAACTGTGAAAATGATTAGTGGGGATTACAAAACAAACTCTCACTCTAGGGGCCCCACTTTTAGTCTTAGAACCATGTAATTTCATGACTCCTAACAGTTGTAGCCTGTCCACAGAATAGGCTCTATTAAAACTTGGCAGTCAGTCCAGAATAGGCACTGAAACTCCATTTTGCACCTTTCCTGGAACTGTACAGGCTCATGAACTGATGCAACCATTTGCCAAGAAGCAGCATCCAGAGAACGAGTCACCACAAAAGGGCCTTTGTAAACCATCTGCTGCACACTCAACCCTCAGCCCACCCTAAAACTAGCACTGGGAAGGAAGTTTATCCTTACTTTTTTGGATTCAAAGAATTTCTTTCTCTCACCAATAATTCACTTTCATATCCCTGAAGTTGCTTGTTTAGCTCTTTATTTCAAGAAAAGGGGAGATTTTCATTAGCAAATGTGAATAAAACCCAAATAATATCACAAAAAATGTGTTAATTTTATGATTAAAGCATGTTGTTCATTAACATTTGAGAGAGTTGACCAAGTAGTACTACCCAAAAGGGTTTTACTTTAAGTCAACTGGAAATGATGATTTAAACACCTTCCACACATTCAGTAGCATTATTAAATAGGTCCAAGAAAAGAACTGACCCTGCTAAGTGCCAGATAATGCACAGTCACTGCCTGGTTGCTTAAGAACAACAAGCTCATAATCAAGGGTTCTGCTATGAGGAACAAGGAAGGGAATATGGCATGACAGGACACCAACTACAAAAATATATTCCCTCTTTCTATGCTAGTCAAAAAGGCTGACAAAATGGAAATAGGGATCAATTTACAATATGACAATTTACAATTGTCACTTTACGTGTCTACACGTAAAGAGGTCAATGTGACCTCTTTACATGGACTTCAACTCTCAACCCATTTATCAAGATGGAACCAAGTGAAAAGACTGACAGTGAATTTAAAGTGGAGATAAAAGTCAATCAAGGGCTCAGTGGCAGAGCGCTTGCCTAGCACATGTGAGGCAATGAGTTCAATCCTTAGCATCACATAAAAATAAAATAAATGAAATGAAAGTATTGTGTCCATCTACAACTAAAAACATTTTTTTAAAAAAAGTCAATTAAAGGAGAGCCAGGCATGATGGCACACATCTGTAATCCCAGCGATTTGGGAGGCTGAGGGGAGGATCACAAGTGCAAGACCAGCCTGGGAAAATCAATGAGATCCTATTTCAAAAATAAAATAAACACAAGTAAAAATGAAAAACCAAAGAAAGGACATAGGCACGGTGGCACATGCCTGTTATCCTAGCCACTCAGGAGATTGAGGCAGAAGGACTGCAAGTTAGAGGCCAGCCAGGGCAACTTAGCAAGATCTTGTCTCAAAATAAAAAGTAAAAAGGGCTGGGGATGTGGTTGAGTGGTAGAGCACTTGCCTAGCATAAGTGAAGCCCTAAGTTCTATCCCTAGTATCAGGCGTGTAAAAAGGTTGAAGGCTACAGACCCAGAGCAGCCCCACATCCCTGGCTCCAGGTGCTGGGATGGCTTCTATAGACACCCAAGGCCCATGCCCATCCCTGTTCCAGGTCAGCTAGGTTTCAGGGCTGATCCCCACGGACCCAGCCATCATGCCCATCTGCCCACTGACCCAAGTAGCAGGCTAGCCACCATGAGACTCCAGCAGCAAGCCACATATGGACCTGTCCAGCTAGCCTCTGTTTCTGGATAGGCTGACCAGTGGAGCGCTTTCATGGCAAAGCCAGTCTGTAAAGCTTGAAGAGGTATTTACATCTTCAACTGCATGGACACCAACACAAGGCCACAAGATTATAAATAATCAGAAAAATAGAATACCACCAAAGGAAACAAAAAGAAGACATCAGTAACTACCCAAAATAAATGGGGAATATAAGAACTGCCCAGTAAGGAACTCAAAATAATTATCTTAAATAAATTCAGAAAACTGTAGAAGAACATGGACAGACATCTAAATGAGTCAGGAAAATAACAAATGGGAAAAATGAAAAATTCAGCAAAGAGAAACTATGAAAAAACAGCAGAAATTCTGGAACTAAAGAATTAAATTGAAAAAAAAAATTCCACACTCAGCTTCAACAGCAGACTTGATCATTGATTTCTTTCTTAAGAAAGAAATCAATGAATTCAAAGATATGTGATTTGAAATTACCCAGTTGGAGGAACAAGAAGAAATTAAGAATGAAAAACAGTATAAGAAAGCATAACAGGACTTACATGATACCATCAAGGGAAACAATATGTCTATTACAGAAATACCAGAGGAAACAGAACAAACGGGGAGGGCAGCAGGCTCATTTAAAGGAATAACCACTGACTTAGCCAGACACAGTGGTGCATACCTGTAATCCCAGCAATTGGGGAGACTGAGGCAGGGGGGTCTCAAGTTTGACGCCAACTTAGGCCTTAAGCAACTTAGCAAGACCCTGACTCAAAATAAAAAATAAAAAGGGCTGGGGATGTGGCTCAGTGATTAAGTGCCCTAAGTTCAACCCCCAGTACCAAAAAGAAAAAAAAAGACAGACAGACACAGACAGATTACAAAAGGAAATGAACATCTAGATCAGTAAAGCTCAAAAACCTTAGTAGATTAAAAATAAAAGATTCCCATCAAGATACACTGCAATCAAAGAAACACATACAAAAGATAAATAAAAAGATATATTTCAATTAAATTCTAAAAATTTAAAGTGAAGAATTTTGAGACAGGAAAAGTAACTGTGTTACATACAAGGGAACCATTATAAACTACCAATGGTTTTCTCAGCAGAAATCTTGCAGGCCAGAAGACAGGAGGATAGTATATTCAAAGTGCTAAAAGAAAAAAACCCTGTCAACCAAGAATACTAGGAAAAGTTGTCCTTCAGGAATAAAGACTAGACTTCCCCAGACAAAAACTGAGGGAATTCATCACTACTAAATGGGTCTTATGAAAAACATGAACATGAGTTCTTTGCATTGGAATGATGCTAGCTAACAACAAAAACATATGAAAATATAAAACTCACTGTGTAAAAGTAGGAATATAGCCAAATTTGGAATGCTCTGATACTAAAATAGTGGTATGTAAATCACACTTTTATCTGTAGCCCAAAAGTCAAAAGGCAAAGTTATTAAAAACAACTATATGTCAATGAATTCAAAAATATAAAGGATGTAAACTGTGACATCAAAAACAAAGTATCAAAGTTAAAATGGAGTTATTATATACAGTTGAAGTTAAATTATTATCAGTTTAAAACAAACTAAAGACTAAGACAAACTAAGCTTCATAATATACACAAAGAAAAAAACCTGTAGTAGATTAGATGATAAAGGAATCAAAGTACATTAGGGAAAAAAAATCAACAAATCACAAAGGAAGAGAGAAGAATGTAACAAAAGAACAAAAAAGTCAGAAGATTGATTAGCAAAATGGCAATAGTAAATCTTTATCTTACCTATCAATATCAATCAAAAGATCTAGAGTAGCTAAATGAATAAAAACAAGCATAAACTATATGCTGCCTGTAATAGACTAACTTTTAATTTTTGTTGTTGTTGCTGTTGTTGGTTGTTGGATGTTTGGTTGATTGGCTGGTAGTACTTGGATTGTTCTTAGGGGCATGTGTACCACTGAGTCACATACCCAGCCTTAATTTTTTTTTTTAATTTTGAGACAGGGTCTCTCTAAATTATCTCAAACTTGTAATCTTCCTGCCCCAGACTCCCCAGACACTGGGATTACAGGTGTGTGCCACCACACCCCACAATTTTAAGAACACATGCAAGGACTGGAGATGTAGCTCTACTCAGTGGTAGAGCATTTGCCTAGCATGTACAGGGCTCTGGGTTCAATCCCCAATAAATACCACAAAAAATAAATAAATGAAGGCAAACTAAAAGACATGGAAAAAGATAGTTCATACAAACTGTAACCAAAAAGACCTGGGGTGGGGGAATAATACTTGGACAAAACAGGCTTTCAGTTAAAAACTAAAGGGTAAAACAATTATTAATATATAGTACCCGTGCCAGAGCACCTAAAATAAAGCAAACATTAACATAACTGAAAGGAGAAACAGATGTAATAAAACAGTAGGGGACTTAAACACCCACTTGCAAAAATGGACAGATGGTCCAGACAGAATATCAATCAGGAAACCACTAAAAAACAAATGGGCCAGGCGCGATGGCACACACCTGTAATCCAGTGGCTCGGGAGACTGAGGCAGGAGGATCCTGAGTTCACAGCCAGCCTCAGCAATGGCAAGGCACTAAGCAACTCAGTGAGACCGTATCTCTAAATAAAATACAAAACAGGGCTGGGATATGGCTCAGTGGTCAAGTGTTCCCTAGTTTAATCCCCAGGACCAAAAAAAAAAAAAAAACGAATGGTCCTAAAAAACACACATAGAAAATCCAACCTACAGCAGCAGAACACACATTTTTGTCAAGCATAAAAAGAATACTGTCCAGAATAGATTATAAATTAGCTACAAAACTAGTCTTAATAAATTTAAAAGGCTGAAATTCACACCAATTATTTAAAAAATTTATTTCTGACCACAACGGCGTGAAACTAGAAAGCAATAAAGAGAAGAAAACTGGAAAAAATCAAATCTGTATAAATTAAACTCCTGAACAACCAATGAGTCAAAAAATAAAAGAAACAAAAAACCTTGAGAGAAATTAAAATGGAAACAACATATCCATTTTACTTATGAGATGTAGCAAAAAGAGTTTTAAGAAGGAATTTTATAATAATAAATGTCTACATTAAGAAAAAAGAAAGATTTCAAGTGAACAAGTAAACTTTACACCTCAAGAACTAGAAAAAAGAAACCAACTGAAAGTTAGCTGAAGGAGGGAAATAACAATGATCATGTCAGTAAGTGAAATAAAGATTAGAAAACAATAGAAAATATCAATGAAGGTTTTTTAAAAATAGAAATAAAATTAATAAGGCATTAGCTAGACTAAGGAAAAGAAAACTCTAAGGTTGTAAATGAAAGGAAAAACAAAATAACACAGAAATACAAAGGATCAAAAGAAACCCTGTGAGTAATTTTATACACCAACAAATTGGATAACCTAGAATAAATAAATTCTTGAACAGACATCCTACCAAGACTGAGTCACAAAGAAACAGAAGCCCTGCCAGGAGCAAGGCTGCATCCCTGCAGTCCCAGCTACTTGAGAGGCTGCAGCAGGAGGAGTCAGAGTTCAAGGCCAGCTTGGACAAAACAGTAAGACTGCCTCTCAGAAAGAAGGAAGGAAAGAAGAAACAAAAACTCTGAACAGACCAGTAACAAGTAAGGAGAATGAATCAGTAGTCAAAAACTCTCAAAAAATAAAAGCCCAGGGCATGATGGCTTGGGTGGTGAATTCTACTAAATATTTCAAGGACAAATTAACACAGATCCTCAAATTCCTCCAAAACAGTGAAGAGAAGGGAACACCTCCAACCTCATTCTACAAGGGTAAACATTACCAAGATACCAAAGCCAGACTAGAGGACAACAGAAAAGAAAAATTACAGGCCCATTCACCTGATAAATACAGACACAAAAGTTTTGAACAAAATGCTGGGTAAGCATCCTAACCCCAAATCTGAAATGTTTCAAAATCCAAAGTTTTTTGAGTACTAGATGACCAAAAAGTTCTATATTTTGGAGCATTCTGGTGTAAGGATACTAAACCAATGAAGTCTATGCAAACATTTCAAAATCTGAAAAAAATCCCACACCTAAAACACTGCAGACACTGCATGCCTAGAATCCCAGTGACACAGGAGGCTGAAGCAGAAGGATCTCAGCTTGAGCAACTCAGTGAGGCGCTGAGCGACTCAACAAGACCCTGTCTCAAACAATAAAATGAGACAGGGATGTGGCTCAGTGGTAGAGCACTTGCCTACCATGTGTGAGGCCCTGGGTTGGATCCCCAGCACCACAAAAATAAATAGACAGACAGATTGTTGGGGATCAAACACTGGGTAAAGCACCCCTGGGTTCGATCTCCAGTACCAAAAAAGAAAAAATTAAAACAGACCTACCATATGCTTCAACAATCCTACTTCCAGGAACACAGCCAAAGGAAACAATATCAGTCTCTAGAACATATCTGCATTCCTACATCTACTGCAACATTATTTACAATATCCAAGATACAGAATTGCCTTTAAGGATATCAGTGGACATATATAGAGAGAAAACGTGTGTACACACACTCAGAGAAGAATATTAGTCAAGTTTTTTAAAAGGCTGATCCTGAAGCACGGTATGTTTAGTGAACACACCAGGCATGGAAAGAGGACTACAGACTCATATGTGGAATCTAGAATGTGGAGTGTAGAATGGTGGTTTCCAGGGGCTGGCAGGTGGGAGAAATGGGGAGAGTTGATCAAAGACAACAGCATCAGTTCTGCAGGATGAATGAGTTCTGGATATAGCTTGCTGACTATGGTAAATAACACTGCATTGTGTACTCAAGATTTGCGATGGGCAGATCTTAAATGTTCAATACTATTTTTTAAGCAAATAATCTTTTATAACAATTTTTTCTAATTGGTTACATATGACAGAAGAATACATTTTGGCATACTGTACACAAATGGAGCACAGCTTCTCCTTCCTCTGGCTGAACATGGTAAGCAAATAACTTTTGTTTGAATTTGAAGATCTTAATTTTTCTTTCTTTCTTTTTGGACTAGGGATTTAACCCAGGCATGCTCTACCACTAAGCTACACTCTTAGTCTTTTAATTTTAATTTTGAGACAAAGTCTCACTAAGTTGCTGAGGGTCTCATTAATTTGCTAAGGTAGCCTAAAACTTGGTGATCCTCCTGCCTCAGCTTCCCAAGTCACTGAGATTATAAGTGTGTGCCAAAGGGCCCGGCTCAAAGACCTTCACTTCCTCGTGCATTTTTAACTGTGTGTCACTTGGCAATAAACAGACTACACCAGCCTACAAAGATAATGGCCCAAACCTGGAAATGCTAAAGTCATCCAGTTCCCTGCAAGTTTCAACTTCTTTCTCCCATTTACTTACATGCACTGTACAAAATGAAGAGGGGTCTCCCCAATGCTCAAATTATAACATTATTTTTCTTAAATGAGAAAATACTGTGGAAATGAAAATATGACAGAAAAAAAGCCCACCATTACATCATTAAACAGGATTTGTTGGTTACAGGCCTGAGTAACATGAACTATCATTACTTGGTTCAATATCTAGATACTTCTAATATACTGTGACTGTCGTAGAGGGTCATATTTAGATAGTAATATATTTTAGACCAAAAGATTCTTGGCATCTTTGCATAACTGCTCAAGGACAGTGACAAATCAGGTCACAACATAAGATATTTAAGAAAGGAACCCAGTATATGAATTACTGTATGAGGAGAAGCAATAATTTTAGAGCTGTTTGAATAGAAAAAAGAAATTACAAGCTGGACATTACAATGCACACCTGTGATCCCAGCCACTTGGAAGGCTGAGATAGAAGGATCACAGGTTCAAGACCAGCCTGTGCAACTTAGACTCTTGTTTCAAAATGAAAAACTGAAAAGGGTTAATGATTTAGTTCAGTGGTGGAGCATCCCTGAGTTCAATTCCTCAATCCTCAGGACCAAAAAAAGGAAAAAAAAAAAAAGATTTTTAAGAAAGCAATTATATATCCAGGTCAATATAGTCATTTAATCCTCAAACTAAAAGAAACCACCCAAACAAAATCTTTCCACTTCAAAACAGAGATAGAAAGGTCAGTTTGTAAGCCTCCAAACATTTAATACCTGGTTCAGAGAAAGTGTCACTAATATCATCATCTTTGTCATCTTCATAATCCTCTTCCTCCTCCTCTTCCTCCTCATTTTCAGAAAGTTCATGCTCGCTGCCAAACCCTTCGTCATGGTCCTCATCGTCAACATCCTCCTCGTCATCCTCCTCTTCTTCAGGACTGCATTTGGTAGGCTGTTCTCCCAAGTTGTCAGAGACAAAAAGAGAGTAATTGTGCTCTTCTTTTTTCTGGGATGAATCTGAGACCGACGTGCTGGCAGAAAGGCTACTACTCTCTCCTGTGGCAACCGACCCTGGACCTTCCTGGGGCAGGGGACTAAGTAATAGTTCCTGGGTTTCTTTGAAGGGCAAGGTGGGGGTGGCATGGCCCTGGAGAGGTTCCAACCCCTTTTTCTCTGGCCTCTTTGCCACGGCACCACAGTAGCACATGTTCTCCTTCGCAGCATCTGCATGCGCCTGGCTCTGCAAGGACCGGCTCTGTTGCACGGGGCTGATCTTTACCTTTGCCTTTTTTACATAGTCTTTACATTCAACATGAAAGTTCACCTTTTCGTTATGATACATGTTGGTCTTCACCATGATTTGTGTGCTTGAAGTGGGTTTACTTGCTTTTTGGACACAGTCTGACAAAGGAACCTCAGCCTGAAGAGTCTTTGAAGAACACACAGGGGCAGCTGCTCTGCTTGTGATCTTTTTACCAGGGAATGAAGAGGGTAAGGGATTTTGTTTGACACTGAAAAGTGAATCAGGATAATAAAGGGAATCAGAAACAGACTGAGAGTCCTCACTATTAAGCTGGGCCAAAGTTGGAGTTTTACTTATGACCTCTTCATCTTGGTAAGGACTAGAGAAGTCATCAAGACCCAAGTAATCCACTTCTTTTGTTCCCCAGATGTCACAGCTGGTTAGTTTGGTGTACTTGGTTAAGTCTTCACAGTATGTATCCCACTGCTCCCAGTTTGAGGCTAAAGCACCCTCATTATCCAGAACATCTGTGAAGGACTCCAGATTTTCAATGTCCTTGCAGTCCTCCAAAGAAAGTAAGTTGTCTCTAGGATTCTGTTGATAGTTCATCTCTCTATCCTAAGAAAGGTTTTAAAAAAAAAAACAAGTCACACACCATATTTTCAAAATAATTACTTCCATCCCCACCTGCATATATCAAACTGATAGATGACTACTCTACCTCTGGTCTGCTTTAAGAACGCTACTGACATGACACTGAACCACTGTACCTACATCATCATTTCACTGGGCAAGAAACAAAAGGAGGGAAAATGTGTTCCTCAAGAGGCTTAGGCATGGTCCAAACACCAAAGGCTCTGGAGCTTTACTATGAATGCTTCCTAAAATGAGTTTACATTTCCTGGTCTTGGGAGGATTTGGCAGGGTATCTTTAGCTTCAATTAAGAAGCAAATAATGAAGACCTCACCTTCATTACAGAAGAATATGTGTTCCTAAGTAGATTAAATATAGAGGCAAAGAGCACCCCAAAGAAAGCTGGAACTCAGCCACAGAATGTAAGATCTTTTGCAAAACACGGTAACAATTTCTGGACAGGGAAGTAAAATATTCCTCATGCAATTTAGAGATGTGATTTTAAAAGTCTGTAACACTTTGTAGCCATTAAAAAGAATGAAGGTTAGTCCTAAAAAAGACAATTCATATATTTCTATGTTTAAAAAGCAAGTGAAAGAATACTGCATCTAAAAGTATGTCATCTAATTAAGAAACATACCCATATGTTTATAAATGCACAGGAAAAATTTGGTTTAGTAGTAGTTACCTTTTGAGAAAAGGTCTGGAAGGTGGAGACTCAGTAAAGAAATGAGGAAGGGTCTAGGGATATAGCTCAATTGGTAGAGTGCTTGCCTCTCATGCATAAGGCCCTGGGTTCAATCCCCAGTACCATAAGAAAAAAAAAGAAAAAAGAAAAGAAACCAGGAAGTTTTTCATTTCTACTCTAAGTTTTTAGTTTATTTGTTCATCTAGGTTGTTTTAGCTTGTGTAACTGTGTTTTAACAGCTTCACTGCAGTAGAGTTTAGATACCATAAAACTCAATTTTATTAAGTGTATGATTCAATGATTTTTAAATAAATTTACATTTTGTGCACTCAGTTTTCCAGTTTTATATACTTCCACATTACTTATGTCATATGTATCAAATTATTTTTTAGAAGATGTTAAGAATTTTATCTCATAAAAAGTATATTCAAGTATTATTTTGAATTTCTACTTTTGCCTCACATACTCTGTATCCTACCATCTTGCTCAATGCATCATTCCTTAATTTTCTAGCTAAAAAACCAGAAGCAGGCAAAAACAAAAAGAAACCACAGCTTCTGGGCTGGGAATGTAGATCAGTGGTAGAACACTTGCCTAGCAGTCGAGAAGCCCTGGATCCAATCCCCAGCACCTCAAAACAAATGAACAACCCAGATTCTTATTCTCCTCATGAAAAACTTGAAGATACTTATAACCTCTTCTCTATTTTCAATGGGTATATATATCCTTCTAAAATTACTAGACATATAGTCACAAAAATCAAATATCACAATATTTTTTTTTCTTTTCAGGCATTTATAGATTAAGAAAATCTACCACAACTTTTACCCCAAATCAATCAAAGCTGAAATCAAAAAAAAAAAAAAATATATATATATATATATATATATATGCTTACCAGTTCATACATGAAATCTGGATCAGAACTGTTTGCTAAGAGATCTGTGCTCATCAGAGTCTGCTCTGAAAAGGCGTGGCTTCGAAAGGCATCCCCAAAAGGTGGGTCCATTCCGCTGACGCTAGGCTATAATACAGTGATTTCATTTTAGAAAGCTAAACAGTACTTAAGACCAATTTATTACACATGAACCCCACTCAAAGCAATTTATTTTCAGAAAATAATTCTGCATTTTTTTCTACTGTATAGAAACATTTAAGAGCTTTCACTAGCATTTAACTGTGGAATTACATGAGGAAAATACCTAAGGTGCATTAAAAAATAGAAAAAAATAGTAGCAACTGCTAATAATATCTAACTTATAAAAATTAAAGTTTATTTAGCACCAGAGTCAGTGCGCAGCACTTAATGAACACTTTTATAACATTTCTTCAAATCCTTCCTAAAGTAGAGAATCCTGGCATTTCCTGGGACCTGCAAAGGTTCACATCAGCTCTACTCTGTACTGCTGAGTGCGTTTAGCATCTCATTTCCCAGAACAAACTGGAGGACAATTATGACATCTTTACTCCAACAAATAGGATCAACAAAATAGCCCCCAAATCTCCCGGCTGTGACCAGAAACTTGGGCATGACCTCTGTAGCTTTCATCTTGATTCTTGGGAAGTACACTTCATTCTATAATAAACAAGAAAGGGAAAAAAAGACTCTGCATTCAAAGTTAATACTCCTCTGTTTTCTTTCTATTGCCTTTTTACATTTCAACATCTATCCAAAATCACTTCAAAGTCAAAGCTCACACTTGTAAAGCAGCTCAAATAACACAAAGGCCTCATTCTGAAATCTAACTCTGATGAGAAAGAATAAAATGTTTCTCTTTAACTTTTTTTGTTTTTCTTCTGCAAATTTCTGCACAAGTTTTTAAAATGCTTTTAGTCTATTGGCTTAAGATTCTACCCACACCCTCTGCTTACCATGACTGGCCTTTCACATACTCTCTTCCCATTTTTCTTTCTTGATGCTCCCCATTCCATTCTTTCTTTCTCTCACTTTCCCTACCCCTTCCAGACCTGTGGGACCTTACTTCCTCAAAATATTTAGGCTGGGAAAAAGTTGTATAGTCCTAAATTCAAGTAGTCAATAACAACAAACTAAATCTTGTTTGGGCAAGAATCCTAAAACCCATGTGCAGTCCATGTGACACAGGGCTGGGGGAAGTGGCCCTCTGGCATTTTTAGTATCAGCTAGCAAGTTCCCTTCTTCACCTCTGCTGGAAGTCATTGACTCTCCGAGTTTAAGGAATACTTCTGTACAGACCTTACAGAAAGCTGCCTAAATCTCTGCCCACTCATTAGTTCTTGGTTTCTTCCCAGCACGAAACAAACAGGGAGTGCAGGAGCTAACCATTAAAAGGCAAGGAGTTTGGGAAAGAACAGGGTAAGAGGGCTCTACTTATTGTTTCAGTGATTGCCTCAAACCCGAACTGATCAATTCAAATAACTGCCCTAATATAATCATCCTTAGACATATTTTTCAAGAGGTGTGTGCATGTGCATGCACACACATGTGAGACACAGATGGGATGGGAAGAGGTTGAGAGCCCTGTTTCCTTTTAACTACTTCTCAACCGTCATAAATCAAAGGAAGGAGTTGGAAATCAGGAAGAAACCAAAGGAGATGGAAAACGGATTGCTGTAGCAGATTCATTTTTAGGGAGCTGGTTTAGCCCCCATAAAGCTATCAGATCTACCCACTTCCTAACCTACCTATTCACCATGCTTCCTGTGACAAGTTCATTGGAGTTCAAAGCTGTGGCTGGGAGAAAACAGAAAGCAAAGGAAGGAGGACACGATTTCCAAACAAGTTGAGATCAGCAATAATAGCAACATGCCAAATTGTGTTAAGACTCAGAACTTATAAGCCCATGGCGCTAGCTTTCTACAGGAGGAAAACAGAACTTGGCACCTATTCCTTATGATTTACCTGAGGCATTTCCAAGCCCAGATCCTGTGAGTCCAATTTCAAACTTCTTTTTTTCGTCTGTAAATTCCTTTCCAGCTTTACTTTTTATTCCAAAATCAAAGATGATTTTCACAAGAGCAGGTTTCCTCAGAATGCCTTCAACTCAATTGCTTGGGTCACTGTTTTAATAATTCTGTGCGATTCTGTCAAACAACACAAAGTAACTTCACTGAGCTCCATTGAAAATAAGTTGACCTTTCAAAAACAACATTAACAAAGAATACTTTAAAAATGAGGAAGTCTTCTGATTATTATCAAAAATTCAGTCATGTCTTTGTACCTAGTATCCTGAAATTCACCTTGTTTGTAAAAATAGGATTGATCAATAACCAACTGGTAACACTCAAAAATAACCTACTGTGATAAAATGAATATATCCTCATCTTTCCCATGATCAGAAAAAGTATTTAACAGTAAATCAAGCTCTCATTCACTTGAGAGGAAACATACCTCATTTAATCTCATCAATTATATAATCATTACTGCTAAATTATGTCTTATATCTCATAAATCTACAAGAAGAGTAATGAATCCACAATAGCAATGAAATATAACATATGGGCTACATTAAAAAAATCAGACCTATAATGGTATACACCAATATTATTCTTTGAGACATAACTAAAAACTGTCCTTGGGGGGGGAAAGAAAAAAAAGAATTACTCCAGCAGGTTTTTAAAACAGGGTGTAAGTTGAGGCAGTATGGAATGGGGATTCCTTTGCCCAGTGGTTTCAAGGGTTAAGTTAAATAATGACTGCAAATCATCTGGCATGGGGTCTTGCAGGGTGCAGACTAATAGGTTAATTCCCTTTCCCTGCTTGTAAAGACCTCAATGAGGAGGAATAAAAATAGCTATATCTAGAACTCATTTTCTTGCCTAAGTCAGTAGTTCTCAAAAGTGCAATCCCAGGACCACCACAATCAACCTAGGAATTGTTAGAAATGCAAAATCTTGGGCCCAAGCCCCATCACCAAACAGAAGCCCTAGAGTGGGGCTCAAGAGTAGTTTATAAACAAGTCTCCCAGGAGACTCTGACCCACCCTGATGTTGGAGGACTGCTGCTTACCCTTGCTATAGTTCAGTCTAAATGCAGTGACATTTCTTAAATTAATATAAAGAGCCAATTTAAACTGATCTGCCCTCTGTAATTCATACATTCTCTGAGCTAGACTGGTAAATTATTTCAATTCCAAAAGTCTCTTACTGAACAAATAAGAGTTGAGAAAGCACTAAGTAACTGTTCTATTTAATTAGATTAATAAATTGACTACAATTTCCTGGATCTTTGTTGGGCTCTCCTCTCATGGATGTCATTCCAGCTCACTGGTCTCACCTAGGAAGCACCGTCAAATACCCAGCCAGGGCCTAGAAACAGAGTTAAGCTGTGCTTTCCAGTTCAGTGAAATCATCCAAGTGGACTGAACCCTGCTCCTGCCAAAGATAAGTTCTTGCTCAAATGATTTCATACCTTGGTCCTATTACCAGTAAGCAGTCCTAGTCAAAACTCTTCCCCTGATTCCTGTGGAAGATAAGATCAGTCATCTATTCTAGATCTATTATTTAGGCCCCCAAGAAGGCAATGAATTCAAGTCATACATCATCAAAATGAACTAGTATAATCCTGGTCTCAAACCTGGATCTGAAAGAAAAGCCTGACAACCTTTAAAACCTAAAAACTTACACTGACTAGTAACAGACTGAGGCTGAAGACTCAGGCAGGGGTTGAGTCATAGTCAACATATACTTGCTGGCTTCTTCTACTAAAGATCTAATTGCCAAGAGTCTAATTTATCAGAAACACTGGATAGAAAAGGGCTAAGTGTTAGTCACAGTTCTCACTTGCAAGCTATACAACACCAGGTGAAAATCTTTCTAAGCCTTAATCTTCTCATTTCAAGTCAAAAAAACAAAAACACTATGACCCTCTCCTGGCTACTAGGTTTTCTAAGCCATGAAACTTCCATACAAATACAAGAATTTCTTTGGAATTTTATTTTAAAACACCAAGACCAAATTTCACTTTATGTAGTTATCAAAAAAAAGAGCACTTGTTTGATCAATAAGAAATGTGGTTCCACGGAACTGAGGCTGTGGCTCAGTGGTAGAATGCTTGCCTAGCACACATGAGGCCCTGGGTTTAATCCTCAGCACCACATAAAAAAATAAAATAAAGGTATTTAAAAAATTCAGAATCCATTAAAAAAAAAAAAGAAAGAAATGTGGTTCCAGTCCCCCACTCCCCAGTACTGGAGACTGAACCCAAGGAAACTCCACCACTGAGCTGCATCCCCAACCCTTTCTATTTTTTTATTTTGAGACAAGGTCTCACTGAGTTGCTGAGGCTGGCCTTGAATTTATTTGCTCTTCCCGTCCCCACCTCCAAGTAGTTTTTCTCCTTTTTTTTTTTCAATACTCATGATTGAACCGAGGAATTTGTACTTGCTAAGCAACCACTCTTACTCCCCAGCCTTTTTTATTTATTTTTTCCTAAATCAACGAGGCTAGTGTCAAACTTGCGATTCTCCTACCTCAGTCTCCCAAGTCATGAGAATTACAGGATGTACCATCACATTTGACTCCTGATTCCAGTTGTAATCTCATGATTAAATTCAAACAGCCATACGAATTAAACCACGTTACTTATTTATGCCTTAGCTCACAAACCTGAGATCTGTTATTCTCCTTTATGTAATAGGGATGCCATGAGAATTAATGAGATTATCAGATTAAAAAGTAGTAATAATACAAATTTAGAAGGGTGATTATGACTAATAGGTATACTTTGCCAATGCCTTCTTTGTCCCATGGAGCCCAGCTCAGAAACTCAATATTTGTGACAACTGTTGGTAGCAAAGTTGAGCGCTGTTGATAGCAAAGATGTGGTTTCCAAAGACTAGGCACCCACCAAGTGAAGGGTTAAGCTCCCAAGTGAAGGGCTGCTGAAGGTCCTAATAAGTTGCTTCTCCTTGTTTCTCAAACAGCACAAAACAGAGGCTGTGGCATACCTATAATACCACAGCTCTAGAGGCTGAGGTAAGAGAATCGAAAGTTCAAAGCCAACGTCAACAACTTAGCAAGGCCTTAGGCGACTTAGAGAAACCCTGTCTCAAAATAAAAAAGGGCTGGGATGTGGCTCAGTGGTTAAGTGCCCCTGAGTTCAAGCCCCTGAAATCCACCCCCCACAAAATAAATAAATAAAAATCAAACAGGAGGAAACAGGATGAGAGAAGCACCAATTCTACTCCAAGCAGTGGGGGCTCCTCTCAGTAATGAGCTCCCAGTCCTAGGTTGTTTCTCACTCAACATTTTGGACCCATTTCCCAGAAATTTAGAGTATTATTCTAAACATGAGCTGTGAAACAACCATGAAGAACAAAATTTCCCATCTGAAAGTGGAAGCAAAAAATAAAGGATTCTACAGCAGTTACCATTACATACCATCTTCCAATAAACTGTGTCCTATACCAGGGAGCCACACAGGGAAGCATTAATGCTTAGTGGCAGAATAACACTGAGGAGGAATGTGTGACAACTTGCTTTTCAGGATGGCTTCACACTTTTTTTACTCTCAAGGATATCCATGTTTTACTCAGAGCTTTGATACTGAAATGCATTGAAAGCAATGGTCTAATTTCCCAAAGTACGACTGAGGAATGTCTGTTCCAAGGAAGGTGAAATGACTGGCTACCTCTCCTGCAGGACTTCTTGGATAGGCCAAGGAGCTGCTGTGCACGCAAATCACAATAGGGGCAAGAGCAGCGCCATTTCCCAGACTTGACTATAATCGCCCTCCCTCCCTGAAGATGAGTGCTTTTTCCAGAAATACAAACTAGCAAACACCAGAGGAGCTAAATTCTCCCAAGGCATCACTTCCTTTTATTGACAGCGCTGGCTCACCAGTTCTCAGTACAGTTTTGTGGGTTTCTCAAGGAAGAAAGAACTATGGTTCATCAGAAATAATATTTACCAATATATTTTCTGTACCTAGGCTCATTCAAAAATATTCAATAACACCTCCTAGGCACAGGAAAACAATCCTGAAACACAGAACTAGCTCTTTGAAGCAATGAGGAGGACTAAAAACTAAATTTTGAGCAGCAATGGGACCACTTAAGACAATCAACATCTCAATTTCTTCCACATCCCTTTCTACCAGGTTCTGTGCTGGGTTTTTGTTTACTGAGCATTGTTGAGGCATCTGTCAGGCACGGCAACAGGTAGAGTAAGATAATAGGTACAATCAAAGGACTTCTTACCAAAGCTTAGGACTGCCCAAACCATTACTCGCAACTCTAAAAGCCAAATATAAAAGCTGATATGTATCCTGAAACTCTTAAACTGTGTCCCATCTCAATCTGAGGGTCTCAGCTGATCCCTGAACCCACATATTTTTAAAAAGGTCACATCAAGAAAAATATAAACCTCTTTATGAATGAAATATCTTATGAATACAATGATACTGTATAAATGGCTAGAATCCCACACCTTCCCTTTCATATGGCCACTGACACCTTTTAGTAACCTGAAGGAAATGGCTCCTCATGATGGTAAGTTGCCCTTCTGAGTCATCCAAAAAAGATCAGAATAAATGTTAAAAATTTTGACACACCCACTAGGATGGCTATTAACCATGGAAAGTAACACATGTTGGTGAGGATCTAGAGAAACCAGAATGGCTGGTGGGAATGAAAGTGGTGCAGCTGGTGTGGGAAATAATTTAGCAGTTTCTCAAAAAGTTAAACATAGAATGACCAAATGTTCCAGCAATTCCATTCCTAGGTATGTGCCCAGAAGAACTGAAAGCAAGCACTTAGGCAGGTATGTAACTTGTGTTCACAGCAGCACTCTTCATAAGCCAAAAGACATGAACAAACTCAAGTGCCCACCAACAGACAATGGATAAACAAACCACAGCACAAAAACAATGAATAACTCAGTCATAAAAAGGAATAAAATTCTTCCTTTTAAAGATGAATTTATTAGGGCTGGGTTAGTTTGTCCTTCCTAGACATACTGAAATTGTATACAACTTTTATTTATCTGTGGCGCTGGGGATCAAACCCAGGACTTTATGCACACTGGGTGAGCACTCTACCGCTGAGCTATAGCCCCAGCCCCAGGAATGAAATTCTGATGTGTCCTACAACCAGTATGAACCTTGAAAACATGATGTTAAGTGAAATGAACCAGACACAAAAGGACAAATAATGTATGATTCAATTTATAGAAAGTGTCTAGAAGAGGCAAATTCATAAAGATTGAAAGTAGATTACCAAGGGCTGGAAGAGTTGTTATTTAATGGGTTCAGAGCTTCCGTTTGGGATGATGACAATGTGCTGGAAACAAATATGGTGAAGATGACATACCATGTCAAAGTACTTATCTAAGTGAAATGGTTAAAATTATAAATGTATATTTTATCACAATGAAATGTTTTTCTAATTTTTTTAGGTTAAGAATACCATTACTTAATGATGTTACATAATTCATATACCATGGTTCATTTTGACCTTTCCTAAGCTTTGCTGGAAATGCTCAACATTTTTTTCATGTGGTCAGAGATCCTGGGCTTTGCTCCACTGCTTTTAAATTGTGCCAGATCCACAGTTCTAAGAGTTGGGGAACTGTCTCAAGACCTAATTTAAACAAACCATTTCTCCTGAGGCTTAAAGAAGGAAAGGAAGACATTGGAAGAATGAAGGGAAGGGAGACCGAAAGGGGAGGAGGGGAAGAGGAGAGAGAGAGAAAACCAAACCACTCACCGACTTGCTAATTTGAAAGGTATGCCCCATTATGGACTTCTTTATGTGACAAGAAAGACAGCTCTTCATTTTGTCCAAGCACCTCAGCCAATCAGGATCCATCTGCCACATCATCAAGCCACCCTGCTATACTTAACAGGTCCCATTCAACAATTCTTTTCCTTTTGAGAACTTTTCTAGTGGGGACATTGTTGTGTGCCTGTAATCCCAGCAACTTGAGAGGTTGAAGTGAGAGGGCCTCAAGTTCAAAGACAGCTTCAGCAACTTAGACCCTGTCTCAAAAAAAAAAAAAAAAAAGGCTGGGGTTGTAGCTCAGTGATCATCCCAAACAAAAACTTCTCTGCAAGACTTGAGCAGAATAGTCTTGCCAGTCCTTCAGATGCTTACTAAATCAAGCCACTACTTTCTGGTGCAGCAGAAATCAGAGATCCCCAAATCTTCAAACCACAGAGGAAGCAAAGACTGCCTAATGGGAGGAATATACTGCTGTTCAAGATCCTTCCCCTCCTTTTTTTGGTTCTGGGGATTTAACCCAGGATTTTGCCACTGGGCCATACTCGCAGCCCATTTTTTATTTTGAGACAGAGTCTCACTAAGTGGCTGAGAGCCTTGCTAAGTAGCTGGGGCTGGCCTCAAACTTGTGATTCTCCTGCCTCAGCCATCCAAGTCACCAGGATTACAGGCCTGTGCCACCACACCTGACTCAAGATCCCCCTTTACCATGCAATATGAACCTATAAATCCAATAGTAGGCAGATGGCTATCCCCTTCAATAGCAGTTCTCTAGACTTCAAAATTTAGACAAATGCAAATAAATTTCAAACTAAATGGTTATAGATTATGTCAGGAATAATTAGCAAAAGACCCTCATTATTTTCCAAGTCCTGCTGTTGCTAGTCTTTAAGGATCTAAGACAAAGTAAAGGCCAGAATAAGGAGGGAAAAGACATATCCTTCCCTTCGGGTTGAGTAAAAAAGATCTTTTTCCTAGCCAAAACAGAACAGTTGTGATCTTTCTATTCATATCACCTTGAAACTCCTTTATCCAGGTCAATCCAAAGGACTCTTTTTAATCCTCATATTCAGAATTTAAAAAATAAAGGGGTTGAATTAGTTTGCCATAAAAATTTAATTAAACAAAATAATTAAAGCCATATTTTACTGAGAATCCTAAGGGACTAAGAAAGATTCCAAATCTCAAAGTGCTGTCTCCTTGGAACATAGTCTTGAGAGAAGACACAAGATCTCTCAGAATTTTGTTCAATTCCTTTCCAAAGGTTTCTGCTAGACAACATATGGCAGCTCAGTGAAAGATCTTTAGGAACCAATAAATCAACACTCTGGATCAATCCAAGTTTTATGGAAAGAGCTACTTTTTATTTTGAGAATGATCAACTAGAAGATACTGGAGACTTTCTGCAGCCTAGGCCCCTGGTAATTAAGCTGTTCAGGGCACAAGAGCAAGAACAATTCCAGTCAGAAGCAGAGAATGCATTCTAACCTCAGGGACTGCTGGTTACCCCAGGGACAACACATTCAGAGTTCATATTTGGGTGGCCGTTTACAGATTACAAAGCACACTGATAAAACCTGGTGAAGTAACAAGAACCAGTACTTTGATAAAGTATCTCAGTGAAGTAGTCAGGGTAAGTACTGTCGCCTCTCCCCTGTCCAGCCCTTTTTGGACTAATAAAAAAAAAGTTCAGCAAGGAAGAGAAATTTATGAACAAACGCCTCTGAGCAAACCTATAGGCATAGAAACCATCTCTATTCTCACGCCTCAAAGATGATGTCTACTGGCCTCCCAGTCATCCATGTTTAGCCCCAACACAAGAGTTCACGAGCCAACCATCTGGGATCAGGACACCTCTGTGTTTGCTCACACACAACATCCCACCATCTCATCCAAGCCTGCTGTTCTGACAGTCTGGCACAGAGGGCTGATCTCAGCGTTAACTCTCTTATCTTCCTCCCCAGTCGCTTTATTAAATCATGCAGATTCTCTTTAAGGTACACTAGCTGTTTACCTAGCGCTGAGCGCAAATGTATCCATCTGACTCTGCCCTTCACACTCACTCAGCCTTTATGTGGCTCTCATCAACTTAAATTTACCACATGCGGTCTTCCTGCCTTCAGCCTTTCCTTCTCTCCAGTTCTCTGGCCCCAATTCAAAATCCACTGCCTTCAGCAACTCCCAAACATCTCTTGGATATCCAAGATATTCAGATACCAGGTTCTGTGCTGGGTTCTCAACTCCATCATCCACTACTCTTCTATAAATAAACAATAATACTAGATTGATCTTCCCATCACTCCAAATCCTTGAGGTACTTATAATCCCACTTTACTAAAGATCCCAAAACAGTAAGACTCTGGCTTTCATCATCTTGCTCACATTTTTCTTCCTCTGCCTCACCAGCCCCTTGCTTCTTACTACCAGACTGCAAAATCTTTGAGGCTGACCATTATCTCTTGTCTATTTCACTAGAGTCCACAGCAGAGCCTTTCCCAGAACAGGACTCAAACAAGCTGGCTGGGAATGAATGCAAAAGACCACAGGTCTTTCTAGAAAAGGAACCAGGTATGACACTCTGCATACAAAATGAGGACATTACAAAAAGTTGTCATTCAATATCTATTTATTGAGCATCTCTAACATGCTCCAAAGTATCTGAGTAGCTTATTAATGAATCTTGAACCACTGTGGTAACATATAGTAAAATATTAAAAACTGAACTCCTGAATTTTCAATATCCCCAGTTAGTGTTCTGTTTGCAGTTGATTTTAAAGATTTGAGATAATTCTTGTCTAATGAGGAAAGAACAGAGGAAGGAGTAGGATTAAAAATTATTTACGCTGAATCCAGGCAGTGAACTGATAATGTGTTACATTATTCTCATATTCGTCCTCCCTCCTCTCTCCCTCTCCCTCTCCCCCCCCCCCCAGACACACACACACACCATTTTATGTTAAAGATTTGAATCTCTTGTTTCTTTGTATTAGGGACTGAAGTCAGGGATGCTTAACCACTAAGCTACATCCCCAGTCCCTTTTTTGAGATAGGGCCTTGCTAAGTTACTGGGACTGGCCTCAAACTTGGGATCCTCCTGCTTCAGCCTCCTGAGCTGCCCAGCAAAGATTTGAATCTTTAACAGTGGTGCAAGCCTGTAATCCCAGCAACTCAGGAAGCTGAAGCAGGAGGACCCCAAATCCAAGGGCAGCCTGGGCAATTCCGGCAGACCCTGTCTCAAAATAAAAAAGGGCTGGGGATGTAGCTCAGTGGTAGAACATTTGCCTAGTACGCATGAGGCGTTGGGTTTAATGCCCAGAATTGGAATTTTTTTTTTTTTTTTAGTTTTAAGGAATCACTTGGTTTTCTGAGTTGTTTTGCAGAAATCTACCCAATGCAAAAAGGGAAGAGTACAATGAAAGGCAGCAGCACAAACACAGAGTGCTGAGAACACATCAGAACACACAGGAAACAGCCCTCACAGGATTTGGCAGATATACCCTTACATTCCAGGCTCCTACTGCAGGGATCCATGCCCACCATCAGGTTAACTGGGTTCCCTCCCTTCTTTCTCAGATCCAACTTTTTTGAAAGAGGCATGTACATACACTGGAGGCAATTTTCAAATTCCTTCCTACTGTGTGAAACAGGGTACACCGCCAGCACAAGACTGTACAACAGCTATCTGGAACCTGGGGACACCGGACTACGAGGTGTCCTACATGGAGTTCCACAGCCACTCTTCCAATATGCAGGAGGGCTGAGTGCCTCTTTAGTTCTAATACCCCTGAAAGCCTTCTTCTAAGGGAAGCAAACTCTTTAGGCTCTTCTTTACAAGCCAATATTTGGAATTTCATTCCAGATGCCTACCTGACTTCTTTTAATAATTCCAGGTCTTACTTTGCAGGGATACTGTGACACAGGCTGGAGCACAAAACAGACACTCGATAAATGGTGGTTATTTTTACTCAGATTCCTTCTTGATAATGAAATTCCTGAGATGATGCAGTTATGGTATAAACCTAAATTCAACTCAGAATCTTTCTAAATTCCCCACTTAATTACTGTGAAAACTCAGCTGCCTGGAATTAGGGTGAAAGGGATACCCAAGCAACACAGATCATTTAACACCTTGTCCCCAGCTTTATGAGGGTGATTTGTCAATTATGCTGGTTTAATCAGCAAAATAATCTTTGTATTTGCAAAGCAATTCATAAACTTGCAAACTAGTCATCTTTATATAAAGAATTACTTGATAAATTACAAGAGGAATGAGCCTCCAGAGAGATTACTGCTCTTACTATGCAATTACATGATTTATCACTTTTTTTAATATTGTGGCTTCTCCATAGATTCTGGGCAACTTGAAGAACGTATGTAAAAGTTAGTGTATACTCATAACACTTTAGTTTCTTATAGTGTTTGGTATATACCATACTTGTCTCGAAATGGTTCAAAATCAACCAAACAAGGGAGGCAGAGTATCCTAATTTCTGAGAAAACAGCATTGAATAAAATCAGCTGCTCTCAGAGAAGTATGAAGAGTGACCAGAACCCTGTCCCAGCCCTCCATCATGCTCTTAGCATTTTGGGGGGTGGTGGGCACTGGGATTGAACCCAGAGGCTCTCAACCACTGAGCCACATCCCCAGCCCTATTTTGTATTTTATTTAGAAACAGAGTCTCACTGAGTTGCTTAGGCACCTCGCTTTTGCTGAGGCTGACTTTAAACTCGCGATTCTCCTGCCTCAGCCTCCTGAGCCACTGGGATTACAGTGCACCACCGCACCCCATTCATTTGCTTTTAATTTGGGAGGAGGGACAACCAGCAAGCTATTAAGCTAAGCTATAAAACAAAATAACAGAAACCTAATAAATACACTCTACTAGTAGTAGTGCATTTAGAAACAGAAAACAAAGATTTAAAGCAGAGGTCTCAAACTGGACTGCAGCCAGAAATCAATGTCCACAGATTGGTTTTGTTCAGCCCACACACAGGTTTTTAAACTTTTTAATTTTAACTGACAATGCTTAACTGGAAAATTTCGAGGAAAATTTCTGACTCCTGATATCAAATATCACTATTTTGTGAGAGTGAAAAATGAGATCTGACAACACTGGGTACATAGTCCTGGTAAGATGATGACTTGAACAAAAATGTGCTCCTCAGCTTGCTTCAGGCTCCACCTCGCCCCATTTTACAGATGGGGAATCTAAGCTGAGAAATGCTCAGAACCACCGGGCAGGACAAGGTCTGTGAAAGCAGCTAACTCCAGGACGTTCACTCTAGACAGCATTGCAACTTGACTTCCAAATAAAAGGTAGTTAATGTTAGGACAGGTATTTAAGTGATCATTACATGAGTGTTTATAGCAGCTTTATTCTCAACAGCCTTAAATCTGGAAGCAACCCAAATATTCAACTGGCAACAGGGTAATCAAACTATGGTATATCCAATAAAAACAAGGGCGCAACTGAAAAACAAAACATGAGTACCTGAAAAGCACTGTTAAGTGAGAGAAGTCAGACTCATAAGACAATAACCCTATGATTGCATTTATATGAAATTCCAAAAAGACAAAACCACAGTGATACAAAGTGAATCTGTGATTGGAGCCAGGGGTGGGGGAGAACTGACTGCTAAGGGATCAAGATAGACCTTTCTGCAGTGAGGGAGATGTTTCAGACACAGCTAGTGGTGGTTAGATGACAGCATGTATTTGTAGAAACTTTTTTTGGGGGGGGAGTGCTGGGTATCAAAAGAAATTTCTATGTAAATTATACTTTAATAAGGCTAATTTTTAAAAAGAGTTACTTAGAAAGCATTAGAAAATTGCCGGGTATGGTGGTGCACACCTGTAATCCCAGCCACTTGGAGGCTGAGGCAGGAGGATGGCAAGTTCAAGATCAGCCTGGGCAACTTAGTGAGACCCTGCTTAAAAATAAAAATAAAAAGATTGTGGAGATAGCTCAGTTGTAGAGCACTTCTATCATGCAAAAGGCTCTGCATTCAAATCCCCAGTAGTACCAAAAAAAAAAAAAAGAAAACCAGACTAGAATACTACCAATTCTACCTGAGACAATCTGGGAAAGCCTATGGGGGAGGGAATATTTGAATTGGATTTCATTTTAAAAAATTTATTTTATTGTTTTGATATGGGGATTGAATCCAGGGTACTTTACAAATAAGTCACATCAACAGTCTTTGTTTTTTGGTTGTTTTGTTAAGAAAGGGTCTAAACTGCTAAGCCTGGCCTCAAAATTGTGATTCTCCTATTTCCAGAGTTGCTGGGATTAACTGCACTCACCCAACTAGATCTCAATATATATTAACTACTGAAATCTGGAATCAACCCAAATATTCAAAACAATTTTACACAAAGCAATTTTAAGGTGAATAGAAAGGAGAAAGTTGGCCCACAAGTAGTCACATTCTGCACTGTTGCCTATGAGAAGTGGTATCTTTGAATATAAAGAAAAATGTTTTATAAAAGGAAACAGAGATAAGTAGTACTTAGATGGGTGTCAAGGACAGATGATATGCTGAGCACATACCTATAACACCAGTTACTGGATTGACTGAGGCAGGAAGATCTCAAATTAGAGGCCAGCCTCTGCAACTTAGCCAGATCCTATCTCAAAACAAAACAAACAAACAAACAACAACAACAAAAAAAACGGGGGAGGCTGGGGATGTGGCTCAGTGGTAGAACACCTCTGGGTTCAAAACCCCAGAATACCAAAAAAAAAAGACTAGTTTATTTTATAAGATTTCCCAAGAGGGAATCACAGAAAAAAAGACTGTGAAAACATCTATTTATCTGTTTTGCTTTTAAATAAAGCAAAAGGAAGGAAAGGCACAGGTCAAAATGAAAATCTAAGAAAACAAAGGATGAGAATGAGGCCACAGTCAAATGAAGGTAAGGGACACACAGGATCAAAACGAAAGGTACTGTACCTGCAGATTAGAAGAGAGGAAGGAATTGGGTCAGACTTTGACTAGAGATTTAAAAAATCTAAAAAATAGGGGAAAGACCAACTAACCAAAGTCAGAGCTACAGAAGAGAAAAACAAAGAGTCCGAGCAACTCGAGAGTCTAGAGCAGGCCCAAGAGAATTAGAGGGCAAGGTAAAAGTAAACCAGTTCTTTCCTCCTACATCCTACCGTCAGTTTTCCTCTTCCATTCTTCCCACCTCTGCCTTAACTCAAACCCCCTTAGAACCAGCCCTACCTATACATGTTGTACCCTTCTACCTCAACTGGGCCAGAAGGCTTCCTTCACTATTCTTCAAAACTCAGTTTGAATGCCACTTTTTCAGTGAGGTTTCTCCAACGTTTCAAGACAGAGTTAAAAGACCCTATCCTTCATGTTCAGAACATTTTTTTCCCAAAATACTATAACACTGGACCACAAAGGATGTCCTCCTTCCTGGTCTTTCAGCAACTCCAGTAGAGGATTCAACAGTAAGGATGGAAATGTTACCCAAAAGCAGTTTAAAAAAAAAAATGCGCAACTCCCTTAATCTTTGTGGCACTGGGAATTGAACCCAGGGGTGCCCTACCACTGAGCTATACAACCCCAGCCCTTGTCATTTTTATTTAAGACAGGGTCTTCCTAAATTGCATACGCAGGCCTTGAACTTGCAATCCTTCTGCCTCAGTCTACCCAGTAGCTGGGATTACATTCCACCTCATTTTACATGACACAAGTAGGGTGCTAGGTGTCTTGCTATTATTTTATGGCATTCTAAAATTAATCTTTTGAACACAAGTACATCTACCCTACCCAGAACGCCTCCCCACAATCATCAAGGACCTTTTTTAAGTTCTATTTTTGTTAATATTTTAAATTTCTTGGTAAATAACAATACTTTAATAGAAAAGGTGGCAATTTCAGCAGGTGTGTAGCAGCCAAAGTGGGAACTTTAAACCCTCAAAGACAAAACATTATACTGAAGAAAGTGTACAAGAAAAACCTGAAGAAAACTGAACAAGAAATCAGCAAGCTCATGAGGCTTTCATTTTCACAGGAAATAGTAACACCCAAAGATATACAAGTAAAAAGTGGTTGTGGTGTTGAGATGGAATGATGAGAAGATAAGAATTGCTTGGAATGAGCAGGGAGGTCAGTAGCAGTTTAGAAAACTGCTTAACAAGAATGGTTTTACAGGGCTGGGGATGTGGCTCATGGTAGAGTGCTAAGTCTAGCATGCATGAGGCCCTGGGTTCCATCCTCAGCATCACACACACAGCAGAATGACTTAATAGTGCTCCCTCTCCCAGAAGGGAAGAAGTTCCATTCATACCCCTCAAAGACTCAGAACCAAGGGAGCTAACAAAGCACAATATCACATACACACACACCTGGAAAGTAAGTTTAACTAATGGAGTATATCTGAAAACAAACTTTTAACAAAAAAATTAAAGGGATTTTTTAGTATCAAATAGATTTCTTAATTTCTTTTGGGGTTCAATTTTACAATAAAGGCTTCTGTTTGAACAGATAGTAGTTAAATCTTCCCTTTCAACTAAGAAAAGCCCAATATGACTACTAATCAATTTTATCATCTCCCAGTAAGCAGTTCTTAGCAATGCATACATTTATTTAAACAGTTCAAGAGCACTAAAAGGTGTTAGGTACAATGTGAGGCAGTGACTAAACAGAAATAAATGGCAGACTCTGACCTCAAGGAGCTCACAGTTTAATCAGAAGATAAACACTGTACTAATAAGCAAGTGTTAATAAAGGTAAGTGAAAGGTCAATGAAGCTCAAGTCCAGATTTGGGAGGTGGTCCTAAGCAGCCTAAAATACAAGAGCCTGAGAACACAATAACTAAAAATTTCCCAAAACCCATTCCTGAGATGGAAACAACATTAATCCCCATCATTACCAATTAACTGAGATTACCCACAGCATCTAGACAAATCTTAGGCTAACTAAAATATCTTCACTTCAAAAAGGCCAATATATTCTCCTTTCGAAACTTTTATGCTTTCACCAAAAAATCCAGTTTAAGTCAACAAAAAGGAAGAATTACGTTAAAACAAAGCAAAAGCAACAGATGAAAAAAATTAAGTATTTGTCTGAATAATACTTTTAAATTGTGATGTCTCTGCTTCACCGGACACTTAGTACCACTTGACATTCTTCAAAGGAGGAGAGAGAAGACAATCTGCATCTTTTGAGGCTTTAAAAATAATAATTCTATAAGTATCTCAGGCAACAGCATGTTCAGTGTGGCTTCTAAATTAACATATATCTGAATATAAGAACTCTGGAGGTTACCTAGTCAGCTAATATTTCTTGAAATAGCTGCACACAGTTTTGTTAGGAATGATACACCAATTGAACTTAAAAAAAAAAAAAAAAAAACTGGGGATTGAACAGACACACCTTACCACTGAGCTATATCCCCAACCTTTTTTATTTTTTATTTTGAGGCAGGGTCTAAGTTACTGAGGCTGACCCTGAACTTGTGAACCTCCAGAGTTTCTTGTATTACAGGCATGTACCACACCACCACATGTAGTGCTAACTGTACTTTTAAACCTCATTAGGACCATATCCTGAATATATGATTCTTAGATATCCTACCTTAAAGAGTCAAAATTTTCTCAATCAGAATACATCTCTAAAATACACAGGATTTATACCAATATATACTTTAAACAGCTTTTCAGGAAAACATCTATATGGAAATGAAATAAAAATATAATGTTGCCATATGCTCTTGTACAAAAAATTTCAAGGCAGGATATATACCACACACACACACACAGTCAGCTAATACTCAAATATTACCTGAAGTGTGTATTTTCACACTTTGCAGCACCTTAACTTCTGACTGCTTAAAACTCAGTGAATGTCTTCCAAAAACAAACGGGGTTGACAAACAATGGCTATGGGTCACATGGAGGTACAGCCTGTTCTTAGAAATAAAATTTTATTGCAATACAGCCCCAACATATTTTTCTATGGCTCTTTTAAATCAGTTATCATGCTACAGATTGCAGAGTCCAGTTGTTATGAAATGAGATTATATGGTCCACAAAGCCTACATAGTAACTATTTGGTTGTGTACAGAAAAAGTCTTGTCAATCCCTGTCTTAAAACAATCACAACAATCTGACAAATGTATCTAGCCTGGAATGAAATGCTGAATATAATGCAAGATTCAACGAATTCTTTCCCCAAATATCCAAGTACAAGACCAAACAGAAGCAAGCCTCTGCTAATTCATTTCAAAATCACATAACTGCCAATCTTGAATAAAAATTAAACTTCAAAAGCAAATAGTGAACTTAGCCCTCTTAATTTCTTAAAAACTGTTACTACACTGAAGTCAACATGTAAATTCCCTGTGCTTCCACTGTCACCAATTTAATTACCCATCACCAGCAACCATATTAGTTACTCCTTTACTCCTTACTCTGGCACTCTAGAACCCACACACATCCAGCCAATAAACTACGCAGATCAGTGTCTTTGTAAAAATTTATTTGCACCTTTCACGACAGAATGATAGTAAGTAAAGCATTCAAAATCTATTCCTGATGTATTTATTTAGCCTTTTCTGAGATTACTAGACAAGCACAGAAAAATCCCAGAGCTCAGATGGGTGGAATGGACCTACAGTCCCAGAGCTGAAGGACTGCTTGAACCCAATCACTGAAAACGTAGCCTGGGCAACATAGAGAAATCCTCTCTAAATGAATAAATACCTAAAAATAAAAAATTCAAAGCTACTATATGGGTCATATAAAATAATCACATCCAAGAAAGGTGTTAGATGTATTTGCTGTTCTTAGAATGAGAATATTAAATAAGCAACACTAATTGATTTTATCAACCAATTCAACAATAAAACCTGCCTTAAGTATTCTAGGTATCAAACAGTTTTTATTTGGTTTTAATTTTAGCTATACTCTTATAACTGACATTATAAAGGGCTAGGGTTTAGAAAACAACACATTATTAATAAGAACTAATATGTATTAACTTTTTTTTTAATGGTTGTATCTGCCCTTTTATTTTATTTTGAAACAATGTCTAGCCTATTTGCCCAGGCTGGCCTACAACTGGGAATTCTCCTTCCTCAGCCTCCGAGTAGCTGGTAATACAAGTATGTGCCACATGCCCAGCTTTAACATGCCCTAATACCCTAATATTTTTATTAACTGTAAGTTATGCTTAAGTAAAAAGTTTACCAAATTATCTGGGATAATATTTTTACTGTGTGTGGGTGTGTGTATGTGTGTTGTGGAGGATGAAACCCAAGGCCTTGTGCATGCTACTCAAGCACTCTACCAGAGCTATATCACCAGTTCTTTACATATCATTATCATAACTGAATCAATATCATACAAAACTAATACCAAAAAAAAAACCCTTTAAATCATTTATTTACCAATTACTTTTCTCCAGTTGATAAAGGAGAGAATGCAAATTTCTAAATAAATACAATCAAAAAGACCCTGCATGATATATCTAAGGCATGTTTCTACCCCTAAGTGCTTAACCAAAGATGCATCAATAGCCTGGTACCCTTGACAATACCGATGTAGTCACAGGTTGAAAATTTAATTATGTTAACGTTAAGTTTATATTAAGCACTTAGCAAGGCCAACAGGATGCTGAAGTAATCACTGTGCAATTAAATGAGTGATTTTCTAGTTGCATACCATTTCCCTGCCCTTGTGAATCTCTTAGCTGTTCTGAATTAAAAGAAACCGGGAAAAAAATATATTTTAGAGTACAATCAAGTGACAATCAGTTTACCAAAGATCACAAAATTTACATATCAGTCGTTTCCTGCTTTTTTTTTTTTTAAAAAAAAGAACAATCAGACTTTGATCCTCTTTTTTACTTGCAGAGTATTAGCAAAAGAAAGTCCTAAGGAACTACTGAACCTAAATCATATTCTCAAGGCTCAATTTTCTCATGAAGTTCATTTACGTGAACTACCAATTTATGTGAGCAAGAGGGGCAAATTAGTACCAGGCCTAGGACAACCACTGGACCTGATCTTTAGAAGGCATCCTGGCGAAAAAAACAGAAACCCCACCCAGTCCTCAACTTCCTTGGCTTTTCCAGTCCCGGTTTTCTCTCGGTAAAACCCAGAAAAGCAGAACTTCCCCCTCGCTGCCATCTGAGGCCTGGTGCAGAAATTCAGACCGCTAGCTATCCAAGTACCTCCTTAAGGTAGTCTTAAGGCTCAAGCCCGCTCACAGACAGTAGAGAGTCTGCTTTCTTGGGTTAAAGGAGGGCGACTACAGGGTTTGGCGGCCGGGTTTGTCAGGAAGCGCAGGGCCGAGCGGGACTGAGAATCCAGAGGCTGAGCTCCATCGAGTCCCAGGAACCACCCCCAGGGGAGGCTTGGCTGCCTTCGGTACTTCCCTGCCTCCTCCGCTCGTGGGAGAAGAGCGCTAGGTTGGGGCCAGGTCCCCCTGAGCTACTTCCTGGACCCAGCGGACTCGCCTCCGGACACTCGAGACGCCCCCGGCCCGGCTCGCTCGCCCTTTGCCCCGTCTCCTCCCCTTCAGTGACCCACCACCACAGGTCCCCTCCCATCTAACATGGCCGCCCCACCCGGCCCACCCCCTGCACAGCCTAACCAATTGGGGGGCCCGTGGCACCGCCTCCCCTGTGCCTATTGGTACGGAGTCCCCCTCCCGCCTTCCCCATTGGGCAACACCGGATGCCATTCAGCTCTGAGAGCTCCGCCTCCGAGCCGCTACAAGCTGCTTTGAGAAGACATATAAACAAATCCCGAGAGGGAGGCCCAGCTCGCCTGTCGCCTCTGGGGCGGGGACGGAAGGGGGTGCGGCCACCCCCGAAACACCCCTGCCAGGACCCCCCACCCCAGCCCGCGCCTCCTCGTCTCCTGCCAGCTGGGCTCCAACCTCCGCGGCCCGGCCCTTCCCCACACGCCCCTCTCCTCCTCCCCCGCCAGCGTCGCCTCCCTCCCCTCCCAGCCCCTCCCACCCGCTCGCTGCTCTGACAGGCCGGTTGCCGGCAGCCGTGGCCCGGGGCTCCGAGACAGCGGAGAAGGACCCGGCGGACCCCCGGCGTTGCCCACCCCTGGCCTAGCCTGCCGCCCGCCCGTGGGTCCCATCCACCGCTGCCCCGCGCTTTTATGTAACCGTCCCGGGCCAGAGTGGGGGAGGGGAGCGGAGCCCCCGTGACCAGCAGGCGGCCGCCCGCGCTCCGCGAGCCCTCAACCCGAGCCCCGGTCCCCGCCCCGCGCCGGCCCGGCCCAGAGCCCCGGCGCTACTGCCTCCTAGGCCAGCGGCCCTCCTCCGCCCCCCGGCCGGTCCCCCAGCCCAGAGCCCTACGAGCCCCGGACGGCGGGCAGCGGCACTTACCTGTAAGTGAGGGGGCCGCTCAGGGGCTGAGTCCGGTTCCACTGCAGGGGCCGCGGCCCCTCTCCATGCTGCCTCGGGTTTGTTTTGTTTATGTCCTTCCTGACGGGTTCCCGGAAATCGCGTGACTCGCCCCCCTCACGTGGGCCGCGGCGAGGAGGAGGAGGGAGGCGGAGGCCCGCCGGCCTCGGGCCAATCGCAAGGCGTTCTGAAGCTCGGCCAATCAGGGACGCGGCCCGGCCGGGCACCCCTGTCACGTGATGCCGGAGGGGCGGGTTGCCGGGGAAAACCAGGAAGAGCGGGTATAGCGGGGGCTGGTACTTGTAGCTGCAGCGTGGGCGTGGGTCGTCGCCGGTGTGAGTCACGCTCTCACGTTCTTAGAGGATGTGCCTTTTTCAGAAGCTTTCCTACCCAGCGTTTTATCCGATTGCAAAACTACGCAGCGGGGCCTGAAGTGTCTGTTCGCGCATTTTACAGTTTTAGTTGTCCGAAACTTGAAGGGTTAAGGGAACATCGACGTTTTATGAGTGGCCTCCCCATTCTCCCAAAGACTGACGTTGCCTTCAGTTCGTTCATTGATTCACGGATTCAACTCACATTTATTGAGCAAGTATCCCCAGACCCAGGGATCAGCTTGACTGAGTGCACGAGACAACCATACACAGCTGTACAAACAATACTATTAGCAGCACCGGGAAAACTGGGCATTCGTAATACCTGTTCCTGAGCGGTTTTTGTGCTTCTAATTAGACTCCTCGATGAGCACATGCAATAGTAGTAACTTATTTCTTAAGGAAGTAAAACTAAGAGGGATTATTCACCCAAGGCCAGATAGCTGGTAAATCACCTGGCTAGTACCAGAACCTAGGTCTGTTGGCACCGCTCATGCTTCCAGAGTGCACTCTATGCGCCCCCGCCCCCTTACTGGGGGTTGAACCCAGGGCCTCAACCATGCTAGAAACAGTCTACTACTAAGTTAGATCCCAGGCCTTTTTAATTTATTTTTTATTTTTTTGAGACAAGGTCTTGCTAAACTTGCCCCCAGGCTGGCCTCAAATGTAGGATCCTCATTCCTCAGCCTACCCAGTAGCTGAATCACATAGGTGTGCCCCACTGGGCCAGCCTTCTTTAATACTTCTTGTGGGCACAAAAATTTTTTAACCTCTATGAGCCCCAGTTTCCAACCTATGTAAGTAACTTATGGTGTTGATGTGAGAAGTAACTGAAATATCCCTATAGAGCACTTATCATAGTGCCAGCATATAGTTAGGTGAGGGATGGCAGGGTCATTATATTGCTTCCAGGACACCATTTGGAACACTAAACAGCAAGAAAGGCAACTCTAAACGTTAGCAGTTTGACAGACACTAAAATAATACTTCTGTACACAAAATTAATAGGAGTATGTAGACAGACACCTATGAGGAGGGTAGAAGAGGGCATCTCTCCTCTGAGTTCCCCAAGAGGCCCAGCATACAGTAAGGCCTCAGGACCCTGTGAAGCAAATGAGTATTTACTGCACAGAAAGTGGCAGGATTGTAATTTGTCTCTTTGTTAAGTCTAACACAGACCACATTCCAATTTTCCACAGCAACTGAAGTTTAAAATCAAAACCTGAATTGAAGAACTAGTTTGGGAAGTTTGAGCCAGGTTCTCTGACTTGTTCACATGATTCTTGCATTAAACCTCCATGGAGGGCTGGAGATTTAGCTCAGTCATAAAGCACTTGCTTAGCAAGTGTGAAGCCTTGGGTTCAATTCCCAGTTCTGAAAAAAAATCTCTCTTTATGGACTACATCACTGACTGTCCTCTCTCCTGTTACTACAGCTGGAAAAGCTTCAGCAGATGGCTCACTTTTCCCTTGCAACACTCCCCTGTAGACACTGCCTTTGCACCTTGGTTGCCATGGAAAGGACAGAGCTCAAGGAGACCTTTCCATCAAGGTTTGTTAATGACTGTTGCTTGCTCTGAAGTGAATGAAATCACGGCTCCTAATTGATTTGTGTTTCTCTGGGTTTTATCCAATCAGATTCTACCACAGTTAAAGTTGGCAGGAACTTGGGACTCTGGGACAACATTGGCTTGAGGTTCAGGAGGCTCCTCTTGTTCTAGCCACAAAGTGTAACCAACTGGCGTTGCCACTTCCACCTTGCTCCTGGGGAATCATTTACACACTGGAGTAACCTGAGTCAGAAAGCCGTGCCTTACACCATTATGAGATAATGGGGAAAACAGAGCAGTGGAGACTTAGGGTGTCATCGAGTTCTTTAAAAATATATTTATTTTTTGATTAGGTAACACATTTATGGTACAAAATTCTAAAACATATTAAGTGGATATTAAGTCTCCCTCCTCCCAATGTTTCTTGCCACTCATTTTCCCTTCCCAGTTACCACCCTCTGGGAATCTTTCCAGATATTCTCTGGATATGGAAAATTTCATTCACTTTAAACCTTGATGTGTGGGAGACTGAGACAGGTGGATTGCTTGAGCCTGGGGATTCAAGGCCAGCCTAGGCAACATAACAAGACCGGCTCTCAAAAATAAAATAAACCTTGATGAGTTTGGAAGACTGCTCTTGGAGCCATGACCTGATTTGAGCTCTGTCACTGTAAGATGCCCTCTTCTCCATGAGGAATCTGGACTAGAACTAGATGTTCTTGAAGATCCTTCTAGCTTTATCAGTGACCCTACATCTTTAAAGAATTGAAACAGTTGCTGGGCATGCAGTACAGCTGGGAGCTTCAGAGCCGCAGGGGAAGCAGTTAAGGGAAGTCTAAAACTCAGGCCTTGCAAAAAAAATTAAATCTTAAAAAAAAAAAAAAAGTTTCCACAGGTCCTCACTTTCCTATGGCTGAGTCCGCAGTGTCTAAGTCCTAATTAAAGCCGCCTGGGCCTGCCTGCTGGTTCTAGACAAGCTTTTCAAGTGAGTGTCACCTCTCTGGGCCTGTTTTCTTTCCAGACCCCTCTGGACCTGTGTGATATGTTCAGATTTCACAGCTTCAGAAGTGAGATTAATTAACTCGAAGCTGGAAGATCTCCAGGAAAAGCTGTGTCCCTCTGACACTAAACACGGAGCTTCTTCCTGAGAAGAAGGGACTATTGCTGAGGGTGAACGTAAAAGAGACTCATTGACTGTCGCCCATTGGCACCCATCCCTCATTCATCTCACCCAAAAAATGTTCTTTGGAGGAAGAAGAAAAAATTCTTCTTCTGATCACTCAGTAGAACAGTGTTCTTTATGTGACGGGTCTGAGCCTCAGATTCTGGGGCTTGTTTTTTTTTTTGATACTGGGGCATTTTATCACTGAGCTATATCCTGGCCCTTTTTAAAATTTTTTTTTAATATTTATTTTTTAGTTTTAGGTGGAAACAATATCTTTACATTTATGTGGTGCTGGGGATCAAACCCAGTGCCTCCTGCATGCCAGCACTCTACCACTGAGCCACACCCCAACCCCCTGGCCTTTTTATTTTTTGAGATAGTGTCTTGCTATGTTGTGATCCTCCTGCCTGAAGCTCCCGAGGTGCTGGGATAGCAGACATGTGCCACCATGCCTGACAAGCCTCGGTTTCTTTTCCCAGAAAGCACCAGATTCAGTCCCAAGGACCCTTCCCTAGTGTATCACTTATTAAGAATTTCTCAACACCCCACCTCATCCCCCAGCACCAAGCCTGCCATGGGATAGAAGCAGGCTGTGGTGTAAAGATAAAGATCCAAATCCTGTTCCCTTGGTGGCTCAAGATCCCTCTCTTTCATAGAATCTGGTTCCACCATGTCTGCTGCTTGCTTGTTTGGCAGGGGAGGAAGGGGTATTGGGGATTGAACCGTGGAGTTCTTTTTTTTTTTTTAATTTTTTAAATTTTCAGATAGGGTCTTACTAAATGCCCAGGCTGCCCTCAGATTTGCAATCCTCCTGCCTCAGCCTCCTGCATTGCTGGGATTAGAGGTGTGCGGTCCCTAATGTGTACATAGGTCCCTAATGAAGACATAGTCCTTGCACTAAAGGAACTGAGAACCCAGTGAGGGAGACTGACACGGAACCTGACCACATGACAGAGTTCATAAGAAGGGCGCTTGGTGCCTTAGAAGTGGGACACGTGTATTTCAGTGCCACTTCCCTGCTAGCTTGAGTAAGTTGCAAGTCTGCCTGATCCTTAATTCTGATCTAGCTTGCATCACAGGTTGATTTTGAAGATTAAATCACTGCTTGGGGCATAAGAGATGCCCCGTCCTCCACTTTCCAGGGAGGAATGTGACTGGGAGCTTCTCAAAGAGAAGCAGCCAAGGGACGGCATGGCCAGAAGTCAGAAGGCCACTTAACGTCCTGTCATCTTCCAAGGCAGTCCTTCCAAAACCGTTTAGGCTCTTTCGCTGACCAAAAAACTTGTCCGATGCCAAATCGTGTCTGGTTTGGGGTTTTTGAGCTTTGCTCTGTTTTCGTGAGCTGGGCTGACGCTCACAGTCAGTATCAGCAGCTATAACTGATAGCAAACCAGGAAGCCAGGCAGGGGAACAATCCAGTGTTTGTTATAGGAAAGACTCCCAGAGGACAGGTACAAACAATAAGACATTCTGTGGTGAGGCCAGAAGTAGGGTGATAAAAAGAGAAAGTGGAGGGATGGTGATAAGCAGCAGGAACCAAGACCTGCAGCCTGATAACAGCTTATTGAACTGCAATGGGCAGCACAGGACAGAGCCCAAGGCTGTGCGGCTGGACTCCCAAGGGCAGGAGGCAAGTCCTGAGAGGTTGCTAAAGGAAAGAAGTAGGAAAAAGTTAGGGGTCGATGCGACCAGTCATTTGTTTTTTTTGTTTTTGTTTTTGTTTTTTAACCTGCAAATTCACAAAATCATAAGTGTCCCTCAGGATACAGGAAGACCCAGGACTATTACCACCTGTTTTTTAATTTTAGTTTTCATCTCGTTTTCCCAAAGCCCAGGCTTTGAGATGAGTCGTGGGAAATGAATGTTTTAGAACATTCCAGAGTTACAACAGTGAGCCATAAAGCGATCAGCAGACTTGAGTGCCAGCAGCAGGTTCTGTCCTGTGCTGAGAGGCAGCACCTGCAGTCTCACTGTGTCACTTCCCAAAGGACCCCAAGACTCCTGTGGGGCAGCCTGCCTTGCCATACAGACCCCAAGAGAGCACATCCTGTCATGCAGATCAAAGCCAGGCTCTGGCTCCAGGAGCTTGGTGCCAGGGCTACAACCAACAGTCAGTCCCATGTGAGGGGACACTTGTCCGTCCACCCACCTAATAACCTCGTCCCAAAAGAGGCAAGAGGGGAAGCCTCCCCTGGGAAAACTGGGAGATAGTGAAGGAAACTACAGGGGATCAGGGGGATTAGAACAAAGTAGGGACAGCTGTCCCCTCCTCCTAACAGAGGGAGTGATGAGAGGGTCAGGCTCCTGTAAAGGCCATGGGCGGGGGCACCCAGTGGGTGGTTTTCTCCTCTTCTCCCTGGTAGAGGACAGGGGAGTTGGGACTAGCAGAAAGCAGAGGTGCACAGTGCCCTTCCTTGTCCCACCCCAACCCCACTGATGTCTGGCAATGCTAATGGCATCACATGCCAGGGGCTGGGCACCAGGTAAGCACTAGATAGTTAGCTACTGTTGTTATTAAGAGGCCCTGGGGCTGGGGTTGTGGCTCAGAGGAAAGAGCGCTCGCCTAAGCATGCCATCTGTGAAGCACTAGTTTAATCCTCAGCACCACATAAAAATAAAACAAAAAGGTATTGTATCCACCTACAACAAAAAAGATTTTTTTTAAAAAAAGGCTCTGAACTTTTCTATGGGCCTGAGGAAAGCCAAAGACTTGCTCCCCTGAAAAAACACAAGTATGCATGTGTTATATCTGGATCTGAAAACATCCCCGAAGGCTCATAAAGGCTTGGTCCCCAGTGCAGCAAGTTTCAGAGGTGGGGCTTTGGGGAAGTGATAGGATCATGAGGACATTGCTCACCTGTGGATTAATCCATTGATAAACAGATGGAAGTAGGTACTATGGCACAAACCTGTAATACCAGTCACTCAGGAGGCTGAGGCAGGAGGATCTGAACTATGAGGTTGACCTCAGCAATTTAGTGAGACCCTGTCTCAAAACAATAAGAAGGGCTGAGGATGCAATTCAGTGGTAGAGTACCCCTGGGTTCAACACCCAGTACCACAAAAACAAAAACAGTACAAAATGGGGGAGATTATTCTCTGGTGTTTAGCATCAGATGCAGGTCCTACCTCTTGCATCTCCACAATTGTGAGCCAAAATGATTATCTTTTCTTTATAAAGTAGACTGCCTCAGGTATCTTGCTGCAGTCATGAAAAGGGAACTAAAATACCTGGTGAAAGGGCAGCAAAACCTTTGGAACAAGAGGGAACTTGATGTATTGTTGACCCGCTTTTCTAACTATAAAAAAGGAGTGTGTCCTACTTACCTCATAGGATAATGTAAATAGGCACTTGGTAGCGGGAGGTGAGGGCAGTGCCCACAGCTACCCAAGCCATGGTCGTTAAGGTGACTGTCCCTCAAACTCCTCCTCTTCCTCTGCCCACCTCTTAGGAGTGAGTGTTCCCCACTGGTCTCCTTATCCACACACAGCTTCAGCTGTCTTGGTGTCCCCCACTCCCCTCTCCAGCCAGGTCCTTCTTAACCTCCAGGCCCTCAGAACAGCTGCCCACTGGTATCTTCTGGTGTGGGTGTTGTCACACCTGGACTCCACGTCTACCCTTCAGGGAGCCTGGGTGTAATTTTTTCATGTCTCCCTGTCCCTTAGCCCCCCACCCCACATCCAGAAGGTCATTGAAGTTTATCTGTATGTGCTAATAAATGTGGCCCCAAGATAGATACTTCTGTTCAGGACACAACTGAGGACACTTGCCTCTCCTGGACTCTGCAACTTCCTCCCTGGTCGGTGTCCAGCACATCAGCCGCACCCTTGCCAGGCTTCCTGGTCCTGCAGGTTTACTCTTAAAGGTCATTCTGTGCAAATCCTCCCCTCTTGCCTAGCAACCTGTATTTCTCTAAGATGCCGCGCTGCGGGGGCCAGCCAGCTCCGCGTAAAGGCCAAACACTATCCCTGCCATTGGTCAAACTCCCTGGGACCACACATCCCAGCCCTGCCCCGCGGCAATCTAGGGCTTTTGAGAAGCACCGGTGCGGTGCGGTTGGCTGGCACCAGCCCCACCTCCAGGTGACCACGCCAGCTGCTCTGAACCACACCCAACCCCGACGCTGGCCCCTGATCATTATTGTGTTCTCTTTCCCGCGAGGCCAGGGACCCAGTCTCCGCTGCTCCCCCTAGTTTAAGCAGGTGACCCACACAACAGAGGCTGCAGACCCCTCCTGAGTGTTGTGGACAGCATTCGGGGCTTGGAGAACCAGCCCGGCTTAGCTTGCGAAGTCCTGCTTCCTCCCGGGCCGCCTAGCAGGACAGGCTGTCTGCGCATTCTGTGTCGGGCTGGCAGCTCGCGAGCGCCAACGAGAACCGCACGTGCAGCGACGGCGACGGCGCTCTAGACAGTCTCCCGGGGCCCTGGCTGGGCTGGGACTGGCTGCAACAGAAGCAGCGACAACGCAGCCTGAATGAAGAACTGGCTCTCGCCCTTGGCGGGGAAGGACAGTGGGGCTTTCTCTAGCCCGTGAGACCCGGCCTCCCCTCTCCCACATGGTTGGGTCCCAGTTAAGGCTCCCTTTCATCGCCCCAGGCTGTCTGTCGCTGCGAGCACCTATGCGGCAGGCAGCAGCGACCCAGCCACCCCCTCCCCGGTTCCATATTCAGAACCCCTCAGTGTCTGACTGCATGTCCTCAGATCTCCAGAGCTCAGTTGCGGGAAGGCTGCGAACTAGATGTTCTCCCGACGGTCCCCTAAAAAACACTCCTCCTCCTCCTGTGAAAAAACACGTGCGCTTGTGGAAAACACACAAAATCAAAAAATAAATAATTACATCCAACATTTTGGACTATTTCATACCAAGCTTTTTCTCTGCATACAGAAGTTTAAAGTCCCGGGTCTTTCCCCTTAATATAATATTCTCTTTTGTTATTACAGTAACTTTCATTGTTTCTTTTTATTTAACTGTAACATTTTCATTTGAGAATATGCTGAAAAGGAAAAGGGAAATTAAAATCATTTATAATTACCACCCAGAGGCAAAATTAGTTTTGTTCTTTTTGATTTCTTCTCTAGATGTATACTTCAGAACATTTGAGATTCCTTCAGCTGGGTGCAGAAGCATGACTGTAAACATGCTGCCTTAGCTGCTGCCACCAACGTCCTTCACACTGCTATTCTACCTTGTGTTTCCTTTGACAATTAGGAATTTTCTACAATCACAGCCACTCAACTAGAAAACTTGACAAAGGGGCAGGGGAAGGCAATGAATAAGCTTCTGCTCAGGGCCGCATCTCCACTTCAAATACATGAATTCCCCCAGCAGAAGACAGCTCTCGCACTGGGGGATGGGATGAGGAAACAATTCTAAAATGCCTAGATACATATCTTTAAATATAATTAAGATTTCACTAAATAAAGGAGCAGTTGACTCTTTTTAAATTTTTAGAAGATGAAATCCAAGGCTGAATGATCCATTAGTCTGAGCAACAATTTAATATCTCATTTCTAATTTGCCTTGTATGGCCAAACACCTTCTATTGCTAAAAAACTGGATAAATGCCAGACGCAGTAGGAGGCTGAGGCAGGAGGATCACACATTCATAGCTAGCCTGGACAACTTAGCAGGACCTCGTCTCAACAAAATAAAAAAGGGGGCTGGGGTAAAAGTCAGCAGTAGAGTGCTTGCCTAGCATGTACGTGGCCCCAGGTTCCACCCCAGCTCTCCAAACAACAAAACACTCTAAGAAACCAATCGGTCCTCAGACTCCATCTTCCCACATGTGCCAGCAGCACCTTGTCCTGGTGTTAAGAGCTGGCAGCACCCAGAGGCAGGAAGGGTGTGGTCCACTGTGCTCTCTCTCACTCAGCCCAGGCCTGGGTCCTGGTACAGGTGCCTTTTTTCTTTTTCTCTAAGTACAAATGATTAATCAAAGAGAAGCCAAAATAGGAAGAAAAAAATCAGTTGGCTGTCCCTCTGGGTCCTCTTAAAAGAAAAATAGCAAAGAACCTTGAGGGTTTGGGTCATTTCTTTGGAAAATACACTTAATTTACAAATCATCTTCACATACTTCATCTGGTAAACACTGAGGACCAGAAAGCAAACTATGTGCCCAAAGTGACATAAATAGCAAGCAATGGAGTTAAATTGCAAGCCTGGGACTCCTAGCCTTATGACAGTCCCCGAGGCCATGCACACTCGCCTAGGTTTGCGGGGAGAGGGGCATTTTCCATGTCTCTCAAAAGGCTAATGAAGCTCTTCCCCAGCTGGGTCTTGGCAAGCACTACAGCAAGGGATTCATAGCCATCAACTCAAACTCTGCGCCGGGTCAGGTCCTGACAAGGTAGTTCCAATATTGGGAGTGAGGTGAAAGAGGGCATAGCCTGAGTTTGCATGTCAATAGCATTTAATCTTATCAAGAATTTCATGGACTGGGGTGTAGTTCAATAGTAGAACATGCACGAGGCCCCGGCTCAAATCCCTGCATTGAAAAAAAAAATTTCATAAACGAGGAAACTGAGGCTCAAGGGTAAAGTGACTTCTTGGGCGAAGGGAACTTATCAAGTTTCCCCTCAAAAACCCAGTGGAAGCCATCGTGCCCTCATTTCAACAGCAGCAATGAGGCTGGGTGATGGCTAGTCCTGGCCTCGAGGAGCTTGCAGTCAATCTTTCTGAGAGGTCTGCGATCCAGTCTGGCTGGGAAGGGAACCCTTTTCTTCTTCCAGGCAGTGGTGGGCTCCTGCTTTCTGCGGCACCCACGGGGCCTCCGCAGGGTCCGGAGAGTTTGCTGGGTCCACAGCAGAACCTCACTGATGGACCAGGCCTGTTGCCCACTGTTATCAGAGCAGGCAACACGCTCATCTTCCTCGGCTAGCCACCAAGAGAAAATGAACGAGCAACATCATCCAGTTCACTTCCCAACAGCCAATTAGAGCAGTGAGAAGAGTGCAATAGATCAATAAAAAGTGACAGCAGACAGGGTTGTAAACTCTGCTCTCAGTTGTGCCACTGAACCAAAAATGTGCCAAACCATCGTCACCAACGAGAGGGGCCCCAGAGCTGCCCCCTCACTGCTGCAAGGCCTGTTACAGCTCAGGTCCTGCGCACTGGGCCCTGGTAGGCTCCACATCAGTGAGCGCCCCGTGCTAAGCTCAAGACAGGCAAATGCCACACTCAAGGGAAGTACCATTACACCGCAGCCATCGTGACACTCAGTTTGGAAAAAACCTGCAAGAAAACCCTGCAAAGCTGACCACGGTGGTGCATGCTGAGGCAGGGCGATGGCTTGAGCCCCGCCAGGACAACATAACAAGACCCTGTTCCCAAAACAGACAACTACTCACTGTGGTGTTGTGAAAACCCTTCTGATGGGAGACAGCGTGTCTTCAGCACGGCAGGATTCTTCCCTCTCCACTACAGACCCAGAGTTGGCCCCTGGGCAGGCAGGGTGTCAGTGAAAAGCACTGCAGAGGGGAAATCAAAACCCGGATCCTGCTCCCCAGGCCGCCTGAACCAGCTGCACTAACCAGGCAAGTCAATCCTCTGCCTGGGCTCAGAGTCCTTATCTACAAAACACCAGGGCACACCTGGCCCTCAGCTTCAGATGCTCAGTGTTTCATGAATTCCATGGAGTTAGCTAAAGGGCTGAAATGCTAAGTGTGAACTGCCTGACTTCAAAAAACCTCTGAGTGCTGGGGGGGACCCAGGGCTTCGCTCATGCCAGGCATGTGCGCTACCCCTGAGCCCCAGCCCAGCCCAGCTTTCAGGAGAACTTAGGGCTCAAAATGAAAGTAAAGGATGAAAAGAAAGAAATGAAAGCAGGGAGACATTTCAACTTGAAACCCTCTTGGTCTTAGAACAGCAAAGTAATGAGTTCAGATAGTTCGGGAGGAATAGAAAAGTACAAACTGCAAAACAGGAAACCCATTCTTGGCTGGCTGTCAAAAAGCCATGTACTGGTGAAAATTGAAATCTATTTTAATTTGTAGTTTCTTAAAACTAATAGATCTGGGGCTGGGGTTGTGGCTCAGTGGTAGAACGCTCGCCTAGCACACATGAGGCACTGGGTTCAAACCTCAGCACCACATAAAAATGAAAATAAAGATATTGTGTCCATCTACAACTAAAAAATAAAAACTAATAGAGCTGCCAAATTAGTGAACTACTGAGACACCTGCCACTGAACACAGCCTTGTTATTCTCTGACCAGGGTTGAGCCCCTCGATTTCTTCAGCCCTGTGTCTGAGGCTAAGGCAGGCACTGCCGTGCCGGCTGATATTTGAGCCCCATGCATGCTGACCGTCTCTCTGCACAGAGCCATCAGCTTTTGAACTCACAGGGTCCCCAGTTTAAACATCTTCGGTTTCTCCAGTGCCTCGCCCATGGTGCTCCCAACGGTTACTGAATGATGAAGAAAAGTGCTTACCATCTCTTCAGGTGCCTCAAACTATGCGGCAGGGATTATACCTCCAACCTAAGTTTACACAACAAAAGCATTTTTTAAAAAGGCACTTTCTAGAGAAAAAAGAGCTTAGAAAAATGAGCTTTATAAGCACTGAAGCCGGATTCTATAGAAAGCAGAAAAATAATTTATTCCAAAAGATGGCAGAAGTAAGAAACTCATCCTGAAGGCACAGCTTGGTGTCAATCTGCTGGGACAGCTCTCCCCTGAGTATGCTCTCCTCCTCACGGCCCTGCAGGAGCCGCACGCATCCTGCCGCAGTGCTGTGTGCAGGCAGGAGCTCTCCGCATCTGCAGATGCCAGGCGAGAGGAGCTTTCCCAGGAGAAGAGCACAGGCAACCAGCTCAGTTGGTAGGCACTTCGTTCATCAGAGTGTAAAAAAGTGAAGGAGAAAATACTGCACTGCAGGGCAGGGCTTCAGGGGTGTTGAGAAGGGGCACAGACGCCCAGAGAGGCGAGTCCAAGAAGGCGATCTGGGTGTGGAGGCGATCCGCAGCTAGGAGGCATTCTCCTCACCACCTGCAAAACACAATTGTTCCAGTAACTGGTCCCCAACCTTCCTCCAGAGAGCAAAACCAACGTCAAGAAAGTTAATCAGGCAAATGCTTTAAAACAGGCAGGTGCTCAAAAAGTCCTTCAACAGAGCAGGCGCAATCACCATGCAAGTGTGGGCAGGTTTTGCAGGGCTGGGGTAAAGCTTACCAAGGCATTCTCCTCTTACCAAGGACACTGCTGAACTGTCACAGCGCACAGTAAGTCTGACTATGTTACAGAAAGCAGGAAGCATGAAGCCAAGACCAACAGTACTGGGGTCCAATGGGTTCTTCAGGGTCGCAAGCGCCAGAGCGCCTGTGTTCTCCCCTCCCCTCTCATAGGTTCAAAGCTCTCCTCCAGTGGCCACTCCCCAGGAACAGGCTCCATGTCCTGTCCTCAGGACTCCAGGTGGCCTTCCAGGTTGCTCCCTATTCTGACTACCACAAGCAAGCATAGGAGAAAAATGAGTCTCTTTTTCTAGTATGGTAACTGCAATACCACCCTTGCAAAGCTGGAAAATACATAAAGAAAGCATCTTCACAGAGTCAACTGCCTACAGTGCTTGCACAACGCCTCCATAGAAAGTCTCTGTTGGGCGGGGCTGTAGCTCAGTGCTGGAGCGCTTGCCCAGCATGCGGGAGGCCCTTGGTTTGTCCCCAGCACTGCAAAGAAAAGTCTGTTCTGATGTCTATATAAATAAAGCCCCTTGCCGGGTGCAGTGGCACATATCTATAATCCCAGCAGCCGGGAGGCTGAGACAGGAAGATTGCGAGTTCAAAGCCAGCCTCAGCAAAAGCAAGGCACTAAGCAACTCAGTGAGACCCTGTCTCTAAATAAAATACAAAATAGGGCTGGGGATGCAGCTAGTGGGCAAGTGCCCATGAGTTCAATCCCCAGTACCCCCCCAAAAAAAATAAATAAATAAAAAATAAAGCCACTTATGCTACTTTTGAAATTAAAAAGGCAATAAAGAAACAAAAATTTAATCATTGCTGCTGCCTTTTTTTGGGTACTGAGGACTGAACCTAGTAACTTGGGAAGCCAAGGAAGGAGGATCACAAGTTTGAGACCACTTGGGCAACTTAGTGATGTGTCTCAAAAAAAAAAAAAAAAAGAGGTGGGAATGGAGATATGGCTCAGTAATAGAATAGAGCCTCACTGGGTTCAATCCCTAGTACTGCCAGAGACAGAACAGAAAGAAGAAATCAAGCTGGCTATGGCACACAATGTGCCTAAGTGTGAAAACTGTGGGGGCGAAGTGCTCATGGGTGTGAGTGGCAGGGATGCTTGTTGAATTCGTTCAACACACAGTCATCAGGCAGGTCTGACAAGGCTGACGGTCACAGACAAGCAGCAACACCTGATGGGCTTAGATCTTCCAACTAGTGAAACCACAGAGAACCCACAGTGCAGCGTGGTAAACCTAGAACCCAAGTTACCCAGGACTATAGGACTATAAATTGCCCTTCTGGAGCAAGCTAGCTGGAGTCCCACTAAGGTAGGACACGTGGACAAAGCACATTCAACCCACGGTTAATAGAGGAGCTGGGGTGTGGCTCAGTGGTGGGGCGAAGAAAAAATAATGACTAGAAGCTTTTTTACAATGCACTAGGAAAAGGACACCAGGCCAAGGAGTGGCAATGACCAGGAAATGACCAGGGTGATGTGGCTTTCGTGGTCTGAAGGCCTCAGAAAACCTGTTGCTCTAATAATCGTTCTGTGTTCCCCTCCCTGGGCAAGCAGAACAGGCCCTGGGTGAGCCCCGGTGCAGGCAGAATGCAAGCTCCCCCGGGGAACCTCGAGTAGGGAACCCCAAATAGGGAACGAGTCGCTGTGTGCGACTTCCCATGAAGAGCACACTGAACAGACTTCCTCAGTGCTGAGGCCATTTGTGACAAAAGACAATCACAAGGGACAACACAGGCCCTCGCTTCTGGGAAACCTCACACAATGGGTTAAGTGCCACTCGATCTCACGATACCAGTTTGAAATCAATGCGAGCATTGTGCTCAAAAGCACTATCTTACGGTTTGATTTTTGGAGTTAGTGAAGGACACACAGAATCTCCTGTCCTATGACATAGCTGTTTGGGGTGTGGCTGGAGAACTCAAACAAAGGGTTCACATTCTCATCTCAAAAGCGAGGGACTAGCTAGGTGAACATCAGATAAAACTGAAAGACAAGAGGACCATCATGACCAGATCCAAGAAACCTGTTCAGCCCGTCCAATGGTCGACTGAGGCCAGAGGACTCCACCACTGAGCCATACCCCAGCCCTTTCACTTTATTTATTAACTTGGTATTGGGGACTGAACCCAAGGGTGCTTTACTACTGAGCTATATCCCAGCCCTTCTTATTTTTTGAGACAGGGTCTCACTAATTGTCCAGGCTGGCCTTGAACTTGTGATCCTCCTGCCTTAGTCTCCAGAGTTGCTGAGATTACAGGCATGTGCCACCACACTCGGTGTGAATGTATTTCTTAAAAGATAAGTACGTTAGGTTTAATTTTAATTTTTTCCTTTTAGATAAATTTGCAAAAGAAGTCCTTGTGTACGATGGTGTGTAAAGTGTGTCTTACAGGTGACAACAAGAGAAAAGCAAACCACAGGTACAGATTTACCAGTCCAAGGCCATGGGCTCAAAACTGAAGAGCTGAATACATTTAGGGATCAAAGCAAGCACTCTGAAACCAGGTGGCCCCGAAAGAAGTGTGAGGATTTGGGGTGTGCACACTAAGAAAACACCAGAAGCACCGAGGCAGCGAGCGGAGGCGAGAGCTCGAGGGGTGCCCAGAGGAGTGGTTCCTAATCTGCTTCTGAGGTTGGTGTAGGACTTGGAGGCAGGAAGGCTAAGTAAAGCTAACTAGGTCAAAAACACAAAAATAGTCACATCGACCCTCGGTCACAGCCGGAAGCAGTGAGAAGAAAGGACATGAAGGTGGTTTCAGGGCAGACAGGAAGGCCTTGCCGGCCAAGCCAGAGCGCTGGACGAACTAGCAGATTAGACATTCCTATCACTTGTGGCTCACAGGACCTTTGGTGACCCTGACAAATACTGTTTACTGAGATTTTACACTGCATTTCTAGAGGCATGTGGCACTAAAATCAGGGACCCCAGGTTAAAAAAGCAATAACAACCCCTAGCTGTTCAGAGAGAAGCGCAGCAAGTTTCTGGGGCAAGCAGTGACGTGTCTCAGGCAGCGCTCCACTGGCAGGACCGGTGGGCTACTCTGAGGCAGTATTTCAGAGACAGGGAGACCAGGTGAGGGCCACTGTCGTGGTTCCCAGATGCACTGATCTAGGTCAGAAATTAGGGTGGCTGGGGGAGTGGGCAGCAGATCAGAAACATGACAAGAGCGGCTGTCCCTGTGCAAGAGGAGAAAGGAGTGACGGGACAGGTCCATCCCCGAGTACAGAGGGAAACGAAGAATGGCAGATTATCTGCTAGAGAGGATGGAGTACCAGAAGACTGGAGCCATGAGACACCCTGCACCCTTCAGCACGCCCCAGGTGTGGCTCAAGTTCCACCTCCCAACACATCGCTTGCCCTTCGGCACCCACGGCCTTCTCTGAAACCTTTGCTCAGTATCACACCTCAGTGCACCCAAACATTTTTGGAATGTACAGAAAAACAGCTCCCACAGGGTAGAGGCCTTGCTACCATCACCCTCTATTCCTCTCTCATCCTAGGCTTTAGGGTAAAGCCTCTGCCCTGTAGGATCATGGTACAGCATAAGACAGTGTGTAGTAGCCCAGCTAACTTCCAGGACACTGGATCTGAACCCCAAGGCTGAATGAGGTGTACAGCGTGAGGCTGCAACTTGACAACAGTCACAACCGTGGCTCTTTACTGGGATTGAACCCAGGGCACTCAACCACTGAACCACATCCCCAGCCCTTTTTGATATTTTATTTAGAGACAGAGTCTTGCTAAGTTGCTGAGGGCCTCGCTGAGGGGTCCAGGAGGAGCAGACAAGGCTGGCGGTGGGCAGAGGTGCAGCTAACACTGCTCTCCTGAGGACTGAGCCACACTTCCAGCCCAGAAACAGAGCTCACCAATGACTGCGCTCAGCTCTGCACACAGGAAGGAAAACCATGACAAGCAACCCAAGTAGCAAAAAGTCAGTCAGGTGCTTCACAGGACGTGGTTCAGATTGACTCAGGTTCACCTGCGTGGAAGTCTTCTTGGGCTGGGAAGCAGCTCAGCAATAGAGACCCGTGGCTAGCATGTACAAGGCCCTGGGTCCAATCCCAGCACCAAACCAAAACCCAAACCAAAATATTCTAAAGCTTCCCTGATTGACCCTCATTTTTCTTTGAGAATACTATGTCTGGCTCATACCTACTTTCTAAACCTGGTCCCTTAGAGAAATCGTGTACCAAATCAAATCAACATCTCAAATTTAGTTTCTGTACTGTATCATCTTCCTGTTATGAAAAAGTTCAAAAGGTGAATAGAGTGCAATCTTTTTTTTTTTTTAGTTGTCAATGAACCTTTATTTTATTTATCGATATGCAGTGCCGAGAATTGAATCCAGTGCCTCACACATGCTAGGCAAGCACTCTACCACTGAGCCACAATCTTTTGATTTTTACCACCAGGATAAGTAAGGGCCCATCTTCAGAGTTCTGTCTGTTTTAATGCTAAGCAGAGATAGCGCTTTTTTTTTTTTCCTTTTTTCTTTTATTGAGATGGCGTCTGTGTTGCCCAGGTTGGTCTCAAACTCCTGGGCTCAGAGGATTTGCCTGCCTCAGCCTCCGTGAGTAGCTGAGACTAAAGGTATGTGCCCCCATGAGATTAGACTTCTTGATGTGATGATAACTCTGAAGTCCTAGAACTATGGAAATGTTGTAAAAGTGTTCAGTGAAGAAGAGGTATGATTCCATGCCCATCATACGGGACCTGAGGATGTGCTCTCGTGCTTCCTGGGACTTTGCTCTTAAAGGAATGACCTTCAATGCAAGGTTTCAAGCAGCCTGCACACATGTGTGGACCAGAGCGCAAATGCTAGGTGTGTGCCTGTCAATCAGCTTACCAGGTGCAGAGACAGAAAACACACACTCTTTAGATCTACCCACACAGGGTTATTCGGTATCAAAGGGTCCAATTCTCTTACTGCATAGGAAGCAAACGAAGCCTGCCATTCCCAGCTTTGAACCCCAACCAACAACCTCACCTAACATTTGCTATAGTACAAAAGAATGGCTGACCAGGTACAGTGACGCACACCTGTAATCCCAGCAACCTGGGAGGTAGATGGCAAGTTCAAGGCCAGCCTGGACAATTTAGTGAGAGAGACCCTGTCTCAAAAAATGGCTGGGGATGTGGCTCAGTGGCAGAATGTCTGTGGGTTCAGTCACCAGTACTACACAGACACACACAAAGGATGTGTTGAAGATAGGGCAGGTAGGGGAAAAAAACACGAGTTAAATAAAATCATAAAAAAGGGGCTGAGGATGCAGCACACTGACAGGGTGCTCTGCTTACAATCCTGAGCACTACAAAGAAAGAAAAAGAAACCAAAATTCCTTTTGGCAAAGGTAAAGCTAAGTGGGGAGAAAAGGCTGACTACTTGCCTCTCACTCTGGGAAACAGGCACTACCCTAACTGGCGGTGGGAACGCAAGGACCCCTGTGGGAGGGAAGGCAGCAATCTCCAGAAAGACAGCAGGTAGGTGCCTGAATCCCAGAGACTCCATTTTCAAGCAGTCTCCCTAAAGGTCACAGCAAAACTACAAAATAACATATGCAAAAGATGGTACTGTGGCTTTAGCAACAACAGCAAAACTGGACACAGCCTCTGACACTATTTTACACACACGCGCATGCACACAGACACACTTGCACATTTTTCTCCATGGTCCCTGGCTCACAATCCCCACCCCCAGGCAGGCTTAGAAACCAGAATCTCTCCGCCCTAAGGGGGCACAGGAAACTCTGATTGCTCCTGTCTTGGAGCTGGCCACAAAGAGATCCTCCAACCTGCCCCATCTGTGGCAGGTCACAGACCCTGCACTCCAGAGAGTCCCACCCCACACCCTAGAGGGCAGGAGGCTTCAGAGAGGCCAGGAAGAACCTGGGCCTCTCAGGGCTTTCCCACCGGGTCTGCTGGTGTTAGATGTGCAAGGAGGTCTCCATAAACACCCAGAACAGGGCTTGGTGAGCGTGGAGGCTGCTGAAGCAGCAGACCCTGCACCACGTGCCTTGCCCTATGCAAAGAACGCGTCTGGATCCTCTATAAAAGCAGCAGGTGTGCTTCCTGGAGTTCTGTGAGCCACTCATCCAACCTGAGAGGTTATGGGAACCCCAACTATGGCCAGTAGGTCAAAAGCACAGGTGAAACAAAGTGGGGGTTGGCAACTGGCATCGAAAGCCCGGAGCAGCCTTGGAGACCGAGCCCTCAACCTGTGGGATCTGACACCATCTTCAGGCGGACAGTGTCAGAGCTGAACTGGATTAAAGGACACGGAGCTGGAATGCCTGCTTGCTTGGTGTGTGGAGAACCCCTCGCCCCCAACATCTGGTGTCAGAGTGATCTGTGTTGAGAGGAGAACAGAAGAAAGCAAGTCTGAGTCACAGCTGGCTTTCCCCTCTGTATCCTCAGACAATGGCAAGGACATCAATGGCTACAGGAGACGAGGAAGGTGTCTGCATGTCAGTAAGCAACTACCTCTAGCACATGTTATTGGTGAATAAAACAAGGTACAGAATAGTACAATCTTTTCTGTAACAGCTGTGTGTGTGTGTGTGTGTGTGTATAAAATCTTGGTAAAATGAAACACTGGAAGACAGACTTTTATGAATATATCTTGTTCATGATTTCAACTGGAATTATGTTTTATTTTGCTTTGGGCACTGGTAATTCAACCTAGGGCACTCTGCCACTGAGCTATATCACCAGTCTTTTTATTTTTTATTTTGACACAGAGCCTCACTAAGTTGCTGAGGCTAGTCTCAAAATTGCAATCCTCCTGCCTCAGTCTCCTGAATCGATGGGATTAAAGGTGTGTGTCACCATGCCCAGCAATGGCTGAGGGATCTTGATGTTACCAGAAAGTGTGGGAACAAAAACTGATAACAAAATGGCAATAGCCGGGGCTGGGATTGTGACTCAGCAGAAGAGTGCTCACTAGCACGTGTGAGGCCCTGGGTTTGATCCTCAACATCACATAAAAATAAATAAAACAAAGGTATTGTGTCTAACTACAACTAAAAAATAATTTTTTTTTTTTTTAAATGGCATAGCTGCCAGGCAGGGACGCACACACCTGTAATTCCAGCAGCTCTGGAGGCTGAGGCAGAAGGATCACAAGTTCAAAGTAGCCTCAGCAAAAGCAAGGCGCTAAGCAACTTGGTGAATGTCCAAGTTCAATCCCTGGTATTCCCCTACCCGCCCCCCGAAATCTGTTGGCTCAATCTAAAACCAGGGGATTCTCCTGAGAATGGCCCAAGTTCTAAATGTACTTCTGCTCTTCAGGTCACTCTGCTTTCAGCAGCCGGCTCCTGCACGGTGTTAAACTGGCCAAAAGAGTCTGAGAAGCCGTCGAGGCCACCTCCAGCCACCCCACAGCAACACTACTGTGAAAGGTCCAGAGCAAAGTCACCTGGAAGACTGGGCGCTGCGGAGCCGTGTCCCTCCTCAAGGCCAGTGGTACCTCAGATACCAGATGGTTTCATTCTTCAACTGTGGTCCAAAGAGAGGGTTGAGCTGGGCCAGAATTGCAATCAGCCAACTGAAAAAAAATGACGGAGAAAAACAGAATGTGGTGAACTCATGTTGCAGCAAGAGCATTTTCATTTAGGATGTCAGAAGCACGTTAGTAGAACTTAAATCTGTTTTGCTTGGACCGAATCTTCAATACACACTGTGTTCATGGGAGCAAGTCTGACAACAAAACATTTCCCAAATAGCCAAGCTTTGACTTCAGCCCGCCGGCTTCCATTAGACCAGAACACACCCCGCTTCTCTAGCCATACCACTAAGACACGTAAGAGCACCAGTGGAGCTGGACCAAGTGGGCATTTAGCTTCTGCTGCTTGGTTCAGAATCTAAACAGCAAGGCATGCCCCTGTACTCCAGACCAACACGGAAGAAGAGCAATAGTAAAGGTGAAAGATGGCAGTTATCTTTTAAATGTGCTTATATTGTTCAGAAAGTTCTGAATAAATGGTTTTGTACCTACTAGAGTAATTCATATGCCCAATGATATTTGAGTATTGCTGAGCTAAGAGCAAAGCAAAGAGCAAGAAGAAAGATAGTAAGCAAATGTCTGGCCATTCAAGTCATTCCATGGTCAACATCCTATGCAAATATTTAATGAACACGTACTAGGTTCCAGGCCCCAGAAGTACAATGGAGAAGAAAAAAACGTCACTATCTTCATAGAGCTTACATAAGGCCAGGCAATAAATACCATAAAGAAAATAAAGCAAGGAGAAGTAGAAAATGGCTGAGGGTACCATACTTTGACAGGACGGTCAGGAAGGGCAGTAACCAGAAAGAAACAGAGCACATGCTGCCGTTAGCTCCTATTCACAACACAAGCATCAACCAGAACTTCTCCATGGCAGGTGGGGGGACTGCAGGCCCAGCTTCCGCCTACTGCCATACAGTGACACCCCATTCTCCCCTTCCCACAGGGGCCCAGAGCATGCTTTCTGAGGAGCAGGAGAGACGCTGCAGTGGACTCCTGAACTTTCAGGACCCTAAGCTTCCCTATGCGAAGAGAACTTGCCAAACCCAACCAGGCAGTCATCAGGCGGGCCCTCTCCTCCTGGGTGCTGTCATCCTGGGATTCTTCCAAGGGATCAGAAGGTGGACTTGAGCACCAGGAAGGGAGGGCAGGGCACTGGCCAGAGTACAGGAGCAGTGGTGCCCCAGGCCAGGCACTGCCCTCCCCGTCCCACGAAGGTAGTTCTGACACAGGAAACATAATACTTGAGGAAATCAGGCCAAAACAGATACCGCAAGCCAACTCACTTTATAAACGAAAGTTAATTCAAATGCAACTCTGATCCGTCCTTAGAACGAGGGTATTAACACAAACACAAGACAGGATGGTAGTGGGTTCACCCTCCACCTGCCATCAGAGAGGAGGCCCCGCAGACACGCTGGAGCGCTGGGCCACAGTCACCACTGACGGTGCAGAGCTCAGAGTGATGGAAAATTCCACCCAACCCAGGATTTCCCCAAGTCCAGCAGCCAATATGAGCTGCTGCAGAAGCAGCTGACCACGTTTCATAAGAGGCTGAGACAATGGCCAGTGCTTGGAAATACTAAATAAAAAAGGATGTCGGGACCTAAACCAGCCTGTCTCCTTTCATCACCAAGAACATACAGTATGGAAAAAAGTGAGCGCCTCCTGCGTTTGGGGGGCCATTCTTGGGAGTGGTGGCTCCCAACCCTGGCTGGCTGCACAGCACAGCATCCTGGAGCTTCCCAGATGTGCTGTGGCCACCCCACCCCCCACCTTCCATTTCATCCTAACACAACCAGGGAGAGAAAGGCCAAGTGATCTGCTTTGGTCACAATGCTAATTAGGTAGTAGCAGGTCTTAGAGCAGAAACCAGGCCAGCTGGGTGTTCCCACTATAGAAACCGACCTTTTGACATCTTAACTGAGAGCATCTCAGAAGGCAAGAGCTTAGCCAGAACCCTGCTGGAGAGCCCATCTGCTGGATGTCAAGTCCACCACTCCCTTTGGCACGCGGTAGGAATAGAGCGCGAAGGACAGAAGGAAGGCTACTCGCTGCAGAATTCAGGTGTTGGGGGTCAAACACAGGGGCATTCACCACCAAGTCACATCCCCAGCCCTTTTTACTTTTTATTTTCAGAAAGAGCCTTGAGCTGCCCAACCTTGCCTGGAACATGCCATCCTCCTGTCTCAGCCTCCAGAGTCACTGGGGTCATAGGCATGTGCCACCATACCCAGACAGAAACTTTCTGAATTTGGTTTTACACTTTTTTTTCTTTTTCTTTTTGAGATGGAGTCTCACTGTGTTGCCCAGGCTGGCCTTGAACTCCTAAACTCAAGTGCCCTAGCCCCCAAGTACACACAATTTTTAATGTTTCAAGTCAAGCAAAAAACAAAGGACAACAATAACAACCCACTTTAAGAGCAAAACCAACAAAGCACAGTTCAAGAAAATTCCTCGGGAAGCAGGCCAGCTAGCTCATTTGAAACTGCACAGAGGAATTTCCGCTGGAGCCAGCTGAGCTCCGTGCCCGCTTGCCACTACATCCCGATGCCAGAAATGCCTGAAAAGAGCGGGCACACGGCGTGCTGCAGGAGAGGAGCCCACTGCGCGCCGATGGCGGGGCACGTCCAGAGAGCGACTGGACATGCCCTTCCCTGCGCCCCAGCTTTCCACGTCTTCCTCACCCGAGGGCCAGCCCTAAGCCCAACCAGAGTATTCAGGCTCCCCAGACAGCCATGGGTAGTGGACACTTCAGAGGACGGCAGGGCTGCGATGGATCAGGGATGAAGGATGAGGAAACAAGTCCAGAGAGCCTAACACCCCACAGGGATCAGTGCGAGAGCTGGAAGAGGTGCCCAGGCCCCCGACTCCACTACACCAGCTGCCTCCATGAGGCACTCGGAGGAGTCCAACCCCCAGCCGAGGCTGCCTCACTTCCCAGCCACTCCACACCACATCCTGCACTGGACTGGGTGGACAGGTCAGCCTGAGAAACCAGGAGCCACACATAAGAGACAATGGTGGCAGTAAGGGCCTAGACAGAGAGAAGCCTGGGCACTTTTGACTAACAAACACTGCCCTGCAGCCCAGGCTGGGCCGAGCTCCTGGTTCTCAGAATTCTCCAGTGTCATCTGCGCCCTCGCCACAGTCTGGCTCTATTCGGCCCTCGCCATCCTGCTGTGCTCTCTGGTCCACAGTCAGATGCTGGAACAGGGAACAAAGGCACAGGTTACTTCCTGGTGATGGTGACACACAGATGGAGCGACCTGACTTTGTCCAGCTTCCCTGTTGGCATGGGGAAGTCTGCAAGCACCACTCTACTGATGGACCCTCTGTCCCTACAGCCAGGGCGGGAGAGGAGTGACCTCTGCCGGTGAGCTCCCAGAGACAGCAGAAACGCGGGTAAGAGACCTGCCCTGGCTCCATTAAGGTGGCCTCTGTCAAGTTATCTGATTTATGACACCAGTACTTTCAAGGGCAGCAAGGTTGGGACTCGGTATTGGGGTGCATTTTAAGTCTAGCTGTGCCAACAGCAAGAGTGGCTACAGGCAGATGATCTCACAACCCCACGTCTGGCTCCCTGTTTGTAAAATACAAGTGACAATCCTGCCGAGGTGCTGAGAATTTCAGAGCTAACGCCAGTGCTGTGTGCAGTGGCCAAGGAGCAGACCTTCACCTTTGCTGGCCGTGCCCTTCCTCTGTGGGCAGCTCAAAACCTATTTAAGCCGCGCAGGGCACTGCCCGCTCCTCACCTCAGGAGTTTCCCACTCGGCTCCCACCTCCTCTGCCACACTGGCAGGCAGCTCCCCCAGGTTCCCACCCCCGCTGCACACACCCCCCGTAAAGCCCTGGACAGTGAGCACGACCTATAACTTCCAATGATTAGAACGGGTCACACCACACGGTGGGATTTAAGAAAGGGAGATGACCCTGCATGGACCTGACCAGACCTGGTAAGTCCCTCAGGACAGGGCCCCGCCTGCCTGCACCTGCACGGCGTGTCTTGGACCTCCTGCCTCCACTCCAAGTGCACCTTGCAATACCAGCTCAGGAGTCCCTCTTTCTCCTTGAAGCCAGTGTGACGTTCAGCTCAGCGTTCTACAGTGGAGAGAGCCGGGAGACTGGGCAGGAGCAGGCTGGTGGGCCAGGGAGTGGGCTTGGGGACATTCGGTGAAGTCTGCCCAGGCTCAGGCCCCCGACACGGTCCCTCTTTGATCTGGTGGCCTCGCCCAGCAAGACATGGAAACCAGATGGCCTGTGCACTTGGCAGCCCTCCTGCTTGCACAAGCACAAGGACCTCCATAACGCAGCAGGGCCATGGGCCACCTGCCTCCTGTCTAGCAGCTCCACACCAACTCGGGTCTGGCCAAACCCACGAAGCCCCCTGCTCTCTGCAGACTTTGCGGTCCAAATCCCTTCCATGGTGTCGTTCCGTGGGCAGGATCCCTGTGTACCATGAGCAGTTTCCTTTTGCCTTACAGTTCCTCTTTTACCCCTGATAATGCTTCTTTATGTTAAACCTGCCCTGCTGAACCCACTGTGCAGACTATTTCCTCACAGGACCCAGACTGCTACAGGAAGACAAGGATTTGACAGAGGAGATCCTGATACCAGCTTTGAAGATGGAGGGGCCCCCATAGCCAGGACCTCCAGGATCTGACAGTGGCCCCAACCATCAGCCATCAAGGAAGTAGAGACCTCAGCTCCAGGAACTGGCAAAGCCACAAGAGCTTGAGAGAGAACGGCAGGCTCCAGAGGAGAAAGCCCGCAGTACCTTCCCTACTGCACACAGCGCTACCTGGGCCGCGGCCCCTTACGACCAAGAAATGCCCTGTTTTTGCCAGTTCTAAATTGGAAGCACCCTCTTTTTCTTCCCTCCATACTCAAGGCTCACTTCCTATCCCAGGCCTTCCAGCTCAGAATGTGTCGCAACCCTTTTTTTTCTTTTTGCCTGGAGACAGGACAGGGTCTTTCTATGCTGCCAGCTCAGGATGGTCTCAAACTCATAGGCTCAAGCACTCATCTTGCCTCAGCCTCTCTAGTAGCTGGGACTATAGGGGAGGTGACTATAGGTATGTGACAGCAGGACCAAAGGGGTACATCACCATGTGCAACTTGTGGCAATCCTCTTATCTGCCAGATTATAAAGGAAAAGACCAGGGCTGGGGATGTGGCTCAAGCGGTAGCGCGCTGGCCTGGCATGCGTGCGGCCTGGGTTCGATCCTCAGCACCACATACAAACAAAGATGTTATGTCCGCCAAAAACTAAAAAATAAATATTAAAAAGTTCTTTCTCTCTCTCTCTTAAAAAAAAAAATAAAAAATAAAATAAATAAAATAAAGGAAAAGACCACAAAATCAGACTAAGAATAAACTTTTCCATGGTGGGTCCTTAGCAGGCTGGGCCAGGTACCTTGCGCTCCCTTCCCCTGGAAACAAGCATCTCTAATATATCCCTGAGAGAAAAATGATTAAAAGCAATCCTCAGACTGAAAAACTAAGTGAAGGCAAGCACCCATGAGTGGGGGAACAGGTTCTGTCCCTGTCGCAAGAGCACATACCCACCAGGGGAGCTGTGTGTTGAGACCTCAGAGGACATGGCAAAGAGCGGAGAAAGCAGGACCCACCTGGAGCGGCCCAATAAAAGCTTTACACACCACTCCCCACGAAGCAGGAACCCCAACGGGTTACTTCTTGAATTAAGGATAAATCAGACTTTAGAGAAATTAACTACCTCAAGTCTAAGGATCAAGAAATATGAAGGAGGCCTATGAGAACTGGCCACCATACGGTTTGCAACTCAAATTCACACTAATAGGATGGTCTAAACAAACCATAAACCAAGAATTTCATTAATCTTAATTTTTTGTGTTGGAGAGGTTCTAGGGATTGAACCCAGGAAGCGCCACCACTAAAATACATCCCTAGCCTTTTTATCTTTTCTTCTGAGGAGGGGTCTCACTAAGTTACTGAGGCTGGCCTTGAAACTGTGATCCTCCTACCCCAGCCTCCAGACTCCCCAGACTACAGGCATGCACCACCATATCTGGCAAGAATTTATTAATCTTGATTTAGTCGTGGCTTCTCCTGGCAGAAACAACATAAATCCTCTGTGGAGAAGCTTGCCTTTACACCAGACACCAGGAAACCATCCACATGAAACTACACGTAAATATGACTAAACACACACCAAAACAAAACACCAAAGACGTTACCACAACAGCCAAGAGCAAAGAGACTCGCGAGGACTTTAGACGATAACGTTGTCAGACCTGAACTGTGTTGTTCCTGTTTTTGGTGTGGAACTCGGACAGGGCCTTGTGCGTGCTGAGCTCGCTCCGTGGAGGCCATGTTAGGGTTGGCCTGTTTTTTCTTTGCCTGGTACTGTCGACTGAACTGAGTTACATCCCCAAACACCCCTCCCCCCTTTTTTAAATTTTGAGACAGGGTGTCACTACATTGCAGAGGCTGTCCTTGAACTTGTAATCTTCCTGTCTTAGGCTCTCAACTGCCAGATTACAGCTCTGCCCAGCATAGCCCTACTATGTTTTAAGAAATAAGACAAACCTAAAAATGTGCAGTGAGCAGGAATAAAGGAAGCCAAGCAAGACTTTTAAAGCAGCAAAATGAAATTACATAGAAATGACAAATATCTGAAAATTTAAAAATGAAAGGTACAGGTGTGGTGGCACCTGCCTGGTGGCTCAGGAGCTTCAGACAGGAAGATCACAGTTCAAGGCCAGCCTCAGCAATTTAGCAAGGCCCTAGGCAACTCAGTGAGACCCTGTCTCAAAATAAAAAAATAAAAAGGGCTGGGAAGGGGTCACTGGTTAAGTACACCTGGCTGCCTGGCTTCAATCCACGGTACAGAAAACAAAAGTCCAAGTGAAGTTCCGGTCCAGTATGACGGAGGAGAACCATATCTGATTCTCCTATAGGTAGCTATTATAGATTCCAGACAAAATGTCAAAAGCCACTGTGTGATGGTGTCCAAATGCAGGCGGAAGGCTCGAGGTGGCCCTGTGGCCGAGAGCTTGCCGAGGTTGCACCAGGCCCTGAGTGATCCCCAGCACCCACACCGCACAAGAAAGGCAGGTAGAAACCACAGAGGATTTGGCCCCTGAAAGAAGGCAACCACTGACCCCTGACGCAGCATTTACCCAGAGGACACCACGTAGTGGATGTGGATGTGAGCGGAAAACTGCACTGTGATGGGCCTGAGGAGTCCGAAGACGAAGCTCAGAGCTGCCAGAGGGGACACCAAAGGGGGATTAAAAAAAAAAAAAGAGGGAGCCACAAAGAGGAGTCCTAACGTCTGTGTGTGAGTTTCCCTTAAATCCTGGCCGACCCCTGACCACACAAGAACCCCCTGGTGGAAAACATACTGTCCAGGCCTGGATGAGAGGGGCTCTCAGCTGCTGCCCACCGCAGGGAGAGGCAATGAGGGGCCTGGACACCTCAACCAGAGCAATTAACAAGCGACTAGCAATTTAGCAAGGCCCTAGGCAACTGCAACCCCAGAAGGGCCAGCCTCAGCTGAGCCCTCACCCAAAGCCAAGGGTGAAACTGAACACACCTGCCCCAGCAAAGCCAAGGGTGAAACTGAACACACCTGCCCCAGCGGAGGGCAAAAGCAAGCGCCCTCGAGCTCCAAGGGATAGCTAGCCAGGACTGCTTCTGAAACAAAACCCAAACCTATTTCAGAGGAAGAGAGTGGAATACAGGGTATTTATCATCTACAACATTTAGAACTCAGTGAAAACACAGACATGCAAAACAATAAACAAAACAAACAAAAAAAACCCAGGAACAAAAAATCTGACCAAGAGTAAAAAAAAGGAACCCTCAGAGACTGATTCCCAGATGTCCCAGATGCTAGAGATGAAAGGCCAGGACTTCAAAGCGTCCATTATAAATACATTTTAAGACAAAAAAGAAAAAAAAAAAAGGTCAAAGAGGGAACAGATAGGAAGTATCAGAAGGTAAATTAAACATATAAAAGAACAACTGGAAATTCTAAACTCAAATGCATAACTATCTGAGGTGAAAACCATCTCTGCAGGGGCTGACCAGCAGATTATCAGGGACAGGGGTCAGTGAGCCAGGGACAGAGGAGCAGAAGCCACGCAAAATGAAGGAATGCGGGGAACACTGATGTGGTGGAAGGAGGTGGGCTTGGGGCATAGCTCAGTGGCACGTGCTAGCCTAGCATGTGGCATGCGAAATGCCCAGGGTTCCGTCCCCAGCAAGCAAGCGTGCCTCACACAGAAAAAATAAGAGAACAAAATCAAGCAGTCCAAAATACACACAATTGGAATCTTGGAAGAGAAAATATATACAGAAAAAAGAACAGAGGAAATTTACTCTGAAAGATTCCCAAATTTGGTGGTAGACATTAATTCTAATCAAAATAAATCCAAAGAAGTACTCCTGTATCTATGCATAGGATCATCAAACTGTTGCAAATTGAAGATGAAAGAGAAAATCTTAGTGTGGTGGTGTGTGCCTATAACCCCAGTGACCCAGGAGGCTGAGGCAAGAGGATCACAAGTTTGAAGCTAGCCTCTGCAATTTAGCAAGACCCTGACTCAAAATGAAAAATAAATAAATAAAGGACAAAGGACACAACTCGGTGATAGAGCAGCCCTGGGCTCAATCCCTGGTACAGTATACAAAAAAAACAAAACATAACCAACTATTCAAATCACAACTGAGTTTCTAAGAGAAACAATAGAAGCCAAAAGGCAACCAAACAGCATCTTTAAAGTTCCTATAAAAAGAACTGGCACTGTGCCTGCCTCACAAGCACGACACCCCGGGTTCCACCCGAGGATCAGGGGAAAAAGAAATCTCCAGCATCACCAAAAATAAATAAATAAAGCTAAAATCCAAAAATAGTAGCTGGGCACAGTGGCACTCACCTGTGTCCTGCCTGCCGGGCAAACTGGGGTAGGAGGACGGCTTCAGCCCAGGGTTCAAGCCCAGCCTAGGCAATACAATAAGATCCTACCACTACATAAGTGAAAAAAATAATTTTATAAGAAATTTGTGTTGGGCATGGTGGCCAACACCTGTAATCCCAGGGACTCGGGAGACTGAGGCAGGAAGATCACAAATTCAAGCCTCGCCTCAGCAACTTAGTAAGGCCCCCATCTCAAAAGCAAAAATTAAATAAAGACTAGGGATGTAGGCCTGGGTTAAATTCCCAATACTGCAAATTTTGAAAAAGGAAAGAAAAGAAAACCTGTGCTATATAAAGAGCATCCCAAACCCCCCAGCCCTGGCCCGCAGTTAGAAACAAACCCAAGTGGAGCCAGGCGCAGTGGCACACTCTGCGATCCCAGCGGCTCGGGAGGCACAAACAAGTTCTGTGTTTTGGAATCAGACCTCAAACAAGAACAGACCAGCAAGGGAAAAAATGCCACGGACAGAAGGCGATTAAAAGCCCAAGAGTGCATTTCAAAACACAACTCTGGAGGAAAGCCGGTTTCTTTGGGTGTGTCTGAGTTCAAAAGACGCACTTTGGGGAACAGTTCCTACACTGCCTCCCCTCATGCTGGAACCTAAATCCTAATAAAGCCTCTTGCAGATAGTTTTTTAAATATATATATATATTTTCAAGAAAACACACTATTAGTGCCCAAAAGTGAAGCTTTCTTGTGAATTTCAAGGTTTTTTATTTCATTATACAATCTCATTAATTTGTGGATACAGTATGTGAAATATTCAGGGTCTGAACTTCATATCTTTCAGGCAGGTGTCTTGCTTAATAGGGTACACCATCTGCTTTCAAAGAAACAAAGGAGAAAAGCGGTTTCATAAAGGTAATATCACCCAGGTCATCTCTCCATGAAACAGTGTCTAGAAGCATTTATGCAGTAACACTTGCCAGCCATGGTGCTGCTGCCTGGGCTGGGGGGCTGAGGAGCTAGGGATGTGGCCCAGTGGGAAAGCACCTCAGGTTCAATCCCCAGTATGACAACAACAATAATAAAATATAAAAGGGGGTGGGCAGCTGGGGAGAGCTCAGTGGTACAGCAACTGGGTTCAATTCCCAGTACCACATACAATCAAAACCAAACCCCACTATGAACTACCTCTACAACACAGCAATGGTAGTACGAGTCACTGTCAAGACAACGTGCACCAGCACGTGGGGACAAAGGAAGAAATGAACTAGTCTAGACAGCAAGAGACAGGAGCACACTGACAGTCCTCAACTGAATCACCAGGACCCCAGGTAAAATCACTTCCCACCAAGTCCAGTTACTCATTTTACACTTGAAAATGAAAATAGGAGGCATGAGACTGCTGGAAAGGTTCTTTTGTCTTAAAGAGAACATCATGAAAGGCAGCCACCTTTCAAAGACCATGGAGAATCAGAAGCCACAACCTGTTGGCCTGTTTTGATTCACTCCAGACTCACTCCCCAGAGAGTCGTCTTCTCTCCTCTGAGACACTGTCACCAGCCTCGCTGCTCATGCTACAGAGCTCTTCAAGCTATCAAAACAAAGGCCTTGCCGGTGCGGTGGCACACGCCTGTAATCCCACCAGCTCAGGAGGCTGAGGCAGGAGGATCGCGAGTTCAAAATCAGCCTCAGCAACAGCGAGGCACTAGGCAACTCAGTGAGACCCTGTCTCTAAATAAAACACAAAATAGGGATGGGATGTGGCTCAGTGGTCGAGTGCCCCTGAGTTCAATCCCAGGAACCAAAAAAGAAAAAAAGGGGGCGGGGGAGAGAATCACTAGTTCTAAACTCTGAAAAGAAATTCCTAAAAAGATGACTTTCATGGTACGTGATATCTACCTCAATTAAAAGAAGAAGAAATACTGTGATCTTTGAGTACTCTGAAGCAGTCACTCTCTCCAGGAACTCATTAAATCCATGTTTTTATCCTGAGACTGGACTCACTCACATTCTCAGGGAGGGAGAAATGTAGAGGAGACTTGGAAACAGCTCACGCAGCTCTGCCATTTCTGGTCTTCGAGAGAATAAAGAGTGGCACTACACATATACGTGGCAAGAAAAGAGATGAGCTTACATAATCCCCAAATGGTCTTCACTCAATCATTTATGTAAATTATATAACTATTCCATAGATATGAATTATTACACTTGAATACAGTTTACAATAAAATTAGAAAAATCACCCTCACTCTTCTCGAAGGTAAGTCTAGTTCGACCTTTGTTCATGAAACAAGTCATAATAAGACAGTTCATCAGCCTCACAGTGAGTTACGGAAGTGAAATGAGTAGATCTAAACAAATCACAATGCTAAAGTATCAAGCAGTATGATGATAATTTCCAATTAATTAAAAGCTTCACCCTGTGCCAATCACACTGAACTTTTATTCCCAAGAGAACAGCATCTGCACAGCTCTCACATGATACAGTGAGCACCTGAAAGAGTGGTTTTTTCAATTTGAGGACACACAAGGGCTAAGCTCCCATAAAACAAAATGTGTAATCACACACATTATAAATACAAAAATAATCGCTCATTATTTTGGGAAAAAACAATATACTTACAAGAGATAGCAGCAAACTGAACAGGTCACCAACATGGTGATGATGACTCTAAAAACAAAGCACAACAAAGGCAAATGTTATCAGATCACCAGTGAACCAGGGACACAGTGACGCTGTAAGTCCCCTCCCGACGTGGTCAAGCTGCCACTGATTGTGCACCAAGAAAGTGGATCCATATCTGCTTGAATATCCAGTAGACTAAAGTGTGCCCGGGATACACCTGGTCCAATCCACATCCATCTGCAACTGAACAGAAAAATCTGTAGTGACAGTTAGTTTTGACAGCCCAGTCACTACCAGATTTGGTACTATTCTCTGCAATAAATTAATACAGTACTTTTAAAACTATGCTCTCTGATACTGACTCTTCCCATCTTTACTCATGTCTAAAAAGTTAAACTTGGGCTGGGCATAGTGGTGTACACCTATAATCCTTTAAGACTCAGGAGGCTGAAGCAGGAGGATCACAGTGAGGCCAGCCTCAGCAAATCAGTGAAGTCCTAAGCAACTCAGTGAAACTCTGTCACAAAATAAAAAAAATAAAAAGTGCTGGAGATGTAGCTCAGTCGTAAAGCACCCCTGGGTTCAATACCCAGGACCAAAAAAAAAAAAAAGCTGAATTTCAATCTTTCTAAAACAAAACTCATGATATCCTCTTTCATCTCTTTTTCAAAAGTTCCTCTTATAGATCTCCTACTCCCCAGAGGGCCAGAGGTGTAGCTCAGTGGTAAACTGCATGCTTAGCATGAGTGAGGCCCTGGGTTCAATCCCCAGCACCAAAAATCCAAAATAAACAAACAAACAAACAAAAACACTTCCTCCTTCCCAGAAGCAGTTGTGCCATTTCCACCTATCTGATCCGCCCGCCCCTCAATCCACCATCCTTTGCTCATGCCCACTCTGCACCCTTGCTCACCTAATGCAGGGACTGGTAACCTTGAAGCATCTCTCCCCTGATAGGCTTGCTCTTTTCCAACTGCACTGTCAGCAGCTGGCCAGGATGCTAGGGCAGCATATGGCTCAGATTCGAAGCTCCCTTCCCTCTCTTTCATGCCACCCACACCATCGCTTAGACTCACCTGTCTGGACTATTCCTTTCATCATATCCCTCTCTAGTCCCACATCACCCACAGGAGTGGCTTCCAAAGAGGGATCTCCACATCCCAGGAAGCAAGCAAGACTCCCCTGGATTGGAAAGCAAATATCAGAACTCCTGTTTATAATTATTCCTAAACCATTCTTCAGAAGTTATGTGAGGGTCGAGTGCGGAGGCGCACACCTGTAATCCCAGCTACCTGGGAGGCTGAGGCAGGAGGATTATAAATCCGAGGCCAGCCTGGGCAACTTGGTAAGACCCTATCTCAAAGTAAAAAGGGCTGGGGATGTATTTCAGGGGTAGCGTACCCCTGAGTTCAAAACACCCAGTACCACAAAATTAAACAAATAATACACTGTTTCATATAAAGCTCCCTCATTAAAACATTAGCTTCATATGTGCTTTCTAAGAACTGCATGCAGAGTCTTTAGAGGTGAAAAGTCACACTGGCTGCAATTTTGCTTCAAATGGCTGGGCAAATTTTATACACACAAGTATTCATAAACAAAGCGAAAATGGGTATGTTAGTTATTTAATCTACGTGGTAGTATGTGGCCCTTATTGTCATTGTCACTCCTTCCACTTTTCGATGTCTGAAATGTTGATAGAAAAACCGGAGCTGACTGAACTCCTGCAGGCGAACTCCTCTGCGCCTCCCTGCCTTCCGCCATGCCTGGCAGAGCCAATGTGGAAAGAAAAAAAAAAGCTTTTAGAGAATCTGTGGATTATCAAAAAAAAAAAGGGGGGGGGTCATGAAGACCAGGAAAGGCAAGAAAGCTGGCACAGACTTATTTTATCTCACTATTCCACTGCAGGAAAGAGTGGAAAGGGCTTGCCTCAGGCTAGCCTCCCTGCCTCCCAGCCTCCCTCCCTCACCAGGCCTCTAAACTCACAACCACCCAACAGTCCACACTGCAGTGCTCCGGGGTCTCTCAGGAAAGAGGATGTAATATCAGAGTCCTCTGTCTTTCTCCCTTCTTACACAGTTCTTTTACTTATCTTCTTAATGAAGACTTCAATCTCTTAAATCAGAAATGCTTTTTCTGTATTAAAAACACAATCCATGAAGCAGCTCAGCTCCTTTGCATATTAAAAAAACAAAATCTGATTTGCAATCTTTTCCAGAGGTAAAGGGGAACTAGTACTAATTCAGTACTAATGTTTCCATTTTACCATGAGGAAATAGGAACTTGGAAAAGTTAACTCAACTGTCCATTGTCAGAGGTCATCCACCCAGGAGCAGTTCTCAAGTGTAATCCTACAACTCCTGGAGACCTTGTCTCAAGACCTGCTCAATCCTACCAAGAGCAGGAAATACAAGAACTGTGGTGAGGGCATGAATGTACCCATATATCACCAGCAGATCAAATACCAGAACCTTCATGCTAGGCTAGAAACTGAATAGAAACAGGAGGGGTCTCAATACCCTGGATATGATATGCTTTTAATAAATGCTTTTCTGAAGCTGAAGGCAAGAAAGGCAGAAGAGTAATGAAACATGAAGATATAAACACAACAAAGAATTTTGATTTTGTTGTCTAATTCCAACTAAATCTGGCTTATATGAATTGTTTTAATAACCTCACAATTCTGACACTATACATCGACTACTAAGCTGGGCAGACTAGCCCACAACTGTAGTCCAGCTACTGGGGAGGCTAAGGCAGGAGAACTGCTTGAACTTAGGAGTTCATGGCCCACCTATTAGACACAGTAGAGACCACCCTTCTTTTTTTAAAATTGTTTTAGTGGTTGATAGGCCTTTATTTTATTTATTTTTATGCAGTGCTGAGAATCGAACCCAGTGCCTCACACATGCCAGGCAAGTGCACTACCATTGAGCCCCAGCCCCAGCCCAAGAGACCACTCTTCTTAATAAAAATAAAAAATAAAAAAATCTATGCCAACCACTCTGCTGTGGAGGTATGACCCTATATAATTGCTTTATGGGGAAGGGGGTCATGATGCTTGCAAATGATGGACATTCATCTACCATGTTTCCTTTAAAAAAAAAAAAAAAGAATAGTTTATTTTTAGGGTAACAGAAGGAACAGATATAAAATCAAGCCTATCCCAGACAGCAAAGGAGGTCCAGGAAGTAATAAGTTTGTTTTCCTTGAATCAAGGCCACCTAACTACCGACTCCACATTTACTGCGTGCCTACTGTGCATGCAAGAGGCTGTGAAACCAGGCCACAAGCCAGTTTCAAGAACTGAAGCAAGAGATAGTATTTCTGACAAACTGTGACTTTAGTCCAAGTTTCCCTCCTGCATTGTCTTGAGCTAAGAAAAAATAATTTAAAAAAAAAAAGAGGAAGCAGAAAGGAGCGTCTTAGAGTTTCTTGGCCATTGAGGCTCTGTATGACACCACCCTCGAAAAGCTCGACACACGGGTCTGCGATTGAAAAACGCAGCACGCGTCTCGGCCAATCCTCCTCAGCACGGCGACGCTCAAGGCACCGGGGCGCCTAGGGGACGGTGTGACGCAGGGCCGCCCACGACACCCGGGATGACACCCCCGGCTCCCGGGAGCGCACCTCCGCGGGCCAGGCCTGGCGCCCCGGTGCAGGGCCCGGGCCGTCGCAGAGCGCGCCCACAGGAGGCGGGGAGGGCAGATGCTGATTCTTTTATTTGACCCTCTCTTCAGGGTTTCGGACCCAGGCCTCCGGTGGGAGCCGGCGGGCGAGCGTCGGCGGGGAGGACACTCGTCTCCAGACTCGGGGCGCGGCGCGGAAGAAGCCCCCGATTCCCGGCCTGGGGCCGCCCTCGGCGCCACCGCACTTACCCGCGGTTGGGGCCCTTGGGGATGAACCAGGGCACCAGGAGGCCCACGAAGCCCCAGAACACGCTCATGACGATCAGCGGCACCGTGAGGCCGTGGTACGCCATGGTGGCCGCGAGCCGACCACCCTGCCCAGCCGGTCCCCCGCGCGCCCTACCCGGAAGTGTCAACAGCCGGCCGCGTGACCGCACGCAAGCCCCGCCCGCCCCACGTGACCCGCGTCCCGACTCCGCCCCCCGGCCCAGAGCCCCGCCCTAACCCGCCTGTCAGAGCTGCAGATCCTTAGAGCCAGGGAAAGCGCCAGACGCCTGGGACGCAGCAAAGTTTTCTAGTTAAGAACTTTAAGAACTTAACTTTTAGGCAGAGGGTTGTTATTTACAGATTTACCTTCTTCTTTTTTTTGTTGTTTTTTTTTTTTTTAGTTGTCAATGGACCTTTATTTTTATTTATATGTGGTGCTGAGAATCGAACCCAGGGCCTCACACATACGAGGCAAGTGCTCTACCACTGAGCCCCAGCCCCAGCCCCAGCCCCATCTACGTACTTACTAAGCAACAAAGAGAGAGCTTAACGATAACACATGGCTGTTTTGAGTCCAGGGTACTGGACTGGCTATGAGCTGTAACTGCATGAATTCTTTTGAATTCCTCGCTACTTATGTGAGTTAGTTGCAACTATTGTCCCCACTTTGCAGTTGAAGAAACAGGCTCAGGGAGGCGGTTAAGGGCTTGCCCAAAGTTAGTTATTCCACAGTAAAGGCCAGGAGTCAACGTCTGATAGCTGGTTCTTAAGGCCAGCACTTCTTTACTGTAAGTCTTGCGCACTGTGCCAGGTTCTGGGATTATAGACCTCCATCAGACACCCCTCAGGGAGTTCACATTCTGGGGAGGAGATGGACCTGCAAACAGGCTAGTCAACGTGGTGTGAAATTAGAGTGACCCATGGCATCTACTCTTGCCAGCTTCCAGCTGGGCTTTGAAGGAGGCTGAGGAATTAACCAGAATGGTAAGGAGAAGATAAATGTGGAGTTTCCAGTGCTTGCCAAGGAAAGCAACACGCATGTTGATTATAGTGTTCTACAACCCTGGCAGTGAGGAAACCATCTCCTGGAGACATTGAGCTTGATAAAGCTCACACACAGAAGCAAGGTGGAAAGCGGATCTATCAACTAGCTCATTGTGCTTCACTGTGGACCAGTTTGCCTGCAATAGCCACATTTCTTTGCCCACACATTACCATCTGCTTTCCTTCTGCATCAAGTACAGTGAGTTCTTGAATTATATGGGAATTTGGACCAATAATGTTCAACATCTGCATCAACTTATCAAGCATGATTTTAAGCCTTTAACTGACCAGAAATGTAGGAAACTAGTGAGTATTCTTTGTGCTCATATACTCCCAGAAAAACAGCCCAGAAGAAATTCTGTTGTCCTTAAGTTCCAGTCCAAGAACCACCTTTTCCAAGACTTATTTCTCCTGTTAGCATATCTTTTTAAGTTTGTGTATGCATGTTATCCAACCCTCTCCTCCTTCAGAACAGACATTGTTAAACTGACCTTTGTTTCTGGGAGCACATAAGACATAGAAGGTGCTCAATACATGTCGTAACTTTCAGTAGCTATGTCAAAGTGCCTGAAAAAATGAACTTACAGAAGGAAAGGTTTATTGTGGCTCATGGTTTTAAAGTTTTCAGTCTGTGATTGGCTGGATCCATTGTTTCTAAGTCTGTGGTGAGGCAGAACATCATGGCAGAAAGATGTGGTGGAGCAAAGCTACCCACCTCATATGTAGCAACTGGAAGTGCAGAAAGAGACAGAGATGTGGGCAACATAGTCCCTAAGAGCATACCCCCAAGGACCCACGCTATGTCCCACCTCCCACAGTTTTCACCACCTCCCATTAGCCCATTAAAATTCTGAATCTATCAAGTTAGAGTCCCTATTGTCCAATAATTTCCTAAAAGCTTATTTTTTGGGGACAAAGCTTTCAACATATGAGCCTCTGGTGAACATTCCAGATCCAAACCATAACAATAAACAATTGTGCAACTAAATTGAATAGGCAAGAAAAGGTGAGATCACTAGGTGTGGTGGCACACACCTGTAATCCCACCTACTTGGGAGACTGACAGGAGGATCAAAGTTCAAGGCCAACTTCAACATTTAGCAAAACCCTGTCTCAAAAAATACAAAGGGCACTGGGCATGGTGGCAGACAGCTGTAATCCCAGCAACTCAGAAGGTTAAGGCTGGAGGATCACAAGTTCAAGGACAGCCTCAGCAATTTAGCAAGGCCCTAAGCAACTTAGCAAGACCCATCTCAAAATGAAAATGAAAAGCTAAAGCCAGGGTACAGTTCAGTGGGAGAACACCCCTGGGTTCAATTCACAGACTTGCCAAAAAAAAGTGAGATCAGTCAGAACTGACTTAAAGAAAGAAGTCCACTCTAACTTTCTTTCACATTTCTTTCTCCTCCACACCACCCTGGATTTTGGTACCAGGGATTGAACCTCACACATGCTGGGCAAACTTCTTACCACTAAGCTATAGCCCTTTTTTATTTTTTTAACTTTGAGACAGGGTCTTGCTAAATTGCCCCCAGACTGGCCTTACGCTTGTTATCCTCCTGGGATGACTGCTTCGTGTATACTTAAATTCTATAAAATAAACACACTATAAAATTGACCATCTTAACCATTTTGAGCATTCAACTAATTATACTCACATTGTTGTGCAAGTGAACTCTAGAAATTTTTCATACCAATTAAATAATCCCCTTCCATTTTCCCTCCCCATTTTACTTTCCTTCTCTGTAAGTTTGACTCCTCTAGGTACTGTCTGAGTGGACTCTCATGCCATCTGTCCTTTTGTGATTGACTATTTCACATAGCACGGTGTCTCCAAGACTCATCCATGTTGTGCAAAATTTTTTTTTGTGACTCCATCTCTGTAATGTCCTTTATTGAAGCTAAATAATATTCCACTGTATGCCTAGACTAAATTTTGCCTATTCCTTCATCTCTTGATGGACCTTTGGTTCACTTCTGAGATGGGTAGGCTGCTGAAGAGAGAGAATGAGCCCCTTACTAGCTGAAGAACAAGATCTCTGAGCATGATCAGCCATGTTTGTCTTTTTAGTTAGATGAACAAAACCTCCAGCGAATGCTTGTACCAGATCAACTAGAACTAAAACATAATTTAAATGTCAGCAGATTCAAAGATCTACACAATGCACCCCAAAATGATTTATGGCTAGACTGCTTAACTAGGAGAGACACTCTGAACCTCAAATACCAAATGATTGACATGAGATTTGATTTTCACAAAAAAATTTGCCTAGGAACCGGCAATTTTCTTCTTAGGAAAATCCTATATACATTTAAAAAGATGAACCCTAGGATGAGTATCCCCATCTTCTCTGAGAGGTGGGGAGCATCTGCACCTAGCCTTGGGGTATGTATACCTTTGCTTTACTGTCCTTTAATAAATCTTTGCTTGTGCCTTGCTTTCAACATGTTCTGAAACTTGTTTCAATGGTGTAAGTCAAGAACCCCCTTGGGCCAACTTGAGATCCCTCTGCCCCCTTGGAGGGACCTCGTTGGAGGTTTGGTGACACTTCCATTATGTGGCTATTGTGAATTCTTTCACACTTCTTAAATAAATGCCATTTTTTTTGCTTTAAAATATTTTATTGAAATTTTTTAAATAAAATCATGTGCTTGTATAAGACAAAACATAAGCAAATACTCTCTACTTAATGTTAGGGTCCCAAAAATTCTAGCCAGTTTTTTGTGCTTCGTAGCTGCTCAGTTTAATACAGGCAAGATGTTATGTTCATAGGAACCGTCCAACATCAGAGCATCCTTTGTGTCAGCAAAATCCATAGCAACCAGGGAGAACGGATTGCTCTCCACTTGTCATGACAGCCTGAGGATGCAACAGCAGGAATCTAAGCATCCCAACAGTGTCCAATGGGGTAGATCCCAAAACCTTAAGTTTTCAGTCTTCAGGTTAGCACAGAACTTCTGTGTAGGGTCACTGCCCCTAGCTGGGCTTGCAGAACTCTCATGCTTTATTTAAGGATTACACACCAATGGATGTCTTAAAACCCCATCGCTGTGTGTGCTGAGGACCCGCCAGCGAGGATCAGGGGCCTGCAGGCAGGTTGCTACACCAAAGGTGTGCCCGGCGCCTTCCCGACACTGAAGGGCAGGTTTCGGGGAATACCTAAATGCCATTTTTTTTCATGACTCCGTCTCTGTAAGAAGAGTGTCTAACCTTAGCCTTGCTATCTAGGCAGTATGTTTAAGAAGCAGGAGCCAGCTGGGTGGAGTGTTGCACGCCTATAATCCCAGCAATTCAGGAGGCTGAGGCAGAAAGATAACAAGTTCTAGACCAGCCTCAGCAATTTAATGAGACCCTTGCAATTTAGCAAGATCCTATCTCAAAATTTAAAAAAATGTGGGGGGAGCTGGAGATGTATCTCAGTTCAACTCTCAGCACTGGAAAAAAAAAAAGGAGATGTTAGTGAGCTAAGGGACACATATCTGTAGATACCAGTTTTGCCTAAATCTATTCCTTTTATCCTCTGTGAAATGAGAAGTCCTCAATCTCAGCATTATATTTGTGGGCTAGCATTGGCCAAGAGCTCCCTCTATCAGTCAATCTACCAAAAATATTTGATCACATTCTCCAGATGAATATTAGGTAATGGCAGGAACTGCGATTCAGTGACCTACAGAATGGACCAATACCTTCTGTCTTCCAGAGGCATGAAGTCTTCAGGGAATAAATCCAACTCGGAGCAGTGTGATCCTAGGACCCTGGGGAACCAAGGACCTCTCCTTTCCAACAGTGAATCTGTGTGATACTTCATCCAAAACAAAATTTTGCAACAGATTGCATGCAGAAGCTTTCTGAGAATATATTATCTTCTATTAAGCTAGACATTGGGGAATTTTGCAAAACTAGCATTATGTCACTCTTTGCATGGCTTTTTTTTTTTTTAATACCAGGGATTGAACTCAGGGGCACTCGACCACTGAGCCACATTCCCAGCCCTATTTAGTATTTTATTTGGAGAGAGGGTCTCACTGAGTTTCTTAGCACCTCGCTTTTGCTGAGGCTGGCTTTGAACTCATGATCCTCCTGCCTCAGCCTCCGGAGTTGTTGGGATTACAAGCCTGTGCCACCATGCTCGGCTTTTTTGCATGGCATTTTTTTTTTATTATTTTGGGAAAGATTACTTTCCATAAAAAATGTTGTTTATGTTAACATGTTCAAAGTTCATTATTATTGTTATTATTTTTGTAGTACTGGGGATTGAACCCAGGTTCTTGTATATGCTAGGCAAGTGCTTTACTACTGAGCAAGACCCCCAGCTCTGATTTTATATTGCTATTTTAAATTAATTATTTGTTTTGTTTTTGAGCTGGGGAATAGAACCTTAATTAAATTTTGTAATTTAAATATTGCACATCCTCAATACACGCTCTACCACTCATCTATGCTCCTGCCCTAATGCTATTTTCTTTTTCTTTCTTTCTTTTTTTTTTTTTTTAACTCGCAATTCTCCTGTCTCAGCCTCCCAAGCAGCTGGGATTACAGGCGTGTACCACTATACCCGGCTTTTTTTTTTTTTAACACTTTTTTTAGATGTTGATGGA